>NC_138770.1:342568924-343168924 GCF_965119305.1 Pelophylax lessonae
ATTCCTACTGCCTGGCCTGCCTATGGCTGGATGTTGTATGCAAGTTCTGACTCTGGCATGCTTAATAGTATGTACTTTTGGTATTTATAAACTGTCCTGGGTTCCACCATAGGTTCATTACATAAGATGAACTTACAGGCCACAGTGCATACTGGACTGTGCAGGACAAACTACACAATCAGGGGAGTTTATAAAGAGTGTCTAAGACATTCTTTAGAATTTGGATGTGCCTTCCCATGACAAAAGTTTGTAGAGAAAACAGATTTATGTATCTGTTTTAGATAGGTACATGAATCTGGGGCATACTTCACATGTGGAGAAACACAAACATAAGGAAACTCTGGTCTCAGTACAACTGTGCTTTCTCTTTGGTGCTGCAGCTGTAACACAGACAGCACAGTGCCGGGAAGCTTTGTATCTGGGTGGGAGGAGGCTGATGGGAATTCAGAGACGCTATTCTGTTCCTCATTAGGTCTGCTTCCCTTCTGATTGACAGCAGGCAGTGGGTGGATCCGTAGACATTAGATAGTCTGCTCATGGCTATAGAATCCGACCACTGCCCGCTGTTTCTAATTGGGAACTAGTATCTAAGCTTCCACATCAGGCTCTGTCCATTGCAGTATCACTGGTTGCCAGCTAGGAGGCTTTTGGCTGACAGTGCCCTTAAAAACCAGTGACCGCGAGGGGGTAGCAGAAGCAAATATGCCCCTTTGCAACACTGCATATAGGGATAGGCACTCTTCCTGTCTCTTTACACTAACTTAGAGGTAGTCTTAATCAGCTCCAGTTTGTAGATAATGAAATTAAGACCAAGTCTAACTATTTTTTTTTTTTTAAATTGATGCATTAATAGCACCAAAAGTGGTGTTATAAAAAAAACTACCTAAATCTACAGCACATGTTGGTAAAATTACTTTAATGTGGAGTAGGCCATAGAGCTAGAAAAGTACTGATAGTGATTTATTGAATTCCCCAGTTGTAGGTATGATTTTTTTTTTAGGAGACAGTTCATAGCTTTACTTATACTTTAAAAGGCCAAAACCATTCGCCATGCAAGCATTTCTCCAGTGTTTGCAATTACAATGGCAGGAGCTATATAGAGCTACCGTATATAGAACTGAGTAGAAATGATGGCTCCTGAAAGATACTATCTACTGTTATGATCATGTTATTCTTTTTAGCATTTATTTTATTTGTTTCAGTCCTAAGGCTATTCTTGCCTTATTCATCCTAAAATTTTACTTAAGGTTTACATAAGTTTAATGAGGGATGTTTGGATATAGTATATTAAAACATCATAATGCAATTTTGTATAATTCATCTAAAATAAAGTGTGTTTCCCATAAAAATAATGTAATCATTAAAAGCAAAATTATGAAAATGATCCTTGAGATAATTATATGTATGCTAGGTATAAACTTGTTGCTATGGTTACTGATATTTTATATTATTACAATATCCCTCCACATATAGATGTAATGTAAATCTGGAGTTGCTAAGGAACCAAAATAAAGTAGTAAAAGGCTTAGGTGGAAAATGTGATAATATAATATCTATCTATCTAAGTGCTTAATGTGACCAATGTGCAAAATTCATGTGTGCAAAAAAAAAAAAAAGTCATATAGTGAATATTCCCTATATATAACAATCATAATCCATATAGTCCCAATTCAAAGTAACTTGTGCTTAAAAGTTAGTGCAGAAATAGCCAACTGGTGAATGGGTGGAAATCACTCGTGCTTCCCCCTCAGATCTGCACTCCCCAGATAGCACTCACGAGATACCAAAAGGCACCACATACAAAATACTTCCAATCCTTGTGGGTAGTATCCACTTCTCCTCCTCTCTGTGTGTGGTTAAAACATACGCTCACATGGTGATGGGAAAACAAATAAAAGGATCTCACAGTGTGATTCCGTAGATTAAATTTATTGTAACAAACGGTAAAAAACTCACCTACAAGAGTGCAGATGAATTAGAGCATATAATATGCTGTATGTCTAGGATGCCTTGTGTTCCATGGACCGAAGTGCCAGAAACCAGAAGTGATGTAGTGACGCTCCAAGCCCCACCCTACGTGTTTCGTCAAAGTGACATCATCAGAAGCCACCCCTGATGACGTCACTCTGACTAAAGTGAGTTTTTTTCGTTGGTTACAATAAATTTCATCGACAGAATCACACTATGAGATCCTACTTTTGTTTACCCATCCCCATGTGAGCGTATCTATTACCCCACACAGAGAGGAGGAGGAGGAGATACTGGATATCACCCACAAGGATTGGAAGGATTTTGTACGTGATGCCTTTGACCCCTGCAGGGGGGAACACAAATAATTTCCACCCATTCACCAGTTAATCAATAGAGAAACCGGCGCCTAGGAAGCTTGTGTATAAAATCAATTGCAAAGTTAATTACCAGAAATGCAGTCACTGAACAATAGCAAAACTATGTGGGAAGTAAGAAAATAAATTAGGCGCAATATCTGTGAAAAAATTATTTGATAATAAAAGAAAAGTGTTTTTGAGTGGTTGATATGAATATAAGATAGTTGTAAAATTAAATGTGGGACAAAAAGTAGTAAATAAATGTGATTGCTGGTTTATCATTTTGCCAGCAATATATCTGGTGAGTTTACCCAGGCATATTGTTTACTGTGGTGAAAGGATCCTCACTGACACACTGGAAGCACTTTTGGAATTCATTTATATATCATCACTATTGGCACTTTTTTGCACGGGAGGATTACAACATAGACTTTATTTAATGGACTTTATTTATAATTATTTGATACAAGATTATTAAGTTTGAGAAATACATTTTTTTTTTTTTTTTTTATTAGCAATTTCTTGCATTTTTTGTACTTTATGTTTTCGCATTTTTTCCTTTTGTTTGCACCTGCACTTTTGCACACAGAAGGTATTTTAGTGATATAATCACTTTGTTTCATAGTAATTGTTTATCAGTAATTAGCAAGTTTTTGGCTTATGTATATTATTGTCTATAGGTACACACTATTGCACTGAAGCACTTGCACTTTAGGTTAGCACACATTTGTATCAGCACTTTGTCTCTACAGGTATATATGATTGCACTGCAGCACCAGAACTTATAGTCAGTATATATTTGCATTAGCACTTTTTGTCCTACATTTAATTTTACAACTATCGTATATACATATCCACCACTCAAAAACACTTTTCTTTTATTATCAAATAATTTTTTCACAGATATTGCGCCTAATTTATTTTCTTACATTCACCAGTTGGCTATATCTGCACAAACTTTTAAGCACAAGTCATTTTGAATTGGGACTACTTATTTGGACTCATTATTTTTATATAAACTATATTACCAAAAGTATTGGGACACATGCCTTTACACACACATGAACTTTAATGGCATCCCAGTCTTAGTATGTAGGGTTCAATATTAAGCTGACCCACCCTTTGCACCTATAACAGCTTCAACTCTTCTGGGAAGGTTGTCCACAAGGTTTAGGAGTGTGTCTATGGTAATGTTTGACCATTCTTCCAGAAGTGCATTTGTGAGGCTAGGCACAGATGGTGGACGAGAAGGCCTGGCTAACTGTCTCCGCTCTAATACATCCCAAAGGTGTTCTATTTGGTTGAGGTCAGGACTTTGTGCAGGCCAGTCAAGTTTATCCACTGCAAACTCGATCATCCATGTCTTTATGGACCTTGCTTTGTGAACTGGTCCAAATCATTTAGTGGAAGTGGGATTATGGTGTAGGGTTATTTTTCAGGGGCTGAGCTTGGCCCCTTAGTTCCGATGAGGGGAACTCTTAAGGCCTCAGCATATCAAGACATTTTCATGCTAATGCGAATGATAATTTGATGCTGCCAACTTTGTGGGAACAGTTTGGGGATGGTCCCTTCCTGTTCCAACATGACTGAGCACCAATGCACAAAGCATGGTCCATAAAGACATGGATAGATACATTGACATCCATGCCTGACCTCACAAATGCACTTCAAGAAGAATGGTCAAACATTCCTATAGAAACACTCCTAAACCTTGTGGACAGCCTTCCCAGAAGAATTTAAGCTGTTATAGCTGCAAAGGGTAGGCCAACTCAATATTGAACCATATGTACTAAGACTGGGATGCCATTAAAGTTCATGTGCGTGTAAAGGCAGGTGTCCCAATACTTTTGATAATATAGTGCATAGTGATTGTTCAATGTTTTACATATACATTTATTTATTTTTTGCACATATGAATTTTGCACATTGGTCACGTTAAGCACTTTATACTATTATAAGTGGGTGCATTTAGGATATATATATTTATATAAGATACAGTAAGTGATACAATTATTTTGCACACACTTCTTTTCTTAAAGAGACAGGGTGTAAATATTCCTTTTTTTTCATGTTTTAGGGTCACATCAAATTTTAAGAGGTGACACAATGGTCTGAGATACATAGGCAGTAGCACTCAATTTAAGGAGACAGCACACGGTCAATTCATTATTTGTATTTTTTATTTTGTAATTTACCCTTTTCTCATGGATACTAATCATTAGGCAGCACCACTCATACCTCTCAATCTATTCACATTATGTAATTTAAAACATGTCCGTAATAAAATGAATAATATCTTAATTATTGAAAGTGTAGCATACAACAATGTTACCATTTTTTATTCAAGTATAGCAGTTTATCATGTCTGTCATTATACAACTTGTTCTCAATAGAGAATCAGTCCCCTACTTTGTCTCTATAAAATGCTCTGCAATATGCTATTGTCTTGTTCCAGTGGTTTATCATGTAGATTAGTAATCTGTCCCAATAGGTACAGTCAGGTCCATAAATATTGGGACATCAACACAATTCTAATCTTTTTGGCTCTATACACCACCACAATGGATTTGAAATGAAACAAACATGATGTACTTTAACTGCAGACTTTCAGCTTTAATTTGAGGGGATTTACATCCAAATCAGGTGAACGGTGTAGGAATTACAACAGTTTGTTTATGTGCCTCTCACTTTTTAAGGGACCAAAAGTAATTAACAATCATAAATCAAACTTTCACTTTTTAATACTTGGTCGCAAATCCTTTGCAGTCAATTACAGCCTGAAGTCTGGAACCCATAGACATCACCAGATGCTGGGTTTCATTCCTGGTGATGCTCTGCCAGGCCTCTACTGCAACTGTCTTCAGTTCCTGGTTGTTCTTGGGGCATTTTCCCTTCAGTTTTGTCTACAGCAAGTGAAATGTATGCTCAATCGAATTCAGGTCAGGTGATTGACTTGGCCATTGCATAACATTCCACTTATTTGCCTTAAAAACTCTTTGGTTGCTTTCGCAGTATGCTTTGGGTCATTGTCCATCTGCACTGTGAAGCGCCGTCCAATGAGTTCTGAAGCATTTGGCTTAATATGAGCAGATAATATTGCCTGAAACACTTCAGAATTCATCCTGCTGCTTTTATCAGCATTCACATCATCAATAAATACAAGAGAACCAGTTCCATTGGCAGCCATACATGCCCACGCCATGGCACTACCACCACCATACTTCACTGATGAGGTGGTATGCTTTGGATGATGAGCAGTTCCTTTCCTTCTCCATACTCATCTCATCACTCTGTTGATCTTGGTCTCCTCTGTCCATAGGATGTTGTTCCAGAACTGTGAAGGCTTTTTTAGATGTTGTTTGGCAAACTCTAATCTGGCCTTCCTTTTTTTGAGGCTCACCAATGGTTTACATCTTGTGGTGAACCCTCTGTATTCACTCTGGTGAAGTCTTCTCTTGATTGTTGACTTTGACACACATACACCTACCTGGAAAGTGTTCTTGATCTGGCCAACTGTTGTGAAGGGTGTTTTCTTCACCAGAGAAAGAATTCTTCGGTCATCCACCACAGTTGTTTTCCGTGGTCTTCCGGGAACTTTTGGTGTTGCTAAGCTCACTGGTGCATTCTTTCTTTTCAAGGATGTTCCAAACAGTTAATTTGGCCAGACCTAATGTTTTTGCTATCTCTCTGAAGGGTTTGTTTTGTTTTTTTTCAGCCTAATGATGGCTTGCTTCACTGATAGTGACAGCTCTTTGGATCTCATATTGAGAGTTGACAGCAACAGATTCCAAATGCAAATAGCCCACTTGAAATGAACTCTGAACCTTTTATCTGTTCCTTGTAAATGGGATAATGAGGGAATACCACACACCTGGCCATGGAACAGCTGAACAGCCAATTGTCCCATTACTTTTGGTCCCTTAAAAAGTGTGAGGCACATATACAAACTGTTGTAATTCCTACACCTTTCACCTGATTTGGATGTAAATACCCTCAAATTAAAGCTGAAAGTCTGCAGTTAAAGCACATCTTGTTTGTTTCATTTCAAATCCATTGTGGTGGTGTATAAAGCCAAAAAGATTAGAATTGTGTTGATGTTCCAATATTTATGGACCTGACTGTATATAAATTGATCCCAAGTTCACATCAGTATCTGGTCATTGGGCAAGCCACAGTTCCCATAAAGTTTTTTCTATATCATAGTAAGTGCAGAAAAAAAAATTCCCTCCTAAAGTTGGTAGTAAGTTGGAGGCACATCCATGTAAATTGCCCTCCGCTACATAACAAATATATGAGGTGTGTCTAAAAAGTTTGGTGAATGGTATCAGAAAACAAACAAAACAGAAGATACAAAAAAATACCTTTATTGGCCTTCAAAATAATTGCCATCCTTGACAAAACACTTTTGACCATGTTCATAAAGCTTCTGGAAACTGTCAGCAAAGACCTCTTTAGGAATTGATCGCAGAACCATTGTCACACATTCTTGGATTGCTGCCACGTCTGAAAAATGTGCAACTTTCATGATGCTCTATAGACAGAAATCTGCATGTGCCAGATCAGGGGAATACGGTGGATGATCAAGAACAGGTACGTTGCTTGGATTCAAGATTGAACTGGTAGCACCAGGATCCTGGTCACACATGGTAATGAAATCTACAGAGGTTTCCATGTGTTTTGCTTTCTGTTTGTTTGTCAGTTTGTGCGGCACAAACTGGGAACAGGTCTTCCGCTTACCCAAATCTTTGTGGACAATGATGTGAACCGTGTCGTTGCTAAAGCCCAATTTGCTTTAGGTGGGAAAAACCTTGGTTCCTTGATCCACATGCTACCTAGTAACCAGATCTTATTAGTTTAAGCTGTCCATGTCCATTGGTCTTTATAAATGCAAGCTGATGAATGACAGGGGTTCTATCTCTTGCTCTCTCTTTGCTGTGGGAGTCTGCTGGGAAGAGCTGATAAAATACAAAAAAGTGAAAGGTTTTGCCTGCTTGTGTTGGGTAACCCATTAGGTGCCACCTAGTTAGTTGGAAACTGACCTCATTTAGTAGCAAGGACAAGCAGATGTTTTGTTAGTTCTGTGCAATGGACTTACTCTACAAAGCCCTCCTGCATTGAAACAGAGCTTGTGTTCTGCCTTGCTGAATAAAAATGTAGCATAAATCTGCCTTGATGTTTCTGTCTCATGCATGATTTGCTGCTACCAAATAAGTTTCCACAGCAGACAAAATCATATACTGTTTTCCATCCACTGAACCAAAGCAACCATTTATACAGTTTCATCCATAATCCCTAAGTGTAGTGTCCGCTTTACTGATATAGTGTTTAGGTATTATTACTATGCCTTATGGTGGCTGGATATAGTGGTAATTTATAATATTAAACATCCATGACTCATACCTACTTGTTGTTGTTAGTGCAACTGGGGTACTCTATAAAATAGAGCTTAAATATCATATACAGAATATCAAGTGACCATAACATGGTACAAAGTACAGGTGAAGTGACACCCATTTCGTAGCAGTGTTGAGTAACCTCCCATCTGACAGTTAGGGCTGAAAGAGGAAGTTATGGGCAGAATATCCTGGCTGCCAAAGATTTTTCAGGATTTCTTGGCAAATAGGCAAGCTGTGCTTGCCCAGTCCTGCATTGACTAGATTTATTTTTCCACTATTAGCATTAAACAGAAGATCACTATAGCTGTCAGTAAATAATTTGAGGGGATGACAAGGTATTGTTGTAACCATAGAATTGTCTTATTTTTGTTACTATTCAATAGTGTTGCAGTGTTTAGTATGCAGGATGTCTGCATACTGGGCTAGTGGCTTCTGCACAATGAACGATTCCCAAAGTGTCCTTGGTGTGTATTGCAAATATGGGGATCTGAGATTAAGTGCCACACTAAGATTTAGCAGTGCACATACAAAGGTTTTTCAAAGTAAAAATATGTGGAAGACTACCAAAAAAACAAAACATTTTGTATTATTTAGCCTTAATTTCTTTTGTGGCACTTTTCACTGCTGTCTTGTCCATAACAAACTTGTCTTTTTTTTTTTTTTTTACTGAAAGAAGTCCTTTAAAAAAGAGGCTTTTGTTTTAAGTTGCAGTAGTTAGCAATTTTCATTTACTTTAGGAGTATATTGCTTTTAATTTTATGTTTTTATGTAATTTTTTTTAGGGTTTCTTTTTTTTTTTTTAGAAATTGATCGAGACTCTGCGGTCTCTTAATTCTTTAGTAAAACCTCTTCCTGTGTTCCTTGCCTTTAGCAAAAGACCTGCAACTGCTATTTAAAGTTGTCCTGCTGCTGGACAATCTTATACTGCTGTGACATCTGCAGTCTTTTAATTTTAGTAAAACATCTGTTTGTACTTTTTGTCTTAAGTAAATATTGGTCAATTTCCCTCATTAAAATGCCCTGCTGATGGCCAATTTTATACTGTTGTATTTTCTGTAGTCTCCTAATTCTTAGTTTGATAGAGTGTGATTAAAAAAAAAAGCTATCTGGAGCCCTCTAAGGATGTACAATAATAGCAGGAAAATATATAAGGGTTAATCCTAAAGCCAGATAATGTTTAAAAATTAAAGTGACTATACACACCTATTAAAAAAAAAAAAAAAAGGAAATCATTGTAATGGGTGTGGATATATTCCAGCCAGACTGTTATCTATGCTTGCAGCCTGAGAGGCCAGAAAGGGGAAGACAGCAAGTATCAGTCCTCCTTCCTGTACCAGACAAGATCACGTGTCTTTCACAATTAGGGTGGGTATCTTGCGAGGTGGGAAAGCCTAACCCTTTTGCAATGTACCCTTGTCCCATTGTCGAGAGACAAATGCCTCTTCCCCAACACTGGTACATCAGGGAGGAAGTGGGAGTCATATAAGGGGAATTATAGTGGAACCTGAAAGTCCCTTTGTAATAGGGGGTAACAAGATACTGTCTCCTCTCAGAGGAATGAGAAGAGGGATGCATTAGAACCCATCATCCATCCCCACAAAGATTTAAACTGAATTTCACACCAGTAATGGTGTCCAGTGGTGAAATCCACAACAGTCAAGGCATCCAGCAATTCAATCTTTGTCACTTATGATGACCCATCCCCTACCAATATTTATCTGCCACCCTGCCACTAAATAATAGATTTCCCTTGCTGCACTGATGTAAATAGACAACCAGGAATTCTTAGCGATGCAATGTCATTAACCATATTTGGGCAATAAGAGGGAGATCAGTAAACATTTTTCCTTTCATTTGCAGTAATGATAATCTATCTCCCACTTACCCACCCTCTCGCCTCCTATTCAAAGATACCATGTACATTGTATCCTATATCCAGTCTGCATGCATTGTTTTTTAACCTTCCTAGCGGTATTCCCGAGCGTGACTCGGTGTCTGATTTTAGAGCCAAAAGCGGTAACCCCGAGCCACACTCGGGGTAGCGCTAGAAAGATCGCTGGATCCTGGTAGAGGTTTTACTTACCTTTTCTCCGGGATCCAGCAAAGAATGTGGGCGGTATGCGGCGGCGGAGCTTCCTCCCGATCGTCTGCGAGCCCCGGCTTCCGTCTCCGGCGACGTGACGTCCGCCGGGGGGTGGAATCGGCAGCAAATTCGAATGTAAAACACACCAAACACACTGATATCATTCAAAATAAAAAAAATCACATTACATTGCCCCCCAGTGCCCTTTCCTGCAGTTTTACTGTACTTTTTATGTAAATATATGTGTGTATATATATATATATATTTATATATATATATATATATATATATGTGTGTGTGTATATATGTGTATATATATATATATATATGTGTGTGTGTGTATATATGTGTATATATATATATATATATATATATATATATATATATATATATATATATGTGTATGTATGTGTATATATATTATATACACACACACGTGTATATATATATATATATATATATATATATATATATATATACATAATTCTTGTGAATGAGCAGCCCAAACCAACTGTATACATTATATATATATATATATATATGTATATGTATATATATATATATATATAATATATATATATATATATATATATAAAATGTATACAGTTGGTTTGGGCTGCTCATTCACAAGAATTACATGCAAAATAATGGTACCGCTTTCAGCACCTAAAATCCAAAAGAATCATACCGCCAGGGAGGTTAAGCTTTTTTTTGCAGCCAGTAACCCACATTTAGTCTTTTATTATGTTGTAATAAATGGCAATGAGCAGTAGAATAGAAACACCATGGGTGTGTCTAATTAATATCTTGGGTATAATAAAAACGGCATAAATAACAATTATTAACAAAACATCCTGGTAAAGTAAATCTAATGTTGCAGATTGTACTTTTATGTTAAATAGTAGGTTTCCTAATTGCATGGTAGCTGAATATATGATGCATACACTTCTTTGAATAAAGGTATTGATTTCTAAAGGCTAATAGGCTGTACACTTTTTTTAATACTGACAACATTGTCTTTTTATCTGGTGGTGAAGGTTCCTTGTGATTATTGGTCACTTTTCTCTTTTGTATCAATGTATTAACTTTTGAAATAATAAACCTGATTCAATACCCGAGTGTCCATATATGACCCACCTGTGTGTGTGGAGGGGGCTTTTTCTTTTCCTGTTGTATTTTCTTTGCTTCTTTTTTCTTTTTTCTTTTTCCCTTTTCTAATTTTCATTTCTTTCTTTCCGCCCTTTTTCTTTTTCTCTTCCCTGCCTCTTTTCTTATTATTTTCTTTCTATTTCTCCCTCCTCACCAGCCCTTTTTTTTTTTTTTTACTTAATTGTCAGGTCTTGGGACTGCACCAACCAAGATATTGGCTAATTGGTGAAAGGGTATATAGGCTGGGGACCTGCCCATATGGGCAATTACCCCTATTTAATTTAAGATGAGCCGGTGTGGTAACCTTGTGCAATATTTGTTCAGGCTGTACACTTTGCAAAGGAATTATCACTCCGCAAGAATTTTCCCTTAGTATATGTAGTGAATTTGGTGAAGTTCTGCTGACTTCCATCATCCATCATGGGCAAGAAAAAAAAAATTGTTTAATTTACCCTGCACACGACTGGTTAGATTTTCATAACATTCATTACATATACTAAGCTAAGGGAAAACTCCCATGCAGAGTAATAACTCCTTTGCAAAGTGTACATCCTATTAGCCTTTAGTATTCAACACCTTTGTTCAAAGAAGTGTATGCATCATACACTCAGCTACCATGCAACGTGTATACCAACCCCAAAATCTTTGAAGGAACGTTTTTAGTAAAGCAGTAGTAGCAATGTATAGAAGAGCCTGAAACAAGATTTTAGTTTTGTCTAGTTTTTTAACTAGCTGGATTTTTAAGTCAATTTTCCACAGCAGTTTTAAAAATGACTATAAACATTTATGCTGCTTAACAGATCTATCTATCTATCTATCTATCTATCTATCTATCTATCTATCTATCTATCTATCTATCTATCTATCTATCTATCTATCTATCTATCTATCTATCTATCTATCTATCTATCTATCTATCTATCTATCTATCTATCTATCTATCTATCTATCTATCTATCTATCTATCTATTCTTCAGTTAGTGATTCAAGTAATACAAATCTACTGACAAATATATTACTGGTCTTCAAATAAAAACAAGAAATATCTGTTACAAAATAATTGTAAAGATCCTAAGAATACTTGCATTGTTTTTACATGTGTGAAACTAATCTCCAAATAATATTTCACAAGTCCCAAGTAACAATTTATATTTATATCTGTTTATTGAATCTTACATTGGCAAAAAATAAGGAAATAATCAGTTACATCATCAAAAGTTCTTGTAAAAAGAAGCACAGAAGAATATAATAAACCGTTGTCAACACAATAATCAGGCTAATTACAGATACTAGGATTTCCCAGCCATTCGGATCCAAGAGCTGAAATAAAAGGATGAGCAGGCTACCATCCCACTTGCCAGAAAACTTTGAAGGAGTGGCGCTTTCTGCATGGGAGGGAGTGCAAAAACTGGGTCTCAACCTTACCAACAATCAAAAGGAATCTTAGCTTAGACCTTTAAATACCACCATTATCTTGATTCTACAATATGCGGTAATATTGTACCAGTTGTACTAGACAAGCAGAGAGAAGAGGGAGCCCAGTGACATTTAAATCAATACTGGAAAAGCAGATATTTGCCCAAGCACTGTTTAAAATGATACTGAGAATCAGCAGCTTCGCTGGGTTCTGGCAAGGGTTCAGGCTGGAACTGCTGCCGGTCAATGGTCTTATTAAGCTTCTACAGATTGCTCCAAAGAAACACTCTGCAGAGGAAAATGTAAAGACTCCTGTCACTTTGTAAACTTGGACACAGCTATTGCATCTTTGTCCAGCCTCTTCCTACAGCAGAAGATTACTGCTATAGTGATATATTGCTGACTGATTGAAGCCATCTGCATGGGGAATCCTGATCTGGTTTACACTGACCAGATCCTCATGAAGAAAAAAGTATACCCCCCCCCCCCAAAAAAAATGAATAAATGCACGGTGTGTGTAAAAAATTATATATTACATTTAAATAAACATCATATCTTCCAAAATGAATCCCCAAGTGACAACAATAAAGTTGAATGATATGGATGACATTTAGGTTCACTGTGTAAGCATCAACTGTTCATGTAAGTGAATGCAATGTCAAATTTGTTTCCTCGTCATCTCTGCCCAATCTTGTCTTAGTTACGCCTTACACAAATAACACAAACTATTTTTTTCCTGTGCAAACTTTATGCCACTCATATTGTCTAGGTGGCAGAAAGGTTGTTGTATGGGTATTTTTTTAATCTATTCTTATTTTTGTATTCTTAAGCCTCATAACAATTTACACATGCATAATAAATTTGCATAATAAATAGTAGATTGTACCACAAAACATAATTTTTACTATATTATAGGCTGAGTTGATTTTACTAAAGGCAAATAGACTGTGCACTTTGCAAATGCAGTTTCACTATTTTTTTTCAGAGCTTAGTGAATGCGGTGATGCTTTGCTGTTTTCCATCATCCAATCACTTGCAAGCAAAAATGTGTTTTTTTTCCCCTCACCTGATTGGGTATTCTTTTCAAAGTGATGCTTCACCAGATCAAGCTCTGGGGAAAATGAGTGCAACTTTAAAGTGAACAGTCCATTGCCTTCAGTAAATCAACCCTTTTGTCTATTACTATACTATGGGACTGTGAAGTAGCAGCAAGCAAGTAGGTTGCAGTCTCCGTCACAAAGCCAGAAAGTACCTGTGCTGTAAACACCCCATGCCCCCATGTGACTTTGTCACTGTGCATTGGATGTGGGAGAGGTTTGCTGGGGTGGCCTTCAGTGCTATATACAGGCATCATTACCTGTACTACATATGGTGTGGACATTTTACACAGTAGTGGCATAGTGAGTGCAATTACTGGAAGCTAAGTGCAAAGTTTCAGTAGTAGTGCTCTATTGTTGTAGATCCTGTAGGACAACCCATGGGATAAAAAAACTGTTGGACAGTATGCAAAATCTTAGGACTATTTCATAGGACCTGGGACACTTGTAAATGATGGTAGTGGTGGGATCTGTAAGTGGCCATAAGAACAATACATTACAGATATTATGATGCATAAAAAAACTCCTCTTGTTTTAAAACAATATACTAAGTTTACTTATACTGGAGCTCTCTTTTAAGTAACAAGGCAAACAGCTCACCTTTGTATGAAAGCAGAAGAAACTGCCACTAAAATCCAACAGATTATTTTCTAAAATCCAAGTTAACCAACCGACCATGGTTCCTTAATGTTCCCAATAGAATGCGTTTTCAATTTCCTTAATCTTTGCTTGTCTAAAATGTCCATTTTTCAGTTCCAGATTGTCTCGCTAAACCTCTTAATCCTTAGCAGACCTATGTATATGAATGTTATTTACCACTTGAACTGCAGCGATTGGGTTACATTAAGCACATAATCTCTTTATTCTTTTACTTTAGCAGAGGCGACATATTTTATGTAAGGTTAACATGTTGTGGAACACTGACCTGCTTTTGAACCTGTCGTTTTCTCCATTATATATTCATCAAGGTTAGCAGAGTCTGTATTCTTGTGAGGGATGTTAAAAGATTTATTTACACAAGTGTGATGAAAATTAGCTACATGATCTTTTATGTATTGTGTTAAATCAGTGTATGCATGAACAGACAGCAATATCAAATGGTCTAATTAGCAAACATGGCTTTTTTTTTCCTCATTAACAAGTGACCACACTCTGAATTGGTCCAGGCAAACACCAAATGTCTTAGGTTTCAGAGTTCCCAGTAGCTGCAATGCTAAATACATCATCACCCGCCATGGGAAAGGCTGTTTAAGCTTTCCTCCCTGAGCGCTGGTCATCAAATTATTTGTAACATGACAGGCGATGTTGTGTGTCAGCTGGAAGAGGGACGGCTCGCCACAAACTCCAAGCATCTCTCACTTCACCCTCAGGAAATGTGAGTTGGATCATTTTCCCTTCCTGGAAAACATTCAGCAAATAAAAGTCCCATTGATACTTGTCAATACGGAAGTTTGTTTTTAAACTCTGACTGGTTCTTCCATGTCCAGTCACTATTTTGGGAAGTGAAAGGTTTACAGCTCTCTTCTATTCCACTGATCAATGCTATGGAAAGAAAATCAAATACAGAAGGTATCATTTTCTGGTTGTACAATGAATCTAACAAGATGATCTTTCCTGGACTATTTTTAGCTATTGAAGCAATTAAAAAATACAAAAAAACAGTTGAAATAAAGATGTTTTGATCCATCTGTTCTCTGGGAGTATAATAGTGTGAAAAGGTCACCTTTGTTGTAATTGTGTGTTTTCTTTTTCCTTTTGGTTGTTTTATTGAGGCAACTGCCAGAGCATGAATGAATACTGTGTGTGTATATATATATATATATATATATATATATATATATATATATATATATAATGTGTGTGTGGGCAATCTGCAAGTTTTCACCCACTATACAGTATAGAAACTCATGCGTGCACTCTTGGCCGCTATTCAAAATTCCAGGGTTGCATTATACACCATTAGCTTCAGCTAACTAAGTCCTAACCCCCAGCCCATTACATTTCATTATATTCTACACCTGTTTTGCAGTGTGCACATGATAATTGCTTTATTAGCACCATTGATAAGTAATTTTACTGTAACCAGAGATATGTAATCTCTTCTCATGGCCAGATTGATTTGCACAGTATAGAATATATTGCATTTACTACAGAGAGCAATTAGACTTCATAAGAATTTTTTAGTTAAGTGTTTGTCAGAGATAAAATGTGTATGAATTGCTTATTTGCCACTTTAGCCCTGGAAGGTTTTGCCCCCTTAAAGACCAGGCCATTTTTTGTGATACGGCACTGCATTGCTTTAACTGACAATTGCGTGGTCATGCGATGCTGTACAATGTAAAATGTCCTTTTTTTCCCCCACAAATAGAGCTTTTTTTTGGTGGTATTTGATCACCTCTGCAGTTTTTCGTTTTTGCGCTATAAACAAAAAAAGAGTGACAATTTTGAAAAAAAAAAAACAAAAAAAACAATATTTTTTACTTTCTGCTATACAACATTCCCAATAAAAAAATTTAAAAAAATCACATTTTTTTTATCAGTTTAGGCCAATTTCTATTTTGCTACTTGGTAAAAAAAAATCCCAAAAAGCGTATAATAATTGTTTTGCGCATATTTTTAGCATTTACAAATTATGGGATAGATTTTTGGACTTTTTGTTTTTTGTTTTTTTATTAGTAATGGCAGCGATCATCAATTTTTATTGGGACTGCGACATTGGGGCGGACAAATCTGACACGAAGTGACTCTTTTTGGGGACCAGTGACATTAATTCAGTGATCAGTGCTAAATAATATGCCTTGGTGGCAGGAGAGCCATCTTGCATTGTTTATATTCCAGATGGCTCTCCTGCCAGTCTAGCCAAAGATTGCAGGAGGCTGGTGGCAATTGCGCCCGCTTCTCCAGCTCCTCCCTTGGTCTGCCTCCCACTGTGTCTAATCACAGCGGGAGCGCGGCTACGGCGGTGCACGCATGCTGCCGAGACTGCGTGCACACAATCACGCAGATCTACGTGTTTATGCGCAACCGAGCCGACCTGCCACAGTAAATCTGTATTAGGCGGTCAGCAAGTGGTTACATTGAAGCAGCTTTTTAGGTAGCTATTTGCCCGAACCATAGTTTCCATATAGGGCTACATTCACATGGGTATTTAGCTATGCTGCGAATTCCAACGGCAAGAATCTACTGACTTCTACAGCTGGGATTAAGTGCTGATTCATATATGCGATGCGGGAACCCTGCGAATCACATTCAAATCGTAGGCACTTCACACTGCCATATGCAAATCGCTGGGGGTGTCAATACAAAGTTAGCGACAACCCCAGATCAGTTTACATATCGCAGTGCGAACTGACAGTTCGGACATGAATCAGATCACATTGGTGTGAACCACCATGTGAGTTCTGTCCGAATCCGATTCGAATTCAGCCATATAATCTGTATGGCTGAATTCGCAACACTCCAGTGCACTTCAAATCACATGCGATGTCTGTCATCGCTATAGTGTGAACCGGGACTTACAGTTCTGTGTGGATAGCAGTGGCTGCCGAGCCTGAACAGTGCAATGATAGGCTGTCGGTGGCCACAGCTCTTCATGACTGTTTGCACAGCCGACGATTACATGCAGTGATTATGGCTGGATACGCTTTATGATTTTTTTTTTTTTTTTTTAAACTAGGGCTTGTTCACCCCACTTTAGCTGAGCCTAATGCCAGGGCACCCCATGTCATTGCACTGCAGCTCCTCTTCAATGAATAGAAATGGATTAATAAAATTTAGTTTTGTGATGTGAATTTTAAATAACATTAAAAAAGTAACAAGGCAAGGCACTGCCCTTCGTTGCCACTACACAACAGACACCCGCTCACTCCTGTTTTAGCATGTGAGCTGTTATGAATAAGTCCTTAATGTACCCATTCCTTTTTCTCACATATATATATATATATATAATGTATATATAAATTGAACAAGGAGAGTGGGATCTTCTCGTAGACCATGCCAAGTGTGTGCAGCACTGGGAACTCAAGCACAGACTTCTTGCCACTGGACTCCCCATTAGATTATATGTTTAGTGGTTTTACTTGCTTGCTTCTTACTTCTACCTACTTCTATGTTTTGGGAGAATTAATCTTTGACATTCGCTAGAGCAGCATTTTCATAACACTGTTGAGTTACTTTCTACGTTTGTAGTGATTAAATATTATTAAAACGTACCACATGTACCATTCAGTTTCACTGGGTGCATCAAGTCAGATCTTTGTGTTATTTCAGTATGTCCCTTACAGCACCTGCCACATATTTCTGCCAATATTTGCTATTTATTTTGGGGGATATTTGGAGGTTTATTTAATTTTTTTAAAGAATCTGGCAAAGAATGTTATTGGATATCAATTTTGCTTCTTTGTAAAAAAAGCATCCCCCCAAAATGCCTACCAGATCCTTTGGGTCTAGTATGGATTATAAGGGGCTACCTCACATAAAAAAACAAAAACAGAAAAATGTGTAAGGTCCCCAAGGGAATCTATATGAGACGCTTCAGGTCTGGTACAGGTTTTAAGAGGGGCTTCATGCCAAAAAACAAATAAAAAATGTTTGAGGTCCCCGTAAAAATCCATATCAGATCCTTAATCTGAGTATACAACCTGGCTGGCCAGGAAAGGGGTAGGATGAGCATGCACCCTCCCCCAGAATCATACTAGGCCACATGCCCTCAACAAGTTGATGAGAACAAGGGCCTCATTCCCACAAAAATTGATTCAGTGGCTGTGGGGGTATTTAGGCAGGGGGCTTATCACAATCTGGAAGCCTCCTTTAATAATAAGAGGGCCCCCAGATACCAGCCTCTCCCACAGAGTTGATGTAGTTTAGAAATAAGAACTCCCAGACATTTGACAACTCCTTTAAAAAAAATAAAAAATCCCCCCCAAAAAAGTCCCTTATTGGAAACCCATCATGATGTCTGCTGCTGCCAACTCACCAACCCCCCCCCCAAAAGAAAAACAAAAAAAAAACACAGCAACCCACTCTTAAATTAGCTATTTAAATGAAGGAGTGGAGATGGAGGTGACATTATTGCCCAAATTTTGCCATGACCATATTTGGGCAATCTTTTTTGAGCAAATATGGGCATGTGGCCATTTTTAGGCAATAATGTAGCCCATTGCATACCCTGCCTTTTTGCTTACATGGCCGCGGATTCCCAACCATATAAGTGATGGGGTCGGTCGGGTGATGTCAATCACTTATTAAATTGAATACCCTTCATTTTTATTTTCATGTTTTTATATTTTTAAATAGTTTGTGATTCTGGCTGTTTGGCATGACCTGTTCTTCATTGGATTTGACCATAAAATGTACATGCTTTTTAGGAAGCATTTGATTATGGCAAACGCCTATCTTTTTTAAAAAAATATATAATTCGTAACTTTGCAAAGCATTTATTTGTCACGGAAATAATCCCATACATAGAGCTATTACTCTTAGAATACAGCAGGTGTATATTTTTAACACAATGTACTGCTGTTAACCCACCTAAATATTGGTTGGTTGCCTTCTTTTCCTTGTGCCCCAATATCTCAGAATGAATAAAAAAAGAGGATCTTTCTCTAATAAACACACAAGACAGTAACCATCACTTGCCAACCGCAATACACATATATACATTGCAGTTTTCAAGTAGTTTTCAAGGGTTATGGCCGAAGCTACCTGCCATAACCCTGATAATTTTTTTTTTCAGCCAGTGGCTGGCTTTCTCAGAAAAGCAGTCAGAGTGAGTCAGTTGCTGGATCTCTTTCAGAAGTAGTGGGAAGGAGCATCCCCCCCCCCCCCACGCTGCTCACCAGTGTTTCTCGGGCTTACTGTCTTTACCAGTGTGCCCGAGAAACAATCCAACGGTTCAGATGCCTGGCCACAGAAGCGAACAGAGACTGGATCATCTCTGATTGCCTCTATGGCCTTGGGGGACTGGAGTGACATCATGATGTCACTTCCGGACTAGGGACGGAAGTAAATACATTTTTTTTAAAGCAAAAGAACAAACACATTTTTTTTATGTTTTACTTTAGAGAACTTGGAGGAGAAATTTGGAATATGAATAAAAGTGGAAAAAGATGAAAGGGACAGTGTAAAAATAAAAAATAAAAGGTGCCTCCATCCCTCTGTGCTTGTGAGCAGAAGCGAACGCATAGTTTGCACACGCTTATGAACGGTGTCCGCACCACACATGTGAGGTGTCACTGCGAACGTTAGAGCGAATTCAATCATTCTAGTGCTAGAACTTCCTCTGTAATTCTAAACAGCTAGCCTGCAAAAATGTTAAATGGTCACCTATGGAGATTTTTAGGTATCGTAGCTTGTCGCCAATCCACGAGCTTGCACAATTTTAAAGTGTGACATGTTAGGTATCTATTTACTTGGCATAACATCATCTTTTATATTTAAAAAAAAGGGGGCTATGAATTGTGTTTTTTTTTTAATTAGATAAAGTGTATGTTTTACCAAAAAATTGAAAAAACGTTGCACAAATACCGTGTGACATAAAAAACTGCAATGGTTGCCATTTTATTCTCTAGGGTCTCTGCTAAAAAAAAAAAAGTGTGTGTGTGTGTATATATATATATATATATATATATATATATATATATACACATTATATAATGTTTGGGGGGTTATAAGTACTTTTTTAACACAAAAATACTAATGCTAATTGTATTTTTTTTATTAAAGTCAGCCCTAAAACAATACATAAAAAAAACATTTGAAGTGGTTGTAACCCTAAAAGAAAAAGAAAAAAGATCCTGATCCTTTAAAGCAGGATTCACAACATAGCGCTTGTGTTGTGTCATTTGTCCCCCTCTATGTTCTAAAAACTCTGGTTCATCCTGCCTGTTCCTGTGTCCCCCTATGTAAACTGACTAATCATGGCTGCTGCTAAGCCCTCTCCCTCTCCCTTCCTGGCTGTCAGCTGGGGAGCCTGTATGTCAGCCGTCTCCTCCCCGCCCCTCCCCCCTCGCTGCTATAGCTGTAATATTACTAGTGAGAAAACATGTAATCTTCTAACTTACATGAAGGTATACAGTACAGTATCTGTGGTTTTTAAAAATTATTCCGCAAAATACCTTATTTATAGCGCTGTTGGGCGTTCACGTGATCTCTCGTCACTCTCCGCCTCTCCTTCCGGCTGATGTTAGTGGGGAAACACTGTTCCTCCCACTGTAGTGTTTAGATTGGGAAGGAGAATGCTGGCAGGTCACATGAGCGCCCAGCAGCACTGTAAAATAAGGTATTTTGTTGAATCATTTTTAAAAACGACAGATACTACACTGTATATCTTCATGTTTTCTCACTACCGACTTTACAACCCCCTAAATTTAGTTATAAAATTTGAAATAAATTGTTTGTGTGTAAATATTTATGAATCAAAGCAAAAGTGTGTATATTAACTGTATATATAGGAAAAAAGCAAACCCATATTCCACCCCTGGGTGCCATGCAGACTATGATTGATCAGGCAACACTGATGGATAAAAGCAAATGTCTATGGATACCTTGGACATTACACTGATGCCACAACACAGCTGAGGACAAAAACTGTGCTATTTACCACTGTCCTACTAAAATTTGCTGAACCTGAAAAACATACATCATTTATATAGCTGTGAATCCATGTATTACCAACTTTACAAATATTCTCTTTTACTGCATATCTATATTAGCAGTTATAAGAATGTAAAAGTAATGTTTTTATATAATTTCATAGTTTATAAGAATGAAAACAGGCACAGGTACATTCAGTTCAGCCTGTGTGTGAATACTGCATTTGTGTGGAGTATTTTTTTTCTCATGCCCATAGCCCTGCATACTCTGTTTCTATTCTATGCTACCTCTATTCTTCTAACCTCAGATCGTGGCAGCATTTCCTTTTCAGGGGGCCTAAGGGTAAACATTTTTTTTTTTTTTTTTTACAACTACTGGATTCCTATTTAATATATTTGGACATTAAAATCATATCCCCTCTTAAGCATCTCTGTTCCACCGTAACTAACTCTAGTCTAGATAATCAATGCTCATAG
Source organism: Pelophylax lessonae (assembly GCF_965119305.1). Lineage (NCBI taxonomy): Eukaryota > Metazoa > Chordata > Amphibia > Anura > Ranidae > Pelophylax > Pelophylax lessonae. Next base: position 342,590,462 of record NC_138770.1, read on the forward strand.
GTGAGGTCCTCTATTCCCCAGAATAATTTTCTTACCTTTCACTGAACTCTAATTCAACAATGTATTTTCTGAGGATTGGTGAACAAAACTCAACTGCATATTCAAGATGAGGCTGAACCAGTGTTTTGTAAAGGGGGTAGAATTATTGATTTATTCCTTTGAATATTTGCCCTTTCAATGAATAATATAATCAATAGCTTTGTTAGCTGTGGCAGTGTATGCTATTGCAAAGTTCTTAATCCCAAACACTATTGAAGTTAATGGTGATGAAATATGGGTGGGCTGCTTGGTGGCCTGGAAGTCTTCTATAGCCGTTTCTTTGTGGTTTATTGCAATTTGAAGGTTACCGCAATCCCCTCTGTCCAGCCCCCATTTTGGCAATGACCTTAATGGCATCACCAGTGGTTTTAAGGTGTTTCTAACCTTAGGGAGTGAGCATTTGGAGAAAAACAACTCTCACTGACTGCCTCAATGGCATGTACCTCAATTTTCTGTGAGCAGGTGGCCAATCAGAGGCTTTGTGTATATCTAAAGGCCAACACTTAGGGTTAGAAAGACGTTAAAGGAGCCATTGACTCTAATATGGCTACTGCCAAAATGGCAGCTGGAGGAGGGGGCTGCTTTTGACCTTTTGTCTGGGGACCCCTTTATGGTTGGTATTTAATTAAATGGGGAGGTGTTAACAATGTAGGGTCCTGTGAACCATAACCTGGCTCAAAAATGCCACTCTGTTTTCGTGTTTTAGACCCTATCTTCCATTTAGCTAAATACAAACCCTGAGCTTAGTTACCAGTGTTAAATATAGAAAATCCATATGGCAACACTCTTTGTGGGAATAAGCAATTGGTAATTGGTTAGGTTTAGATATGTCACCTCTCATAAAGGAGGCTTCCAGATTCCACCACAAGCCTTTCACCATTTTACTATTATCCCCACCTTCTTTTTGAGGCACATGCGAGAAGGGAAGAAGCCGTTGTCCCACAATATTGGGACAAGGCTACTCAGCTGTGGAATGCTTTCTATGACATTTTGGTGAAAATATATTGCCGATTTATAAACCAGTCCTGAAATGACTGATTTACTCTAAAAAGTTGCCCCTTTAATTATATATGTAAGAAAAAAAGAAAAGCACAATAGATAGGGAGAGAAATGTAGACACAACAATATGGTAAAATGGCAGGAAGTATCGCACTTACATACAAAAGAGTTGATATAGCATAATGATAATAGATTTATGGGGCTTAAGGAGATGGCAGCTACTTCAGTGTCTCCAAGGAGGCATGAAAAAATAAGAGTGTAGTATTGCTTTAAAGTGGTGTATATAATGCATTCATATATAAAAGGTGTAAACCAGGTATAAATCAAACGATCCAATAGATGGCGCTTTTCTATTGGTCCCCAATAAAAAGCATCAGGTGGTTGGATAGGGGATTTCTACTGATGGATAATCTCAAAAAGATGGCAACAGTGCAGGATGACCTGCAAAGCAGAACAGGAAAGGGAGAGAATGTGCCACTCAAGAGTAGTATTCATTATAAACTTAAAAAAAAAGAAAACATAACACTAATGCGCTAACATTAATAGGTAAAAAGCAACACTCAGAATTCAGCAGGTGGCGTCCTTCTATTGGTCCCATTGGAAAGGCATATAGACGATGGATGAAACGTTTTTACTAATTTAGAACACCTATCAGAAGCGGTGTAATATGACTATTTTCTATGCGTAGACAGTGGCGCTTTCTCTCCCTCTCTCCTGTGCTTTTTTCTTACATGCTCATTGGTGGGAAATACTCCAGAATGTGCCTGAAGGAGAATCTGCAGACACTGTGAAAGTACCTTTTGCATAATGTTATGGACTTTGTTTGGATGAACGTTTTTGAAGATTGTAAATATACATGATGCTATTAGTGATGAGCCGAACACCCCCCTGTTTGGTTTGCACCAGAACATCTCAAACAGGGAAAAATTTCTAGCAAACATGTAAACCTTATTAAAGTCTATGGGACACGAACATATAAAATCAAAAGTCCTCACTTTAAAGGCTTATATGCAAGTTATTGCCACAAAAAGTGTATGGGGACCTGGGTACTGCCCCGGGGGACATGTACAGTGCCTTGCAAAAGTATTCGGCCCCCTTGAACTTTTCGACCTTTTGCCACATTTCAGGCTTCAAACAAAGATATAAAACTGAAATTTTTTGTGAAGAATCAACAACAAGTGGGGCACAATCATGAAGTGGAACGAAATTTATTTATTCAAACATTGTTAACAAATAAAAAACTGAAAAATTGGGCGTGCAAAATTATGCAGCCCCTTTACTTTCAGTGCAGCAAACTCTCGCCAGAAGTTCAGTGAGGATCTCTGAATGATTCAATGTTGACCTAAATGACTAATGATGATAAATAGAATCCACCTGTGTGAAATCAAGTCTCTGTATAAATGCACCTGCACTGTGATAGTCTCAGAGGTCCGTTTAAAGCGCAGAGAGCATCATGAAGAACAAGGAACACACCAGGCAGGTCCGAGATACTGTTGTGAGAAGTTTAATGCCGGATTTGGATACAAAAAGATTTCCCAAGCTTTAAACATCCCAAGGAGCACTGTGCAAGTAATAATATTGAAATGGAAGGAGTATCAGACCACTGCAAATCTACAAAGACCTGGCCGTCCCTCTAAACTTTCAGCTCATACAAGGAGAAGACTGATCAGAGATGCAGCCAAGAGGCGCATGATCACTCTGGATGAACTGCAGAGATCAACAGCTGAGGTGGGAGATTCTGTCCATAGGACAACAATCAGTCGTATACTGCACAAATCTGGCCTTTATGGAAGAGTGGCAAGAAGAAAGCCATTTTTTAAAGATATCCATAAAAAGTGTTGTTTAAAGTTTACCACAAGCCACCTGGGAGACACACCAAACATGTGGAAGAAGGTGCTCTGGTCAGATGAAACCAAAATCAAACTTTTTGGCAACAATGCAAAACGTTATGTTTTGGCGTAAAAGCAACACAGCTCATCACCCTGAACACACCATCCCCACTGTCAAACATTGTGGTGGTAGCATCATGGTTTGGGCCTGCTTTTTTCAGTAGGAACAGGGAAGATGGTTAAAATTGATGGGAAGATGGATGGAGCCAAATACCAGACCATTCTGTAGGAAAACCTGATGGAGTCTGCAAAAGACCTGAGACTGGGACAGAGATTTGTCTTCCAACAAGACAATGATCCAAAACATAAAGCAAAATCGACAATGGAATGGTTCACAAATAAACATATCCAGGTGTTAGAATGGCCAAGTCAAAGTCCAGACCTGAATCCAATAGAGAATCTGTGGAAAGAACTGAAAACTGCTGTTCACAAACGCTCTCCATCCAACCTCACTGAGCTAGAGCTGTTTTGCAAGGAGGAATGGGCAAAAATTTCAGTCTCTCGATGTGCAAAACTGATAGAGACATACCCCAAGCGACTTACAGCTGTAATCACAGCAAATGGTGGCGCTACAAAGTATTAACTTAAGGGGGCTGAATAATTTTTCACGCCCAATTTTTCAGTTTTTATTTGTAAAAAAAGTTTGAAATATCCAATAAATTTCGTTCCACTTCATGATTGTGTCCCACTTGTTAATTCTTCACAAAAAATTACAGTTTTATATCTTTGTTTGAAACCTGAAATGTGGAAAAAGGTCGAAAAGTTCAAGGGGGCCGAATACTTTCGCAAGGCACTGTATCAATGCAAACATTTTTTTTTTAAACAATCGTTTTTAAAGGAGCAGTGATTTTAAAGGGGCTTATAATGAAACAATAAAAATGAAAAATGCCTTTAAATATCATGCCTGGGGTGTCCCCTTATTCTGCCTGTAAAGTGCCACATCTGTACCATGCATAGAGCCTGCTGCAGCATTACTGACACTTCTAAAGAAAAAAATATCATTTAAATTAATGGCTGTAATATATTGCTGTCTCCCAGGAATACAGATAGAAAATTGAAAAAAAAAAAAAAACGCCATGGGGTCCCCCCCCAGTCCATACCAGGCCCTTCGGGTCTGGTATGGATTTTACCACCTCAGTCCCATAAGGTTTTACCTCCTTAATGACCAGGCCATTTTTTGAGATTTAGTACTGCATTGCTTGAGCTAACAATTGCGCTGTCTTGCGATGCTGTACCCAAATACACTTGATGTCCTTTTTTCCCCACAAATAGAGCTTTCTTTTGGTGGTATTTGATCACCTCTGTGGTGTTTAGATTTTGCGCTAAATCTGACACTGAGTGACACTTTTTGGGGACCAGAGACACAAATACAGTGATCAGTGCTAAATAATATACACTGCTACTGTATAAATGACACTGGCAGGGAAGGGGTTAATACTGGGGGTGATCAAGTGGTTAAGTGTGCTCCTAAATTGTGATTTCTAACTGTGGGTGGGAAGGCTCTGTGACGGGCACACAGAGATTGGTGTTTTAGCTTAGCTGAGACACACAATCTCATTGTGCCTGTCTGACAGGAGAGCAGTTTAGATAGGCAGGCGACTCTCCTGTCAGTTTCTCTGAAGATGGCGGGAGGCCGGCAGGCGATCCCTCTTGCGGTCTGACTCCCGCTGTGTCTAATGACAGCAGGAGCGTGGCTCCAGCAGCACATGCGCATGCACATAAGCAGCGCGTGCACATAATCACATAGATCTACGTGATTATGCGCAGCCGAGCCGCCCTGCCGCAGTACATCTGCGTGGGACGGTTGGCAAGTGGTTAATGGGAACCCCATGCCAAAATTTACAAAAAAGCATAGGGTCTCCACTCTGCCTTGTACATTGCGCTGTGATAGGCCAAAGCATACAGGTCAGGTGAATGCTTTTGCCAATCATCAGCAACCAATACACTGCAAGAGCGCAGTGCATTATGGGGGGCTCATCGGCAGGCGAACTTCTGCCGAGCACCCAGTTTGTTCATGTGTTCAGCCAAATTATGTTTGACTCGAACACACAGCCCATCCCTACTAGGGATGATCGAACGGTTCGGGTCGACCATCGGTTCGGCCCGAACATTGGCTGTTCGAGGTTCGGCCGAATTTAGAACTTTTTGCCCAAAAAGTTCGGAATTCAGCAACCAGAACCGACCAAAATGCAATGGGACAGGAAATGGGCTTTAAAAGCCCATGATTGGACCAGAACCATTAGCAAAAGCCAATTGAGGGGGCAGGAGAGTGCTAGGAATGTGATTGGAGTGACTAGGGGGTCCATAGACCAATCATTAGTGAATACGCCCCCCAGTATATAAGATAGCCCCCGCCAAAATCCTAGCATTCTTATACGGGACATGGAAGAGAGTGGAATGCTGTTCTGTTACTTCTGTTACAAAGTGTTACAAAGTGTCATTTAGCAATTTTTAGTGTGAGGAAAGGGATATCTAGTGTAGTTAGAGTGCTCTTTTACACTTTAGTTAGCTTTAATTTATTCAGTTTCTGTAGGGAAAGTGTTAAGTGTAAGGGGACCGTAGTGTAGTGTAGGGTTAACTGACAGTGACTGCTATGGCAGGGTGACAAAACCCTTCCATATCAGGGTGACCGCTATAAAGAAAAGCTATTTTCTCTTGTGTCACTTTCGCTGCAGTAATATGGCTTCGCCGCCGTCGGCATTCTTTTTGGCTGCAGGCGTCCATAGGGATCTTTTGAGCACATGTTTGGAGTCAGACATGACATCTGAACATGTGTATAGGGGGTATATATACACACCCATGTATGTATATATACACCATGACATATATAGGTGTGAAAGGAGCAGAAAAAACTACTTGCGCTAATGAAATAATTAACACCAATATAGTTACGCTCCTATCACACCTATATGTGTCTAAGTGTAATATACATATAAGTATGTGTGTATATATACCACTATACACAAGTTCAGATGTTTTGCCTGCCTCCAAAAACCCCCAAAAAATGCCTGCAACAACACACCTGGGCGTTTTTTTTTTTTTTTTGACGCTAGCGTTTTTTTTGGGCATTTTTTGGGGTTCTTTGGAGGCAGGCAAAACAATTGAACTTGTGTATAGTGGTATATATACCACTATACACAAGTTCAGATGTTTTGCCTGCCTCCAAAGAACCCCAACAAATGCCCAAAAAATGCCTGCTACAAGGTGTGAAAAGCGAGAAGCCAACAACCTGTTCTATAACTGACCTAATACAAACAATCCTTTTTTTTATGGTTCTGGACATGCTACAGAGCTGAAACTTCACAGGTACACCTTTTAGACCCCCCAGACACAAAATCACACAAAAAAAGTTCTTAAAAATTGTCATTTTTGATAGAGAGCCAATTATTGAAAAAAAAATAAAAGAAATAAAAAAAAAAAAAAATTCTTTGGATTTAGTATCTGGGGGGGTCTAAAAGGTGTACCTGTGAAGTTTCAGCTCTGTAGCATGTCCAGAACCATAAAAAAAAGATTGTTTTGTATTTTGTCACTTATAAAACAGGTTAGTGGCTTCTCGCTTTTCACACATTGCCGGTTTAGTAGCAAGCGTTTTTTTGCCCATTTTTTGGGTTCTTTGGAGGCAGAAAAAACATCTGAACTTGTGTATAGTGGTATATATACCACTATACACAAGTTCAGATGTTTTGCCTGCCTCCAAAGAACCCCAAAAAATGCCCAAAAAAACACTAGCGTAAAAAAACACGCCCAGGTGTGTTGTTGCAGGCATTTTTTTGGGTTTTTGGAGGCAGGCAAAACATCTGAACTTGTGTATAGTGGTATATATACACACATACTTATATGTATTTCACACTTAGACATATATAGGTGTGATAGGAGCGTAACTATATTGGTGTTAATTATTTCATTAGCGCAAGTAGTTTTTTCTGCTCCTTTCACACCTATATATGTCTAGGTGTGTATATACATACATGGGTGTGTATATATACCCCCTATACACATGTTCAGATGTCATGTCTGACTCCAAACCTGTGCTCAAAAGATCCCTATGGACGCCTGCAGCCAAAAAGAATGCTGACGGCGGCAAAGCCATATTACTGCAGCGAAAGTGACACAAGAGAAAATAGCTTTTCTTTATAGCGGTCACCCTGATATGGAAGTGTTTTGTCACCCTGCCATAGCAGTCACTGTCAGTTAACCCTACACTACACTACGGTCCCCTTACACTTAACACTTTCCCTACAGAAACTGAATAAATTAAAGTGTGTATATATACCACTATACACAAGTTCAGATGTTTTGCCTGCCTCCAAAGAACCCAAAAAATGCCCAAAAAAACGCTTGCTACTAAACCGGTAATGTGTGAAAAGCGAGAAGCCACTAACCTGTTTTATAAGTGACAAAATACAAACAATCTTTTTTTTATGGTTCTGGACATGCTACAGAGCTGAAACTTCACAGGTACACTTTTTAGACCCCCCAGATACTAAATACAAAGAATTTTTTGTTTTTTAATTTTTTTTTTTTTAATTTTTTTTTTTTTTATTTTTTTTTTAATTTTTTTTTTTAATTTTTTCAATAATTGGCTCTCTATCAAAAATTACAATTTTTAAGAACTTTTTTGTGTGATTTTGTGTCTGGTGGTCTAAAGGGTGTACCTGTGAAGTTTCAGCTCTGTAGCATGTCCAGAACCATAAAAAAAAAGATTGTTTGTATTAGGTCAGTTATAGAACAGGTTAGTGGCTTCTCGCTTTTCACACCTTGCCGGTTTAGTAGCAGGCGTTTTTTGGGCATTTTTTGGGGTTCTTTGGAGGCAGGAAAAACATCTGAACTTGTGTATAGTGGTATGTATACCACTATACACAAGTTCAGATGTTTTGCCTGCCTCCAAAGAACCCCAAAAAATGCCCAAAAAAACGCTTGCTACTAAACCGGCAAGGTGTGAAAAGCGAGAAGCCAACAACCTGTTCTATAAGTGACAAAATACAAATGATCTTTTTTTTATGGTTCTGGACATACTACAGAGCTGAAACTTCACAGGTACACTTTTTAGACCCCCCAGATACTAAATCCAAAGAATTTTTTTTTTATTTATTTTTTTTCATTAATTGGCTTTCTATCAAAAATGACACTTTTTAAGAACTTTTTTTGTGTGATTAATAGTCCCTGGGGTATGACCCAGAACCCTAGGCACTTTTTAGGGGCATTTATTGGGTTTTAGGGCTTCAAAATTGTGTTTTTTGATTACCAAAGTTCGAGTCCCATTGATTTCAATGGGGATCTGAAATCCGGGCCGAACTTTCGGGAAGTTCGGATGTTCTAACCGAACCGAACTTTTGAAAACTCCGATCATCCCTAATCCCTACATGCTATGACATTATATTCCCTTATGGTAGGAAAAGGGTGGATACTGGTTTACTCCTTTTGTGCCAGGGCATTGAAATACATCCGCTACCTGGGGCCATATTTGGTATTTTTCCTTTTAATTATATGCACATAATTACCCCTATGCACATCTAATCATACATGCTGTGTGGCTTTTACTACACCAAATTCAATGTACTTGAACATCACAGGTTTTCAGAGCTGAATCTGTGATGTTCAGGATGAATTTAGCATTCTCCTGAACTAGAACAGTAATCCTTTTCAGCAAACCTATAAAATAAAGGTCTGCTTTTAAGGGGAAGCTTGGATCTCAAGTGTATCAAAATGTACTTGAGGATACATGATAGTACATTGAAAGGAAAGTAACTCATTTTATAGAGGCTTGGAAAAAAGATTAATCTCTCTGTTAACTCAGCAGCTCTGTTGACAGTCTCCTGTTTGAAAGAGTGACTATTTACAGTATTTCCTGTCCTATTCTTAGCTATAATGCTGTACAGCATGGTCATTTCACAGATCACTTTCGTTGTAGTATGGGTAGGAAATTTGGATGTGTTTATGATAGTGAGAAAATAAGAAATATTTTCCCACAAACATTTAATATTTCATTCAGAATTCTAAAAATGAAGCACACAGCACATATTTTCCTAATTAAATAGCTATTAAAATTCACTTCACACCGTATAATATTTCACAGACTACCGGTGAATGAAAGTGATTAAAGAATGAAAAGTGATACTCTGCCTTAATGCTAGTTGAGATTTGTCCCAGAGTAATTACATTTTTCTGTTGATGTGAGTACGTTAATTATGCCAATAATACCCAGAAACTAATCATATAAGTATTATATAATGAAGTATGGAAGATTTCCCTAAATAGAATAAATAAAAATGTGAAGAAAAAAAAAGGTTCATTTGTGCTATTTTCTGGAGTCAAAAAAGGAAGAAAAAAAACTGCGCTTTAAAAAATATTGGAAAAGCAGCAACTCAAATGTAAGATAGACAATAGGCAAACAATACTAGAAATGGAGTTGAGCTATACATATATAAAATTGAAATCATAAACAGTATACCAATGGGAAATTGTGCAATAAAGACAATAAAACGGTAATAATTAAAAAGAAGAAAGACGAGTAATTGCACACCAGTGATATGACACCAGTGCAAAAATATTCAACAAAGTAGTGTCCAAACATGGTATTGCAGATAGATCTTCTACGTGGTATTAACACCTTCCACTCCCCGGAATGTGACGTGACCTCCACCAAAGCAAAATGTCTGCTTACCAGATTATCTGGACCTCTTGCAAAAAGAGGTCATTACCGCTTGTGGCTTAAACACAGCCTGGTCCTTGTTTCTCCGAAGGGGATAAACAGTAAATGGATAGGTCTCCCTTAGAACCAATAAACCAAATGGTTCAACTTCAAAGTATCTCGTAGAGTGACAATCCCCAAAAATATAATAGAAAACTTGCCACAATGTAAGACCGTTACAAACTTATACACTAGTAAAACAAGTTGCACTTACAATGGTGTGGCATGTAACCGCATAAAAACAGCATAGCCTACCGGCTAGTACACACTTGCTAATCCTTCCAGGATCAAGGTAGCACGGTGATGTCAGTATGTCGCTAGACCCAACAAGTTTTGTCACAATCTGACGTCTTTCTGTGCTGACTCACCACATTAAATACTAAAATCCACAACAACTACGCCTCAGTCTGAGCCTTGGGCAGTCCTCACAAATGATGCCATTTTAGATGAGGGAAGTTATCCCATCCTTATTATCCTCATCTCCTCTACATACTTATAAAATACAGAGCTCCCATCTACTCCAATCAATGCGGCAAAAAATACCAACATTTTCATAGAGTAAGGGAACCACAAAATAACATCAATGCACGGTCCTCAATGATCAGATCCAAGAAAATCAGTCTCAGGATCAGACCATGAAACCGAATAAAAAAACATATTTACTGGTGTGTGCACCCTAAATCCCCATACTAATAGTAAAAATTTGTTTTTTGTTTAAAAATATAACCACCCAAATACAGGGACAGGAAGTTTCTCATAAGTGAACACGGGGACACAGAATCATTAACTTAAATGTCGTGGACCCCTAGTGGTCAATAATAAAAACCACACCCTTTAAAGATTAATTCCACTTTCATGGGGTGAAAAAAAAGCAAATAAAGAAAAAACAATATAGCATATACAATTACGACACAAATCATATTGTAATTGGATGTTATTAAAAATTACCTTTACTTTTCAATCTGCAGCTGTTGTAATTTTCTGAAAATGCAAAGCAATATGGCTACCTGGAGCTGTTCTGTACACAGAATGTGTACTGTCCACACTCCAGAAACACAATTTCCTGATTGTGTGATTGGCTCACCAATTTTCCCAGAAGTCTGCCTAAGATACAAGTCAGATTTCTGGCATCCCCTGCAACAAAAATGTCATTTTTGGTGAGATACTCCCAATAGGAGCACAGCTAAAGGGATGCAGGCCCAGCAGCTTTCCTCATTAGTGCCCTGCAACTGCCACAGCTGGTTGATAATTATAAAACCACTCCCATTAGACCCACTCAGCAAAGAGGAATAAACATGGATTTCTTCAGAATAACAAAAGGTAGGAATCTGCAACAAAGTTTGTTAAAATCCTTGTAATGTACATAGATCCCCCACAGGGAAAAGTTTTTTTTTTCTCAACAAAAGTGGAGTTACACTTTTAAAACTAATATAAATTTAGACATTTGACCAAAAATAAAATTTTTAAAATAACTTTGATTCGCACTAAACCAATTAGTTCAAAATGTGAACAATAAATATATATTGTACTTATTAGAATGTACCATATAAGAATCAAATAGAATAAATTAAAATTGAATATGATCTAATTTGATCAGACTATATACCGAGACTCAAACCGAGTTCACAAATTATGCATACCATAATTTAATATTACAACAGAATTTAAAATTGCACACCATGATGAAAATGATAACAAAATTGTTACTTAACAAACAAAATAAAACTCAGGAATTGTCTATAAAGGCATTGACATCCACATCTATGTTCAACCCAAAGGGAACATATGATTTAACCTCATGTATCAGGACATCTCAAGTTTAGAGATCTCCCTCACTAAAGTGCTTCCCCTCCAATGAGGACTATATTTTTCTATCCCGAAAAGATGGTGTTTGTGGGGTCTTCATTGTGTGCCAACAAGTATTATTTTGATACAGAATGTATGTAAAGCCCTTTCTTATATTAATGATGTGTTCGTTAAGCTGAACCTGAAGGGAGCATTTAGTCCTGCCCACATATTGAAGCCCACACGGGCACTGCAACAAGTAAACAACTCCAATGCTAGATCACAAAACAAAAGGCCTAATCTGAAATTCTGCCAAAGTGCTAGTAGAGACAAAACGATTTGTTCTCCTACTCATACAGCCATAAATGGAACACACCTGCCATTTCCTACATTGATAACCAGTAAGGTTTTTAAAGTCTCTCAATGGGGAGATTAAATACATTGGGTGCGATCCTATCCCTGAGAGAGGAAGTGCCTCTAAACACTACCTGCAGTTTGTCAGGTAAAGTAGTGCCCAACACACAGTTATTAAATGTGCCAATGTTTTTTGAATGAGGCATTTAATGCTCTGATGTTGTGTGGGAAAAAGTGGTAATAAAAGAAAATACAGGTGAGGTGTTATCTTTCTCCTGTAGAGATTTTTCTCTCAAGAGGTCTGCCCTATTTATTTGAGTAACCTGGCCCAAAGTATTTGGAAGAGAAGGAAGGTCATAACCCTTCTCCACAAATCTTTGAGTCAAGACCTCACCTCGTGTCACAAACTTGCTCACCTCTGTACAATTGCGCCTCAGCCTCATAAAATGGCTCTTAGGTAACGACTTCAACCAAGAACCATGGTGGCAACTATTGACAAGAGTATAAGAATTCCTGTCGGTAGGTTTAAAATATGTTGAGGTAACAAACTTATAACCCCTAACAAAAAATGGGAAGATCCAAAAAGTTAATCCTCTCCTGACTAGCTTCAAAGTTCAGGTGTATCCCTTTATTATTGCTATTTAAAAAAACTCATAAATTGTGTCAACTCTAAACCTTCACCATTCATATATTCTGGAACCATATAATGAATTCATATCTGCAGCTGTAAGAAATGAACACTGAAAGAGCGGGTGTGGTTAATGATAAATGTGTTTGTAGCATGTGTTAAGAGGGCAACAGTCTTCCAAGTCTAACTATGTGCAATCTGTGGTCTGCGCAACTGCAAACGTCTGTAGGTCCTGCCATTGTATGCTGGGACAAATAGTTTTTCTGAAGCTAAAACACAGGAGATTGTGGATCCCTTTTCTAGTCAGTTTTCTATAAATCCACTGTAGTAGATGTTAGCCAACTGTAATGCAGACAGTTTGTCATTTAGGTGTTACTTTTTTTTTATTACTCATGTTGTTAAAGATGCAGGCTTTCAGAGCCTCTTAGATCCCTTCCTCAGGATTTATATAGTATAAGTGTATAAAGCCATATGAAGGCATCTAAGGAGTCCTGAAAGTCTGCATCTTTAAAAACCTGAGTTAGCCTTTGAAAAATATCACAGTAATTATTTTTATACAAATGTGTGTTCCATGTGCATTTTCAGCACTGCATTCAAAATGTACTGCAAATGCGATCTGCAGCAGGTGTCAATGTTAAAGTAACGACATCCTAAATGCAGGTTACAAATGCAGTGTTTACCTGCATCAGACTGCAAGGTACTGAAGTACAGAAGTACCATGTGATCCAGTTGCAGCGCATCGTTTTTGGATCAATACTTTTTATTGAAATTTCAAAAGGGAAGAAATACAAAAAATATAATGCATAACATAGTATACAGTACAAGCAACATGACTGAAAAGGGTCGATTAAAGAATTCTAAGAGTAAGCAAGAAAGCAATTGTACATATATGGGTTTTACAAATAATTATAAACAGTAGTTATAAAGAGCAAAGAGAGTACCTTTTTACCCATACTCTCCATGAGCAGGAGAATTCAGTGTATTTCAAGGCATAGAGTGCTAAAAGGCATTCAAAAGTGTAGTTAGAGTATACCATATTTACTACCTCTGAGAGATTGGGTAAAATGTTTGATTTCCAGTTCCTAATGATAGTTAGCCGTGCCGCCAATAAGATGTGGGTGACCACTGACTGCTGGGAGATGAGGTATTGATCAGTACCAATATTGAGCAAGGCCATGGTGAGATGTGGCTTGACTAACATACTGGTGCAAGTAGAGATTAACCGGAATACTCGGGACCAAAAGCTAGTAAGGCTAGGGCAACCCCAAAAATGCAGTGCATTTTTTAAAGTAGTGTACGCACTACTTTGATATAATCCAGAGTGATTCAGCCCATTCAAAATGAATGGGCTCAAATTGTGCTGCAATGCACCGCATCTTAATCACACAGGAATGCGTCCTGGTGTGAACCAGCCCTTAGATTTCTAACTTTATGTACAAATTTACAGAAAAGGGGGATGCTCTCCATATCAGCCAATTATTTATTTATTTATTTTGTCTGGATCATCTGGTGACCAACTGGTCATATTTGTTTAACGTTCATAAAATAAACCTTTTTTGAGCTGTTACATTGGGGTTTATTTACTCACGATAAGCAGACTGTTCACTTTACAAGGGAATTATCCCCAGAGCCTAATAATCATGATGAGCCTTTGCTGACTTCGCCCATTTAATCATGTGCAATCAAAAATGCAGTTTTATTTTTATTTCCACTGCACATGCTTTGTTTTTTTTTTTTTTTTGCAAAATACAATTTCACCACATTCCCCAAGCTCTGGGTAAAATGACCATGTGAAGTGCAATTTTTCTTAAAAACAACCTATTTGTTGCTAATAAATCAACCACATTGAGGCAGGACTTGCTTTTTATCCTATTTATTTGCAGAAGTGGTAGCTGCAAATACAGTGAAGGAGTTTAAGCATGCATGGGATAGGCATAAGGCTATCCTTCATATAAGATAGGGCCAGGGACTATTCATAGGATTCAGATATATTGGGCAGACTAGATGGGCCAAATGGTTCTTATCTGCCGACACATTCTATGTTTCTATGTTTCTAATTTGGCACCTGTTGTTGCTTTGCATCTTTAAGAATATTGAATGTCCAATTTAATCCAAAGACTGTCTATCTGTGCCAACATTATTAATGTGGGAGGGATTATTTCCTTTTAAAATGTGTATTGTTTTAAATATTAATATTGAAAAGCTGGTACTTTTTTATGTCTCTAGGAAACTTTTTACTGCTGGACTTCCAGATGAACATTCAATAAGTGCCCTTTTCCGTGTAAGACGCAATACTAAAAAGGAGCGCTGGACTTTGTGGAAAACATTGACTCGTTCTGGTGTTCTGCAGGTAGGATGTTAATGGTATTTGAATTTTAAGTGATAAGCGTAGTCATATTTTTTACAGTTTGACTGTTCATGTTTTGGGTATTAAAGGGGATATACCACTTTTTAGAAACCGTGTAACTTAGATTATGATACCTTCTCACAACAGGTTTTGATCTGCCATCCCAATCCCACCTGCAAAATTGCCGTTGTGTTGCTACATTCTATCTTAGTTGGTATAAGACTGTTCCTGCGAGCACTACTAACATAGGTAGATCTGGTCCAGATCCAAGATCTCCTGGGATTACCAGTTAATTAATTTATGTATAAGGGCCCACCAAACTAGCAAAATTAATATACTATATATACAGTATTTTCAATCATACTTTGGATTATACTCTCCTGCATCTGAATTTATGCTGGTTTTGCCATGGCATGCCTAAAATTAAAATGTGATTTTCACAAATGTTTCTGGATCTCAATAACCACTGCTAATATTTTCAAAATCCATATACCATGTTTAGGGTTTGAGCGAACCCGAACTGTAACGTTCAGGTTCGTACTGGACTTTAGGGTTTTCAGGTACCGGACGCGATCCCGGACATCGTACTGTATATTCGTTATCAAGTTCGGTGTCCGGAAATTTAATGGCACGTAAAAAAAGATGCAGGGCAGCCAATCCACAAGCGTTTAACTGGTGTGCCCTTAGAAGCCATCACAGCCATGCCTACTAATGGCATGGCTGTGATTGGTCAGTGCAGCATTTTATATATATAATTATATAAGCTGGAGTCACATAGCGCCGCACGTCACTCTCCTCTATCTAGTGTAGGGAAAGGCTGCCTGCGGCTGCTGCTTTGAGGGAAAGCATAGGAGTAGGGCAGAATCTTTGATCATTCTAATTAATCTACATAGATGTTGTTGTGTACTAGGGCGCTGCTGCATTGAGGGAGAGAGAGAGTATATAGAAGGAGGACAGAATCATTAATATTATTCTTTAATCAGAACTTTTACTCATCTACATAGATTTTTTTGTGTACTAGGGCGGAGCTGCATTGAAGGAGGCAAGGCTTGTATCCCACCGCTTGCCACCAGTGTAACGGAGCTCCAATACCCAGCCTAGGTATCTACACTGTATATATTTCTTGAAGCTAAGGAAGTATTAAAATATCCAAGGCAAACCCCCCCCCCCCCAGTAACTGGACAACACACAGTTCTGGGAGTCAACTAGCATGAATTGTTTATTGAAACACAAGAGATCTCCACTCTGGGAAAACCTCTCCCTCTTTGAGCCATTCCACACACACATCCCATAATAAGCTTACTCAAGGCAGACAGGAACAATAGGACAATGGAATTCAGGTATTCAACAATAACAAACCCCACCAGCATGGGTCTATGAAACACTTCTGCTATATCCTAGCAATCTGCAATACATCCCCACACCTCTCCTGAGGGACACGGCTCAGAAATATTATGGTCCCAAGTGAAAGAGTCCCTCACTCTTTCAACACAAACCACACTCTCGTGTCCATTTCTGCTACACACACCTTTTTTGGGCAAAAATCCACAATTTTATTGCCCTTGCTTGCTGCATCTGTACATGTAGAATTCAAGCTGCTGTCCTACTGTGTTAGTCAAAAAACACAATTTTTGGGCAAAATACACAGTTTTACAGCCTTTGCTTGCTGCATGTGTGATAAAAACAAGCTTGAAATACTGCAATTGTTTTCTGTGTTTGAAAAAACACCCGTTTTTGGCATTACCCTCCATCTTGGGGCTCTGTCGCATTATTCAGTGCACATTTAAAGCTATATATAGCTATAATTTTCTGGGTTTTTAAAAACACCCTTTTTGGGCTAAAATCCACAATTTTATAGCCCTTGCTTGCTGCATCTGTACATGTAGAATTCAAGCTGCTGTCCTACTGTGTTAGTCAAAAAACAAAATTTTTGGGCAAAATACACAGTTTTACAGCCTTTGCTTGCTGCATATGTGATAAAAACAAGCTTGAAATACTGCAATAATTTTCAGGGTTTAAAAAAAAAAAAAAAAAACACCCATTTTTGGCATCACCCTCCTTCTTGGGCCTCTGTCACATTATTGAGTGCGCATTTTAAGCTATATATAGCTTTAATTTTCTGGGTTTTCAAAAACACCCTTTTTGGGCTAAAATCCATAATTTTATAGCCCTTGCTTGCTGCATCTGTACGTGTAGAATTCAAGCTGCTTTCCTACTGTGTTAGACAAAAAACAACCTTTTTGGGCAAAATACACAACATACTGTTGTTCTATTCTGCTATTCAAAAAACACCCATTTAGGGCAAGATCCTAAATTTGAGAAATATGAGGAGAATGTCAAATAAGGCAGTGGTTCTCAACTCCGGTCCTCGGGACCCACCAACAGGCCAGGTTTGCAAGATAACTAAATTACATCACAGGTGATCTCATTTGCTGCTCAGTGATTGCAGTATTCTAGTCTGCATCCCCCAAGGTAATACTTAAAATCTGGCCTGTTAGTGGGTCCCGAGGACCGGAATTGAGAACCACTGAAATAAGGGATGTGGCCCCGGTCATGGTGCTGCTGGTGGAGCTCCTGTTGCATGGAGAGGACATGGTCGATCTGTGCCAGCTACACGCACAAGTGAAACACCTTTCTCAGTTGCGAGTAGGTGACAGAACCTGCAGCAGTATTTGGTCGGGCCTAATGCAGCTCTACGAATGTTGAGGCCAGAACATTGGAGGACCATCGCAGCACGTCTCGAATGATGACGAAACACAGGTGCCAACTGCTGCTGTTTTCAGAATTGTGCAGACCGACAAGGAGGGCAGGAGTGAAGACTGGGTGGAAGATGATGTGGAGGACGATGAGGTCCTCGACCCCACATGGAATCAACGTCATGCACGTGACCTGTGTAGTTTGGAGGAAGAGGCAGTGGTCGCACAGTGCCACCAGCACAGCAGAAGAGGGAGCAGGGTGCAAAAGCAGAGCGGCTGTCCCCTAGACAGTATGCCTGCTACTGCCCAACGCAGCAAGGGACTGAGCACACCAAAGCCAGCTCCAAGGAGTTGTCTAGTGTGGCAGTTCTTCAGACAATGTGCTCATGACAGAACACGAGTGGATTGCATGCTGTGCAATCAGAGCCTGAAGTGAGGCATAAACTTTCTCAACCTGAGCACAACCTGCATGACCAGGCATCTAAGTGCAAAGCATGAGCTGCAGTGGAGTAGACACTTTAAAAACCAAGAAAGGTCTCTGGCTCCCCCTGCTTCCTCTTCTGCTGCAGTCTCGGCCACTTCATCCACCTCTGTAGTGACAGTGGCACCTGCCACCCTGCAAACAGAGGGTCAGCCAGCAACACCACCACCTGGGTCACCAACCATCTCCACAATGTCCCATGGAAGCGTTCAGCTCTCTATCTCACAAACACTGGAGCGGAAGAGGAAGTACCCCCCTACCCACCCGTGATCCCTGGCCATGAATGCCAGCATTTCAAAATTCCTGCCCTTTGAAATGCTGTCATTCTGTCTGGTGGAGACGCAGAGTTTTAAAAGCCTTATGGCAGTGGCTGTCCCACAGTACATCGTGCCCAGCCGCCACTACTTTTCCAGGCGAGCCATCCCTTCCCTGCACAAGCAAGTAGGGGACAAAATCAGGTGTGCACTGTGCAACGCCATCTGTGGCAAGGTCCACCTAACTACGGATATGTGGACCAGTAAGCATGGTCAGGGATGTTATATCTCCATAACAGCACACTGGGTAAATGCAGTGGCGGCTGGGCCTGAGGCGGATAGCAGTTTGGCGCATGTCCTTCCACCACGGAGGATTGCAGGGCGCTTCAGTTTGCCTCCTTTTGCTAACTCTTCCTACTACGCTTCCTCATCCTCTACCACCTCCTCATCTGGTCAACGTAACACCTTCACCACCAACTTCAGCACAGCCAAGGGTAAACGACAGCAGGCAGTTTTAAAACTTGCCTGTTTGGGGGAAAAACCCCACACCGCGCAGGAGTTGTGGAGGGGCATTGAACAACAGACCGATGAGTGGTTGGTGCCAGTGAGCCTCAAGCCCAGCCTGGTGGTGTGCGATAATGGGCAAAATCTTGTAGTAGCTCTGGGCATAGCCGGTTTGACGCACATCCCTTGCCTGGCGCATGTGCTGAATTTGGTGGTGCAGAGGTTCCTTAGAAATTACCCCGATATGTCAGAGCTGCTGCAGAAAGTGCGGGCAGTCTGTGCGCACTTTCAGTGTTCTCACCCTGCTGCTGCCTGCCTGTCAGCGCTGCAGCATAAATTCGGCCTTACCGCTCACCGCCTCATATGTGACGTGCCCACAAGGTGGAACTCCACCTTGCACATGCTGGCCAGACTGTGCGAGCAGCAGCAGGCGCTAGTGGAGTTTCAGCTGCAGCACGCATGCGTGAATCGATCTGCGGAACAGCACCACTTTACCAGCAATAACTGGGCCTCCATGCGAGACCTGTGTGCCTTGTTGCGCTGTTTCGAGTACTCCACCAACATGGCCAGTGCCGATGACACCGTTCTCAGCGTTACTATCCCACTTCTATGCCTCCTTGAAAAAATGATTCGGGCGATGATGGAAGAGGATGTGGCACAGGAGGAGGAGGAGGAGGAGGAAGAGGGATAATTTCCAAGGCTTTCAGGGCAGTCATTCACAAGTGGCTCAGAGGGTGAGTTCCTGCACCCACAAACGCCAGGTACACAATTGTCCAGCAAAGGACAGTTCTGGAGGATGCTGAGGTGGAGGATGAGGAGGAGGAGATGGAGGAGGAGGAACCATGTTCACAGCAGGGTGGCACCCAGACCAGCTCATGGCCATCACTGGTGCGTGGCTGGGGGGATACAGAGGACACAGACGATACACCTCCCAACAGAGGACAGCTTTTCGTTGCCTCTGGGCAGCCTGGCACACATGAGCGATTACATGCTGCAGTGTCTACGCAACGACTGGCGAGTTTCCCACATTATAACTTGTGCTGATTACTGGGTGGCCATGCTGCTGGATCCTCGTTACAAGGACAACGTACCATCCTTAATTCCCTCACTGGAGCGTGATCGTAAGATGCGTGAGTACAAGCGCACGCTGGTAGACGCCCTGATGGTGGCATTCCCACCTGACATTGGGGGCACAATGGAAGCACAAGGCAAAGGCAGAGGAGGAGGAAGAGGTAGCCAACGCAGCCGGGGCACAGCCAGCACCTCAGAAGGCAGGGTTAGCATGGCCGAAATGTGGAAAATATTTGTCAATACGCTGGAACAACCAGCACCACCAGCTGATATGGATCGTCTTAGCAGGAGGCAGCATTTCACTAACATGGGGGAGCACACGCCTAGACGTATAGAATGATGGGTCTGCCCCCTTCAACTTCTGGGTCTCCATATTGGGCATATGGCCTGAGCTTGCCCTTTACGCCTTGGAGGTGCTGGCCTGCCCTGCTGCCAGTGTATTTAGCACGGCTGGGGGCGTTATCACAGACAAGCGCAGCCGCCTGTCCAGAACAAATGTGGACAAGCTCAGGTTCATTAAAATGAACCAGGCATGGATCCCACAGAACTTGTCCGTACCTTGTGCAGAATAGATATGTATACCGGCCTTACCCAGCCATTGTTGTATTTTTGATCTTTCTCACTCTTTTGGGGTGTACCCTTATTTAAAAAAACATAAAATTAAAAACCAAAACCAGTGTTGGCTACCTTGTCCTCCTCCACCGCCGCCGCTTCCACCTACACCGCCACATCCACCGCCACCTCAACCTCCTACTCCATATGGACCTCGTCCTCCTCCACCGCCGCCTCTTCCACCTACGCCGCCACATTCACTGCCACCTCAACCTCCTACTCCATATGGACCCCGTCCTCCTACATCAAGATTATTATTTTTTATTTTTATGTATTTTATGTTATTTTAAGTTATTTCCCTATCCGTATTTGTTTGCAGAACACTTACCGTGCTCTTAACAACATTTTGCTGCCATTTGCAGCCCTCTAGCCCTTTCCATTACTTTTCTAGAGCCATTTTAGTGCTCAAAAGTTCGGGTCACCATTGACTTCAATGGGGTTCGGGTTCGGGTCAAGTTCGGGTCACAAACTCAAACTTTTTTGCGAAGTTCGGCCGAAACTGTCGAGCCCGAACATCCAGGTGTCCGCTCAACTCTAACCATGTTGCAATAAAGTAAGTTTTAAGGTAAAATATTGACATGCATTATTGTATAGTATATTCAATGTGTTGCCCAAATAAGATTTCACCATATACATTTAATATCAGTGTCTGATCAGATATGTAGGTACAGGGGTCACATTTGCTGTACATGTATACAACCTTGGCTTATGTAGGTCCACAATGCAAGCACACTGCAGCAGTTTTTCCTTGCTCTTGCTCAGTAAATTATGCACTATGAGGTTAATGGTCCTTCTATTCTGAGAAAACCAAATAAAACTTTTTCTATTTTACTTATGTCAAAAACATTTAAAGGGTCCATTAACAATCTGGCCACCAGGTCTTTTACAGAACTGGCAGAAATTTAGTTTTCAAAAAAGTGTAAACCTTTAATGGAAAGGTCCAAAAGGCATACTAGGTGGAAGAGATTGGTGACCATTATATGCAAGTGCAATAAAGCTTGCTAAAAATCCTTTATGATAAAAATGTAAAATGTAATTTTCTAAGGTATCACAAGGATCATTACTACTGGTAATTATTTTCTCTGGTTTTCAGGATTCAATTATAATTGATGGTGAGAAGAAAGTTGTGGAGTTTACTGCTAAAAGTGGAGGCGCCACTTTACTCTATACTTTTAGAAGTCGGGAACTTCACCCTCTTTTTGATCGTCAATGGCATAAGCTTGGAATATCCATTGAAGAAAACATTATCTCACTTTATGTAGACTGTAAATTAATTGAAAGAAGACAGACGGATATAAAGAACAGTATTGACTTTCGGGGGCGATCTGTGATTGTGGGGCGTGCATCTGATGACAGACCTGTTGATGTAAGTTTTTGAAGGTCTTTACTTATTTATCATTAAGCCTAATAAGAAAGGGTATAAGTCAACTTACACAGAATAAACACTGGTTAATGTGTTTGTGCATGAATGGCTATACTGCATTATATGTATGCATATGTATACTGCATTATATGAAACATTTAAATCAAAGTATCCCATCATAGCATCATAAAATGCTATATAGCTATATGCTATGTAGATTCAAAAAGTAAGAGAAATCTTCATGAGCCTTCATGAGCTTCAGAAAATAAACTTGGGAGGTGTTTCTAACTCCTGCAAAGGGTCTTAGCATCATTACATGGTGCATGCTGCATTCAGTGTTTGGGCTGCAGCATCTCGCAGACTTTCATTGATTAACTTTCTAGATCACCAGAAAGTTTGAAGACTACTTGTTTACTGACTGGAAACTGAGCTACATAATTAAAGAAAAATGATTCTTCCCATTATATCTTTTCTGCTTTGATCATCTCCTGTAACTGCAATATATCCTTTTGTATGTAACTATACCTATTTTAAAATGAACCAGCCTGTAAGTTTTGGTTAGGTGTATTTTTACCACTTCACAAATTTTGTACCCCTTGTGGACCAGAGTAATTTTGTAATTTCTGTTATGGGCCTGTTTATTCACTTAGTATTTTGTCATTATTTAAGATAACAAAGTATTACTGTACATACATTGCTTTTTGTAGACAAACTAGGGTTTCTTTTGGCAATGTTTTATTTTTTATATGTAATCTACAGACACTAAGGCATATTTTAAGAAACCAATGCATTTTTTCTAATTTGAAAAGTGTTAGTTTAAAAAAAAAAGTTGTTTTTACTGGAAATAAAAACTGTGTATGAATTTCATTCTAATTAAAAAGACACTAAAATTATGTTTCTGGTTCAAAGCATGGTATAGTATTTTGCAAATTAATAAAAGGTGCAATGTTTGCACTTTTTTAACCACTTGCCCTCTGGAACATTTATCCCCCTTCATGACCAGGCCTTGTTTTTCCACAAATAGTGGTATTTGATCACCACTGCGCTTTTAATTTTTTTGCGCTATAAACAAAAAAATACTTTTTGAAAGAAAACTATTTTTTTTTCTTTCTGCTATAAAACATATCCAATTAAAAAATGAAAAAATCAAACTTCATCAAATTTGTCCAATATGTATTCTGCTACATATTTTTGGTAAAAAAAAAAATCTCAAAAAGCGTACATTCATTGGTTTGTGAAAAAGTTATAGCATCTACAAACTATGGGATATTTTAATTTATTTTTAATACATTTTTTTTTATTCTACTGGTATCGGCAGCAATCAGCGACTTATAGAGGAATTGTGATGTTGTGGTGAACAGTCGGGACACTAACTGACAATTTTGAGACTTTTTGGGGACCAGTGATACTAATACAGTGACCAGTGCTAAAAATGTGCTCTGTCACTGTACTAATGCCACTGGCTGGGAAAGGATTAACAATAGGAGCAATCAAAGGGTTAACTGTGTGCCAAGTCAGTGTTTTCTAACAGTGTTGGAGGTATATTTACTAAGGAAAGGCATTGATCAGGAACCCAGAAGCAATGCCTTCTCTACTGACAGAACGGCAATCTGCCTTGTTTACATAGCCTGACATTGTTCTGGCTCTCTGCCTAATGATTGGTAGGTGCTGGCAGACATCGAGTCTACGGTAACCTCAGATCAGCTCCCACTGTGTCGAATCGCGGTGGTAGCGGGTCACCGGCAGTGCGCATGCGTGCTTTAGACCCGGAAGTGTTGGGTCACATGCTAGGTACGTGATCTGGCGCAGAGCAACCTCCCTGATGCAGTATATGTACAGTGTGCGGTCCACAAGTGGTTAAGTGACCCTAAAAAAAACAAAAAACGAAAAGAATGATAATTTTAAAAAAAATGTAAATATTACTGGTATTTAATTTTAGTGATATCATATGCAGATAAATGATCACAACTTTTATCTACATTTGAATGAATTGGGAAATACAATGTAACAATAGGTTGTTACACTGTGTTACTCAATGACAACTGCAGACTTTCTGCAAGTATCATTTTACTCAGTTTGCACTTTGACAGCCCACCCCCCTCCCCCCACTATGAATAAATAGCAATTCCCTGATGTCTTTTTTTTTTCAAATAGTGTTTATTAGTTTTTTTTTTTTTAAAAATAAGAGGGTTAAAGAGAACATTGTAAGCTTTACACAAATACAGTTGGACACCATGTAAGGTCCGAGTTAATAGCAGATACACTTTTATATTTTCCACTGACCTATATTTACAATAATGCAAACTTTTGTGTAGCTGAAATCGGCTAAGTTCACAAAAGGAAATCAAACAGTAGTGAAGTGTCCATAACAGTGCTAGGGGAAAGGAAGAAAGACTAAGAATAAGCAAGTAGGGGCAACTTGTCTGTTGAGGGGAGTTTGCTTCAGGATTTGGGGTTCCGGTCAGGTGTTCATGTGGATGATAGTCGTAGCTCAGTTTTTTTGGAGGCTGTAAGGCACTTGTCAATAAGGAAAAGCCATCTGAGTTTGTATCGTGTGGAGAACTGGCCATTTTGCAAAATATTATCCAGTTTTTCTCTAAGAAGAAGAGTCTTGAGGTTGTTTTTAATTTCTGAGATTGTAGGGGTGGTAGAAGAGATCCAGTGCTTGAGTATTTGTCTGCGAGCTATCAGGAGCAGATTAGTATTCATTGATAGTTGTTTTGAAGGTTTAGGGTTTGCACACCCCTTCCAGGGTTGGTGTGTTATTTCAAAGATGAAAGCAAAAACACAATTCCAGTAATCTAAGATAGCAGGGCAATGCCAAAGGCGATGGAGTAGGATGGGTTTTGAGGTCAGGCACCATGGACATATTCCTTTCATTTGAGGGTATTTTGTGGAGAAAGGGAAGTAAGCTCTATGAATAAATTTTGAACTGGGCTGCTCTCCATGTTTCTTTAGATAACCGGGTAAGGTTGATGGAGAATCCTTCCAAAATATTGGCCCGGAAGGTCCTTTGCCCAGGCTTTTAATGATGTTTTATGTAGAATTTTTGTAAAAAACAAGTTGAGGGGCTTATATATATATTTAATGGAGTATTGTTTTTCTCCCAGGAGATTGTCTATCAATGATGGTTGAAATCTCTTAGATTTTATCTGGCAGGACTTGTCAATAAAATAGGATAGTTGGATAATATGTAGGAAGTGGTGTTTTGGTACATGTACTTCCTCCACTAAAGAGTCCAAGGGTTTTAGGTTCCCTGAGGAGGCATCATATAAGAATACTACGTTGATCAGACCTTTTCCTTTCCATTGTGAAAATGCCGCGCACTGCAGTCCTTGGGGGAACATTGGGTTTCCTTGTATAGGCAGGTGGTTGGAGATGAAGTGAGAGTTCTAGTTTCTTCCTTGTTTCTCTCCACGCAATGACAGTGTCTCTGATCAGTAGGTTATGTCTGAGATATAGAGAAATCGATTTAAGAGCGCAATGGAGGAGTGCTGACAGTTCATATGGTTGAACCACAGCTGCTGCCTGGGTAAAATTTGTATATCATGAGGTTTGGAGTATGCAGTCCAAACCCGCACATAATAGGCAAGAAATATTATACATTCTCATGTTTGGTAGATTCCCCCCCCCCTTCGCTCCTTGGGAGATAAGGTTTGCTAAGTGCTGTTCTGGGCTATTCTGCACCAAAGGAAAGCCGTTATGGCTGTATTTATTTTGTAAATGTCTTTATGTTTTAAAGCAGTGGTACAGTTTGGAGGGGGTATGATAGGCATGTGAAGCATACCATTTTAAATAGAGAGCATCTCCCAAAGAGCCATAGTGGGACCGCCATCCACGTTTCCACTTCACCCACAATCTTGTTGATCAGAGCAAAAAAGTTGAGAAAGTGAAGGGAAGAAGGTTCCTTGCCTATCTTAATCCCCACATAAATAATGTATTTGTCTTTGACAAGGAAGGGGGAGGACGGGATCCATGTATGAGAATTTCTCTTATTGAGAAGGAGTATCTCACTCTTGCTATAGGTAATTTTCAGGCCGGAACATGATCAAAATGAATAAAGTATCTGTTGTAGCTGCCCTATGTCTGATTAGGGTGAAGAAGAAAAGGATCAGTATGTCATCTGCAAAGAGGGCTACACATAGGTCTTCCTGTCCTATGGGGATGCTATGTAGGGGGGCCTCACTCATAAGATGGCGGGAAAGAGGTTAAAAAGTAAAGGGGAAAGGAGGCAGCCCTGTCTCATAACCTTGTGGAGTTTGAATGGGTTTGATAACATTCCTGCCGCAACAATTCTGGCTGTAGGGGCTGAGTAATTACTATTTATAAATTAACAGAAGGGGCCTGTAAAGCCAGATTTTTGTAGGACCAGAGAAAGCCAGTGAAAACTCACATTATCAAAGGCCTTCTCGGCATCTAATGTTATGATCGCTACATCTTACAAAGAGTGAGTTTTTGCATATTAATACAGTTAAGACTTTACGTAGATTGGAGGAGGCTGACCTGCCTTTGTTGAAGCCCGCTTGTGCCGGGGGTATTAAAGACGGCATAATGTCAGCTAGGCGTGAGGCTTCAATTTTTGATAGAATTTTTAAATCTTTGTTTAGCAACGATATGGGCTGGTATGAACCCAGTTCTCTCTGATCTTTGTTCTTTTTTTATATCAATTTGATGTGTGCCTGATGTCCCAAGGGTAATTATGGGCCTCCCCCCCAAATTGCGTTATAGACCTCTGCTATCATATCTGCGATCATATCTCCAGATAGTTTGTAAAACTCTGGGGTGTATCCGTCAGGGCCCGGGGCCTTGCCATTGCACATCTTTTTAATTGCCGATAAGATTTCTTCCTGGGTGATTGTGGAGTTAAGTTGCGACATGATAGAGGGGTCTACAAGGCGAAGGTTGGTGGCGTCTAAGAACTTTTTTGCTTCCTCTTAATTAATCTGTTTGTTGGCGTATAGTGTCATGTAATATATTTCCAGGAGTTTGTTTATTTATTTTGGGGATGTGTTGATATTTATTGCCATGTTTGTGGAATTGTAAATTGGTCTAGGAGAATTTGGTGTGTTCCAAATTGGCTGCCCAAAGATCAAAAGATCTCTTTACTTCATGCCAGCTTTTTAAGTTAGCAGGTGTGTGTTGTTAGTTCAAAAGTGTTTGTGTCTCGCAAAGCCTAGTGCTAGCTGCTAGATAGAGTTTCTGGATACTTTTTTTGTAGGAGGAAACATAGGACATGATCTTGCCTTGCAGAAACGCTTACCCGCTTCCCAAAATAAATTTGGGTTGTCCCTGTGAATGACATTTGCGTATTCAGACCAGGCTTCTTGAAGCATTGTTTTGAAAGGTTCATTATGCATTATTTAGGTTGGGAAGCACCATTGTTTAGTTGTAGATCCAGGCATAAAATCATCTAGTTTTATTGAGATGGGACTGTGATCTGAAATGACCATGTCGTGGATAGTGGATTCTTGTATGTATGGTAGTAGGGAAGCAGTATTGGAAATATAATCCAGCCTGGCAAAAGAGTCATGTGCATGAGAATAGAATGTGTATTCTTTATGTATTGGGTGAGATGACGGCCAAGGGTCTTTTAATTGTAGGGTGGTGATGAATTGATTCAGGTGGGTAACGCCTTCTTGATTTGTCTGAGTGGACTTGACCTCTTTTTTGGATCTATCTTCTATTTCAGAAATCGTGAAGTTAAAATCCCCTCCTATCAGGTGAGGGATCAGGGGGAGTGCCCAGGAGCTCACCTGCTAGATTGGTGAAATATGTTTTATTTGGGGAGTTGGGAGCATAAACATTGGTAATCAGGAGTTCTTTCATGGGAAATGTAAGGCGAGTCGTGATTAATCTACCTGTTTCATCTTTATCTACCGAGACTAATTCATAAGAGAGGTTTTTGTTTAGAAGGATGAGGACCCCTGCTTTTCTGCCTCTAGCAGCTGAATCCAAAACTTTTCTCACCCATAATTTCTGCATGCGGGAGAAGTCATATTCAGATAGAAGGGTCTCCTTGAGTAGGGCTATGTCAGTTTTGAGCCTCTTCAAGTGTCTAGGGTTTTTCATTCTTTTGACCGGGGATCTCAGTCCCTAACATTTCATGATACTATATGCATAGTGTGTGTAGAAAGGATTACCTTGTTTCAGAGCCAAATCATTTATAACCCCCACATGGATGAGTATATCCAAGTACATATATCCAAGTATATATGAGTCCCCAAGTGTTACCTTGTAGTTTTAGGAAGGTTTGTTTCAGGTATTTCCCCATAGATAGAATAGAAAAGTAAAAGAAAAAAAAGAACAACAGTTAGAAAATGTATAATAAAGAGAGCAAAATAATATATATGGACTAGACACAGTAGTGACTTCACTTTTTCCCCGTATGTACTTCTCCCTGCCAGCAAAACCGCTCACCTTTGGGCTTGTAGCGAGGAGTGGGGGGGGGGGTAGGTGGCTGCAGCCACCCTTGGTTACTGAGCTCATTGGAGTGTGAGGAGATGGAAAGGACATAAAACACACTGAGCTGGTACTCCCTGGGGCGGGAGTTTACTGGCACGAAAAGTATGGTATACGGTAGTGATGAAACAACTTATAAAGCAAGACTGTATCCCCTAATGATGAGAAAACAAGGTAGGCAGCTTGAACATTTGTCAGAATAACTGAGAAAATGTTCTAGCAGCACTTGTACTTGCTAATGAAATACAACCTGTGCGTGAACAAAGGAACCGAGTGTTCAACATCTGTGTATATGTTCCGAAGGGAGGTTAACCTTTAAACATTTAGGAGGGTCTTTTCTGGGGCTCCTTTGGTCTCTGGGACCACATTTGGCTTTTTCTGGAGTGTTTTCCCTCAGTGGTGATATGGATGTTAAGGATAGGAGAAAGGATTCCACCTTTGCTTGGGTGTAAAATGTGTGAAATGTGAGCTGTTCTCCATTGGAAGCCTGTAGACGTAATACTACAGGGTATGCCAGAGTGAAGCGTATGCCATTTTTAAAAAGTTCAGCACAAACTTGTTGAAACTCTTTACGTTTACGAGAGACCTCTGCCGAGTAATCCGCAAAAATCAGGAATTTGTGCCTCAAATTCTAAGGACCAGGCTTTCCTAAAGGCTTGTGGAATTGCCAGAAGATCTGTATAGTTGAGGTATTTCACTTTAACCAGTCTCGGTTCCTTGCGATTATCTTGCATAGTTCCCACGTGGTATGCTCTTTCCACCCTACATTTATTTTGTATGCCCAGAGCCCCTGTTATGTGCATAGAGCAGATGTCCATGAGTGTTGCTGGATTGTAGGTTTCAGGGAGACCTATTATTCTTAAATTGTTTAGTCTAGATCTATTTTCTAGGCCCTTAATTTTGTCATGTAGAAGTTGTTGCACTTGAGTGTATTGCTCCATAGCTGCGTTAGTATGTATTTGTTCGTCCTCCAGCGAGGATATTCATTGCTCGGCTTCTGTGAGCCTCTGGTATTGTTCCCCTAGTTCTTTCTTGATCTGCATCATGCCCGCTGCTACTGCCTTTTCCACAACAGTAGTAATGGTGGGAGACAGCAAGGAGACTACCATCCTTGCTATTTGTCCATGGGAGTCCTCCTGTGTCGCTCCCCCTCCCCCCCTCACCTTCCTCCATGCGGTCCTCTGAGCTCAGGGATCTGGCAGCCGTTATCCGTGGGAGACACACGGGGTCTTGTGAGGGAAATGGATGGAGTGGCATGATGGCCATCTTGGAATCCAGAGCGGTCTGTGAGGGAGACGAGTGCCGCGACTGCGAGGAGGAGTGGGAGCGAGGTTGTGACAAGTATCTGTCCATCCAGCGATCCGAGGAGAAGTGATCGGTGAGGTCCAGTAAGAGAAGAGCTGTCACGGGAGTTTATATGGGGTTTCATGTTGCAGGCTAGAGTGGAGCTGCCGGTGCTCACTTCCTGCTACATACAGCGCCAGAACCGGTAGTTCCCTGGTGTAATTTTGACAGCTGTAGAGGGAAATATGATGGAAAGAGGGGAAGGTGCTTAATGTAGGAGAAAAACCCTGGAACCATTGTTAATCTTTTTTTATACCATATTATCTCAAGTGTCTAATGTCTGATGTACATAGTCTGTATTAAAGCTTATTTTTTTTCTATTTAAGCAATAAATGATTTATTGGCCACAGATTAAGTCTTTAACCATCATGTTATACTGCTGACTACAGGGGAATTGGACACTGGCAAACTATTGGCTAGCCCAGGATAACCTTCCAGCTACCAACATGACTTAGTTTTTTTAGTGTCATAGCAGGATAGATGTCTATTTTTTTTTCACTGGCACCTTTTTTCTTCTTTGAGTTTTCTCTTAAATCAAAACTATTCTCTACATTGCTGCTGGAGCTTTGTCTCAGTATCTGCAGCTCTCCGGTGTGGTTGTTTGAGCCTGGCTTTTGAAGAACCAACTTAACTGGACTTTGTGGGGATAATCTGGAAAGAATACAATGGGTTCCAAGTGGAGCGATTTTTTTCTAGGTTCCATTTTAATGGAACAGGAACACTCTTGAGGTCCAGAGCCTATAGCATTTCCTCAGTGTTTGTCTGGTTTCTCACTTAAACTGATCTGATTTGCCCATAGAATTAGTGGCTTCTGAGCTATTGGCTATAGAGACTCTGTCTGATTCATAGTTGCTCTAGTTCTTGACTAATGAGCTTACCCCTTGAGCATTTTCAGTCTATTGCTAGTAAACTTAAATTAAAGGAGATAATTTCTGCTCTGCAGTGCAACAAACTAGAGGATCAGCTTTTACCAGTGTTGTTTCCAGTCTTGGGTCATTTAAAACTCCTAAGACCACAATTACTTTATTTTTCACCCATTTTTTTAACCTTTTCTTTGTGGATATTGGAAATAATTCTGATAAATTGATTGCTGCCCCTAAGCTGTTATTGGGCTTGTATCTGTTTGGTGAGGATTTTTTGCAGGAGCGGTTGATCTCTTGCTTACAGATCACATTAAGCAGGTCTTTTGAATCAAGCTGCCATTGCCTAAAATCATGTGGCAAAACAATTCTGGGGTTTTACTTCAATCTGTTCATCATTCTTAGGCCAAAATTAGGTATTTGCCACAGTCTGGATCCCAAAGCTCTGTATGTTCCCAAAAGCTCTTATGTGAGTCCTAAAAATCTGCATGGAATCTACCAAATCTGTCAGCTTCTCTTTTCACTGGGGAGAGTTTCTGGGTTTAGATGCTTATCTACATGTTCCCATCTTTCCATCACATATGTGATTCCTACAAATTTCTGTGGGGCCCTTGCACAACCAATTTGTGGCCCTGCCCTTTGGTCTCTAGTTTGCACCTCTGGTATTCATCAAGGTGCAGACCCCAGTACTAGCTCTGCTGTGCTGTCATGACATCCCCATTGTTGGATACTGAAAAATCCTTCTGTTGAGGGAACACTTGGTATGGAATCTGTGTTGGAAAAATTAATATTGACCATCCAGATAGTACAGTGATTCAGATGGATCCGGAACCTTCAGAAATTGTCACTGGAAGATACTCGACATTTGGAGTACCTGGATCTAGTCCTGGACACACTTCATGCCAGAGTGTTTCTTCCATGACTGAGACCTCAGTCTCTCCAGTTGCAGAGTCAACCCTCTTTGATCCAGGAGTTGTCTCACTCTTTTGAAGCTGTTCCATTTGCCCAGTTTTACTCCAGACCTCTAAAATGCAACGTTCTGTCATTGAAGGTATATTACTGAGAACCAGGTTGCCCCTGGCATCAGAAATCAGGTTCTGGAATTTGGTAACTCCTTCCTTCCCGTCTTTTAAAGATCTTCAAAATGGATGTCAGCCTTTTGGGCTGATAAAGAGTCCTGGGCACCCTGTTGATGCAGGTGACTTGTTCATCAGAGGAGTCTCATCTGGATTAACATTTTGGAGCTCTGGGGGATTTGGCTGTTTCTGCATCCTTGGACTTTTGGAGCTAAATCTTGTCCTGGGCAGAACTTCATGTTCCAGCCTTGTAAGAAATGTACATTCCAGACATCCAGGCAGACTTCCTTAGCTGGCAGTGCCTGGGTCTATTGGAATGGTCCCTACACCCTGAGGTGTTTCATGACCTGTCTCCCCGGGTCAGGGATGCCAGATGGGAACCTTCTGGTCTCCAGGTTAATCTGTAAATTGAACAGTTAGAGGGATATTCTAGTGCAAGCGGTGTATGCTCTGGTGGCTCAATGATATCAGCACACAGGATCTTCTGCCAGAAGGATACAGTTGTCATACTGCTTCAGGGTCTCTAACTTTAACAGCATGGCTGTTGAAACCCGGATTTTGAGGGACAAGGGCATCTCTGAGTCTGTAATTTATGTGCTGTTAAAAGCAAGGAAGTCTACTTCTTGCAAAATCTATTATGGTCATAGAAATCATACCTCACTTTGAGTCCTGTGGCTTCCACCCCAGGAGTTTCTCTGTTGAACAAATCCTCTCTTTAATACATTTGAGTGTTGACCAGCATTTGACTCTTAGCACTATCAAGGGTCAGGGTTGTGCCTTTTCCATTCTATTTAAGAGACCGCCTCTCACTCTTCAGTTAAGACCTATGTACAGGGTGTCTCCCATTTGTACCCCTGTTAATTCAGAAACCTCCATTTGAACACTTTAGAGACGTTTGTCTTTCTACTTTCACTTACAGGATGATGCTTCTTTTAGCCATTGCCTCTGTGAGGTGGATACCTAAACTGGTAGTCTTATCCGGAAAGTAGCCCTTCTGATTTTGTACAAAAACAAGGTGCTGTTAAGGCCCAGGACTTACTGCTTGCATAAGGCAGTTTTCATCCCTCTGTACTTCTCCAGCTCACCAAAATGAATTTTCTCTCTATTGTCCCTGAATCTGGCTCTTGCTGTCTTTTTTCTCAGCCATTTCTTTTTTCAGAAAGACTGAAGAAGACTTGTTTCAACATGTTTAGGTGGCTAAGGCAGACCATCATCCAAGCTTATAATCTTAAGGATAGGGTTCCATACTTTTCTCCTTGAGGCACACCCAACTAGATCAGTGAGCACTTCTTGGGCTTGAGGGCATCAAATAACTGCCAACTAGTTTTGTGTTCACATGTTTTTTAAGGCATAAATCCCTTTAGACATCTCTTTAAGCTGCAAGCAGTCCCCCGTGTTTTTTTGTTTTCATTGACCCTGTTAGCATCTGCAGTGTTGCAAACCCCTTGGTTGGACTGTTTTAAAATGTCTTGAAGGTTAAAGGGTTCTTGTGTCGCCCAAAGAAAAGAAAAAAAATGGATTTTTGTACTCACGGTTAAATTATTTTCTTGGAGTCCATTATTGGACACAGGTCACACCCTTTTGTGTTTATGTTCTTGCTGTTGAATTGAAACATGCTGGCAGTGGAAGGGGTTATCCTGAACTGATTTACAGTTTTTCATCAGTGTCTGACCCTACTGTAGGCATCAGTAAAACCCAAAGTTTAAAGACTTCCTGTATTCATCAATAGGCTCCAGGAAAGGATTTTAAGATGAGTAAAAAAATACCTATTTTCCTATGTAATAGTCCTACTTTAGTGTGACTGCATATAATTATAACATTTAGCGGGGAATACAGTGACGGTCCTTCTTTAGTGTGGATTAATATTTCTGCATATTAGGCACCATAAGGTGCCAGATCATTCTTTCCTTTAGGGCCCACTAAATTTTTCTGTGCAAAAAAACAAATCTTAAAGCAAAACTGTGACAAGGCCGAGGGTGTTTATACATTCTTACCAATTAGTAAATACATTTTAAAATAAGCTCTAACTGACCACTCTAGTGCAGCTGCTGTGGAGAAAGTCCTCTTCATACATCAAAAAACATTTTTACTTCATTTTATCAGCTCAGTTTCCCCTTCCAGCAGTGACTTGGCAGCCTGTCAGTGGGAAAAGGGGAGAGTAGGTTGCTATGACTGGACTTAAAGAGCTTTATTTCTTATCTTGGGAACTTTGAGGATGAATATGTGTGTGTTATGGCATTTTCCTTCCATCAAAAGAAAGGGTTCTCAGTTAATAAGGTTTTTTTAATGTGTGACTTTAACTAATTTAGGCTCCTTTCACACTTGTGCAACTTGTCATGCGACTTTGCATATTAAAGCCACATGACAAGTCACACCATCTGTTTTCCAATGAGTACCATTCATATCTTGTGACTTAAAGTGACTTCAAAGTAGTTCATGCACTACTTTGGTCCAAGTTTCATGCGACTTGAGGGCCATAAACTTCAATGTTAACCTTCAAAAGTTGCATGACAGCCACCTGAATGTTTTATATGCAACAATTTTGTCTGAATTTAGAGGCACACCCTGGTTGTTAAGGAGCCGTCACCTGCACATTCACTAAACTCTGGGAAAGATGCACAGTCTTTTTGCCTTTCAGTAAACCAACCCCCTATGTTAGCTACTGGCTGGAAAATACTGCTACAATTAGTTTATAATCAACTCCCTCCCCGATATATATATATATATATATATATATATATATTTGTGCGACAATTTGTCCCAAGCTGGCACAAATGTGTAAACCTTGAAACATTTACATTACTAAACTAAGGAATGCACACAGTTAATCATAAGAGTTTGTTGAATTCCCAGTTGTTCTTTAGATTTCATGTTTCATTCCAGCATTGCTAATGGCCATGCCTTGATAGAGACAAATGGCCACGGCTTGACGGAAACAATTGTTTGGCTATAGTATTAAACCAGCGGAGAAAATTATAAATGACATGCTAAAGTATGAGCGGGTCAACAAGCATCTTGTGATCTGATGGCAAGCATGTTAAACAATAAACGAACAACTGCACTTTTTTTTCCAGGAAATCTGGCAATATTTATTAAAACAACATGGAAACATAACAACATGGTAACTGGTTTGTGTTGTATTACATGCCTAATTATATCTCTGATCCAGTCTATAACAAAGTGTTACACTGCCATTGATATACGAAAAATGTAAAGTCAGTTAAGTTCACTTTTTGGTATATA
This sequence comes from Pelophylax lessonae, assembly GCF_965119305.1. Classification (NCBI taxonomy): domain Eukaryota; kingdom Metazoa; phylum Chordata; class Amphibia; order Anura; family Ranidae; genus Pelophylax; species Pelophylax lessonae. The sequence continues at coordinate 342,625,157 of NC_138770.1, forward strand.
ATATTGTCATGCCTATTATTACATAGTAGGGTAGATTGCGATGTAATCGCTCTAGCATGACACTAAGAGATTGGCTTTCTGGAACGCTCACAGCTGTTGTTTTTTTGCTCAATTAGTGTTTATTGAAAAAGGTATAAGGTATCCAAACATCAAGTAATACACAATAACAGCCGAACGTAAGCACTACACAGTTTTCAGAGTAGTCACCATCCTCACAACAAACCCGTATACAAATAATGTCTAAACATAATCCAATCAATAGGAATAACACACATTATTCGGAGTAAATAAAAAGGGTGGGGAATAAAAAAGAATAGTAAGAAATTGTGAAGAAGAGGGAGAAGATTGAGAAGGGACAAGAGAGATGGGTTTCGGCTCCTATAGAACAGCATGTGAGACCTAGATAGCATGGGTTGAGACATTATTTCAGCATAGGTGGAGGAATGAGTGAAGGCTAAGCAGCAGGCCCATATCTTGTGGGCTACAGGAGCCAGATCTCTGTGATATCTTCCATATGCTATATGTGATCTAGTACATGTAACCATTTTTAAACAGTAGGAATTGTAGGTTGCTTTACAAAATCGAGGAATAAGGGATTTTGCTGCATTCAAAAGGTGTGGAACAATGGATTGCTGATATCAGCCTGCTGGTTCACCCGTACAACAAAATAATGCAACCCAAGGGTCATTATTGATGGGAAAGCCCTGAATAATTTCAATCCATTTTAAGATTGAGGATCAAAAAGGGCATATGAACAGGCAGAGCCACCAGATATGAGCATGGGTGGCCACTTCCCCACAACCTCTCCAGCATAGTTTGGATGTTTCCAGAAATATTTTGTATCGTTTTGTAGGTGGGTGATGCCATCGCGTTAGCAGCTAATAATTAATGTCTGTGAATTTCAAAGAGATAGATGAAGTATGAGTTAATTGAAGTATTTAGAACCATTAGGCATCCGAGAGGGGGTGTTGAAAGTCCTTTTCCCATGTTTTTAATAAGGCAGGAAAAGTGACAGAGTATAATGCCTTCAGAGATTTATAAAAATAAGATATGGTTTTATGTGGAAGTTGGGGAACACTTAGTATGCTTTCCACTGGAAGGAGGTCAGTCATCGATCGTAGGGGTCGGTAGAGCTTTAATAAATTGCTTCAGTTGAGCATATCTCCAGTTGTCCATAAAGGAGAAGGTTTGAACAATGAAGCTAAGGGGTGTCATTCCTTGCTGTGACGTCACATGGTGAATAAGAGTCGGTGAGTGTGGAAGCCAGTTGCGAAACTTGGGATCCAGGTTTCCCAGGTGGGAAGAAGGAGTGTCCGATCAGTGGCATTAGATTGAGTTGTACGACCAGCCATAGGTTTTGTGCATGTTGTCCCATAAAGCCAGGGCAGATATCGTCAGTGGAGAGGTGTTGGCTTAGAGGCATCTGTAGTTTTTGGGTACCCAGATTTGGGAAAATAAGTCTGACCCACTTTACGTTGCCAAACATATTAAGATCTAAAGATGTTAGCACCGTAAAAAATCCAGGGGGTATTCTGTATGGTATCATTTGGAAAAGAAATAGTACTCTGGGTAAAATGTTCATTTTAATTATGCTTATCCTCACAGCTGTTGTTAGACGTCCTGCTGTCTTGTGTAAATGCTTTCTGAATATATCAAATCCTATACTATATATGTAATGAGAACCTTTTTTTCAACAAAGGAGTCCTAAACACATCAAAATTACACAGAGTAAGGTCATGTTACTATGACATAAATAAAGTCATGTTAGTATATTCCACTTTGCAAGGGTAAGTGGGCATTGGTAAGTTCTCATATTACCATAATTATTTGACATAAACACATATCAGCTTGTTTGTACCCGTGGTCAACAAGAGCACATCACAATGTATGTAATTAGCAATGCCATGCAGCTGTTGATTGCAGTATTTACCCAGGTCATGCTTATGTTCACAGTCATTCACTGTGTGTCTAGATTGATCTTTTCACTATGTAGACATTAAAAAAGGAAGGTTTAATTAATGTAAATTTTAGATGTCTTTATTTATTCATAAATATTTATTGTAATTTGTAATTCCGAGCACAAATATGACCGAATAAGAAGTGTGCTCTCTGCTCACTGGATCATATGATAATATTATTACATTTACCAAGTTTCATGAAAATATTGCTTTCTGTTCCATATTTTCATGGTATCTTAAAAAATAAGCAGATTTTTAGAGTGTTTCTTCCTCTCCGGTGACTGCATGTCAGTATCCCTGCTGGATGACTGCTAACTACTAGATAAAATAAAATTGCTATACTTGGTTATTTGTCATAAATATTTCAAAAATCTAAATGCAGTTACTTATAGCAACCAATCAGAATTCACTATACTGATGCCAGACTGGTCCAATATATTTTTTATTGTTTGTTATAGGTGCAGTACTTCACATTTTTGCTCATTGACTGTATTATTCAATAAGCCTGACAGTAAATTGTGTTTAGCCAATAGAATGGAAAGCTTGTATAAAGAGACAAAATAGAAGGTAAACCACAGTCGCGACTGACACTACTAAACAGGAAACATATCATAATCAGAAAAGACGATCATCTTCATATACTTTACATATATATATTGCAAACTGTACATAGAAAAGTGTTTTAAAGTGTATATTATTAAGCTGTAGAGCGACATCCAAGCACGTGCAAGTAAATTTAGTTTTTTTTTTTCTTAGTGTGATTGGGTATTTTTTGCAGAGTGAAACATCACCACATTCACTAAGGCCAGCCATACAAGGTTTGAATCTCAGCTGGTTCAGCAGGAACCTGCAGAGATTTGAACCGTTAATGGACAGACTGAATGTACCAACTTGACCGATCAATCAACTTGGGTGCAATCAGTCTGCTATAGTCGCTAGCAATAATTACTGTCTTCTCCCGGGCAGGGACGGCTGGGAGAAGACAATAGCCCAGTAGGGGGGATTCCCACATCAACCCTGTCTGTGTCGATGGGGGATTCAAATACATTTTTTTTGTATGACCAGCCTAAGCTGTGGGGCAAATTCCCATATGAAGTGCAATTTTCACAGTGAGCAGCCTATTTACATTTAGTAAATAAATCCCACTCTGTCTACGATCCAATTGGCAACAAACAAATCTGTACATTTCACAGACATTTCTATACACAAAATGTAAAGGCAGCAAGAAAGATATTATTGGTATATGATTTATAGTGTATGCATAACCTTGTATGGTAAAAACATTTTAGTGTTATAAATAGTGGGACAGGATTGGACCCCCTATCAGGTTTTGTTTGCTATTTCTGCAGTCTTTGGGACCGTTTTCACAGAGGAAAAAAAAAATATGCAAAACCCTCATTTTTTTTCAGTAGCCATCAAAACATGTGAGGTTACGTGTTTCAGATCTTGGGGACATTTTTTCAGGTGACAGCAGTCTAAGAGGAGAATTCCCCACACGGTGTATAGAGTTCTGTGCCTCGAAAGGCCAGAACAGTAAAAATGTCTCCCAAGTGACCCATTTTTGGAAAGTAGAGAGTCAAAGGTATTTAGTAAGAGGCATGGCGAGTTTTTTTAAGTTGGCACGATTTTTTGGAAAATAAAGTCATTCGCATTTTTTTTTTTTACACACTGTTACCAGTGCAGTACCTCATTATCATATAATGGGTGTGGTTGTAATCAGAGACACTGACTGGTGACAGTATGTTAAAAAAAAAAATGATAATTTTTTTTGATTGTTTTTCTTTTTTATTACTTGTGACCAGAGCAGTACAGTGTTACCATAGTAATTATGATTGTTTATAGCAGTGAATTTCATGTAATGTGTTTTGTAGTGATTAGCTATGATTGGTCACACCTAATCACATGGTACAGATGGGCTGTGATTGGCCCTGTCTGTACCATGTGATCACTGTGACCAATTACAGCTAGCAACACAATTGAACACAATGGATGGCGTGAAAGGAAGCCACACATTGTTTACAATTGTCATGTGATCTGCTTTGATTGATCACAGCGAGCACAGGGTACTGACAGCTGTTTGTCCAGCGGATATAGCCTATGACAGATCACGCCACTGTACAGCCCCAGGGCTGCATGAAGGGCAAAATCCTGGAGGACATCATATGACGTCCACCCGGATTGACGAAAGTCCTACCCGGTTGTCATTTTGCTTTAGGCCAGATAGAAAGTGGTTAATAAATATTGCTGTTATTTATAGCAGCAGTTTGTCTTTAAACTCTCAAAACTGATATGAAGATATTGCTCTAACAGTTTTTGACTTTAAGATATTCTTCAAAAGTGAAGGAGGAACAAAATATTTGCCAAGTTAGGGTATGCAAAATAGATATGCCTATTACTTTGTACTAATACAGTACAACAATACAATAGTTATATCATAGTTATGATATTCCGATCGTGCACTGTAGTGTTACTGCTACAGTGTGGGCTGACTGCATGGAATCGTGTATACAGTATATACCTGATTTTAAATCTCTAGGTAGGGGGCGTGCGCACCCAACTGTGCTGTCACTAGCTCCAACACATTCCAATCACCAGTTCCTGGCCAATGATTTATGGCTGGAACTCGCTGATTGTTGGAGCGAGTGACAGGTGAAAGCTTTGTGCATGTAAACAACACAAAGCTCTCTTCTGACATCAACGATGTGTCGGTTTCAGGGAAAAAAAACAGACACATCCCTCAGTAAAAGCATCAAGCAGTGCATACAGTAAAAATGGTTAAGCACACATTAAACCCTTTGATTGCCCCAGATGTTAACCCCTTCCCAGCCAGTGTCATTAGGACAGTGTCAGTGTATATTATTAGCATTGATCACTGTATAAGTGTCACTGGAGATGTCATTGGCAGTTAGCCAGTTCCCACAAATTGTCATTTAGATATTCTTCAAAAGTGAAGGAGGAACAAAATATTTGCCAAGTTAGGGTATGCAAAATAGATATGCCTATTACTTTGTACTAATACAGTACAACAATACAATAGTTATATCATAGTTATGATATTCCGATCGTGCACTGTAGTGTTACTGCTACAGTGTGGGCCGACTGCATGGAATCGTGTATACAGTATATACCTGATTTTAAATCTCTAGGTAGGGGGCGTGCGCACCCAACTGTGCTGTCACTAGCTCCAACACATTCCAATCACCAGTTCCTGGCCAATGATTTATGGCTGGAACTCGCTGATTGTTGGAGCGAGTGACAGGTGAAAGCTTTGTGCATGTAAACAACACAAAGCTCTCTTCTGACATCAACGATGTGTCGGTTTCAGGGAAAAAAAACGGACACATCCCTCAGTAAAAGCATCAAGCAGTGCATACAGTAAAAATGGTTAAGCACACATTAAACCCTTTGATTGCCCCAGATGTTAACCCCTTCCCAGCCAGTGTCATTAGGACAGTGTCAGTGTATATTATTAGCATTGATCACTGTATAAGTGTCACTGGAGATGTCATTGGCAGTTAGCCAGTTCCCACAAATTGTCATTTAGATATTCTTCAAAAGTGAAGGAGGAACAAAATATTTGCCAAGTTAGGGTATGCAAAATAGATATGCCTATTACTTTGTACTAATACAGTACAACAATACAATAGTTATATCATAGTTATGATATTCCGATCGTGCACTGTAGTGTTACTGCTACAGTGTGGGCCGACTGCATGGAATCGTGTATACAGTATATACCTGATTTTAAATCTCTAGGTAGGGGGCGTGCGCACCCAACTGTGCTGTCACTAGCTCCAACACATTCCAATCACCAGTTCCTGGCCAATGATTTATGGCTGGAACTCGCTGATTGTTGGAGCGAGTGACAGGTGAAAGCTTTGTGCATGTAAACAACACAAAGCTCTCTTCTGACATCAACGATGTGTCGGTTTCAGGGAAAAAAAACGGACACATCCCTCAGTAAAAGCATCAAGCAGTGCATACAGTAAAAATGGTTAAGCACACATTAAACCCTTTGATTGCCCCAGATGTTAACCCCTTCCCAGCCAGTGTCATTAGGACAGTGTCAGTGTATATTATTAGCATTGATCACTGTATAAGTGTCACTGGAGATGTCATTGGCAGTTAGCCAGTTCCCACAAATTGTCATTTAGTGTCAGCTTGCCCACAGGCTGCTATAAGTTGCTGATCACTATCATTACTAGTATAAATAACAATAAATAAAGATTCCACTATATATCCTAAAGTTTGTAGATGCTATAACATTCACGCAAACCAATCAATATACACTTATTGGGACTTTTTTTTACCAAAGACATGTAGCAGAATACATTTTGGTCTAAATGTAGGAAGAAATTTGATTTTTTTTTTTAACTGGATTTTTAAAATGTATGTTGTTTTTTTGATTTATAGCACAAAAATAAACTCAGTGGTGATCAAATACCAACAAAAGAGAGATCTATTTATGGGAAAAAATTATGTAAATTTTCTTTACAAACAGCATTGCATGACCACACAATTACCAGTTAAAGTAGCGCAGTGCCGAAAAGAAAAAAATGGCCTGGTCACGAAGAGGGTAAAATGTTCTGGAGCCTGTGGTTAAGAGCATGAGCATAACCCAGTGCAGTCATTTTCTTACAAACTTTCCTCATTTGAATAGATTCTCAAGTAGAGTTGCTTTAAACTTGCAGATAAAAGGACAATTTATTTAATATAGTCTATATCTTCACATTCTTTTTAGAATGCTGTATAATGGATACATTGATTGATAATGAATTAATAATTACATAAATCAGAAATGAAGATATAATAAGTGTAATATAGGGAAACAAATGTATTCTTTTAAAAGGAACTACTGCCTTGCAGGCTGATGTGCACCTGAAAACCATTAGCCATTAACAGCATATTACACTAATGGATTTTAAAGTGTTAGGCTAGCTTTGAATATATTTTCAGAAATACAGTCAGTATAATTAAAGTCATTTTACCAATATATTTGTTTTCCTTTTTTATTTCTCTGATTTCCATAACTCATGTGGGAAACTGTTGAACATTTTATTGTTGATCTATTAAAAAGGTTTACTTCGTCTAGTGAAGCTATATTTACTTCATGCACACAGCTGCATGCAAAATAATTTTTTTATGGTTTTTTTTTTTTTTTTTAGTCCTTCTGAACCTGCTCAAAAAATTTCCTATTTTAGATCTGAATTAACAGACCTGCCAACCCAGTGATAGTTTTACCATTGTGGTCTATAAATAAAGTGACCACAAACCTTTTTATCCTGTTTTTATGAAAAAGGGTGTTAAAATCTCTCAATCCATATGAAAAATAAATTGGAGTGTAAAAGGTCACATGATATATGCACACTACATCATCTAATGTGAGCTGCAAGGAGGCATATATAGCATGCGCATTGTTATGCTAAGGCATAAACTCTATTGCTCATTGATCATGGCTGCAGTTCCTGAGTCAACATTCCTGGCACTGAATATTCATCTCCCACCTCGCCTGCTATTACTGTCGCTGATAAATTATAACCCGGTAGTATTCTATCAGATGTAGAAAGTGGACACACACATATTATTTGTTGCTTTTCACACAGTGTTTATAGCACAGACATGAGCCATAAGAGGCAGTGCAGCAATAAATAACAAGATAAGTCTTTCCAGCTCCCTAAGTGAATGAATGTTTAAATATATACTTTATGATGTTTCACTGCATCATTAAATCTCTCTGTAACTCCCAAAGCTGTCTTTCCTGCACCTCACTATGTTAACTAGAGGTGCATTTATTTTTTACAGAACTAAACCTAGAAAATGGAAACTGAAATGATATTACATATGTCCGCTAACATATGTATTCTAACAGAAACTGCTGCTGATAGAAATGTTTTGCATTTATACCATCTAAGTTTATTATTGACTAACCAGTGGCTTTTCTTTGAGCAGCAGCATGTTTATACCATAGCATAGTTTATTGAACCTAAAGTGATTCTAAATGGGATTTTTTTTTTTTAACTTTAATGCATTAAGATAAAAAAATAAAAAATAAACCTTACAATAAGTGCACCCCTCCCCCTTTCCAAAACATTTACTTGACACCATTTTCAACCCAGTGCTGTACTGGCTTTGTTTTCTTCCTGCATTTATAGGCTTTACTGAGAGCAGCGGGAGTCGTTGGCTCCTGCTACTGTTGGTTAAATTCTGTTATGAGGGAGTGCAGGGAGGAGCCGAGCCACACAGTGTGTGTCTATGGATGCAAACAGCCTGGAATCGAACCAGCACATCTACCCCCATAGCAAGCGGTTTGTTATGGAGGGCACACCCAGAAGAGAAGGACTGGACAGCACTGGCGGGGAACCCCAGAAAAGGAGGTAAGTTGCCATTGCACAGAGCAGGTAAGTATAACATGTTTATTACTTTAAATTTAACACAAAAAAAAATGAAGGTTTACAATCACTTTAATTTTATGCATTAAGGTAAAAAAAAAACCTTCCAGTATGTGTACCTCCCCTTCCTAAATGTTTACCTGACACAGTGTTCTACCAAGTACTGTCTCAGCTCTGTTCTCTTCCTGCATTTATGGGCTTTACTGAGAGCAGCAGGAATCTTGTAAAATCCTGTGACAAGGGAGTGGGGGGAGGGGCCGAGCCACACTGTGTGTGTCTATGGATGCACACAGCCTGGCTCGGAATCAAGCCAACACATCATGTCCCCTTGCTATGGAGGGCACACACAGAAGAGGAGGAGGGGTGAAGAACTCTGGCGAAAAATCCAAAAAGAGGAGGTTAGGAGCTGCTCTGTGCAATACCGTTGCACAGAGCAGGTAAGTATAACATGTTTATTACTTTAATTTAAAAAATATATAAAACTAAAGGTTTACAATCACTTTAATAGTCTCAGTAGCATACTATACCGTGGCATTTTTTGTTAGACAGCCAGCAACTGTATACGGATGATGGTGGGGAACTTGAGGTATAGGTTTAGTCCCTGACTTTACCTTGGTGCACCCACTTAGGTGCCAGTATACTCCTAATTAGTTCCTCATCTCCATCCTGACAGTTAGGCATCACCTACTTTAGTTTTTGAATAATGTTTTACTTATATTTTACATTGTGGTTATAAATAAAGGCCTCATTTCATTCCATTTTCATTTCATTTAAAAAAAAAAAAAATATATATATATATATATATATATTGGGTTTTTTTTATGTGAAATTAAGTGGGAAAAGGATAGAAAACTTAATGAAGACAGAATAAAAACTGTAACTGTTGTAAAGAAGGAATAAGAAAAGAGTAATCACAATGACTGAACAAAGGATAATAACTAGACTAAAAAAGTGTGCATTTTATTTCCCTGTTTATTCCTTATTTTTATTACTGAATGTTTTTATGACTGAATGTATATATTTATCCTAATTTTGACCTTGCCAGGAATAGTAAGGTAGCATAAATGTCAGCGTAGTGCCATGTAGTGATGATAGTTAGTAAATTAGTATTACTATATGGTTTATAAAATTGTTATACCTATATGGTATTGTGAGCATTGAAAAGTATATATACACTAATTTATTGTTTAATATTTTGTAGATGCTCAACAAATGTTGATTTTGCTTGTATGTGGTGGACATATATGCATTTGTGTCAAAACCAGTAATGACTGAAGTAATTAGCATAGAAAATGAACATATAGGTTAATGTTCTTAGACACTGTGTTAAAAAAACCCTGTTAAGTCTTCTGCAAGTTGATACAGACTTACTTTGCGTTAAAAGTGGCAGACTAACAATACACATTGGTCAGCAATTATCTCTGATTAACAGAGCGTGCACAGTACTGTGCATTAGAGAAACTAATGGCAGTAGTAAATGACCTTTGAAGAACAGTTTGAAAAAGCTGGCACCCCTGGTTTCCATATACAGAAATAAACTGATTTGCAAAACTTTGGGCACAGGAAAATGGTTTGAGGGTTACAGTACAGTGATTCCTTAAATAAAATATGACAAAGAATACAATGTGTTATCCAGAGCAAGTTCGAGAAATGCAGAAATATATGGAATTCTATGTCTCTTCCCATAAAAGAATAGAAAAATATTGTAGTATACAAATTCTAGTTATGAACTTCGATAGTTCAAAATTTTAACTGTTTATTGGGGAAAAAACAACTTCTTAAATTCTACTCCATCAGTAAGCCACCTGTTATATCTCTGCAAATTGTCATACTAGGGACTTTCAAATTTTCTGTGAAAGGGAAAAAAATCTATAATGACAGTAGCTGCTTGCAATATTAGATGCAGATACACATCCAGAGAAATATACATTAGTAGTTTTAGAATGCTTGAGCCACTATTTCAACCTGGTGCACAGAATGCTTTTCTGTCCTCCTTTGTAAAAAAAAAAAAAAGTAAACTTACCTGATGATCAATGCTGCGACTGCATCACAAAGGTCAATATGCACTTTGGTAAATTGCCTGTATGGAGCAAACCTCATCAACTCTGTATGTCTACAACCATCTCCAGCGAGAAAACAATAATACTTCCAGCACATGAGTACATGTGAAAAATAATCGCTTATGCAGTGTTAGAATCTTCCTTTATAAACATGACTTACTTTTGAATAGCTAGTTCCATTTGCTTGCAATGAGGCATGTTTTATGTGACAGGTTTTTGACACATTGTGATGGAATGTCAAAGGGTATGTCAGGATTTTAATGTTTTAGAACATACTGTTTGTAAATAAGTATATAAAGGATGATTCTCACTTTATGCACTTATTCTTTACATGTACCAGGAGCTGGAAGTAGTATTTCTTTCTCTCTGGAGATGGTAGGAGACATATGGAGTTGATGAGTTTTCCTTCACACTGGCAACTTACCAAAGTGTATATTGACCTCTAATTTGCAGTTTAAGGTCTTATTATTATTAATATTATTACAATACAGGATTTATATAGCACTAACAGTTTATGCAGTGCTTTACAATAAAAAAGGGGGACAGCACAATTTACAATACAGTTCAATACAAAAGGAATAGGAGGGCCCTGCTCATGGAGCTTACAATCTAAAGGGAGGGTTCGATTGTACAAAAGGTAGTGGCTGCGGGGGATGATCTGATGGAGGGGACTCAAGTACAGATCTTAGGTGGTGGTGGTGAGGTAGGCATCCCTGAATAAGTGTGTTTTCAAGGATCGCCTAAAGGCAGACAGGGTAGTTGCTGACCGGACATGCTGGGGCAAGAAGTTCCAGAGGATGGGAGAGGCTCTGGAGAAGTCCTGGAAGCGAGCGTGGGAGGAGGTAACAAGGAAGCTAGAGAGGAGGAGGCCTTGGTAGGAATGGACAGGACGATTTGGGCAATATCGGCAGATTAGGTTGGTGGTGTATCATCTGGTATCATCTGGTACAAGTGCTGCAAGCTTGCTAAAGCGACATATTTTTACCTTGCTCACATGAAAATATCTATACATTTGAAGAACCGCTCCAGCACTCAAAGGACAGCCACCAAATTAAACTGAGTAATTCTTTGGAGTCTATGCTTCTTCTAGTACAATGCTTTAATGATGCAGCCCTCCTAAGACAGGGAAATGTTTCTTTGTAGATCTATACATTTATCTGAATGCGAATATCACAGGGAAAAAGGGTTTTGCTAATGCACCATCAGTGCCAATGAGAAGAGAAAAGGAAGGTGTTAACCATGGAGGTACCTCTTCAGTTTGTCGAGTGAGTGGCAAAGTATGCTCAAAGAATTATCAACTTGTCTATAACTAAATGAACTGGCATGCATCAAAGCTACATACCTTCACATAATATTGCATTTATACCCATCCTGCTATATCAGGTGCATGTTATTCTAATATGTAACTTATATTATGGTGCGCATAATTCTCAGTGACAGGGACAAAAAAGTGTACATTCAGTTTGTCTAATCAGTTTAAAATGTTCCCCATGGTAAGTAGTGTTTATAGAGCCAGAAGCAGCGAGAGATTAAACTAGGCCCATGTGTTTGAAGGCAATTTCCAGTTTACTGTTTTCTGATAACTGACCAAAGAGGGACTATCTTGTGTTCTCACCATTACACAAATAAAGAGATGTACAACTCTTGTTTACATCATCTGTCAACGTCAAAGTCTATTTCCATCAATTGTAATATATTTACAGAATATCATTATAGCGGACTGAAAGTGTCACACTGATCAGGGTCCCTGACAGGCAATAGGTAAAATAACAGTTCTTGTTCTGTCTTGAGTTAGGCTTGTACATAGTAAACAATTGTTTAATATGGGCAATAGGATACGGGCACCTTCTGTGTGACTGTCATACTAGAAACCTTTAATAACAATAATTATAAAGATTGCGCGAAAAGAAAAAGAAAAACTGACAGAGAATTTGACCCTTACTCATGCTACCAAATGTAAAAAAAAAATATTTATCTGGAGCTCTCTACCATTGAAACAGGCTCCCCCACAAATGTATATTCTTTTTCAGGAAAACCTCATATGCTATGTCACTAAAATACAGGATCCACGCATAGTTCTACAGATCAGTCTTCTGTATGCTATTCAGAAATGCAATTAGAGCCACAGTCTTCCCTTTTAGTGTGATGAAATTTTTGATTTCCATTTATTATTTTCTATCTTAGATTGAACTCCAGCGAATAACAATTTACTGCAGTCCAAAACAGGCGGCTCAAGAAAATTGCTGTGAGGTATCTGATGGAATGGTAAGATTAGTTTCTGTAAATGTACGTTGTCATTTCAGTATAAACTGTATGTCATATTGTGTACCTGTACGTGTTCCAGTCTTTACTAAAAAGCACTGTGAACTAACAATTTTCTGAAGAACGGAGCTTGCACTGTGTTTAAGATAAACAACTAAAATATATTTGAAATCAAGACCTAAAGTAAAAAAAAAAAACTGTATTCAGTAAGTAAACTTGGCATCTCTGTTAAATTTTTTCTTTGCTAAATTTTTTTTCCACTGTCACCATACAGTGATAATTTACTCTGAAACTTGCCCGAATTGAGGCATTTTGTGAATAATGCAGCTTTGTTTGCAATTATTTTGTCGCAAACTCGTCAAATGCATTTGACTGTGAATCTCTCCTCACATAGTTATTTTAAACTGTGCTGTAAAGATGTTTAATGGCCCCGTTAAGTTGTTTTATTTTGTTCTCACTATAAAAATACAATCTATTACTGTTCTTTTGGACAAAATACTACTTTGTGTGGGTGTTTTTCTTTTTTTTTTTTTTTTTGTTTGTGAACATAGATGTTGTATTATGATTGTCTGCAACATTGGCGGAATGGTGCTTCAGCAACCTGTTATTTTGTTGGTAATGTAAAGAATACAAAATTCAAACACATTCACTTTATATCTCTTCAGTTATTTGTGCATTTTATTGCATAAAGACATTTCCTTTGAAGGCTGAATTATCACATTTGGGTTGAATTACTAAGGATAAATAGGCTATTCTCTTTTCAAAATTTACCCTAGAACTTAGTGAATGTTGTGAAATATTAATTACCCAATCATGTAAAGGGTAAATAAAAAAATCTGAATTGGTGCTTGCGCATGATTGGATGATGAAAGTCAGAAAAGCTTCACCTCCTTCACTAAGCTCTGGTGAAAATAGTGAACAGTCTATTTGTCTTTAGTAAAAAAAAAAAAACATGTAAGACTGTCCATTTCATAAGATATGTTTTTTATGTAGGTTTCAAGTAGATTTAATTTAAAACATTTTCATATTTAAACAATTGTAAAGCTTGACATTTTTTTTTTCTTAAAAAGCAAACATGTTATATTTACCTGCTCTGTGGAATGGAATTGCAAAGAGTGGCCTTGGACGTCCTTTTCAAGGGTCCCCCACCAGCAATTTTGGCTCCTCTTCTTCTCAGTGCACCATCATAGGGAGCCTCTTCCTATGGGGGCATACCTGCAGGCTTGCACAATCCGATGACTGGTGTGTCACAGCTCTCAGTACCCGGCTGCGGTGAGCAGCCAGGGTATCGTGATCCCTATAGACACACACAGCGCATCTAGGCCCTGCCCCCCCACTCTCTGCTCACAGAATTTGATTGACAGCAACAGGAGCCAATGACTACCACTGCTGCCTAGTCTCCTGTGAGAAGAGAGAGAGAGAAGAAGAGCTGCTGCAGACAGATACAGCGTTGGATCAAGGTGGGACTTAACCTCCTAGGCGGTAATCTCGAGCGTGACTCGGGGTTGGTTTTTCATATCAGGAGCGGTAACCCCGAGTCACGCTCGGGGTGGATCTGCAGAGAGCGCAGCGGTGTTCTCTTACCTTATCCTGGCGATCCAGCGATGATCTCTCATTGCTGAGATCGCCAGCCGAGAGTCCCGCCGCTCCTCCGTCCCTCCGTCGGTCTGATCACTTCCTAGTTCCGTTCCCTGCAGCAGCAAAGATGCATGGGAGCGGAACTAGGGAGGGAAATTCAAAACAAAAAAAAAACGTTACACAAAACACATTTTATATTTTATATATATATATATATATATATATATATATATATATATATATATATATATATATATACATATATATATATATATATATATATATATATATATATATATATATATATATATATGCATATATATATATATATGTATGTATGTATGCATATATATATATATATGTATGTATATGCACACACACACACACACACACACATATATATATATATATATATATATATATATATATATATATATATATATAAAATTATATTATTGATTCAATTATAATTCATGCGTTATATATTATATACATATACATATACACACATATATCTATATATAATATATAATGCATGAATTATAATCTAATCAATAATATAATTTTATTATATATATTATATATTAAATAATAAAATAATATTATTGATTCGATTATAATTCACGTGTTTGTGTTTCAAATTTATCACATCTGGGATGTCTACTAGAGTCTTGTTTTGGTCAGGTTTAAGTCAGTAATTACTAAGAATTGTAGGCCTATAATACATGACGCCAAATTTCGATGAAAACAATTGTACCGCTTTTGGTATGTAATTCCTGACATAATCATACCGCCAGGGAGGTTAAGCAGGTATAAAGGTGAGTGAGGGAGCGATACAGACACTAGGAAATGTTTAACCTTAATATAGGGAATGCATTAGGGAAAAAACATTTCCAGGCTTTAAAACCACTTTAAACATATGAAAAAAATACAAAGAGTTCATCGTATACAAGTTTTGTTTATTTAAAGAATCGCTATTACTAAGCTGCTGACCCCAAGCATTTATAATAAGTTTCAATACCTCAGACTTCCTACTGAAACATACAGTATATGCCAGTGCATGGGTCTATCATGCAATAATTATGTAGTAAGTTACAGGTGCTGCTGATTTTAATATAGATTGCAATCAATTGTTAATCAATAGTGGTGATTTTTCAGTACATATTCGAAAAACAATATCAGCCTCAGCAGTGATAAGCACATTTATATGTCATCCAACTCTGATATCTTGACCAATTTATTCCAGAACAATTATGGGTCTTTCCTAAACTTTGTGCTTGATTATCAGCAATTTATACCATGTTTGCATCTTCTTCACTTTAAAATTATGGAAAGTCAGAAATAATATGTCAGTGATGTACTGCCAAGATAAATTTCAATGTGATGGCCTTTATTTAGTACTTTGTTTTCAAAGCTAACCCCAACATATACTGTATGTCTACAGTAAGTAAAAAAAAGTTTCAATGAGGATTTTGACAGATTTATTGATCCCAATGTTAAGTTGAATGTGAGAGAAATTCATCTTTGTGGGCTCTAAGGTAAGCAGTAACTCTTCGAATAACTGTATTTTCTATCTGTGTGTGTGATCATATCTAAAACTGTAGAATAAAGGTCAAGGAAAAAACATTGCATAGCTCAGGCATTATGACTACCTTGCTTTTATCTCCGAAATCAGCATGGGGCTTCTGATGACTATTGGCTTGTTGTGAAACAATGACCCTAAGGAGAGAAATGCTCAGCAACATTTCTTCATAAGGTTCAGAGTACACAGTTCCTACATATTTTACAATTTCTTAGAAGTGAGACGAGAAGGCAGATTTCTTGTGCAAGAAAGGTTGTATCATCCTCTGTAATAGTAGAGGTATAAAGCTTATCCTGGCCTATGAACACATGATCTTTTTTCAGATTTCTGATATATAGTTATTTTTTTGTTTTTGTTCTTGTTTTTTAAATTTTAAAGAATGCATCTATCGGTTTTAGTTAAAAATTTGAAGGAAATATCTCAGGATTAAAATATGAGAACTGCCTTTGCTGACCTGTGTTTTGAAGGAACAAGCTTTGGGGCTCCCATTCTCATCCTAGTTTCTCTGCCTAAGTAATCACTGTCCAGAACAAGCAAGCAGCCAGTGATGGGTTTGGACAACTAATAAGTTTTTTTTTTTTAATCAGTGACTTACCAATAGGTAAAGAAAGGAATGTGCACCTTCAAGTGTCAGCAATGGCAGCTGCCATATCTCTGTTTTTACAGGGTTCTTTTGTTTCAAAGGTAGTAATATGCCATAAAGAAGGTGAAGAGGTAATACAGGCACTGTGTACTAGCCAAGCTCCATTTGTGTACCGTTTACTCAAGTTCCATTCCTTTATTAATAATTAGGATAGCTAAAAGAAAAGTGTCTGGTGTTACTTTGTAGTGACGGTCTGAAAGTTTGAATTGGAAACTTTGCAATGTGACGGCAGAAATAGACAGAGTAGTCTTTATAAACTTTATTGAGTAGATCTATGTTTGTCCCAAGCAAGTTTCAAGTCATTTACTGTTGACTGTCTCACTACCTCTACTGGGTAGTGAGACCGTCAACAGTAAAACAATTTGCAGCTGAGTCTGTCATACCTGAGGAACCCTAAGCCTCTCTTTGCTCAGTTACCTTGGTAACAGTCAAATACCGTAATTTAGATACATTCCTAGTGTAATTCTTACAAAATTTGCAAGCACAGTAAAGTATTTTTAGAACAGAAAGTATTCACATGTCTCATTCCAGTATACACCCTAAAAATAGGAGGATTATTTCACATTTTAGGATAGTGAATGGAGCCATGCAACTCATTTTTTTCATCATATCAGCCAGATTTACTTCCAGAATGCTGGTGTATAGTGCAAACAAGCCTAATATTATAGTGTTATTTATTCCAAGCATACAGCCATTTCAGGGTTTTTGTTTTATTATCACCTATAATAACTCTAGTAACATATCAGACATTGCTAAACTATTGGTACTAGTTTCTATGTTGATTAAATGATATCCACACTTCCTGGCATTCCTTTTCCTATGACCATATTTCTTGAAATCCTTCCAGAAAATACCTATGCCATCACATTATCTGTCTCCATTGATCTTGAACCTAGCTGGAGGGCAGCAGTCTTCCTTATAGTGCACAAATTGATTCTTCTTACCAGTCCATATGCCAAACGCATGTTGAACTTTGCACACATCTCTCATTTGAGCAAAACCCTTTAAAAAAAATTAAACAAATTTAAAAAAAGAAAAATCCTCTGCTGGCACATAGAGTAATTACATTTTTACCACAAATTATCCTCATCCATTCCAAATGTTTGTCGTCACAACTATGAAAAGCAAGTCTTTCTGAATGCCTTCCCCAACCAACACAACATTGAAGACCCTCCATCTCAGATAATCCAAAAAGTCAAAATTTCCTTTTTCTGGATCTGAAAGACTCCTTGCAGACTTTCTTTCACAAGGAACATCCAAAAACCTTCTAATTTCTATAATCCTTGGACAGCATGAACTGAACTACTTTCTTGATGTCTACATACTCTGGCAGATCAAAGCCCTCTGAAAGAAAAATTGGCTCCTTCATGGATGACTCCATGCCTAAACCTACTCTAGGGGAATCTAGAGAGGTGAACAGTCCTCTGGGGATTCAAAGGCATCCACCCATTAAGCAGCATGTGATGCTTGGGATACATCATAAGGCTGAGATGGACTGGTGCTTATAATCCACCAACCTATGACTCAGACAATTGATCTACATCAAATGCCAAGAAGCAACCTATAACATATTATTTACAGCTTTTTTGTTTTGGGCTTTTTGGCTATCATCAGTACAAAGAACAAAAGGTATGCACAAGTCTAATTACACCACCTATACCAAATATAAGAGGATCATTCCTCATTGGGCTGGCATTGCGCTGGCAGCCCTCATATATCTATTTCCCAAAGAAAATCTCTGGATATGATGCTGAGCACATGCACTCCTTTGGTCGACCATGGCGAGGCCTGTTCCGATATTGCGGTGGCCAGTCTGACACTAACTGACACTTTGTGGGAACAAGTAACACTAATACAGTGATCAGTGCTAAAAAATACTCTGTCATTGTAGTAATGACACTGGCTGGGAAGGGGTTAAACATCTAGAGCGATCATAGGGTTAACTGTGTGCCTAGCTAGTGTTTTTGTACAGTGTGGGAGGTGTTTTTACTAGGGGAAGAGTTGGAATTGATTCCCTGTTTTCCAGGAACACAGGATCTATGCCTTCCCTCCTGACAGAATGGTGATCTGCCTTGTTTACATAGACAGACTGCCGTTCTGCCTCTGTACTAAACGACGGGTGGGTGCCGGCGGACATCATGCCCACTGTACCTTCCGATCAGCTCCCGCACTTTATTTGAAGTGCACAGAAGTGACACTTCATTCATGTCCCTGTACAGCAGCACAGAGTGTTGCTGTATTGTACGGTGACATGTGATCATGTCTAGTGTATGCATTTTATCCCAGATCACTGATGCTGAGCGCCAGGTTGCATTTCAGTGTAGAATAAGAAAATACTGCGCTTTAGTAAATGTTAGAAAATCAGCAACCTAAATGTAAGATAAACACAAACAGCAAACAATACAAAAAATGGAGTTGCCCTGTACAGATAATAAAATTGAAAATAAAAATCATAAACCGCATACCAATGAGAATTTGTGCAATGAAGACGATAAACCAGTATTAATCATGAAAAAGGAAAAAATAAGTCTTTCCACACCAGTGGACACAAGTGCAAAAATATTCAACAAAGTAGTGTCCAAAAAAGGTATCACAGATGAATCTTCCATGTGATATTAACACCCTTCACCACCAAGAGTGCGATGTGACCTCCATCAATTAAAAAATGTCTGCTTACTGGATTTACTGGACCTCCTGCAAAGAGAGGTCAATAATGCTTTTGGCTTAAATCCAGCCTGGGCTTTATTCCTCCAAAAAGGGAGGGATAAACGATATACAGATAAGTCTCCCTTGCAAACTATACAGCAAATGGTCCAACTTTAAAGTATCTTGTGGAGCGACAATCCCAAAAAATACAATAGAGAACTCGCTATAGTGTAAAACTATTAAAAAACTTTAATTACTAATTAAAAGACATGCACTTACAATGGTGTGGCTTGTATCTGCATAAAAACAGCATAGCCGGCCGACTAGTACACATTCACCCATCCTTCCGGGATCACAGTAGCGTGGCAACGTCAGCACGTCACTAGACCCGAAGCGTTTTGTCACAATCTGACGTCGTCCTGGGGCATGGGCGGCGTGCTGATTCACCGTATTAAATACTAAATCAACAACATTGGCGCCTCGGTCTGTGCCTTGGGCAGTCCTCACGAATTACGCCATCTTAGACAAGGGAAATCATCCCATCCTTATTAACCTCATCTCCACAACATCCTTGTAAAATACAAGGCCCTCATCTACTCAAATCAAGGCGGAAAAACATATTGGAAACATTGACATAGAGTAAGGGAACCACAAATTAACATCAATGCATGGCCCTCAATGATCAGATCCAATAAAATCGTTCTCAGGAATAGACCATGAAATCGAATATAAAGACACATCATTTACTGGTGTGTGCACCCTAAATCGCCAAACTAATAGCCAAAAATTCAAATTTAAAACATTCTTTAATTTTAACCTATAGCCACCAAAATACGAGTACAGGAAGTTTCTCATACGTTAACATATAGACACGGAGTCACTAAACCAAAATGCAGAAGACCCCTAGTAGTCAATAATAAAACCACACCCTTTAAAACCTAATAAAAAAACGAATATATTTGACCAATAAACTATTTTGAAATTGATACTTACTCGCACTGAACCAATTAGTTCAAAATGCGAACAATATTTATATATCGTACTTATCAGAAAAGATCAAATATAATAAATTAAACTTTAACCACTTGCCGACCGCCGCACGACTATTTACTGTGGCGGTCAGCCGCTCCTGGGCAAACCAACGTAGGGCTACGTAGCTCGCCCAGGAGCCTATAGGGGGCGAGCGCGCACCGCCGGAGACGCGCCCCCGCTCATTTACAGTGATCCCCGCGCGTGGGACCGGCGGCTCCGATGTCCGCCGGTCATTCGCAATCTCCCGCAGGAGAGGGAGAAAGGCAAATGGCTGTCATTCTCCCTAATGTAAGTGCAGAGACTATACGATCCTGCTATGTAGAATCGTATGTCTCTGTGGTTACATCAAAAGCCACGCCCCCCCCCCCACATTTAGAATCACACTCCTAGGGATACATTTAACCCACTGATCACCAATAAAGTTAGCCCCTTCCGTGCCAGTGTCATTTTTAAAGTAACTGTGCATATTTATAGCACTGATTACTGTAGTAATGTCACTGGCACTCTCAAAAGTGTCAAAAATGTCAGTCAGGGGTCCAATCTGTCCGCCACAATGTCGCAGTCCCGCAAAAAAAATCGCAGATCGTCGCCATGACTAGTTAAAAAAAAAACAATAAAAGTTACATAAATCTTTCCCATAGTTAGTAAACAAAATAACTTTTGCGCAAACCAATCCAAAAATGCTTATTGCGATTTTTTTTTTACCAAAAATATGTAGCAAAAAAACAAATCAGCCTAAATTGTTAAATTTTGATTTTTACTTTTTTTTTGAGAATTTCATATAAAAAAATGTGAAAAATATAATTTTTTCAAAATTGTCACTCATTTTTTGTTTATAGCGCAAAAAATAAAAATCGCACAGGGGATCAAATACCACCAAAAGAAAGCTCTGTTAGTGGGAAAAAAGGACGTCAATTTCATTTGGGTACAGCATTGCACGACCATGCAATTGTCCGTTAAAATCACACAGTGCCGAATCTCAAAATAGGGCCTGGTCTTTGAGCAGCCAAATCCTCCGGGGCTTAAGTGGTTAATATAATCTAAATTCAGAGGACTATAAACTGAGACTCAAATCAAGTTCACAAATTATCCAGAACCTAATCTAAAATTACAACATGATCTAAAATATGCACACGATAATCTGAATTTGCTACTCAACAAAATTCAGGAATTGTCTATAAAGGCATTGACATCCACATCTATGTTCAGCCCAAAGGGAACATACGGTTTAACCTTATGTATCCAGGACATCTCAAGTTTAGAGATCTCCATCACTATAGAACTCCCCCTCCAATGAGGAAATATTTATTTATCCCCAAAAAGATGGTGTTTGTGGGGTCCTTATTGTATACCAGTCTTTGCGGATGACATTTCAGTCTTTGCAGATGACATCAAGCTTTGCAGTGGTATAACTTCCTTGCAGGATGTCTCTAACTTACAAGCTGACCTCAATGCACTGTTTCATTCTGCAACTATGTGGCAAACAAGGTTTAATGTTGATAAATGTAAAGTTATGCACTTGGGGGGCTAAGAATATGCATGCATCATACATACTAGGGGGAGTAGAACTGGGGAAATCCATAGCGGAGAAGGATCTGGATGTTCTGGTAGATCCTAAGCTTAATAATAGCATGCAATGCCAAGCTGTGGTTTCCAAAGCAAGCAAAGTTTCTTTTCTTGTATTAACCACTCTACAACCGCTCACAGTAATACTACTGCGGCAGAGTGGTTCGTTATCGTCCAGCCACGTAGTATTAACGTGATTGGACACTCCCCCTTCTGGGCGGCGCTTGCGCGCCGCCGGAGGCTCGCTCCCGCTGTTTTCATTCACAGCGGGAGTCGGGCCAGGGGAGGAGCAGCGGCGATCGCCGCTGCTCTTACCCGATCGTCGGGGATCGAGTCTGGAGATCCGCCCGCTGTGTGTAAACACAGCGGGCGGATCTCCATAGTGACAGGGAGTGACAGATCGGACTGTTCAGCATAGCTGGACATCCGATCTGTCCATGACTCACACAGTCACCTCCCCCCCTACACGTCAGTAAGCACCAGGCATACATTAACCCCTCCCTCTCCAATAAAATTAACCCCTTCCCTGCCAGTGTCATTTTTACAGTAACAGTGCATATTTATAGCACTGATTACTGCAGTAATGTCACTGGTACCCCCAAAAGTGTCAAAAATGTCAGTCAGGGGTCCGGTCTGTCCGCCGCAATGTCGCAGTCCCGCAAAAAAAAATCGCAGATCGCCGCCATTACGCGTTAAAAAAAAACACCAAAAATGACAGAAATCTTTCCCTTTGTTAGTAAACGCAATAACTTTTGCGCAAACCAATCAAAATACGCTTATTGCGATTTTTTTTACCAAACATATGTAGCATAAAACAAATTGGCCAAATTTTTTAAAAAAATTGGTTTTTACATCTTTTTTGGGGGGAATTTCATATAAAAAAATGTTAAAAATATTGTTATTTTTTCAAAATAAACGCTCTTTTTTTGTTTATAGCGCAAAAAGTAAAAATCGCACAGGTGATCAAATACCACCAAAAGAAAGCTCTGTTTGTGGGAAAAAAAGGACGTAAATTTCGTTTGGGTACGGCGTCACACGACCGCGCAATTGTCAGTTGAATTCGCACAGCGCCGAATCGCAAAAAGTGGCCTGGACGGAAGACAGCAAAATCCTCCGGTGGTAAAGTGGTTAACAGAGGCATGGACTCCAGAGAGAGAGAGATATCATTTTGCCCATGTACAAATCATTAGTAATACCTCATCTGGAATATGCAGTTCAGTTTTGGGCACCAGTTCTTAAAAAGGATATCGGGGAACTGGAGAAAGGGCAACCAGACTGATGAGAAGCATGGAGGAGCCCAGCTATGAGGAAAGATTTGAGGAACTGAATTTATTCTCTCTTGAGAAGAGGAGATTAAGGGGGGATATGATCAACATGTATAAATACATAAGGGGTTCATATAGTGAACTTGGTGTTGAGTTATTCACTTTAAGGTCAACACAGAGGACAAGGGGGCACTCTTTATGTCTAGAGGAAAACAGATTTCGCCTCCAAATACGGAAAGGTTTCTTCGCCGTAAGAGCTGTGAAAATGTGGAATAGACTCCCTCCAGAGGTAGTTCTGGCCAGCTCACTAGATTGCTTTAAAAAAGGCCTGGATTCTTTCCTAGGTGTACATAATATAAATGGGTATTAATATATATAGGTAAAGTTGTTCCAGGGAATATCCGATTGCCTCTCAGAGGATCAGGAAGGAATTTTTTTCCCCTGCTGTAGCAAATTGGATCATGCTTTGCTGGGATTTTTTTTTCGCCTTCCACTGGATCAACTGTGGGTATAGGATTGTGTATATGGGATTGTATGGTTGGGTTTTCTTTACTAGTTTTTGTTTTTTATTGGTTGAGCCAGATGGAATTGTGTCCTTTTTCAACCTAACTATGTAACTATGTAAATAGTGTTTAGATACAGTTTGTTGCCTAAAGCACTTTCTGATAATAGTGATGTTTTTGTCGAACCTGAAGGGAGCGTTTAGTCCTGCCCACATATTGAAGCCCACATGGGCACTGCAACAAGTAGACAACTCCAGTACTAGAGCACTGAATGAAAGGCCTAATCTGAAAAAAACTATTAGTCCTCCTACTCATACAACCATTAATGGAACACACCTATCATTTCCTACATTGATAATATCCAGTAAGGTTTTGGAAAAAACTTAGTCTCTTAATAGGAGGATTGAACTTATTCTCTCAGGGACAGAATTGCCCCCAATGTTCTTAATCTCTCCCCCTTAGATGTGGGGGTCTGTGGGCAGGGTGCTTATTGTCATCTGGAATCCCCCCCCCCCCTATGTGAATGAGTATGGTACCCTTACCCTTTTAACAAAAAAAGTGTCAAAAAGAAATGAAAACACACACAGTTTTTGACAATTCCTTTATTAATAATAAAAAAACAATGTGCCCAGATGTAAATTCATCGTCAATCATGCGGCCTGCCACCAGGGCTGGACCCGAAAAAAGCTCCGCCAGCAACAAAGTCTAACCGCTTAATGCATGCTCTGCTATCTGACAGTTCTTATATAGGTAAGGGATGGAGCCACCTTGTGACGTTACCTGGGAGCACTTCCCTGTGTGCCACTGATCAGTGCATGCTGGGTCAGTGTTGTAACATGGGACAGTGCCACCAAGTGCCATCACCAGGTGGCCCCTCCCCTTGTATATTTACAAACTGTCAAACAGTAGACCATAGCCATTTTTAATTTTTTTTTATTTTGCTGTGAGGTCCTCTTTAAAATCTTTACCAGACCCGAAGGGCCTGGAATGGATTGGGGGGAATCCCACACAGCTTGTCTTTTTCACATTTTTCTATTGCTGGCAATATTTTTTTTTTCATTCAGCTGTCAGTGGGGAAGCCCATTAACAGCTGATGACTCATCCGTTGTTAAGGATGCCATGGCTGACTTCCCAGGTAACTCCTTAACAACCAGCTATTCATTGTGCCTTGATTGGGCTTAGAATGCCCTGTGCAGTGTAAACATCCTGCTGAGCTCCCAGCGAATTTGGGTGTTCGCCAAAGGGGCCGAACTTTTCGCCCAACTCTACTGCCTAAAGTTAAAACACTTTTTTTATATGCTTTGACATTATAGACAACTGCACTTCCTGTTTAGTGAGAAACACCCTTTCCTGTTTGCAGCAGAACTATGCCCTTTGGTTTCTCAAGTGTAGAAATTCAAGTGCCCTGCACAGAGGCCAGACTTTTTTGGGATTCATTGGAATTCTGAGTGCATACCAGGTCTTTTGTTCCGCCATCAGTACCAAACCTTATAAATGCCCTTTTGGCTTATGTTATGGTGCCCCTGGCGGGTGATATGGGCTCATCTGAGGCAGAGAGTCTAAGCAACAGCTAGTTTTCAACAGTCCTCCTAAAAGGTGAAGATAGGCTGGAGACCCCAGTGATCCCACTTTACCTCACTTCAACTGTCACCAGGTAATGCGCCTCAGGACTAAAACACTAGTCCAGGCAGGGGTCAAATCAGGTGTCAGTCAAGAGAGTAGTCAGATTTGGGTAAAGGTCTAGATAAGCAGCAAGCATGCAACAAACAATAGCGTAGTTGGGTCAATCTGGGTGTGCAATGGTTAGGCAATCTCACAGGGCAGTAAACTTGCTCTCTGAGCAAGGGTAGCTATGGTATCTAAAAGGGGGGGTTATCGCACCTCTGTGCCATCTTAGTTAATATCTCCTCAAGGTATTCTTATAGCCCTCAGTTTGATTCACTTTTATACACTAAAATATCAAATTATTAGATACATTTAAGATGTTTGTTGTTGCATGACCTAACAATAAAATAGACAATTGTATACTGTATTTAAAACTCAGTTTAAGAGAAATGTGTTCTTGGTTAAAAAGGTAATATTTCCAGATCAGAGTTCCAGCTTATAGTTGCTTTAAGGGAATTTTCTGCACTGAATGTAACCTGTGGGTCATTTTATTTAAACATTAGAAATTTAGTTCCCTCTTCCTCTTCCGTCAGAGTCCCCCAAGGCTCTGTTATTGTCCCACTATATCCTCAAACTGCACCTCCTCTCTTGGTCATTTGATGACTTTCAGTTTCTTCCATCCCTCCAATATCATGTTTATGCTGCTAACATCCAAATCTATCTCTCTGCACCTCCAAATCTATCTCTCTGCAATCCTTAAGTCTTCTCAAGCATCACTAATTTGCTAAGTGACATCACAGTATGGCCGTCACACCATTTCCAAAAGCTCAATCTTTCAAAAAGTGAGCTCATATTATTTATTTTTCCCAGCTCTCCCTCCCCTAACTTTAAAATCAATATTAAAACTATCAGTGACAACAAAATATAAAGCCATTCACAATTCTGTGCAAGCTACATCACCAGACTTGTCTCTAAATATCATCTGAACTGTCTTTGCTGCTCCCAAAACCTCCTAACCTCTAGCTCCCTCATCACCTTCTCATATGTTTGCCTCTAAGACCTCTCCAGTGCATCTCCCATCCTCTGGAGCTCCCTGCCCAAATCTATTCAGTTGCCTCCTACTCTGTTCACCTTTAAATTATCTGTCTAGGGAAGCCTATCCTGCCACTGCCTAACAACTAAAATTTTACACTCTACATCAACTCTTCCCCACACAATCATATACTGTATATATATATATATATATATTGTATATATATATTGTAATTGTACTGTCTCCCTTGCAAATATAAATCCTGCATAATAATATGTACACATCCTTCTTTCCTTGATATAACCCAAGGATGTGCAAAACATTTCTGTGTATTTCAGTAAGTGTATTATGGTTGTGCCACCCAACACCCAACTTTAAAGCCTGCATGCTGCTCATAATAGTTGATTTACTAAAACTGGAGAGTTATAATATATATATATATATATATATATATATATATATATATATATATATATATATATATATATAAGTTTTATGTAATTATCACATTCAATACCACCAAAAAGAATGAGCGTGGCACAAAACATGGCAACTGACGGGCAAGGATAGAATTGTAATTCTGGGAGAATGAGAAAGCATTCCAGTTAAAACATGTTTTCTTATGCTGTTCCCCTTTCTGCCTCATAGCTGCATTGAGTTCCTCTATCAATTAAATGTCAATAACTACAGAGAAACATTGACCCATCAAAGAAGATTTAGTCCATTTCCACACCTATACTTAGTTTCCTAAGTGAACTAGAAGAGATTTTTTGTCGTGGCATTGGGATATTGGGGAAAAATGTAACAAGAATGCCACAGGTTGGTTCCCAAGTTCAAATACTACTCTCTGGACTTTCCTCCAGAACTGACATATTAACATGCAATGCCGACAAATGTGGAGTCCCACATCTCTGTTGACACCTCCAACACAGCAGTGAGGTGGCAGGGAACTTTTTGCTTCAAAGAGAAGGCTCCCAATACCACTTAGTCAATAATTTATACCCAGCTTCATGAAATCTGCTTGAAATAGTTGAGTGGTGTACAACAAAAAAGAAACATGATCCATTTGTTTATCCTTTAAAGCAAGGCTGAGATCAGACTCCTATTTACTCAAAAAGGGCAGAACATATCCTTCACCAGGACTTGAGATGGGGGTTAGAGGAAACAGAGCTTGCAGTAATAGGGAGAAATCAGCACAGTAATTCTCAAGAGGAGCACGGCTTAATGTTAAGAGTATGAGGATTGATAGAGGAAAATAAATGTTTGATTTGGAGAGTTTGCTAATGTGGTAGTAGAGAGGTTATCATCAATTGTATTTCTGTGATACATTTTCAGCCACCTACAGACAGAAAGTTTTTGAGCTGGAATTGGTTCATGGTGAGAAATGGCCTGAAGTCCAGGTCAGAAACACTAGACGGAAAGCCCCTTGAGCCTATAATGGGGGAGAAATTGGATGGGCCAGAGGAGGAGGGCAGAATACAACCTGATTTGGAAAGCAGTTTGAGAGCTTTACCTAATAATAGATGGAGTTTTACTGTGGGGGGATGCTGAGAGTATTGCCATGGTAGAGATTGCAGTGGAAGTGTGGCCATTTCCTGCTCCAGACCCACTTTACTCATGTAGATTGTGTGGTGGTATTTAAAGGGGTAAGGTAACCCCATGCCTCCCCAAATCTTGGGCAGAGATAAGAGACAGTAAGAAATCCTCCTGATCCCATAGGGAGAATGATCAATTTTAAGATGTTAATTTTAGGTCTGAATAAATCACTGCCAACAAGGGTGAGGCATTTTCCTTAACAAACCTGTTATGGGTAGTGTAATATAAACCACCAAGTACCTGATTTCGGCAGCTTACCATATAAACAAAAACTTCACTTGAATAGCATTAAGTCTGGATTGAGGGACATTTTATTTTTATAGATTCCGACACATTAATTATGTAGTTCAAAAGTGTTGCATAATGCTGAAGTTCATGTAAGAGAATGGAGTATTGTGGCTTCAGGTTGTGTAGTAAAAAACAGCAGGTCATCATCAGCCTAATCCACAACCTTGTATGTATCTCTACTGCCTTTCAGACCCTTAATATCAGGATCCACTCTTATGCAACATAAAAAGGCTTCTAATGTAAGGAAAAAAATTAAAGGGGAGAGGGGATACCCCTGCCCCATAATGTTGCTTAGTGTGAAGTAGAGGGAAAGAGCCTCACTGACCTTGAAGGCTGCTGACTGTTGGGAGTACAGCGCCTCGAACCACCTACACATTTTCTCCCCAAGACCAATATATTTAAGTGTACTGTTCAGTTGGGATGTCTCTGAGCGGGTCAGGTGGAGAAGATTCAGAACCCTAGTAGTATTGTCCTTGGCTTCTCTCGAAGGCATAAAACCCACTATGCTTCTGTGGATAAGATGTGGTAGGTGAGGTAATAAATGATTCACTAAAACTTTTGTAAAGATTTTTAAATCTACATTTAGTAGAGATATTGGTGGATAGCACATACTGTATGTGCATGCAGGGAAATCCCTAGGAAAGGCTGCATCTTTTAGGAGGGAATCATGTGCTTGAAAAAAACGTGAGGCAAAAAAATGAAAACGACAATAGTACAGAAGAGAAAACCTATCTGGTCAGGATGAGCATTCTGGCTTCATCTCTTTCAGGGCTACAAACATTTCCTCTCCTGTAATGGGGAATTTCAAAGCATCCTTTACCTCAGTAGATAACTTTGGCATACAAGACTGGGCAAGGAAAGCCCCACTCTTAGTCTTTCAGTCGACAGGAGAGGGTTGACCCTACCCATTTGTCAGATATTACAGTTTACTGTAAAAGTCACAGAAACAATTTGCAATATCTAAAGATTTGTACAGCTTGTTCACCCAAGACGAGAGAATGCATGGTATATAAGACAGGGGACTGTCCCCCCGCAGTGCTTTCACCAAAGATCAGCCCGATTTTGCTGCTGAATTCCTAGTAAACCATCCTGATATAAAGTAATTTAGACTTCACATTTGACATCAGCAGAGATAGTAATTTCCCCCTCAGGATCTTCAGGCCAATCAAGGCTTGGGCTACAAGGTATTATTTGTGTAACACTTCCAGTGCCCTAATTTGGTCCACCAGTGAATTTATCTTGGCCTGCCTCTCCTTTTTTTATCTCAAGCCCCCAACCTAATAATAGTGCCCCTAATCAGACATTTGTATGCCTCCCACAGAAGCAAGGGTGACAATGTGGGCAGTCATTAGTAGCAAACTATTCTCTTAAGTCTCTCTGTACTTCTTGGATATGCTGTAGGCTTTGAATTAAACTTTTATCTTTTCTTCAGATGCAACTGAGTAGGGAACATTTTCCCACAATGCTGTTAAACAGAACAGGGTCATGATGTGATACAACCATTGGGCCGATGTCTGTATGTTTTAACAAGTGGAAGCTCCGAAATAAAAAAAATAATCCAGGTGCAAATACGAGTCATATGGAGGAAAGTTCCGCATGTCTTTATGTAAGATCCTTCAAATGTCTATCAGGTGCATTAAAACTAGCAATTTCTTAAGTTTCCTCAGAGATGCATAAGACAAATGTGAGGCACATTCAGAACTCTTTAAAAGGAAGCCGGATGGGCGGGAAGAGGTTAATAACTAGCTAAGTATATACAAAGCTGTAACCTTTTAACCTCATCAAACACAACTTCTTTCCCTTATTATCACTTTCATCAGATTGATCAGTTACATTTTATTGTACATATTTTTATTATGATGCTTGTAAATAATATCCTTTATGTACAATACAATACAGTACAATGATAGGTTTGACCAATTGTTTTATTTTTTATTATTATTTTTTTTTTTTTAGTGCAATACCCAGGGAGACCAAGAGCCTCCTGTCTCCCCATCAGTTGCCAAGGTGTATTCCCAACAAAACACAGATTTGCCACCTGAAAATAAATGCTACTGCTTCCCAAATAAGGTATGGACTATGATATATATGCATATGATTACACAGGTATATGTTGGTACAAAGTATTGCCACCGTTTCCATTTTTAAGGGGAATATGTTAAAAAACAAGACCACGTAGACATAAGGTGATTTAATAAATAAAGGATATGTTTTTGCCAAGTCTGTCGGTGTATTCAGCTTGCTAAATCCACTCTGGATACATTTGTTTTTATTCTGTCTCTGCAGTGTCCAAGCACAGAGCAGCATTGACAAGCTGCAAATTCATACATATTTCTGCTACAGAGCAAAGATGAGCAAATATTTTAAAAATTCTGCTTTGCTAGCAGACCACCTGATACATTCCATCAATCCCACATCCTAGGCACAGTATCCACTACTTTTATTAACTTTTTTTATCATTCTGAAAAAAGGGCCATTAACAAGCAAGTAGAATAATTTGCTTTACTGACAGTTTACTCTGATCCTTAAATCCTCAGTAGTGTACTATTGACCAATAATTTCAGATATACAGTCTTTTTCGATTCTGTTCTGTTTGTGTCAAATCTCAGCCTAAAGCCTCGTACACACGCAACGATTATCGGCCGACCGATCGGCCGTCTTTTGTCCAGTGTTGTTGTGTTGTTTGAAATGTGCTCTAGACTGCACACAATTTTTCTTGGCCAACAACAACCAACTGCAGAAGTGATGTCATGTGCTGGTTTACTTTCCGTGTGTTTTTCCTTCTCTGAGCATGCCCAGTCTTGCTCATCTGATTTTTGTCTGCCAAAATCTGTACTGACTGATGGAAAATCGGCCGTTCTGTTGACGGCCAACAAAAATTTTATAGCCTGCACACCAGATTTTGTTCGGCCGAAAAGTCGCAGTCGGTTGTCGGAAGCATCATACTAACAAGCCGAAAATCGGCCGATCGGACGTTGGCCGAAAATTCACGGCCAACAATCATTGCGTGTGTACGAGGCATAAGTAAATAAGTTTACTCATTTCTACTACAGAATGGACATTTTAAATAAAAACCACCAAAACTGGAGTTTTCCACTGTTTACTCAGCAATGGCAGCACAAGTTTTTTTGAATTTAGGAGAGTAGCTACATGGTTTAAATTTGCTCCATAACATTGTGATTTTGCCAGGCATTCAACAGATTTAATTTTAAATGTATTAGTCAATGCTCTAGTACTGTTATATTTTTTCTCCTAATATTTGTAAATACATCACATAATGTATTGAATTTTGGAATCTGCTCCATAGAATGAAAAATTAATTCTAAAGCTAGGTGTTCATGTATACACTTTGAGTTTTTTTTGTTAACCAGCAGGTTGTACCAAAAAATAAAACCATAAATAAAAACGAGCCCTACAGATTTCTGCATCCACACAAGTGATGAAAATGCAGGGATCCCCCTGCACTATTGTATTCTGACATCAGGGGCTTCTCCCCCCTATAAGAATACACTGATCAATGCTGCATCAGCTGATGGACTGCTGGTTTTCCAGCAGGACGATTATCAGAAGCTGGTACAGCGATCAGCTTCTGTTAAACAAAGAGGGCTCTGTCCTGCATTTAAAGTGTATGTAAAGGCTATTGTTTTATTTTAGTTTTGGGTAGGGAAAAAAAAGAATTAAACACTCTGAGGTTTATTTACTAATGCTGGAGAGTGCAAAAGCAGGCTCACTTTTGTATAGAAACCAATCAGCTTCTGAGCTCAGCTTATTCAACTAAGCTTTGGAAATAAAACCTGGAAGCTAAATTGGTATCTATGCAGAAGTGAGCCTGATTTTGCACTCTCCAGCTTTAGTAAATACACCCCTCTGTCAAGTCTTTAACACTGTTCCCACTGGAGAGTTTCACCCCTCTATTTGTCCTGGCGACCATTGTCACTGGGACACAATGTAAGGGGAAATACAGACATTTGGATTCATCACAACAGCAAGAAGTGAAGTGAAATCTTCTAACGGGGTATCTGAACCTGTGACAACTCTCTAAGATGAGAATTCCACTCATGTTAGACAGATTTTTCTGGTATGTTTGCAGAACAGGAAATGAAGGTAAATTTCCACAAAAAATAAACTGATAGGGTTTTCAACTCTTCGCTACCCTAAAAAAAAATGTTTGGCTTGACACCAAATTTTGTCATGTCCCTGCCCCCAGCCTGTGACTGAAGAAGATGCAGAAGACTTTATAAAGTTGGATATTTTCATACAACACTCTGGTGTTTGCCAGTGTTGTTAACCACTTTAAAGCCACCCTCCGCAGTTGTACTGCGACAGGCAGTTGCTCCTGGGCAA
Source organism: Pelophylax lessonae (assembly GCF_965119305.1). Lineage (NCBI taxonomy): Eukaryota > Metazoa > Chordata > Amphibia > Anura > Ranidae > Pelophylax > Pelophylax lessonae. Next base: position 342,657,507 of record NC_138770.1, read on the forward strand.
AGTGACGTAATACTACGTCGCTCGCTCAGGAGGCTGTAGGGGGCGAGCTCCTGCCCCCTCTCGTTAGCTGGAGAGCCAGCGTGTGTGACCGGCAGCTTTTTTTTTCTGGGAATGTTATATATCAGAATTTAAAAAATATGTTTTTTTTTTTTTTCAAAATTGTCGCTCTTTTTTTCAAAAATTAAAAATTGCACAGGTGATCAAATAACGCCAAAAGAAAGCTCTATTTGTGGGGAAAAAAAGGACGTAAATTTCATTTGGGTACAGTGTCGCGCGACCGCGCAATTGTCCATTAAATAACGCAGTGCTGAATCGCAAAATATGCCTGGTCAGGAAGGGGGTAAAATCTTCTGGTCTTAAAGTGGATAAAAATACACTCATTGAGAATTTTTTTGTCAAAGACATGTAGCTAAACACATTCTGGCCTAAATATATGACAAAAATTGAATATATTGGGTATTTTTTTAACAGTCAAAGAAGAAAATGTCAATTTTTCACAACATTTTCGCTATTTTTTTATTAATATCACAAAAAATAAAAAGCACAGAGGTGATCAAATACCACCAAAAGGAAGCTCTGTTTGTGGAAAAAAAAGGACGTACATTTAGTTTGGCTACAGCATTGCTTGACCGCGCAATTGTCAGTTAAATGCGCGCAGTGCCAAGTTAAAAAAAGTGGCCTGGTCATTGAGCAGCAAAATCTTCCGGGGCTAAAGTGGTTAAAGGTGAAACGTGAGGAAGTGGTGTTAAAAGGGAGGAAGTGGAAAAGTACAGCAATCATCAGTACAACACCATTCAAAGTATACGTATTGAGTGTACGTATATATATCTAAGGCCAAAACATATTTTTAGTTTTGGATAGATTACAGAATGGATAAACCCCCACCAGTTTTTTTTTTTTTTTTTGAGGTCTTTGACCCTATTAAGTGATTTTCCAACCATTACCTGCTTTATCTTTTACTGAAAAATGATCTACAGGTATAGTCAAAAAAGGTTTCAAATACACATTAATCAAGTAAATTTGTTTTATCAGGATGAACCAGTGGCTGAGAAACCAGACAAGGCTTCTTCATATTCATAGTCCAATACTGTAAACATATTCAACTTGTTGTTTTCTTTTTTTTTTTTTTCTTAGGGTGAATCAGGGCTACCGGGTTCACCTGGTTTACCAGGCCTAAAAGGTGATCCAGGATTACAGGTAATCATATTTTACCTTTTTATCTATTCTATTCTTTTTATCAATATTTTATCTATTTTTTTTATTTTTATTTTTTCTGATGAGGGGAACATATAGTTCTGTAACATATTAGGCTGGTTTAGGTCTAGCTAGCCAGAGGTCACACAGCCAAATGTATTACACACTCACAAACCAGAATCAGAAGAGTATCAGTATTCCAGAAGTAAATATACATTTTGTGGTGATATTTATGATGACTGTGGTTCTTTTTTTTTATCATTCATAAGCATACTGTAGGCTTCTAAACTCATTATGCATGACTTTAGTCACACCCATTATACTATAGTCTTTGATAACAAAGAGGATAAAAATAAATGTGGATTTGAAAGTTGCAAGATAATAGGTCTGGTGATTGTACATTGTCAGATGTTAAAAGGAACTTGGTAATATAAAAATATGGCAACTACCATGGCTCACTTGCAGTGCAGGGGAAGGTTTCAGTGTGCTGCATTGCTTCATAGCTGAATTAAGAGAAAAATAAACCAGACAGGGAAGTGTAAGCACATGCTTAGGGCTGGATTTATACTTTTTTCTTCTTCCTAGCTACCCCCCCAAAACACATATAGCATACAAAACCAAAACCAATTTTCCAAGACTTACAATATTATAACTATGTAATGTTTATAATCTTACCTAGAAAAAATTACGTGCCTGCAAAGATACCATATTGACACATCAGAAACACTATCAGTACTGTACTGGCACAACAGACACTTGTAATCAGAAACATAAACAGTATTGTACTGGCATACCAGAAATATGTTCACAGATACACAGTTGGTATTGTACAGATACAGAATCAATACCCTAATGACACACCAACAACATGTCTCATTCATTTTTAATGAGCCACCAACATGCATCCACTGATCAAAAAAATGTGCATGACTTATTTTTTTGGAGTGCACTACAAGGCTACATATATGTTTCAATTGAATGCATTGCAAAGTGTTAAGGGTCAGGTTCTTTTGTTTTGAGTGTGTTTGCATGCTTGGGTACCTTTTAGAAGTAAATGGTAATGCCTTCAAAACACATGTACTATGCATTGTTGCAACATGTGTCAATGTGCCCTGAGTACTTGTTCACACCACAATATGATAACAATGGCATTACTGCCATGTACGACAATGCTCTGTATATGTGCACTGCAATTCATGTTTAATTGCAACCCAATGCATCTACAGAGTGTATGGTAATTCAGAAATGCAATGTTTGTGTGTTTTGTATTATTGGCAGTGGAGCCCCCCTAATAATACTAACCAAAAAGTACACTTTCACTGCTACAAATGTGCATTCACATATATGTGTTTGGGTGCACTGAAATGCATTTGCAATGCTTCATACTGCTTTTATGCATTAGGATTACATTCCCTGCAATGCAGATATACAGTGCTTTGTAGCACGTCGTGCTACAAGGCACTGTGTATGCAAAGGTGTGCAGCCAGCCTTAGTACAGCTCAGATTCCCTTTTGAAGGCAAACACACCAACCCAGATAACCAAACTTTGTCAAGTCCATCCTATGTTTTTTTTTTTTTTTTGTAATTGTTTATTTATTGAATTTTACAAAGGTAATACAGAGAAGTAAAATATAACCGGGTTACATATTACAAAAGTATGATGTAAGTATATAACAATATCAGATATTTAGAGTATGAGTAATGAAAAAATTAAGTACAAAAAGACACGAGAATAGTTAAGAGATTTAAAAATGGGGAAAAGGCCAACAAAGAGCAAGTTCAGTATATGTGAGGAAAAAATAGCATAAAGTTATTGTCGCTCAATGATTAGGCCATATGAAAATTACTCTTAAGAGAATTGAAATGTAGTTAAAAAAAAAGAGGGGGGGTAGGAACACACAAGGGTATAGAGGGATATAACACATGCGTATAGATAAGCAAAAACAGTAAGGGTTAAAGAGGAAAATTAATCAGAGGATTGAGAGGCTGATTCCAATTTAAGCTGAGAATCATCCCATAAATCCCAGAATTTTGAAAATTGGGGTAAAGAATCATGTACAACTGCCATCAAGCATTCCATTCTGTATATCTGGGCTATGGTTTGTAACAGGCTTAGGAGACAACCAGCAAAGAGGTATAACCCTCTTTGCAGATAATAAGATAAATGCAACCAATCTTTTGGCGTATTTGGAGATGCCAGGAGTGTGGAGACCCAACAAAAAATCAATTGGGTCTAGGGGGAAGTCAGTCCCAAAGAGGTTCTGAAGGAGAGACTGTACAGAGACCCAAAAAGGTTGGATCACAGGACAATCCCAAACAATGTGATAATGTGTGCCTCTGTCCCCATTACATCTCCAACAAAGCAGAGAGACTGAATAATCTTAGCTGTGGAGAACTTCTGGGGTTCTGTATCAAAAAAGGATTGTGTAAGCTGTCTCTCTCTGCTCCACACATCTTGAAACCTTAGAGACTGGGTCCCATATTTTCTGCCATTGTGGGAGAGAGAGGGGTCTTTGAAGGATTTGGGCCCATTTCTGCATATAAGTATTGCAAGTTTCAGTAAGTGGAGTGGCTTCATAAAGAATTTTTAAATGGATGAAATAAGGCCAGGTTGGTATAGACCTTGGGAGCAAAGAATTTCAAATGCGGTAGGTTTATCTAAAGTCAGGGATGGGGGATTTAGAAAAAAAAATGCTTAAAGCGTTTGTTACCCTAAAAAAATAAAACAGATACTTTTTCTTTAAAGCATGTTATAAATAGCACAGTGCTTGTGCTGTGTCATTTGGCCCGCTGTAACACCCAAAAAACCTGGCTGATCCTGCCAAATGATACCCTCCCCTCTGTACACTGACCACGGTATATCATGGCTGCTAAGCCCTGACACTGTCACCAGTGTACGTGCCTCCATCATCCGCAGCCCTGCTCTCTGTATCCTGTGTCCTCTTCTGTCCTCCTCCCTCCCTCCCCTCCCTGCTGGTCTGCTGTGTCAGCACCTACCCCTCAACTCTTGCTGTTCTCATATTTATTATAAAATAATTTAATCCCCTCTGTAATATTACACTAAGTGCTCCTGTGCCTGTGTTATAAAACAAATATGCAATCTGTACCTATATCACAGCGGCTCCCAGCGATCACGTGACCGCTCGGCTCTCTCTCTCTCTTCTCTTCCCTTCCTCCCCGGCTGACGTCAGCTGCAGGGCTCGAGCCCGCCAATTGGAAGAGTCACCCGGGCAGAGAAGAGAGCAGAGGGATCAGCTGATCACCGGGAGACGCTCTCATATAGGTACACATCGCATATTTTTTCTATAAGGCAGGCACAGGAGCACTTAGTGTTATAATACAGAGGGGATTAGAATATTTTATAGTAGTGGCTTAAAAATCACTTTAATTTGAAGAAAGGCAAACTAAAGTTGTTTTGGGACCTGGAACTTATTTTGGAGTCCAGCAAACAATAGCAATTTGCGGGTTAGAGGGTGTACCATATTGCAGAGCTAGAAAATACCTGCTTGCGACCAGGGGAACATCCGGCTATAGGATAGACTGTCTGGAATATCAGGATTGAATAGCACGTTCAGATGAGGTAGGCATGGAGAAGAGAGAGAGAACTTTTGAGAACATTTTTTCCATATAGAGAGGGTAAATATCACAGCTGGAGGCAAAACGAGTGCACCCAGCCCTCCTCGGGATTGAGGGGCAAATGCTACAGAGCTCGCAATGCAGTGAGACTTGTTATGCCAAATACATTTTGGAAAGGATCTCTGAAGGTGTTTAAGCTGTATTATCGGGATATTGACTGGAATGGTCTCAAAATAGTATAGAAGCTTTGGAAGTATCGACATCTTCACCTCTTCATGCCTGCGCTAAAGCCGAAAGATGGCTACAGGGCAAGCCTAAATTGCCGGGAGGGTGTCCATTTATGTCCTCCCATGCATGAGCTGCCTGCGCACTCCCTGCAGGGCACGCACAGCTCGCTCTGTGATTAGCGAGTCAATGAGACTCGGCTGATCACAGATTGGAGTAAGGGGCCGATCCCAACCCCTTGCCACATGAACAGCTGTCAGCCAATGACATCTGATCATGTGATGTAAACCGAGCGGGTAATCTGCTTTTTTTTCCCCTTACACTGACAGCGTAGGGAGAAAAAAAAAGCTGATCACCGGCTGCTGTCAGAGGGACATTGGTCCCGAGGGGGAAGAGCCACTGCTGCCTCATATGTGCCCACTAGTGCCACCTACCAGTACCCACCAGTGCCACCTATCAATACCAATCAGTGCCCCATCATCAGTGCTGCCTATCAGTGTCACCTACCAGTGCCTATCAGTGCATCTATCCATGCCCATCAGTGACCATGAGTGCCACCTATCAGAACCACCTATTTGTGCCACCTATTAGTGCCCTTTAGTGCCACCTATCAGTGCCCTTCAGTGCTGCCCACTAGTGCCACCCATCAGTGCCGCCTTATCAGTGCCACCTTATCAGTACCCATAAGTGCCACCTTATCAGTGTCCATCAGTGCAGCATATCAGTGCCCATCAGTTCAGCGCATCAGTGTCTATCAGTGCACATCAATGAAGGTGAAAAATGAACTGTTTGCAAAATTTTATAACAAACTATTAAAACAGTTTTTTATTTTTTTCAAATTTTTGTCTTTTTTTGTATGTTCAGTAAAAAATAAAAACCCAAGTAGTGATTAAAGACCACCAAAAGAAAGCTCTATTTGTTTGAAAAAAAATGTACATGACCGCGCAATCGTCTTTTAAAGCAGAAAATTGGCCTGGGCAGAAAGGGGGTTTAAGTGCCCAGTAGGCAAGTGGTTAAGAACATTAATCCTCCCTAAGAGTGACAAGGGATAATAATCCTATTGCTGCAGGAGATGAATAATCTCCTTAAATAGGGAGGGGTAGTTTGCTTGATAAAGAGTAGAGTAAGAGGCGGCTAATCTACTCCCAAGTATTTGAGAGAGAGAGGGCACCAGTGGTAAGGGAAATTCTTCTGTAAAGTGGTAATAAGTGGGAAGGGGATATTTATGGGTAGGGCTTCTGTGTTGGCTGTGTTGGTCTTGTAGCCCGAAAGCAAGCCAAAGGTTGTCAATAAGTTTATGGAGGATCAGGATGGAGGTATGAGGACTAGTCAGCGTCAAAAGGATATCGTCCGCAAAAAGGGACAGTTTATACACTGTCTGTCGCAAAAAGACCCTCCTAATGTCCAAATGCGAACGAATAGCCTTGGCTAATGGTTCTAAATAAGATGAAGAGCAGGGGAGACAAGGGGCAACCCTGTCTGGTACCGTTGCTTAGGGGGAATGATGGCGACAGAATAGGACAAGTGCACTCGAGAAGAGGGATGGGAATATAGGGCATGAATGGCTTCAATAAATGGACCAGTAAATCCATAACATGGAAGGGTGGCAAACATATAAGGCCAACTGAACCTGTCGAAGGCTTTCTGAGCATCTAAACTTAGGATAAGGGCTGGTCCTGTTAAGTGGATCTGTATGATCAATGGTGCTTATTGTGTTATCCCCAACGTGTCTGGTAGGCACAAAGCTCACCTGGTCTTTATGTATATGTTTAGAGAGCATATGGGTAAGCCTATTAGTTAACATTTTGGGAAATATTTTATAGACAGAATTAAGTAGGGCTTTGGGTCTGTAATTGTCAGGATGGGATGGGATTTTTCCAGGTTTCAGGATAACTGTAATATGAGCATGTAAAAACTGGGGATGAGGAATAATACCTTTCATCAAAGATGTAAATAGGTCAAGTAGATATGAACCTAGAATCGGGAGGAACGTATTGTAGTAGGAATATGGTAGTCCATCTGGACCAGGAGATTTGTGACAGGGCAGATCTTTAACCACAGCTTATTTCTTATAGGGTAATGGGAGTATTTAATGAGGAAAGGTGGGATTAAGATAGTTTAGGTAATTGTAAAGAGTCAAAGAAATAATCAAATTTAACTTGTGAAAATAGGTATTTGGGATCAGTATTTAAACAGTTATATAATTTATGATAAAATTCACCAAATAAATTTGTCATAGTCTGTGGGCAGTAAGTAGGGGATCCATCAGGTTGCTTAAGAAAGTCAGGTAGGGCGTGGAATGGACGAGGTTTAAGCCTGTTTACCAGCATCCTTTTTCTATACAATTCTGGGTATATGTTATATTTTTCACCATTATACATGTAGCACTACTCCCAAGGGAGCTGCTGTGTGTTCGTTCCCCTGGGTTACCATTAGCAACAGTAGACCATTCTGACATATTTCCATGTGTTTTCACCTCAGACAAGGACCAGTCCAGTTTCTTTGGTTTTTATGTTTTATTAGAAACTTGGATAGGAGAAGGGATGAGTGGGATACTCCAATAACTGAACTATGCTCAAAAAGGCAGGGACTGTACAAAAAATGCTGACTGACGCTGGTTAACGCTGACTGACGCTGGTTAACGCTGTTTGAGCTAGTCAAGGCTAGGCCGCTTATTGTATTTCATTTTTGACTGTGAGAAAGTCCTTTTAGCTTTCTAAGGTACTCTCTTCCTGAGGTAGCTGACTTTAATAGTAGACTGCACTGCTGAGAAACTTCAGGGCCCTTCCTGGTGCCCCCTTTACCCTCTAATCTTCAGGGCTTAACAACTTGGCACCCAGTTTACTGTAACACTCTGGGTTCGCTGACTTCTGGATCCCCTTAACCCCTTTGGAGTGGTCCCCTCTCTTAGGCAGACCCCTAGGCAGATGTTTGAGTACTCACGATACTGTTTTTACAGAAGTATTCTGCCCAGCAGCTCCACTTGGTCAGCACACTGGATCCTTCTGCAGCACAGCTCAACCCCTGGTCCCTAGGTCGACTGCCTGGACCACCTTCCTCAGCACCAGTCGTCACCCTCCTCCTGGGACATGGCTTTGCGCGCTAAAGGAGCATGTCAAGTAATCGAAGTACAGGAAAATAAATCTGCCGTGGGGGTCCATATAAGAGGATTTAATCTGTAAGGGGCAAGAGTGTTTAATCAGGATTGCTACACCTGCCTTCCCCGAGGGGTGAGAGGCTGTAAAAGAAGTAGGAAAATATTTAGCTGCAAATTTAAAGGAGTCCCCTGCACAGAAATGAGTCTCCTGGACTAAGATTACATTGGCTGCAGAAAATTTGAATTCTTTCAATGCTAACCATCTCTTTTGAATAGAGTTTAAAACCTTTACATTATAGGTAAGAATATGTAAAGCCATTACAAAATATTATCAAAACAACCTAACTAGTACAGAACGTATAAAGAAACCGAAAAGGCCCATGGTGTGTCATAAAGGAAAGAAACAAAAAATGAGAAAAAAAAAAGTAAAAAAGGGCATTATTGCCAATGTGTCCAATTAGTTCAGACAAAAAAGTGAAAACCAGGACAAAAAGGACCTGAGAAAAAACAAAATTAAAAAAGTAGTAACCCGTGAGGTGGAAAAAGCACAGAAATCCAGGAACAAAGCCGTGGATTAGGAAGGGGAGAATGGAGACCTCCAAATCTGGCAGGGAAGGTCCCTGCCATCTTCCGGCAATAAGGATCAATAATAAAATTTTAGCAAAGAACTAGAACAAAAACTAGAAAATCATCCCAGGGATGTGGGAAGGTTTCACTAATTAGGGAATCATGGCCTGGTGTTGGTGCCAGGTGGCCATTGGCAAAGAAGTTAGCAGGTTCAGGAGATAGCTCCAGGTGGGGTGTCTGGAAGAGGAAGAACAAGGAGGTATAGAAAAGGACTTCTGCTGCCTTTGCTGAGCCGGGGTCCAGATTTGACCAGGGGCAGATAGTGGTTTTGGTGTTGAGGCTAGTGGTAGAGGTTGTTCTTCTGGAAGAGGTGGAAGGCCTAGATTGCGAATGAAAGCTTCACTTTTCGGAAGGTCCCGCATGGAATATTGGATACCATCTCAAGACGCAGATAGGCGAAAGGGAAAGCCCCAGTGGTAAGTAAGCTGATGATTCTGTAAATGGGTGGTCATTGAACAGAAGCTTCGGCATTTAGCAAGTGTTAAAGGTGATAAATCGCTAAAGATCTGCACATTGGCTCCTTTAAATTCTAGCCTGGTTTTGTTGTGTGTCTAGGTCTTCTTGCTGTGTTTAAAGTTGGGAGACCGTATGTTTTAAAGCTGCGTTGTCTTCCTCCAAGACATGTACATACTGTTTAAAATCATCAAATTTTGTTTCAGGTGTGTCAGTATGTTCACACAGTTGAGCGATTTCTCCTCGCAGTTCTTGAGCAATTTTCCCCATTTCTCGGGTGATATTATGTGTTAGATTTTGTGAGAGGTTCTGCAATTTGACATCTAGGACTTCCACTGTAAGGGGGGGTAGTCATCCCAGCTGATGGAGTAGGTGAGATGGCAAGAAGAGCGCCTCTGTTAGCCGTGAGCGGGTTCAAGGGGCCCAGCGTGTCGTCCTGCATACTCGATGCAGGCCTTAGTAGGAAGTGATCCAGGGTCTGGGAAGGCTGCGGCTCTGTAGTGGGTGGAGAGGCGGGCTTTTTTAATCTGATTTTCACCATGGGTTGCCCAGCAGTATTGGGGATGTTTGAAGGAAATTCCCGTGGCTGTAGGGGCTGCAGATCTTGCAGCAGGAGTCCTGGAAAGACTTATTGTGATTTTTTTTTTACCAAAGATATGTAGCAGAATACATTTTGGCCTAAATTTAGGAAGACATTAGATTTTTTTTTTTTTTTAATGGATATGTTTTATAACAGAAAGTAAAATTTTTTTTTTTATTTAAAAATTATTGGTCTATTTTATTTAATAAAAAATGAAAGACCCAGTGGTGATCGAATACCACCAAAAGAAAGCTCTACTTATATAAAAATAAAATTATATAAATTACATTTTCGTACAGATTAGCATGACCACACAATTACTAGTAAGCACAATAAAGTAGTGCAGTTCTAAATAGCAAAAAATGCCTTAGTAATAAAGGAGGTAAAAACCTTCCGGAACTCAGGTGGTTAATAGCAGGACTCCGCAGCCAATGGCATTCACTTCTAGCAATGTAGACAAAAGCCTTGCATGTGCCTTGTATGCTCTCCTTCTGCTTATCCTAACAAGGCTGAGCTCAGCCCTTTAAAACACATGAGGCCCCCTTTTCTGCATTAGGCCAGTGGATATACAGAACATGGAAAAGAGGGGAATGCCATTTGTACGCTACTCCTCCCAACCTTTACTCCGAATTCCTTTTGAAGTCTTTTAGGAATCATTTATGACTAGTGTTGAGCGAACACGGACTGTATTATTCGTGTTCGTACCGAATAATTGGATTTTTTGTACCCAAACACGGACACGGACACTTTACTGTATGTTCGGGTAAAAATCCGTGTTCGGTCGTTTTATTTCCGGGTTTTGCATGCTTTGGCGCTCTTTTCATGGCGGGCTTTCAACAGCCAATCAACAATCGTTTAACTGGTGTGCCTTAAGCCATCCCAGCCATGCCTGCAAATGTCTCAGTAGCTGTGATTGGCCGTCTGAAGCATGTGACCAAGTCTTTATAAGTTCGAGGCAGCCGCAGCGGCGTCATTATGCTGCTTAGATTCAGGGACAGAGCACACATCAACGTGCTGGCTGCTGATTAGGGAAAGATAGGCAGGAAAAAACCATTTGTGTCCGGATAGAATTGAGGGACAGGTCGGAGTGTTTAGGCAGGGCGAGTTGTAGGCATTTTAGGGATAGAGTCTGCTGAATTATAGGGTCAGTGTCTTCTACAAACTACAATCGATATTGCTGTGTGGGGGGTGGGGTGAATCTGCACTCAATCCTGATCTACGATCTCTTCTCAATCCTGTTAGGGACAGAGTCTGCTGAATTTTAGGGAAACTGTGTTCTACAAACTACAATCGATATTGCTGTGTGGTGTGGGATTGGAGATAGGCAGGTGTCAGTGATCCACATCCATTTTTCTGTGTGTGAGCTGCAGTGAACACAATCTTTTTGGGCTGCAGTGAACACAATCTTTTTGGGCTGCAGTGAACACAATCTTTTTGGGCTGCAGTGAACACAATCTTTTTGGGCTGCAGTGAACACAATCTTTTTGGGCTGCAGTGAACACAATCTTTTTGGGGTGCAGTGAACAAAATCTTTTTGGGGTGCAGTGAACACAATCCTTTTTGGTGTGCAGTGAACACAATCTTTGTGGGGTGCAGTGAACAAAATCCTTTGTGGGGTGCAGTGAACACAATCTTTTTGGGGTGCAGTGAACAAAATCCTTTTTGGGGTGCAGTGAACAACATCCTTTTTGGGGTGCAGTGAACACAATCTTTTTGGGGTGCAGTGAACAAAATCCTTTGTGGGGTGCAGTGAACACAATCTTTTTGGGGTGGAGTGAACAACATCCTTTTTGGGGTGCAGTGAACAAAATCCTTTTTGGGGTGCAGTGAACAAAATCATTTTTGGGGTGCAGTGAACACAATCTTTGTGGGGTGCAGTGAACACAATCTTTTTGGGGTGGAGTGAACAACATCCTTTTTGGGGTGCAGTGAACAACATCCTTTTTGGGGTGCAGTGAACACAATCTTTTTGGGGTGCAGTGAACACAATCTTTGTGGGGTACAGTGAACAGAATCTTTGTGGGGTGCAGTGAACACAATCTTTGGGGGGTACAGTGAACACAATCTTTGTGAGGTGCAGTGAACACAATCTTTGTGGGGTGCAGTGAACACAATCATTGTGGGGTGCAGTGAACTCAATCTTTGTGGGGTACAGTGAACACAATCTCATACTTCTGAAGGTTTGAGGGTGCTGCCTGTTCCATACTCCCCCTACTCCTCATCTAGCCTTTTAGGGGTACAAACAATAGTAATTGGGGCCTAGTGTGGTTGTGTACGTGTGATATACATACACTTTTTTGGGATCATATTTTCTATTCCGCTATTTAATCAAAAACCTTTGGGGATCAGTTAAATTGGGGGATAGTCTGTGTTGGTACGTGTGAGAGAGATCCACCTTTCCAAGTTGTTGGGGTTCATCTCATACTTCTGAAGGTTTGAGGGTGCTGCCTGTTCCATACTCCCCCTACTCCTAGCCTTTTAGGGGTACAAACAATAGTAATTGGGGCCTAGTGTGGTTGTGTACGTGTGATATACATACACTTTTTTGGGATCATATTTTCTATTCCGCTATTTAATCAAAAACCTTTGGGGATCAGTTAAATTGGGGGATAGTCTGTGTTGGTACGTGTGAGAGAGATCCACCTTTCCAAGTTGTTGGGGTTCATCTCATACTTCTGAAGGTTTGAGGGTGCTGCCTGTTCCATACTCCCCCTACTCCTAGCCTTTTAGGGGTACAAACAATAGTAATTGGGGCCTAGTGTGGTTGTGTACGTGTGATATACATACACTTTTTTGGGATCATATTTTCTATTCCGCTATTTAATCAAAAACCTTTGGGGATCAGTTAAATTGGGGGATAGTCTGTGTTGGTACGTGTGAGAGAGATCCACCTTTCCAAGTTGTTGGGGTTCATCTCATACTTCTGAAGGTTTGAGGGTGCTGCCTGTTCCATACTCCCCCCTACTCCTAGCCTTTTAGGGGTACAAACAATAGTAATTGGGGCCTAGTGTGGTTGTGTACGTGTGATATACATACACTTTTTTGGGATCATATTTTCTATTCCGCTATTTAATCAAAAACCTTTGGGGATCAGTTAAATTGGGGGATAGTCTGTGTTGGTACGTGTGAGAGAGATCCACCTTTCCAAGTTGTTGGGGTTCATCTCATACTTCTGAAGGTTTGAGGGTGCTGCCTGTTCCATACTCCCCCTACTCCTCATCTAGCCTTTTAGGGGTACAAACAATAGTAATTGGGGCCCAGTGTGGTTGTGTACGTGTGATATACATACACTTTTTTTGGATCATATTTTCTATTCCGCTATTTAATCAAAAACCTTTGGGGATCAGTTAAATTGGGGGATAGTCTGTGTCGGTACGTGTGAGAGAGATCCACCTTTCCAAGTTGTTGGGGTTCATCTCATACTTCTGAAGGTTTGAGGGTGCTGCCTGTTCCATACCCCCCCTACTCCTCATCTAGCCTTTTAGGGGTACAAACAATAGTAATTGGGGCCTAGTGTGGTTGTGTACGTGCGAGATACATACACTTTTTTTGATCATATTTCCTATTCCGCTATTCAATAAAAACCTTTGAGGATCAATTGAATTGCGGGATAGTCTGTGTCGGTACGTGTGAGAGAGATCCACCTTTCCAAGTTGTTGGGGTTCATCTCATACTTCTGAAGGTTTGAGGGTGCTGCCTGTTCCATACTCCCCCTACTCCTCATCTAGCCTTTTAGGGGTACAAACAATAGTAATTGGGGCCTAGTGTGGTTGTGTACGTGTGATATACATACACTTTTTTTGGATCATATTTTCTATTCCGCTATTTAATCAAAAACCTTTGGGGATCAGTTAAATTGGGGGATAGTCTGTGTTGGTACGTGTGAGAGAGATCCACCTTTCCAAGTTGTTGGGGTTCATCTCATACTTCTGAAGGTTTGAGGGTGCTGCCTGTTCCATACTCCCCCTACTCCTCATCTAGCCTTTTAGGGGTACAAACAATAGTAATTGGGGCCTAGTGTGGTTGTGTACGTGTGATATACATACACTTTTTTTGGATCATATTTTCTATTCCGCTATTTAATCAAAAACCTTTGGGGATCAGTTAAATTGGGGGATAGTCTGTGTTGGTACGTGTGAGAGAGATCCACCTTTCCAAGTTGTTGGGGTTCATCTCATACTTCTGAAGGTTTGAGGGTGCTGCCTGTTCCATACTCCCCCTACTCCTCATCTAGCCTTTTAGGGGTACAAACAATAGTAATTGGGGCCCAGTGTGGTTGTGTACGTGTGATATACATACACTTTTTTGGGATCATATTTTCTATTCCGCTATTTAATCAAAAACCTTTGGGGATCAGTTAAATTGGGGGATAGTCTGTGTCGGTACGTGTGAGAGAGATCCACCTTTCCAAGTTGTTGGGGTTCATCTCATACTTCTGAAGGTTTGAGGGTGCTGCCTGTTCCATACCCCCCCTACTCCTCATCTAGCCTTTTAGGGGTACAAACAATAGTAATTGGGGCCTAGTGTGGTTGTGTACGTGTGATATACATACACTTTTTTTGGATCATATTTTCTATTCCGCTATTTAATCAAAAACCTTTGGGGATCAGTTAAATTGGGGGATAGTCTGTGTCGGTACGTGTGAGAGAGATCCACCTTTCCAAGTTGTTGGGGTTCATCTCATACTTCTGAAGGTTTGAGGGTGCTGCCTGTTCCATACCCCCCCTACTCCTCATCTAGCCTTTTAGGGGTACAAACAATAGTAATTGGGGCCTAGTGTGGTTGTGTACGTGCGAGATACATACACTTTTTTTGATCATATTTCCTATTCCGCTATTCAATAAAAACCTTTGAGGATCAATTGAATTGCGGGATAGTCTGTGTCGGTACGTGTGAGAGAGATCCACCTTTCCAAGTTGTTGGGGTTCATCTCATACTTCTGAAGGTTTGAGGGTGCTGCCTGTTCCATACTCCCCCTACTCCTCATCTAGCCTTTTAGGGGTACAAACAATAGTAATTGGGGCCCAGTGTGGTTGTGTACGTGTGATATACATACACTTTTTTTGGATCATATTTTCTATTCCGCTATTTAATTTAACTGGGCCTCCATGCGAGACCTGTGTGCCTTGTTGCGCTGTTTTGAGTACTCCACCAACATGGCCAGTGGCAATGACGCCGTTCTCAGCTTAACTATCCCACTTCTATGCCTCCTTGAAAAAACAATTCGGGCGATGATGGAAGAGGATGTGGCACAGGATGAGGAGGAGGAGGAGGATGAAGAGGTAACATTTCCAAGGCTTTCAGGGCAGTCATTCGCAAGGGGCTCCGAGGGTGGGTTCCTGCACACGCAAACGCCAGGGACGCAATTGTCCAGCAGGGGCACAGTTCTGGAGGATGAGGAGGATGAGGAGGAGGAGGAGCTGGAGGAGGAGATGGAACCATGTTCACAGCAGGGTGGCACCCAGGCCAGCTCATGGCCATCACTGGTGCGTGGCTGGGGGGATACAGAGGACACGGACGATACACCTCCCACAGAGGACAGCCTTTCGTTGCCTCTGGGCAGCCTGGCACACATGAGCGATTACATGCTGCAGTGTCTCCACAACGACCGCCGAGTTGCCCACATTCTAACTTGTGCTGATTACTGGGTGGCCACGCTGCTGGATCCCCGTTACAAGGACAATGTACCGTCCTTAATTCACTCACTGGAGCGCGATCGCAAGATGCGCGAGTACAAGCGCACGCTGGTAGACGCCATGCTGCTGGCATTCCCATCTGACAGCGGGGCCACAGTGGAAGCACAAGGCAGAGGAGGAGGAGGAGGAGGTCGCCAATGCAACCAGGGCACCGCCAGCACCTCAGAAGGCAGGGTTAGCATGGCCGAAATGTGGAAAAGCTTTGTCAGCACGCCACAACAAACAGCAGCACCAGCAGCTCAGATGGAACGTCTTAGCAGGAGGCAGCATTTTACCAACATGGTGGAGCAGTATGTGTGCACACGCCTACATGTAGTGAATGACGGGTCTGCCCCCTTCAACTTCTGGGTCTCCAAATTGGGCACATGGCTTGAGCTTGCCCTTTACGCCTTGGAGGTGCTGGCGTGCCCTGCAGCCAGTGTATTATCTGAACGGGTATTTAGCACGGCTGGGGGCGTTATAACAGACAAGCGCAGCCGCCTGTCCAGAGACAATGTGGACAAGCTCACGTTCATTAAAATGAACCAGGCATGGATCCCACGGGACTTTTCCGTACCTTATGCAGAATAGCAATGGATACCGACCTTACCCACCCATTGTTCCATTTTTGCTCTTTCTCACTCTTTTGGGGTGTACCCTCATTTAAAATTTTTGAAAAGAAGCAGTGTTGGCTACCTCGTCCTCCTCCTCAGGGCCAGATTAATGTAGGGGCTATTGGAGCTGCAGCTCCAGGCCCCTACCTTTTATATAGGCCCCGGGTTGGCCATATTCACTGTTACCGCTCTTCTGTCACTTGTAAACACAGAAGTCTGGCTTCTATGCTCGCTTCCCCAGGCAGCACCCTCAGAACCTCCCCACACAGCGTGAAGGCCGGACAAGGAGGGACAGTTGGCGATGCATGGATGTGTTTATGGGCTTCAGAGACAGCATCCCATGTTGAATTAGGCATGCATGGCTGCACCCTTCCTCCTCTGGGTGCATGGCAAGGCACGGCCCTTAAGGCCCTTCAAAATCCTCAGCACCAAGCCCATGATGCTGTTAATCCGGCCCTGGTCCTCCTCCACCGCCGCTTCCACCTACACCGCCCATAGGTGTGCGCAGCCTATTGCATTAAGGTGTGCACCCCAAAGTTGAAATACACATGCATGTGTTTGCCAGCAGGGAGAGTAATGTATCGGGGCCATGTACCTGTAGGCAAGGAGAAATAGAGCAGAGCAGGTCCCAGGGAGATCTTTCCCATCTCCTCACTGGCAATGCTATGTGCCCTAGGTGATTAGGGTGTGCCCAGGCACACCCAGCACACCCTGTGCGCACGCCTATGTCACCGCCACATCCACCACCACCTCAACCTCCCTCCTACTCCATATGGGCCTCGTCCTTCAGAGATGAAGAAGAACATTGTTTTATTTTTCTGTTTTTTTTTTGTTGTTTTAAGTTATTTCCCTATCCACATTTGTTTGCAGAGCACTTGCCATGCTCTTAATTACGTTTTGCTGCCATTTGCAGCACTCTAGCCCTTTCCTTTGGTGTTTTAGAGCCATTTTAGTGCCTTAAAGTTCGGGTCCCCATTGACTTCAATGGGGTTCGGTGTCCGGGAAAAGTTCGGTAAAAGTCCGGGACACGGACCCGGACTTTTTTTTAAAGTTCGGCCGAACCCGTCGAACACGGACATCTAGGTGTTCGCTCAACCCTATTTATGACTTTATAACTAGCATCATGTTAACACATATGAATTTTACAAGGGATGTATAAATAGAATGTTTTCCTCAATGACTATAAATAGTTTAATTGGTTTGTTGCCACCACACTGGTTTCTGCTACAATATTTCATACCAGCAGAGCATTGAAGGGGCTTGATACCATCACCTTTTCTAACATGCAGGCTATGTGTAGTATCTGTGGTATAACATAACAGCTATATTTTCTGCAGTCTCCCACTATATGGCATCTTGAGAATCTAAAGGGTCCAATTCTTTGTGATAAATGAATACCGTATCTTCTTTTGAACTTTGACTGTTATGTTTAAATAACCCTATGGGATAGACATTTACAGGCTAAATTAGATAATTTAATAGTTTTTCAGGTGACTGCCACTTTCCAGATACATGGATGTCATGAAAGAGAGAAAAAGGGGGGGGGGTTGACAACTTGTGAAATGTGTTTAAGAAACCTTTTTGATAAAAGGTCAATTCAATTCTTTAAAGTTCTGATAATGGAATAGAATGTTGATAGGCTGATTTTTTCAGTGTATGATCAGTCTACTTTTTTCCATGGCCAAAAATGAACCCGGGACGTACACTTATATTATTTGTAATGATACCAAAAATATATATGTTATTAAAATTATAGCTTGTTATTGTTTTTTTGTAGTTTAGGGACTACATCTCAGTGATATACTCCAATATGCCATTCATTTGGAAATGTGCAAAATTATGTTACCAATTTGTTTGGTCGGTTCATATGAAATGTACAATGTTTTATGAGCTGCCATAAAAAAATTTCCATTCACTTAAAAGATTCTGTTTTAAATCCTGAATGCCAAATAAGGCATGCTAAGAAAGAAGTATAATGTGTGTAGAGGTGTAAGGTTTAAAGTCATTTTTTGTGCAAAACACTCACCCTCTCACCCCCCCCCCCCTCTAATTATTCAATATACTATATATACACTGCTCAAACAAATTAAAGGAACACTTTTAAATCAGAGTATAGCATCAAGTCATGTAACTCCAGGGATATTTATCTGGTCAGTTAAGTAGCAGATGGGGTTTCTAATCAGTTTCAGCTACTTTGGTGTTAATGAAATTAACAACAAGTGCACTAGATGGGCAACAATGAGACAATCTCCAAAACAGAAATGGTTTTACAGGTGGAGGCCACTGACATTTTCCCTACTCATCTTTTTCAGGCTGTTTTTTTACAGGTTTTGCATTTAGCCAGGGTCAGTGTCACTACTGGTAACATGAAGCGATACCTAGACCCTATAGAGGTTGCACAACTCCTCCAGAATGGCACATCAATATGTGCCATTGTCAGAAGGTTTGCTGTGTCTCCTAGCACAGTCTCAAGAGCATGGAGGAGAATCCATGAGACAGGCAGTTATTCTAGGAGAGCTGGATAGGGCTATAGAAGGTCCTTAACCCATCCGTAGGACCGGTATCTGCTCCTTTGTGCAAGGAAGAACAGGATGAGCACTGCCAGAGCCCTACAAAGTGATGTCCAGCAGGCCACTGGTGTGAATATCTCTGACCAAATAAATAAAAACAGACTTCATGAGGGTGGCCTGAGGACCCAATGTCCTCTAGTGGGCCCTGTGCTCACTGCCCAGCACCATGGAGCTTGATTGACATTGTCATTGAACACCAGAATTGGCAAGTCTGCCACTGTTGCCCTGTGCTTTTTACAGATGAAAGCAGGTTAACCCTGGGCACATGTGATGGACGTGAAAGGGTCTGGAGAAGCCGTAAAGAATGTTATGCTGCCTGCAACATCATTCAGCATGACTGGTTTGGTGGTGGGTCATTGATGATCTGGGGAGGTATATCCATGGAGGACCTCTACAGGCTAGACATTGGCACCCTGACTGCCATTAGGTATCGGGAGGAAATCCTTAGGTCCATTGTCAGACCCTACGCAGGTGAAGTGGGTCCTGGGTTCCTCCTGGTGTATGACAATGCTTCCCCTCATGTGACGAGATTATGCAGCCAGTTCCTGGAGGATGAAGGAATTGATACCATTGAATAGCCCCCATGCTTACCTGACCTAAATCCAATAAAACACTTCTGGGACATTATGTTTCATTCCCTCTAATGCCTCCAGGATGCACCTCAGTCTGTTCAGGAGCTTAGTGATGCCCTTGTCCAGAGTGCCTTGGGAGGAAATACCCCAGGATAACATCCATCGTCTCATTAGGAGCATACCCCAACATTGTCAGGCATGCATACAAACATGAGGGGGGCTATACAAACTACAAACTACAACTACAAAGTACCATTTTGTAGTTGCTGCAATGGCATTTCAGCAAAATGGACTAGCCTGCTGCATCATTTTTTCACTTTGATTTTCGGGGTGTCTTTGAATTCAGCACTCTTTAGGTTGATCATTTTAATTTCTATCAAACAATGTGGCATCCTTTCATTCCTAACACATTACCCAGTCCATATCAATTTAGATATCCAGAATTATATTTCTCCACATTGAGATCTGATGTGTTTTTAAAGTGTCCCTTAATTAATTTTTTGAGCATGTGTGTGTGTGTGTATATATATATATATATATATATATATATATATATATATATATATATATATATATACATTTATTTTTTTATATCTTGTGATGCGATGGTATACTACCCTAAGTCTCTCATCTGGGTTCTTTACCAGTATTGTTTGGGGTGCAGGGGACTGGTAATGATGTTCTACAGATGTGCATGTACCTGCCAGTTCTTGACAGTCCCCTCACACTGACATCATCCCTGCACATCCCTTCTTTTATATCCTAAGAAGACCCCAACACTGGACAGCCAATTGGAGGTGTTCATGTCACACAGGCAGTGACATGGACACCCAAAAAAGGACCCCCTTCCTCCTGTACACAGAAGAAGAGAGAATACTTAGGACTGAAGCATCATGTGTCTTTAGATTTAGGTAAGTAAAATAGAGCATTTTTTTTCTATCCCAGCAAGTAGTAAAAGGGGGTGGGGAAGATTGGTGGATGGGAATCCTGAATGTTATATAACTTTTATTTTGAATTAAAGCATGCAGTATTAATATTATGTATTAATAATATTTTACAATATGTTTCGTAATTCATCAACTTTTTCAGAATAGGCATGTACTGTACATTATATCAGAAAAAGGAATTATGTTGCCAAACTAACATAGATAGCTTGCCATCATGAAGAAACCACACATATGTAGACTGCTAAATGTGTTGGCTAGAAATGCTTTCAACTTCACTTGTGCATGTGGTAGACAGAGTACAATATCAGTGTATCATGCGACAAGCTTAAAGTTAACTGTGAGCCAACCCAATTGGATGCTCCTCCTAAAATAGAGTAGCCAAGGAAGTGGTGGATTATGCAATTAAATATCATGACAAGGCGTAAATCACACTTGTTTCCCTCATTCATCTTACTGATGGCTTGTTGCCATCTGCAGCCTTGTGGCTGGCAATGAAATATTATATTTCTATATATTACATAGTTATGGGAAAAGATTGCAACACTGTAATTATGCAAGTAATGCAGTTTTGTTTAGGAAAACATTAGGTGTTAAAGTATGGATCTGGGATTGTAGTGAAAAGTAGTGGGTGACGTGAAGAGAATCAGTGTCCTTTTCAAACATCCAACCATATGGAGGAAAGTTTAGAAATAGTTTCTTCTCCTTGTTATGATCGGATGTTTGAGAACACAGGTAAACACAAATATGTTTTTGTTTACTGCACTTAGTTTCTCAGTTTAGTAAATAAGTCCCTAAAATTATGTCTTACCACTATGCATGTAAGTCACTAAATATTAGTAATGAAAGCTTAGGTTGCAGTGTTTGCTACTACCTAAATTACTTTTGACTCTATCATATGCAAGCACCAAGGTTATCTGCTAGGAACATGAGTGCTGTTAAGAATGAAAGGAATAGGGATAGGCATATGAGAAAACCAATATGCATTTCACATCATCTTTTACTCAAAAAAATTGTGTTTTTTAACAGTAATGAGACTCTTTGTATGTTAATAGTGCTTATATTTCACATTTTAAACATAACGTTTAAGTGAACTGAGGGGCAAGTTGGTAGGGATGGGTTTCCAATTAACAGAATCTCAGGAAGCACATTTTTAAAAAGATGTTACAAACGGATATACATTTATGAAATTTGTTTATATTTTAATAAATTATGATAGAGCTGAGTGAGTTTACAAAATGACAAATGTCACAAAGGTTTTGTTTATTATATCAGTATTTTTTTTATTTAAATGTTATTTAAAAACCACTGTGGTAGTAGTGTATCTGGTCAGTTGCATATATGTTTGCTACCTTTCACAACTTTTGTGGTATTTGAAAACTTCATGCACCTTTGATTTAGCTAGAGGGTTACAAACTGTAGTATCTATAAACTCAGACCTCTTACTACTACACAATTGTTTTTTCATATGCAATGCCTTCATTCAATGCTCAGCACCCTGCATCTGCCTGTAACGAGTCTTAAGACCTTTTTATTTGTATGTATACAGTATGTCCTTGATAAATATATATATATATATATATATATATATATATATATATATATATATATATTGCTGTGTAAATCAACATTGTGTTTTCTAACTTCTGCAAATTGTAACACTGCAAGTTTTCTACAAGGCTGTTCTGCACACACATCCTGAGCTTTATCAATTACCACCTATAAAAGATGATTATCAACAGCTCCACACCTTTAGGAGCTTTGGTGGTAGAGGTTAAAATAAACATGACAATTAAGTGTTTTAACCTTGCACATGGGCTTATACATACAGTTTATGAAAGGGATTAAAATGATATACACAAATGCTTCTATTTACCTTGTTAAAATATTCCATATTGAAAGTCAGATTTGTCAGTGAAAGTATAACACATTTATGGTCAAATAAAGTATTGTTTTTGTTTTGGGCAAAAAGCGTTCAGTGAAAGGAATATTATGATTCCGTTACAATAAAATCACAATATGCAAACAGATTTATATTTCTGTCAGCCTTGTACTGAAAAAAAATATGTTGTTATATTTAATAACAGCAGGTAACAGATCCTATTTAATTATGCAAAGATCAATCAAGGCGCAGTAACTAAAATAAATATATAAAAATCAATCATCCTTTGCTGAGTTAGTTTGATTATGGTGTAAAAGGGGAGGGAGGTAAAACCAACCTGTTTGTGTCTCAGGGACCTTTTCTCTCACTTCCTGTCCTGTAGACTCATAAGTGAGAGGATATCTTTCCAATGTGTGGAGAATGTGTGGAATATTCCTTCTTAGGTTATTGTCATGGAAACAAGCCTCCTCAATGAATGATTTCCTCTCTAATCTGGATTTACCCTCAGATTATTTCTATGTTCGATCTAATTTTATTGAAAATATTTCCATATAATATTATACAACAATAAGTAGTATACACATACCAAAGACAATCAGAAAAGGATACGGCATTACAGTAATCCCCCGCTACATCGCGGTTCAGTTTTTGCGGTCCCGGTAATTCGCGTTTTTTTTGTAATGTTATTTTACTATATAAATCATTAAAAATGAAAGATTTTTGTGTTTTTCATAGATCTTGCTCTGTCTCTAAGTATCTTTTATGTGTTTAAATGAGTTTCTATTGTTTTAAAAGTGTATTTAAAGACCTTAAAATGCTTCTACACGTACAGTGACAGTAAAAAAATCATGCCTACAATGCATTTTAATAGGGTTTTTGTATTTCGCGGAATTTCACTTTTCGCGGCTGGGTCCGGAACGTAACCACCGCAATGGAGGGGGGTTTACTGTATAAATATGTACACAATATAGGGCATATAACATATAGACACCATATAAACACCCCACAGGAACCCTTACCCATATATGACATGAACTAATTAAAATGCTTTTGAGAAAAGTAGACCAGTACAAGACCATGTCTGTAATAAAAAAATAGCATTATACACAGGCTTCAGACTACTCAGATTGTTGGGCCCCTGAAAAAATAGTCATAGCATATCTTCATCATACCAACATGATTGTAGTGTGTGGTTTGCTAATCCCCATCTTCAACTGCCGCTCGGGTGTAGGACACATCACAGAGAAAAGAGGGAGAAGAAAAAAAATAAAAGTTGTAGAAGGGGGAGGGGGGGAGGAAGGGAATAGCAAAAGTAAAAGTTATGTTACGAAAACTTATGGCACCATATGCTAAACCAAGTGCCAAAATACGGATCCAACAATCACTGACTCCAAGTTTTTCTATCTGAAATGGTACTCGTCAGGGATGCCCTCTGTCTCCCCTCCTGCTCGTCTTAGTAATGGAACATCTGGTAACAGCCTTTAGACAAGACCCTTCTATTACTGGAATACCAATAGATGGACGAAGGAGGTGAAACTGGTGAGATTTGTTGATAATCTGCTACTCTATGTCACCAACCCACATGTGTCCATGCCCTCTATTTTGTTTGAATTTCAGCATTTTGGAGCCCTGAGTAACTTCAAAGTAAACGGATCTAAATCAGAAATTCTTCATCTATCTTTTTACCACATCAAGTTCAGGCTCATGGGAATAATTTCCCATTTAAAACCTGCGCTTTGATGTTTAACTATTTGGGTATTAGAATTCCCTCAGATCTCACCAATCAGTATATGGAAAATGATCAACCTCTTATGCAGCGTACAATACAAGACCTCAAGAGGCATGATTGAACCCAATATTCATGGTTTGGGAGGATCAATATCTTAGAAATGGACAAATATCCATGTTTCCTTTATCTTTTTCAAACTATAACTATTGTGGTCCTCCACTCTTTCTTTGTTATTTTACAATCTGCTTTTTACAATCTGCTTTTACAAGGTTTATCTGTGGAAGTAAGAAACCTAGACTACAGAGGAGAAATCCATCTCTCCCTAAAGCAAAAGGAGGTGCAGGGGCTACCACGCTGCAGCGGTTTAACTAGGCTAGTGAATTGGTTCCATTATTCCTATTCTAAACAATGGGTTCATATAGAGCAGTCGATTGCCTCTCATGATCTCCAGGTGCTTCCCTGGTTAGACATATCTGTTCGTGGTCCACTTTCCTCTTTTCTCTTCCTTACAGCTTACTTAGTGCGTGTTTGGGATACATTTGCCAATTCTTTTGGGACTTTCCCCCAAAGTGGGACCAATGACTCCCCTGTTGGTAATCCACATTTACCTCCGGCGGTGGCTCGGACAGGTTTTTTGTCTTGGAATAAGGAGTCAATCCGCAGAATATCTCAAATCCTCTGTCAGGGAACTCTCCCACAGTTGTTAAATCTGATTCCTACACAGCAGCAATCAATTACACACTGGTTGGCATATTGGCAATTATCACCATTTCTATCATCCTTTTCCTCAAGAGATGTATTTAAAAGAGAACCAGATACATTTGAGTCTCTTCTTATACAGGGCACTACACCAGACCATATTCTTTCTGCAGTATATAAGGTTCTTAATTTGAAACTTCATCTGCACCTCCCGGAATTTACAAATAAGTGGACACTAGATTTGAATGTTCAAATTAAACCAGAGGAGTGGGAGAAAGCCTTACTCACTGCATGTCTTTAGCAACTAAGGCACATGAGATGAATTTCAAGCATCTCTTTTGTTGGTACAGATGCCCGACGCTGCTTCACTGGATATATACGAATGTTTCAGATTTATGTTGGTGTTGCCATTCTGCCAACGGTTCACTACTGAAAATCTGGTGGAAATGTCCACCTGTCCATGATTTCTGAGGTGTGATCTTTCAGCTCTAAACTAGTGTAACTGGGCTGTCTGTCCCCAATACGCCACAAATTACTCTGCTATCTATCCTACCTGGCTCTTTTAAATGTATTAAAAAAGGCCTTTTTAGGCATTGACTGACAGCAGCAAAGGTGGTTATACCACAACATTGGCGAACAGCACATGCTCCACCTCTGATTGAGTGGGTTATAGAGAGGGACCATATTGAGAGGATGGAGGCACTCCTGTCACGTGAATTGGACACATATGAACAATGTTGTCAAAACTGGCTCCCTTGGAAGTTGCTCAGGGAATCTCCTGAAATGTGAAATATTCTTATGGGTTTGTCGTAAGTCGTGAACCTGGTCTAGAGGTTCACGACTTACGAGGTGATGTCTGAGTGCCTATTCCTGGTTGCTTTACTTTTACAGTTTAATTTCTAGAGACATTAGTAATCAGGTTAGTTAGAGTGTATTTCCCTGACAGGAATACAGACAGCTATCCAAATCTGAAAAATGTTTGCTTTTAGTTATACTTTAATATACATTTGATTTGAAATGTTTCCTCTATTTGCTTTGTGCATCATTTGCGCAGCTTTTAATTAATTTTTACTAGTACCATTTTACTGGCTACTTTCTATTTTAGGTTTACTGTTTTGGGTTTCTCTGCACGTTACCTATGATATCTACTTTTTAGAAGGATTGCATTGTACTGCATCATCCTAGTTGCTAAGCTTTGTTATATTTGCTGCTTCTATAGGGTGAAAAGGGAAGCAAAGGTGAACTTGGAACTCAAGGAGAAACTGGGGAAAAGGTAATTAAAAATTCTCTTAAGAACAATATTCAATAGATGGTATATTTTCTGTATACGAATATTATGTGATTGAAAATTAATGTAATACTATAAAATAATTGATTTGGATGTATTATTTGTTTCCAGTTTGAAAGCATTAGCTTTTAGGCTCAAATTTGAGGATGAAAACTTTACCCATGATAACTAGAAAGAACTCTATATTTAGCACTTCCCTGTTGTTTTTTTTTTTTTTTTTTTTTTTAGTTTTTTTAAAAATGAAAGCTGATTTCTAAATGGCTGCAATGGGAAAACTAAAATTTGCATGACACTCTGTGAAGGATAGAATCTTACTGCTCACCATGCTCCCACATGAGCATTGAACTATACACATGATGTCAAACTGCAGTCCTCACTTATTTAAAAAAAATGCCAAAGTAAAGTGAACAGATTGCAAATCAATCTCTACTGAAAATCTAACACAGTCGTAGGTGGCAATTGACACTTAGAAGCTGATTGGCTGCAGTAGGCAACATTACATTTGTTGTTTTAGACATTTTAATAAATGGGA
Source organism: Pelophylax lessonae (assembly GCF_965119305.1). NCBI lineage: Eukaryota > Metazoa > Chordata > Amphibia > Anura > Ranidae > Pelophylax > Pelophylax lessonae. Next base: position 342,683,764 of record NC_138770.1, read on the forward strand.
CCAGTTGTTATTACAACTGTTTCCAAGGGTTTTTAGATTAGAGGTAGAAATGTAACTGACAGTATAAATCAGAATATGAAAATGTCTGCAAACATAATTTAGTTTTTCTGGTTAAATGTATACAGTGTGTCCTTTCTTTCCTAAAGAAGACAATTGAAATATCTAAATAAAAAAAGACAGAAGACGGTCTAGACTGATTCAAGTATAATTTAATATTTTAATTTGTTTTTAAACACTAGGCATTTTCGTACCCATGTGAGCGAATAAATACCTACATATAAATAAACAAATACAATCTTACAAATACTTTACTTAAAATTATATATCTTAAAATCTGTGTTCTGAAATGTTTTGTTTATCAGACACCAAAATGTCAATAGCTGGAAAGGTGTACTGAAATATGATCTGCTGTCAAAAATATTAGATGCACATTTTTGGTGTGTTTTGGTTTATAAGGCAGTTCATTCAAATAAATGTTCTGCCTTAATGCAATGTGGGCCAATGTAATGTCATTAAAGAAGTCTTTGTGGATATTTTGACTCACAAGCTAAATCATTAATTTAGCATTTAGGGTGTTGCATTAAAAATGAATTGATTACTGCACTGTGATGCATAAGGAACTTAAAGTGGACTTAAAAGCTCAATGTAACCAAACTGCCTTAATACCCACCATGCTTCCCCCTCTGTTCTGTTATATAATCTGACAATAAAAGCCTATTAATAAGTAGTCAGTAGCCACTCCAGGCTCCTTCCAACTACTGATCCTGGAAGAGATACAGCAGAATAACATGGGAGTCAGAAGACCACTGTTAAGTGGTAGATCCTGCCTGAGCCTAAACATACCATCAGTGACTCTTTGACCATTAGGCACTCATGCTTTAGCTCTCTTATGTGACCAGTTACTTAATTAGCCTTGACATTTTGGTAAAAAATAAAAGTGATAACACTTTCATTATCAAACTGGACAATAGGATGGGGGGGGGGGGGTAAAGGAACTAAACTTTATAAACTTTATATGCTGGTGAGAGAGATGCATGAGAACAGTGGTAGAATATCAGTGAGCAGGAAGAAGTAAAGAGAAGTGAGTTTACAGAAAAAATATTGCAGAGAATATAGTAAAAAATTGCAAGACGTGACAACCAACTGGCTTCCAGCTGTTACTGTTTTAGTGCAACTCTGAATCTGAATTTGGCTTGGTGGCTATGATCAACAAAGACATTTTTATTTCTGAAGCTGTGATATAAGGCCCTTTTGAAATCAGTTATTATAATGAGTCAGTCGACATGTATTCATCAAAGGGCTAAGGGCAATTTACTCTGTTACATGCAGATAACTGAAACTCCTTTGGAAGTTGGATTGTTTTTAGTTGCACATTTGGAACATCATTTCACCCTACAATTAGATTTCCATTAACTTAACAGGCCTTAGTCACATTCATTTTACAGAAACATTCCTACTTAGACTTTCAGAGGAAAGGCCCTGGGGTAAATCTGAATTTAATTGAATGTTATAGAGAAGACTTTTTTCTGATCCTCTTTCTTTGTACCTCGTATTATAATTCTGTATAGTTCTTTTGTTAGGGCTTTTGGCTCAGACATTTCTTCCAACACCACCAAGGCATGGCATTGATTGTCGAAGCCCAGTCTACACCCTTGCTGACAATGTAGCTCTAGAGATTTATTTATAGGGAAGCCCTGGCTTCCATCAAGCCAGCAAATTGTCTGAAGCTGTTCCAATGGGCATATAAACACTCAGCATGTATTATTGAGAATGGAATTATTTTTTACATAACACTATGCAGCACCACGATAATACTAAATCAAAAGTCCTCTGCATATTTACCTAGGGATTAGTTTACTGGAAAATATCAAAGGACTTTACAGAGCTCCTTCCCTCATTCTTTTAAACTCATAGCGTTAAAAATAGGCCTACTCTTAAATTGTACATAAATAAAATGACACAGTTTTCACGACTCTGATGTACAAGAGTGCTGCAGAATTTGTAAATATACAAATTTAAAACACAGAAAAATGAGATAACATTTCTGCAACATTTTAATAAATATGTGCATATTTCTTGTTTAAATGTAACCTCAATTATATGCTCAAAAGAAATGAAGGCTGTGTGAAATTGGTTTAGAGAGAGCCAACATGCATTGTTCCCACACAAGTATCTTTATTTACAGCTGTGTTATGCCTCGGTAAACTGAGGGATTACAGAGGAAATCCTTAGGCATCTGACTAACTGTTTTGGGCTTTCAAGTTTTGCCAGTCACAAGTTAGCAAAAGCTGTTTGAGGTGAATTTATTGCACTGAATATTTCTGTATGAGTTCCTATTGGTCCTGGGGAGAATAACATCTGCATATTACATTATCTTAGCGTTATTTGATGATTAACCACTTCTGGACCGGAAGGTTTTACCCCCCCTAATGACCAGGCCATGTTTTGTGATACGGCACTGCATTACTTTAACTGACAATTGCGTGGCTGTGCTTTGCTGTACCCAAATAAAATTGATGTCCTTCATTTCCCACAAGTAGAGCTTTCTTTTGGTGGTATTTGATCATTTTTATTTTTGTGCTATAAACAAAAAAAAAATCCATTCTAAAAAAAAACAAAAAAAAAAAAAACAATATGTTCTGCTATAAAACATCCCCAATAAAAAATAAATACAAATCAAATGTTTTCATCTTTTAGGCCAATATGTATTCTGCTACAAATTTTTGGTAAAAAAAAATCCCAATAAGTTTATATTGTTTGGTTTGGGCAAAAGTTATCGCGTCTACAAATTAGGGGAAAGATTTATCTAATTTTTACTTTTTTTTAACTAGTAATGGCGGCGATTTTTAGCGGGACTGCGACATTTTGGTGGACAGATCTGACACCTAACTGACATTTTGTATGCTTTGGGGGACCAGGGACATTACTGCATGCCTGTGCTAATTGGAAGTCAAAGGCTTGATGTTACCCAGCCCATTGCCCGGATTATAAAGGTTCATGGTCAGATTAAGGAGCGAGCCCAAGCGCTAACCAGTCAACCATTACAGATATTTGGACCTAAAGGTTGTTTATACATCCATCAAAGGGAACTGGCTGCTACTACTCCAAATGACAGCTCAATATCTGTTCTTGGGTCAGAAGATGCCACTACATGTCACATTATAGTGCTCAGGCACACAGCTGGTCACATTCCCTATGTTCTCAGCTGCATAACAGCTGGGGGAAGAGCAGCAACAGTACACTGAGCTACCCAGTTAAAGGCTCTGCAGGGAGGGTGTGTCAGGACAAGTCTGATCATTGGATCAGAGCAGGCCAAGTTCCCAGCACAGCTATCTTCCATATCTTTATATGTGCGGACTGCATTGTCCACGTACGAGTAACGTAGGATATTCTGGATAAGAAGCCGAGGGGAGGTCTGATCCACCCATTTAAAGGGATCACAGGCGTTGGGGGTCCTTGTGACCTGCCATAATCTGGTAAGAGGCAACGTGTGGCACACCCCAGCACCTGGAGCACTATAGATCTAAACAATCAAGTTTACACAAGCACTCCTTTGTTGCATGAATTGCTCAGGATTACCAAATATATTAGAGACACTTTAATCACATTTTTTAGAGCACTGTAAATCTAATGTTGATATAATTTAAAGGTATATATCACTTGCGATTTAATTTATATGTGGATGCACTATGAAGCACTTTTCCTGATTTGCAATAATCTTTGCACAAGTAAAGGTTAGCACTTGCACCTTAATTTACTAAGTTGATGCACTAGTAAGCACTTTGATTTGCACGTGCACTTTTACTATAATATTGATTATATAATTTTATTGGATTTTTATGAAAATAATTTAGTATTTGTATTTAGCACTATAAAAGATTACCAGCACCTTTTTACCAATTATATACACCTATTTATTGTTTTAAAACAATTAAAAGGGCAGCAGGTTTTAACATCTTTTTTAAAGGGCTAGGCGCCTTCGCAAAACTTTTATTGACATTACTGCAGTAATCAGTGCTAAAAATATGCACTGTTACTGTACTAATGACACTGGCAGGGAAGGGGTTAACAGCAGGTGCGATCAAAGGGTTAAATGTGTCCCTAGTGGCTGATTTCTAACTGTGTGGGGGATGGACTTGTTGGATGAACATAGAGACCTGTGTTCCTAAATAGGAGGAACACAGGATCCCTGTGTTTATCACTGACAGAACCAGTTGTCCGTGTTAGTTCTGTCTCCACTTGGATCGATTGTGGGTGCCTGGCGAACATCGCGTCTGCCACACCCACTGATTAGCTCCCCCTGTGCCCATTTGGCATGTGCACGCACCCCCCACTAGCGGTCCTACAAAACAACGTACAGTTATGTCGCTTCGCGAAACAGAGCCAACCTGCCGCAGTATAAGTACGACGGCTGATCGGCAAGAGGTTATAGAAGTGAATCAGTTAAAATAACAATAACAAAAGAGTATGAAAACAAAACTATGCATCTTTTTTAACTTTAATTTCAATTAATTTAAACTATTTAGTCAAAATAAACACCAATACATAAAGAAATAGATCATTTAAACCAAATAACATATTGCGTTTTTTTTTTCTTCTCTCCTATTTCGCCTGGTAATCTGGCCAGTAACACACCATCAATTGTAAGGTGACAATGCATTTCATTCTACTATATCTATGAAGTAACAGGTTGCCTTATAGTGATATTGCCAATTATACTAATTTGTTTTCTAGTTTATGGATATGTTGCTAAAAAAAAGAAGATGCTGGTCTTTCCTTATTTTTCAAATATTATCTGTGATCTATCAGTGTTTAAGAACCTTCGAACATACTGAGATTTTTAAGCCCAATATTACCTCTACCCCAATATTTATTTATGTTTGCCAATATTTCAGTACATTCAGGCTTCATTGTTTATACAGCAAAAAGAGATCGGCAACTATGTGGTGAAATTTGGTGGTGTCTAAAGCATCTGTACATCGCTTAAGTCATTGTTCCCATCATGGAGATGTCAGAATTCAGATTTTTCTCTGTAAGGGTGATGTCATTATCTCTTCCCCCAACAGCCACACAAGTTACCACAATTCGGTGATCATGGACAACAAGTTTCCATGGTAGCTGTCAGTGCAGAGACATATTTGGTCATTGCTACCACTGCAATAAACAGAAAAGAATTACAATGGCATTTACTATATTTTTATACAATTGCATTCTGAAACAAGATGTGATCCAAATATTTAGGAAATTGCAGAGCAGATATACAAATATCTAAATACAGTAAGTAACAACAATGGAAGAAATAATCAAGCAGCAATATAAAAAAGTAAAACCAACTTACCCATCATCCCCATCATGCGTTGCATAAATTTGTTTTCAACCTGCACTTGATGAAACACTTTAAGTTTTAAAGAGGAACTTCAGCCAAAGAAAAAAAAAATACTGCAGCAGATGGAGATATTGTTGATCCATTATTAAAAAGAGACTGTATTTGTTATGAAATGATTTATTAGTACCACACTCTCATATGCTGTGTGGGCAGCCATTCTAATTATGGGCAGATGAAGCTAGCACCTGTTTCTTCCAAGATGTGTATGACAGACACACACAAACTCACACAGACATAGACATGGGAGTCCACAAGTAGGGGCAAGGGGGCATATGCCCCCCTAGAAATCTCAACTTCCCCTTTAAAGTGGTTGTTAAACCACTTTATACCATCCTGTCTGATCTGTTTAAAAATCCTGTGTGCCCCTGTGTCTGTGTATGTGTTTTAAAAAAAATAAGGCATTCTTTACCAGTTTTTAGAGCGCCGCTCATGTGCCCCGTTGGCTCTCTCATCTCCCCATCTGACAGCTACCTGCAGCAGGGTGGCCCGAAGATTCCTTGCTGTCATCAGTCAGAAGGGGAAGGGGAGAGGAGGAGAGAGACGGCCGGTCACGTGAGTGGCGATTGGCACTCTGAAAACCTGTAAAGAACGGCTTATTTTTATAAAACACAGACACAGGGGCACACAGGATTATTAAACAGACTGTAGACAGGATATTAAACTTTAAATGAAACTACAGCACCAGGAGGGGCACTGACGCAGGAGCAGACAGGCAGGGAGGGAGGGGGAAGAGAGGACAGGAGGGCTGCGGATGATGGAGGCAAGTAAACTGACCCGCCATGAACTCAGCCGCCATGGTATACCGTGGTCAGTTTACAGAGGGGAGGACATAGCCAGGCAGGATCAGACAGATATTTTAGCTGATACGGGGGGGGGGGGGGGGCAAATTTCACAGCACAAGCACTGTGCTATATAACGTGCTTTAAGGGAACAGGATACATTTTTTTAGGTCAACAAATGCTTTAACCACTTTACCACCGGAGGATTTTGCTGTCTTCCGTCCAGGCCACTTTTTGCGATTCGGCGCTGTGCGACTTTAACTGACAATTGCGCGGTCGTGCGACGCCGTACCCAAACTAAATTTATGTCCTTTTTTTCTCACAAACAGAGCTTTCTTTTAGTGGTATTTGATCACCTGTGCGATTTTTACTTTTTGTGCTATAAACAAAAAAAGAGCGTTTATTTTGAAAAATAACAATATTTTTCACATCTTTTTATATGAAATTCCCCCCCCCAAAAAATGTAAAAATCTAATTTTTTTTTAATTTTGGGCCAATTTGTTTTTTGCTACATATTTTTGGTAAAAAAAATCACAATAAGCATATTTTTATTGGTTTGCGCAAAAGTTATTGCGTTTACTAACAAAGGGAAAGATTTCTGTCATTTTTGTTGTTTTTTTTTTTAACGCGTAATGGCGGTGATCTGCGATTTTTTTTGTGGGACTGCAACATTGCGGCGGACAGATCGGACCCTTGACTGACATTTTTGACACTTTTGGGGGTACCAGTGACATTACTGCAGTAATCAGTGCTATATATATGCACTGTTACTGTAAAAATGACACTGGCAGGGAAGGGGTTAATTTTATTGGAGAGGGAGGGGTTAATGTATGCCTGGTGCTTACTGACGTGTGGGGGGGGGGAGGTGACAGAGTGACACAAGGACAGATCCAGGGTTCAGCTATGCTGAACCCTGCAATCTGACCCTGCCTGTCACTTCAGAGATCCGCCCGCTGTGTTTACACACAGCGGGCGGATCTCCAGACTCGATCCCCGACGATCGGGTAAGAGCAGCGGTGATCGCCACTGCTCCTCCCCTGGCCCGACTCCCGCTGTGACTGAAAACAGCGGGAGCGAGCCTCCGGCGGCGCGCGCGTGCCGCCCACAAGGGGCGGAGTCCAGCGACGTAGGTCTACGTCGCTGGACGGGAACGAGCCACTTTGCTGCAGTAGCAGCAAAGTGAGTGGGGGTAAAGTGGTTAAAAAATAAATGCTGCCGCTTGCCCTTTAAAAATAAATACTCAAAATAAGTATAGTTAATAAGCCCCTCCCCTTCTTGACATTGTTGAAAAGGGGTGGAGCATGGATGACCTTAAAATGATGCCCTTCCCTGAAAAAAGTTCTGTGGATGCCCATGCACATAGACAGACACATACTCACACATAGACCCACATAGACATAGGCACAAACACACACCTTGCCCAGGAGATGTGCTCTTCTAATCTTCCTCACTATGCCATGTGAATGCTAATCAATGGATAAAAGTCCCAGCTTGCTCTTCCAACCATGTACAGGAGGCTATAGACATGCACCTCTGCCCACCTCCTCCATTCTCTCAATCACCAGGGCACAGATCCCCAGCTTCTGGACATGTCTCGCCAGCCTCCTCCTCCACACTATAAAGTATTGATCTCGGTCCTTTGGGCATGCCTATCGCCCTTTCCCTCTGCCCTTCATTCTGAATCATATATTCCCAGCCTCTGGGCATGCCCCCCCTTCTCCTCCACTCCCTCTCGAACCCAGGGCTCTAAGGAGAGAAAAAAAAGTCTGAAGACTCCTGGGATTTCTGACGATGACATACCAGGAGTCATTGGGAGCAAACACTATGTCATTCATCTAGGGGATCGGAGCAGAACATACAGTGGGAGAATAAAAAAATAAAAGTATGTAGAAAGCCAAAACATTTTTTTTTAACCCAATAGTGTTAACGGATAGGAGTGGGACCGGATTCCAATAACAGGAACTTTAAAAATAGTCTGACGACCCCTTTTAACTGTATACTATTATTTCCCAACAAACCAGGGAGACTATCAAACTGCTGTCCCAAGGAATGTTTTAACTGGATGTGGAGAGAGAGGTCTACTGACTCTGGAACTGTGCATCACTTACTAGTGACTCCTGAAATGTTCATCACTTACTACTGAACCTTTGCATCCCTTACTGCTGACCCCTGAACTTTGCATCACTTACTACTGACCCCCAAACTCTGCATGACTTATTACTGGCCTTTTTCTTTCACTACTGACCTCTGTTTCACTTTCTAGTGACCTCTGAGTTACTCACTACTGACCCCTAAACTCTGCATCAATACTGCACTCTGACTCACTACTGACCCCTGAACTCTGATACACTTAATCATGACCTCGGAGGCACTTGGTACAGAGTCTAAGGGTCAGTCGTGACAGAGTTCAGAGGTCAGTAGTAAGTGACTTTTTTTTTCACAGTTTAAGTAAACCTAATATCCTAGTACCCAATTCTCCCACTCCCTAAAAGCACCATGTTACTTTCTGATGCTCAGACTCTCTTCCTCCTATCCTTGGGTCCAGTGGATGAGGCTAAAATCCAGCAGCCAATCACAACCCTGCTAGGGAGTACTGCCCCCTCCCCTCCCTGCCTCTAGTAAAAAATCTGCACCCACTACTCCCTTGTCTACACGAACACTGATATCAAGGCAGCTGCAACTGTGAGTGACAAGTGCAGCTGAGATACAGAAGGAGGAATTGAACTGTGTTCCCTCACAGTTGTTGTTGTAAAGTGTGTAAGAAAACAGTGGGCACCACATCACTTAGGGCCTGTGTGGACCACACACATTGCACACATGGAAGATATGCCACTGCTTAATGCTGAAAGTGCTTAGTAGTCTCATTGGTGGACTGGAGAAAGAGAATAATATTTGGTTCTATATAAAGTTATATAATATGTATGCAGTAGTAAATTTATATAATCTTTCATTATGTTAACAATTATAGCTAAAGCCCCATTCCAGGATAAAATGTTATCCCCTACCACTGCACTCACCTACCCCCCTCTAACTAATCATAATATTTAAAACAACAACACTATATTGTTATATATTATAACTAGAGTTGATCAAACACCTGGATGTCCGGGTTCGACAGGTCTGGCCAAACTTGAAAAAAAAAAATCAGAGTTTGTGACCCGGACTTAACCCGAACTTTACCCCGAACCCCATTGAAGTCAATAGTGACCCGAACTTTTGAGCACTAAAATGGCTCTAAAAAACACATGAAAAGGGCTAGAGGGCTGCAAGTGGCAGCAAAATCTTCTTAAGAGCAGGGCAAGTGCTCTGCAAACAAATGTGGATAGGGAAAAAACTTAAAATAACATAAAATACATAAAAATAAAAAATAATAATCTTGAATGATGTAGGAGGAGGACGAGGTCCATATGAAGTATGAGGCTGAGGTGGCGGTGGATATGGCGGTGTAGGTGGAAGCGGCGGCGGTGGAGGAGGAGTATGAGGTAGCCAACACTGGTTTTGGTTTTTAATTAAATTTTTTTTTTAAATTAGGGTACACCCCAAAAGAGTAAGAAAGATCAAATACAACAATGGCTGGGTAAGGCCAGTATACATGTCTATTCTGCACAAGGTACGGACAAGTCCTGTGGGATCCATGCCTGGTTCATTTTAATGAACGTGAGCTTGTCCACATTGGCTCTGGACAGGCGGCTGCTCTTGTCTGTGATAACGCCCCCAGCCGTGCTAAATACCCGTTCAGATAATACACTGGCTACAGGGTAGGCCAGCACCTCCAAGGCGTAAAGGGCAAGCTCAGGCCATGTGCCCAACTTGGAGACCCAGAAGTTGAAGGGGGCAGACCCGTCATTCAGTACGTCTAGGCGTGTGCACACATACTGCTCCACCATGTTAGTGAAATGCTGCTTCCTGCTAAGACGTTCCATATGAGCTGCTGGTGCTGCTGCTTGTTGTGGCGTGCTGACAAAGCTTTTCCACATTTTGGCCATGCTAGCCCTGCCTTCTGAGGTGCTGGCGGTGCCCTGGCTGCGTTGGCAACCTCTTCCTCCTCCTCTGCCTTGGCCTTGTACTTCCACTGTGCCCCCACTGTCAGGTGGGAATGCCACCAGTAGCGCATCTACCAGTGTGCGCTTGTACTCGCGCATCTTCTGATCACGCTCCAGTGAGGGAATTAAGGATGGTACGTTGTCCTTGAAACGGGGATCCAGCAGTGTGGCCACCCAGTAATCAGCACAAGTTACAATGTGGGAAACTCGGCGGTCGTTGTGGAGACCCTGCAGCACGTAATCGCTCATGTGTGCCAGGCTGCCTAGAGGCAACAAAAAGCTGTCCTCTGTGGGAGGTGTATCCTCTGTGTCCTCTGTATCCCCCCAGCCACACACCAGTGATGGCCATGAGCTCCTCCTCCTCCTCCTCATCCTGTGCCACATCCTCTTCCATCATCGCCAGAAGCGTTTTTTTCAAGAAGGCATAGAAGTGGGATAGTTAAGCTGAGAACGGCATCATCGGCACTGGCCATGTTGGTGGAGTACTCGAAACAGCGCAAAAAGGCACACAGGTCTCCCATGGAGGCCCAGTTATTGGTGGTGAAGTGGTGCTGTTCAACAGAGCGACTCACGTGTGCGTGCTGCAGCTGAAATTCCACTATGGCCTGCTGCTGCTCGCACAGTCTGGCCAGCATGTGCAAGGTGGAGTTCCACCTTGTGGGCACGTCACATATGAGGCGATGAGCAGGGAGGCCGAAGTTACGCTGCAGCGCTGACAGGCAAGCAGCAGCAGGGTGAGAACGCCAAAAGTGCGCACAGACGGCCTGCACTTTCTGCAGCAGCTCTGACATATCGGGGTAATTTCTAAGGAACCTCTGCACCACCAAATTCAGCACATGCGCCAGGCAATGTGTGTCAAACTGGCTAGGCCCAGAGCTGCTACGAGATTTCGCCTGTTTTCGCGCACCACCAGGCCGGGCTTGAGGCTCACAGGCAGCAACCACTCATCGGTCTGCTGTTGAATGCCCCTCCACAACTCCTGCGCGGTGTGTGTTTTTTTCCCCCAAACAGGCACGTTTTAAAACTGCCTTCTGTCATTTACCCCTGGCTGTGCTGAAGTTGGTGGTGAAGGTGTTAGGCTGACCGGATGAGGAGGCGGTAGAGGATGAGGAAGCGGAGTAGGAGGAGTTAGGAACAGGAGGCAAACTGAAGCGCCCTGCAATCCTTGTGGTGGAAGGACATGTGCCAAACTGCTACCAGCCTCAGGCCCAGCCGCCACTGCATTTACCCAGTGTGCTGTTAGGAAGATATAACGTCCCTGACCGTGCTTACTGGTCCACGTATCCGTAGTTAGGTGGACCTTGCCACAAATGGTGTGGCGCAGTGCACACCTGATTTTGTCACCCACTTGCTTGTGCAGGGAAGGGATGGCTTGCCTGGAAAAGTAGTGGCGGCTGGGCACGACGTACTGTGGGACAGCCACCGCCATAAGGCTTTTAAAACTCTGCGTCTCCACCAGACGGAATGACAGCATTTCAAAGGCCAGGAATTTTGAAATGCTGGCATTCAGGGCCAGGGATCGTGGGTAGAGATGTACAGAACTGTTCGCCGGCGAACAGTTCCCGGCGAACTTCGCATGTTCGCGTTCGCCGCTGTGGGCGAACATATGCGATGTTCGGTCCGCCTCCTATACATCATCATTGAGGCAAACTTTGACCCTGAACATCACAGTCAGCAGACACATTCCAGGCCAATCAGCATACCTCCCTCCCACACCCTCCCACCTCCTATAAATAAGCAAGGGCAGCATCCATCTTAGATCATTTCTGTGTTACTGAGAGCAGGGAAAGTGCTGGTGCTGCTGCTGCTGTTATAGCTGGGGACAGTTCCCGGTCTTGTTAGCCAGTGTTCTTGGTACAGCACCCCAAAAAGCCCTTCCTAGGGCTGGTATTTGAGGTTTTTTTTGGATATATATATATATATATATATATATATATATATATATATCTATTGTCCCCAAAAGCCCTTTTGAGGGCTGGTATTTGTGTAATTTTTTTTTTGTTCTGTGATATATATATATATATATATATTGTCCCCAAAAGCCCCTTTGAGGGCTGGTATTTGAGTATTTTTTTAATATATATATGTAGCATGTCCAGAACCAGAAAAAAAAGATCATATAGGTGTAAAAGGGGTTCCCACCACCCCTGATCTACTGAAAAATTATCTTTTTTTTCTGGCTCTGGACATGCTACAGAGCTGAAACTTCACAGGTACACTTTTTAGACCCCCTAGACACTAAATTACACAAAAAAGTTCTTAAAAATTGTCATTTTTGATAGAGAGCCAATTATTGGAAAAAAAAAAAAACTTAACAAAAAAAAAAATTCTTTGGATTTATTGTTTGGGGGGTCTAAAAAGTGTACCTGTGAAGTTTCAGCTCTGCAGCATGTCCAGAACCAGGAAAAAAAGATCATATAGGTGTAAAAGGGTTCCCACCATCTCTGCTCTACTGAAAAATTATCTTTTTTTTTCTGGTTCTGGACATGCTACAGAGCTGAAACTTCACAGGTACACTTTTTAGACCCCCTAGACACTAAATCACACAAAAAAAGTTCTTAAAAATTGTCATTTTTGATAGAGAGCCAATTATTGGAAAACTTAAAAAAAAAATGTCTTTGGATTTATTGTCTGGGGGGTCTAAAAAGTACCTGTGAAGTTTCAGCTCTGTAGCATGTCCAGAACCAGAAAAAAAATAGAATCAGGCTTAGGGTTAGGGTTAGGGTTAGGGCTAGGGTTAGGGTTAGGGCTAGGGTTAGGGTTATTTTTAGTGCTTAGGGTTAGAGTTAGAGGGGTAGGGGTAGGGCTACTAACTCTAACCCTAAGTATCTCACCGTAACCCTAACCCTAGCCCCTAACACTAAACCTAACCCTAACCCTCTAACCATAACCCTAACCCTCTAACCTTAACCCTAACCCTCTAAGCCTAGCCATAAAAATAGCCCTAACCCTAGCCCTAACCCTAACCCTAGCCCTAACCCTAGCCCTAACCCTAACCCTAGCCCTAACCCTAATTCGTAATTTTTTCTGGTTCTGGACATGCTACAGAGCTGAAACTTCACAGGTACACTTTTTAGACCCCACAGATGCTAAATCCAAAGAAATTTTTTATTTTTATTTTTTTTTAATTTTTCCAATAATTGGCTCTCTATCAAAAAATTACAATTTTTAAGAACTTTTTTTTGTGTGATCCCTCTCCGGCATGCCACAGTCCAGGTGTTTGTCCCCTTGAAACAACTTTTCCATTACTATTGTGGCCAGAAAGAGTCCCTGTGGGTTTTAAAATTCGCCTGCCTATTAAAGTCTATGGCGGTTCGCAATGTTCGCCGGTTCGCGAACATTCGCCGATGTTCGCGTTCGCCGTTCGCGAACAGCGAATTTTATGTTCGCGACATCACTAATCGTGGGTGGTTAGGGGGGTACTTCCTCTTCTGCTACAGTGTTTGGGAGATAGTAAGCTGAACGCTTCCATGGGACATTGTGGAGATGGTTGATGGTGACCCAGGTGGTGGTGTTGCTGGCAGATCCTCTGTTTGCAGGGTGGCAGGTGCCGGTCTCACTACAGAGGTGGATGAAGAGGCCGAGACTGCAGCAGAAGAGGAAGCAGGAGAAGCCTGAGACCTTTCTTGGTTTTTGAGGTGTCTACTCCACTGCAGCTCGTGCTTTGCACTTAGTTGCCTGGTCATGCAGGTTGTGCTCAGGTTGAGAAGGTTTATGCCTCACTTCAGGCTCTGATTGCACAGCGTGCAAACCACTCATGTCCTGTCATCATCACATTTTCTGAAGAACTGCCACGCTAGGGAACCCCTGTGAGCTGGTTTTGGTGTGCTCGGTCCCTTGCTGCATTGGGCAGTAGCAGGCGTAGTGTCTATGGCACGGCTGCTCCGCTTTTGCACCCTGCTCCCTCTTCTGCTGTGCTGGTGGCTCTGTGTGACCACCGCCTCTTCCTAAAAACTACTCAGGTCACCTGCATGACGTTCATTCCATGTGGGGTTGAGGACCTCATCGTCCTCCACATCATCTTCCACCCAGTCTTCACCCCTGCCCTCCTTGTCGGTCTCAACAATTCGGAATTCCGCAGCAGTTGGCACCTGTGTTTCGTCATCATCCGAGACGTGCTGCGATGGTCCTCCCATGTACTCATCTTGAGACATAAGTGGTTGGGCATCGGTGCACTCAATTTCTTCCACTTCTGGGGCAGGGCTAGGTGGATGGCCCTGGGAAACCATGCTAACAGAGTCATCAAAAAGAAGAAGAGACAGCTGCATGACTTGGGGCTCAGCCTGCTTGGCTGATTTGCAAGGGGGTGAGGTGAAAGATTGATGGACATCGGCTGCAGGTGCCAACTCTGACCTTTCAGCAGAAGACTGGGTGGAAGACAATGTGAAGGAACTGAAGGCACTGTCAGCAACCCAATCTACTATCGCCTGTACTTGTTCTGGCCTCAACATTTGTAGAGGCACATTAGGCCCTGCCAAATACTGCTGCAGGTTCTGTCACCTACTCACACCTGAGAAAGGTGTTTCACTTGTGCGTGTAGCTGGCACAGATTGAACACGTCCTCTCCTTGCAACAGGAGCTCCTCCAGCAGCACCACAACCTAGGCCATGTCCCTTATTTGACCTTCTCCTCATATTTCTCTAATTTAGGATCTTCCCCTAAATGGGTTTTTATATAAAAGCGCAATACAACAACAGTATCCAATGGGTGTATCTCACTGTAACATATGCAGACTAGGCTGCAATTCAATTTTTTCCCCTAAATGGGTTTTTATTGACAAGCGGAATATAACAACAGTATCCAATGGGTGTATCTCACTGTAACATATGCAGACTAGGCTGCAATTTAAATTTTTTCCCCTAAATGGGTTTTTATTGAAAAGCAGAATACAACAACAGTATCCAATGGGTGTATCTCATGTAACATATGCAGAGTAGGCCGCAATTTCATTTTTTTCCCCTAAATGGGTTTTTATTGAAAAGCGGAATACAACAACAGTATCCAATGGGTGTATCTCACTGTAACATATGCAGACTAGGCTACAATTTAATTTTTTTCCCCTAAATGGGTTTTTATTGAAAAGCGGAATACAACAACAGTATCCAATGGGTGTATCTCACTGTAACATATGCAGACTAGGCTGCAATTTAATTTTTTTCCCCTAAATGGGTTTATATTGAAAAGCAGAATACAACAACAGTATCCAATGGGTGTATCTCACTGTAACATATGCAGACTAGGCTGAATTTTTTTTTCTTCCACTAAATGGGTTTTTATTAAAAAGCGGAATAGAACAACAGTATCCAACGGGTGTATCTCACAGTAACGTATGAATAAAAATGTTTTATTTTTTCCCTTTTTGAATAGCAGATCAGAACTGCAGTGTCTAAACGCTGTATGACAGTGTCACAGTAAAGTATGAAAGAAAAACTGAAAAATATTTGTCCCCTTAAATCTGTGCTTTTGAATAGGGTTGAGCGGACACCTAGATGTCCGTGTTCGACGGGTTCGGCCGAACTTTAAAAAAAAGTCCGGGTCCGTGTCCCGGACTTTTACCGAACTTTTCCCGGACACCGAACCCCATTGAAGTCAATGGGGACCCGAACTTTAAGGCACTAAAATGGCTCTAAAACACCAAAGGAAAGGGCTAGAGTGCTGCAAATGGCAGCAAAACGTAATTAAGAGCATGGCAAGTGCTCTGCAAACAAATGTGGATAGGGAAATAACTTAAAACAACAAAAAAAAACAGAAAAATAAAACAATGTTCTTCTTCATCTCTGAAGGACGAGGCCCATATGGAGTAGGAGGGAGGTTGAGGTGGTGGTGGATGTGGCGGTGACATAGGCGTGCGCACAGGGTGTGCTGGGTGTGCCTGGGCACACCCTAATCACCTAGGGCACATAGCATTGCCAGTGAGGAGATGGGAAAGATCTCCCTGGGACCTGCTCTGCTCTATTTCTCCTTGCCTACAGGTACATGGCCCCGATACATTACTCTCCCTGCTGGCAAACACATGCATGTGTATTTCAACTTTGGGGTGCACACCTTAATGCAATAGGCTGCGCACACCTATGGGCGGTGTAGGTGGAAGCGGCGGTGGAGGAGGACCAGGGCCGGATTAACAGCATCATGGGCTTGGTGCTGAGGATTTTGAAGGGCCTTAAGGGCCGTGCCTTGCCATGCACCCAGAGGAGGAAGGGTGCAGCCATGCATGCCTAATTCAACATGGGATGCTGTCTCTGAAGCCCATAAACACATCCATGCATCGCCAACTGTCCCTCCTTGTCCGGCCTTCACGCTGTGTGGGGAGGTTCTGAGGGTGCTGCCTGGGGAAGCGAGCATAGAAGCCAGACTTCTGTGTTTACAAGTGACAGAAGAGCGGTAACAGTGAATATGGCCAACCCGGGGCCTATATAAAAGGTAGGGGCCTGGAGCTGCAGCTCCAATAGCCCCTACATTAATCTGGCCCTGAGGAGGAGGACGAGGTAGCCAACACTGCTTCTTTTCAAAAATTTTAAATGAGGGTACACCCCAAAAGAGTGAGAAAGAGCAAAAATGGAACAATGGGTGGGTAAGGTCGGTATCCATTGCTATTCTGCATAAGGTACGGAAAAGTCCCGTGGGATCCATGCCTGGTTCATTTTAATGAACGTGAGCTTGTCCACATTGTCTCTGGACAGGCGGCTGCGCTTGTCTGTTATAACGCCCCCAGCCGTGCTAAATACCCGTTCAGATAATACACTGGCTGCAGGGCACGCCAGCACCTCCAAGGCGTAAAGGGCAAGCTCAGGCCATGTGCCCAATTTGGAGACCCAGAAGTTGAAGGGGGCAGACCCGTCATTCACTACATGTAGGCGTGTGCACACATACTGCTCCACCATGTTGGTAAAATGCTGCCTCCTGCTAAGACGTTCCATCTGAGCTGCTGGTGCTGCTGTTTGTTGTGGCGTGCTGACAAAGCTTTTCCACATTTCGGCCATGCTAACCCTGCCTTCTGAGGTGCTGGCGGTGCCCTGGTTGCGTTGGCGACCTCCTCCTCCTCCTCCTCTGCCTTGTGCTTCCACTGTGGCCCCGCTGTCAGATGGGAATGCCAGCAGCATGGCGTCTACCAGCGTGCGCTTGTACTCGCGCATCTTGCGATCGCGCTCCAGTGAGTGAATTAAGGACGGTACGTTGTCCTTGTAACGGGGATCCAGCAGCGTGGCCACCCAGTAATCAGCACAAGTTAGAATGTGGGCAACTCGGCGGTCGTTGTGGAGACACTGCAGCATGTAATCGCTCATGTGTGCCAGGCTGCCCAGAGGCAACGAAAGGCTGTCCTCTGTGGGAGGTGTATCGTCCGTGTCCTCTGTATCCCCCCAGCCACGCACCAGTGATGGCCATGAGCTGGCCTGGGTGCCACCCTGCTGTGAACATGGTTCCATCTCCTCCTCCAGCTCCTCCTCCTCCTCATCCTCCTCATCCTCCAGAACTGTGCCCCTGCTGGACAATTGCGTCCCTGGCGTTTGCGTGTGCAGGAACCCACCCTCGGAGCCCCTTGCGAATGACTGCCCTGAAAGCCTTGGAAATGTTACCTCTTCATCCTCCTCCTCCTCCTCATCCTGTGCCACATCCTCTTCCATCATCGCCCGAATTGTTTTTTCAAGGAGGCATAGAAGTGGGATAGTTAAGCTGAGAACGGCGTCATTGCCACTGGCCATGTTGGAGTACTCAAAACAGCGCAACAAGGCACACAGGTCTCGCATGGAGGCCCAGTTAAATTAAATAGCGGAATAGAAAATATGATCCAAAAAAAGTGTATGTATATCACACGTACACAACCACACTGGGCCCCAATTACTATTGTTTGTACCCCTAAAAGGCTAGATGAGGAGTAGGGGGAGTATGGAACAGGCAGCACCCTCAAACCTTCAGAAGTATGAGATGAACCCCAACAACTTGGAAAGGTGGATCTCTCTCACACGTACCAACACAGACTATCCCCCAATTTAACTGATCCCCAAAGGTTTTTGATTAAATAGCGGAATAGAAAATATGATCCAAAAAAAGTGTATGTATATCACACGTACACAACCACACTAGGCCCCAATTACTATTGTTTGTACCCCTAAAAGGCTAGATGAGGAGTAGGGGGGGTATGGAACAGGCAGCACCCTCAAACCTTCAGAAGTATGAGATGAACCCCAACAACTTGGAAAGGTGGATCTCTCTCACACGTACCAACACAGACTATCCCCCAATTTAACTGATCCCCAAAGGTTTTTGATTAAATAGCGGAATAGAAAATATGATCCAAAAAAAGTGTATGTATATCACACGTACACAACCACACTGGGCCCCAATTACTATTGTTTGTACCCCTAAAAGGCTAGGAGTAGGGGGAGTATGGAACAGGCAGCACCCTCAAACCTTCAGAAGTATGAGATGAACCCCAACAACTTGGAAAGGTGGATCTCTCTCACACGTACCAACACAGACTATCCCCCAATTTAACTGATCCCCAAAGGTTTTTGATTAAATAGCGGAATAGAAAATATGATCCAAAAAAAGTGTATGTATATCACACGTACACAACCACACTAGGCCCCAATTACTATTGTTTGTACCCCTAAAAGGCTAGATGAGGAGTAGGGGGGGTATGGAACAGGCAGCACCCTCAAATCTTCAGAAGTATGAGATGAACCCCAACAACTTGGAAAGGTGGATCTCTCTCACACGTACCAACACAGACTATCCCCCAATTTAACTGATCCCCAAAGGTTTTTGATTAAATAGCGGAATAGAAAATATGATCCAAAAAAAGTGTATGTATATCACACGTACACAACCACACTGGGCCCCAATTACTATTGTTTGTACCCCTAAAAGGCTAGATGAGGAGTAGGGGGAGTATGGAACAGGCAGCACCCTCAAACCTTCAGAAGTATGAGATGAACCCCAACAACTTGGAAAGGTGGATCTCTCTCACACGTACCAACACAGACTATCCCCCAATTTAACTGATCCCCAAAGGTTTTTGATTAAATAGCGGAATAGAAAATATGATCCAAAAAAAGTGTATGTATATCACACGTACACAACCACACTGGGCCCCAATTACTATTGTTTGTACCCCTAAAAGGCTAGATGAGGAGTAGGGGGAGTATGGAACAGGCAGCACCCTCAAACCTTCAGAAGTATGAGATGAACCCCAACAACTTGGAAAGGTGGATCTCTCTCACACGTACCAACACAGACTATCCCCCAATTTAACTGATCCCCAAAGGTTTTTGATTAAATAGCGGAATAGAAAATATGATCCAAAAAAAGTGTATGTATATCACACGTACACAACCACACTAGGCCCCAATTACTATTGTTTGTACCCCTAAAAGGCTAGATGAGGAGTAGGGGGGGTATGGAACAGGCAGCACCCTCAAACCTTCAGAAGTATGAGATGAACCCCAACAACTTGGAAAGGTGGATCTCTCTCACACGTACCAACACAGACTATCCCCCAATTTAACTGATCCCCAAAGGTTTTTGATTAAATAGCGGAATAGAAAATATGATCCAAAAAAAGTGTATGTATATCACACGTACACAACCACACTGGGCCCCAATTACTATTGTTTGTACCCCTAAAAGGCTAGATGAGGAGTAGGGGGAGTATGGAACAGGCAGCACCCTCAAACCTTCAGAAGTATGAGATGAACCCCAACAACTTGGAAAGGTGGATCTCTCTCACACGTACCAACACAGACTATCCCCCAATTTAACTGATCCCCAAAGGTTTTTGATTAAATAGCGGAATAGAAAATATGATCCAAAAAAAAGTGTATGTATATCACACGTACACAACCACACTAGGCCCCAATTACTATTGTTTGTACCCCTAAAAGGCTAGATGAGGAGTAGGGGGGGTATGGAACAGGCAGCACCCTCAAACCTTCAGAAGTATGAGATGAACCCCAACAACTTGGAAAGGTGGATCTCTCTCACACGTACCAACACAGACTATCCCCCAATTTAACTGATCCCCAAAGGTTTTTGATTAAATAGCGGAATAGAAAATATGATCCAAAAAAAGTGTATGTATATCACACGTACACAACCACACTAGGCCCCAATTACTATTGTTTGTACCCCTAAAAGGCTAGGAGTAGGGGGAGTATGGAACAGGCAGCACCCTCAAACCTTCAGAAGTATGAGATGAACCCCAACAACTTGGAAAGGTGGATCTCTCTCACACGTACCAACACAGACTATCCCCCAATTTAACTGATCCCCAAAGGTTTTTGATTAAATAGCGGAATAGAAAATATGATCCAAAAAAAGTGTATGTATATCACACGTACACAACCACACTAGGCCCCAATTACTATTGTTTGTACCCCTAAAAGGCTAGATGAGGAGTAGGGGGGGTATGGAACAGGCAGCACCCTCAAACCTTCAGAAGTATGAGATGAACCCCAACAACTTGGAAAGGTGGATCTCTCTCACACGTACCAACACAGACTATCCCCCAATTTAACTGATCCCCAAAGGTTTTTGATTAAATAGCGGAATAGAAAATATGATCCAAAAAAAGTGTATGTATATCACACGTACACAACCACACTAGGCCCCAATTACTATTGTTTGTACCCCTAAAAGGCTAGATGAGGAGTAGGGGGGGTATGGAACAGGCAGCACCCTCAAACCTTCAGAAGTATGAGATGAACCCCAACAACTTGGAAAGGTGGATCTCTCTCACACGTACCAACACAGACTATCCCCCAATTTAACTGATCCCCAAAGGTTTTTGATTAAATAGCGGAATAGAAAATATGATCCAAAAAAAGTGTATGTATATCACACGTACACAACCACACTAGGCCCCAATTACTATTGTTTGTACCCCTAAAAGGCTAGATGAGGAGTAGGGGGGGTATGGAACAGGCAGCACCCTCAAACCTTCAGAAGTATGAGATGAACCCCAACAACTTGGAAAGGTGGATCTCTCTCACACGTACCAACACAGACTATCCCCCAATTTAACTGATCCCCAAAGGTTTTTGATTAAATAGCGGAATAGAAAATATGATCCAAAAAAAGTGTATGTATATCACACGTACACAACCACACTAGGCCCCAATTACTATTGTTTGTACCCCTAAAAGGCTAGATGAGGAGTAGGGGGGGTATGGAACAGGCAGCACCCTCAAACCTTCAGAAGTATGAGATGAACCCCAACAACTTGGAAAGGTGGATCTCTCTCACACGTACCAACACAGACTATCCCCCAATTTAACTGATCCCCAAAGGTTTTTGATTAAATAGCGGAATAGAAAATATGATCCAAAAAAAGTGTATGTATATCACACGTACACAACCACACTAGGCCCCAATTACTATTGTTTGTACCCCTAAAAGGCTAGGAGTAGGGGGAGTATGGAACAGGCAGCACCCTCAAACCTTCAGAAGTATGAGATGAACCCCAACAACTTGGAAAGGTGGATCTCTCTCACACGTACCAACACAGACTATCCCCCAATTTAACTGATCCCCAAAGGTTTTTGATTAAATAGCGGAATAGAAAATATGATCCAAAAAAAGTGTATGTATATCACACGTACACAACCACACTAGGCCCCAATTACTATTGTTTGTACCCCTAAAAGGCTAGATGAGGAGTAGGGGGAGTATGGAACAGGCAGCACCCTCAAATCTTCAGAAGTATGAGATTGTGTTCACTGTACCCCACAAAGATTGAGTTCACTGCACCCCACAATGATTGTGTTCACTGCACCCCACAAAGATTGTGTTCACTGCACCTCACAAAGATTGTGTTCACTGTACCCCCCAAAGATTGTGTTCACTGCACCCCACAAAGATTCTGTTCACTGTACCCCACAAAGATTGTGTTCACTGCACCCTAAAAGGATGTTGTTCACTGCACCCCACAAAGATTGTGTTCACTGCACCCTAAAAGGATGTTGTTCACTGCACCCCAAAAAGATTGTGTTCACTGTACCCCCCCAAAGATTGTGTTCACTGCACCCCACAAAGATTGTGTTCACTGCACCCCAAAAAGATTGTGTTCACTGTACCCCCCAAAGATTGTGTTCACTGCACCCCAAAAAGATTGTGTTCACTGTACCCCCCAAAGATTGTGTTCACTGCACCCCACAAAGATTCTGTTCACTGTACCCCACAAAGATTGTGTTCACTGCACCCCAAAAAGATTGTGTTCACTGTACCCCCCCAAAGATTGTGTTCACTGCACCCCACAAAGATTCTGTTCACTGCACCCCACAAAGGATTTTGTTCACTGCACCCCAAAAAGATTGTGTTCACTGCACCCCAAAAAGGATTTTGATCACTGCACCCCAAAAAGGATGTTGTTCACTGCACCCCAAAAATGATTTTGTTCACTCCACCCCAAAAAGATTGTGTTCACTGCACCCCACAAAGATTCTGTTCACTGTACCCCACAAAGATTGTGTTCACTGCACCCCAAAAAGATTGTGTTCACTGCACCCCAAAAAGGATGTTGTTCACTGCACCCCAAAAAGGATGTTGTTCACTCCACCCCAAAAAGATTGTGTTCACTGCACCCCACAAAGATTGTGTTCACTGCACCCCAAAAAGATTGTGTTCACTGCACCCCAAAAATGATTTTGTTCACTGCACCCCAAAAAGGATTTTGTTCACTGCACCCCAAAAAGGATGTTGTTCACTCCACCCCAAAAAGATTGTGTTCACTGCACCCCAAAAAGATTGTGTTCACTGCACCCCACAAAGGATTTTTTTCACTGCACCCCAAAAAGATTGTGTTCACTGCACCCCAAAAAGGATTTTGATCACTGCACCCCAAAAAGGATGTTGTTCACTGCACCCCAAAAATGATTTTGTTCACTCCACCCCAAAAAGATTGTGTTCACTGCACCCCACAAAGATTCTGTTCACTGTACCCCACAAAGATTGTGTTCACTGCACCCCAAAAAGATTGTGTTCACTGCACCCCAAAAAGGATGTTGTTCACTGCACCCCAAAAAGGATGTTGTTCACTCCACCCCAAAAAGATTGTGTTCACTGCACCCCACAAAGATTGTGTTCACTGCACCCCAAAAAGATTGTGTTCACTGCACCCCAAAAATGATTTTGTTCACTGCACCCCAAAAAGGATTTTGTTCACTGCACCCCAAAAAGGATGTTGTTCACTCCACCCCAAAAAGATTGTGTTCACTGCACCCCAAAAAGATTGTGTTCACTGCACCCCACAAAGGATTTTGTTCACTGCACCCCAAAAAGATTGTGTTCACTGCACCCCAAAAAGGATGTTGTTCACTGCACCCCAAAAAGGATTTTGTTCACTGCACCCCAAAAAGATTGTGTTCACTGCACCCCACAAAGGATTTTGTTCACTGCACCCCACAAAGATTGTGTTCACTGCACACCAAAAAGGATTGTGTTCACTGCACCCCAAAAAGATTTTGTTCACTGCACCCCAAAAAGATTGTGTTCACTGCAGCCCAAAAAGATTGTGTTCACTGCAGCCCAAAAAGATTGTGTTCACTGCAGCCCAAAAAGATTGTGTTCACTGCAGCTCACACACAGAAAAATGGATGTGGATCACTGACACCTGCCTATCTCCAATCCCACACCACACAGCAATATCGATTGTAGTTTGTAGAACACAGTTTCCCTAAAATTCAGCAGACTCTGTCCCTAACAGGATTGAGAAGAGATCGTAGATCAGGATTGAGTGCAGATTCACCCCACCCCCCACACAGCAATATCGATTGTAGTTTGTAGAAGACACTGACCCTATAATTCAGCAGACTCTATCCCTAAAATGCCTACAACTCGCCCTGCCTAAACACTCCGACCTGTCCCTCAATTCTATCCGGACACAAATGGTTTTTTCCTGCCTATCTTTCCCTAATCAGCAGCCAGCACATTGATGTGTGCTCTGTCCCTTAGCTAAGCAGCAGAATGACGCTGCTGCGGCGGCTGCCTCGAACTTATAAAGACTTGGTCACATGCTTCAGACGGCCAATCACAGCTACTAAGACATTTGCAGGCATGGCTGGGATGGCTTAAGGCACACCAGTTAAACGATTGTTGATTGGCTGTTGAAAGCCCGCCATGAAAAGAGCGCCAAAGCATGCAAAACCCGGAAATAAAACGACCGAACACGGATTTTTACCCTAACATACAGTAAAGTGTCCGTGTCCGTGTTCGGGTAAAAAAAATCCAATTATTCGGTACGAACACGAATAATACAGTCCGTGTTCGCTCAACACTACTTTTGAATAGCAGATCAGAACTGCATTGTCTAAATGCTGTAAGTCACAGTAAAATATGAAGGAAAAAAAAGTTCTGTTTTTTTTTAAATCCAGATTAAGCAGACACATATGCACGCCGCCCACCTAATAGACTGATAAAAGTTTTTTTTTCTCCCTCCTCCTCACTGGGCTCAGGTCAGGGCAAAAAGATTGTGCGCTGCACCCCCACACAATAAAATCAATGTAGATCGTTGTCTGATTAAAGAAGATTCTTCCTATTCTTTCCCTCAAAGCAATCTCCAGTCTGCCCCTACAATATTCTACTATCTCTCCCTCAGCAGCATCAGGAACCTCTCCCTACAGTAGTTAGAGCAGAGTGACGTGCGGCGTTATGTGACTCCAGCTTATTTAGAGGCTTGGTCACATGCTGCACTGGCCAATCACAGCCATGCCATTAGTAGGCATGGCTGTGATGGCTTCTAAGGGCACACTAGTTAAACGCTTGCTGATTGGCTGCCTTGCAGCTGTTGAAACCGCTCCATTAAAACCGCGCCAAAACATGAAAAAAATTACCAAACTACGGACTGTATCCCGAACATACAGTGAAATGTTCGGGTCCGTGTCCGGGAACCGAACACCCAAAAGTCCGGTACGATCCCGAACAATACAGTCTGGGTTCGCTCAACCCTAATTATAACTACAACTATATTGTTCTTTATTATATACAGTATGTGCTATATAGTGTATATATAAGTCCTTTTTACTTACCTGTAACCACAGTCACATGTTGATCCAACCCTCGATTTTCTCTTTTTCTGTTTACTTCCTGGTTTGGGTCCTCCCTTGTTGTACATGTTAGTGCCTACCTGACTTGGAGGTAGGCTGCAGCAGGGTCCCCACAGAAGTGATGAAAGGTTGTAGGGGACCAGAAATCTCAGAGGAGGGGGCATAGCAGCACTGGATAAGCAGTCTCCCCACTCAGAAGCAGCAGTGGCGAGGATCTAGGTGTGGGACTTGGGTGAGTATATCTGGCAACACAAAGTAAGGGTAAAAAGCCAAATCAAATCTGTTAGAGGGAGGTGGGAGGGAAGGTAATAAAAAAGTGATTATAAAGTCTCATTTTGTTTTCTATTTAAATAACAAGCATATTATACTTACCTCCTCTATGCAGTAGGTTTGCACAGGGCAGCCCAGATTCTCCTCTTCTTGGGTCCCTTTTTAGCTCTCCTGATCCCTCCCTCATAGAATGCATTAAGATGAAAAACCTTCTGACTTTACAACCCCTTTAACTTTTAGCTGCATTTCCAATTTGAAGCTGGTCCTACAAAAATCTGAAATAAATTACCCTACACATTTCTTATTAACCACAATGCACATCAACTATATGGGGGATCTCCAAATAAATACCAATAAGGTAGTAATGAGGAAAATAAGGCTATCTTTGTATTGCATTAAAATGTGTATGACAACCTTAACTACAAATCTTTAATATTTTGGGATCCTCTAGTTCAAGTGTCATAATGCATTATTGGATAGGTAAACATCCATAAAAGCTTATTCGACATCTATTGTACCATACTATAAAACACTGAAACATACCAAAATGCTATAACATATCTGTAAACAGGCTATTTTATTTAACCATAATGGAAATCTTTTGAGTTAGTGTATAAAAGATCAAAGAGGCGTAAACAGCTTTTGCTGCACTTACATTTATAAACCATATTGCTTGCAGCTTATTTCTTTGCTTATATGTATTTTTTTATATATAACAGTGTTCTCCAGTGTTAAATATTATGGGTATTATAGTCATAATACACATTTCATGCCAAATACACTGTAAGTTTAAACCACTGTCCATGGTGCTGAGCAGGATTTGAAAAATGCAAATGTGTTACAGTGCCATTTTATATAGTGATGGGCTTAACGTTCCAGTCAAACATAAGTTCGACTTATCGGGCATCGGGTGTTTGTGTGTTCGCCAAACACACAAACAAATGGTTCGCCCTCCGATGAGTGCCCCATAATGCATTGCGCGATCGCAGTGCATTAAATTCTTGTGATTGGCCAAAGCATGCACCTGACCTGTATGCTTCGGCCAATCACAGTACAATGTCCTGTCAGAGCCATGATTGGCCAAAGGCAGGGTGCCTTTAGCCAATCATGGCTCAGGGGCTACATACACGCCCCACACTATATAAGGCTGCTTACACAGCAGCCATGTATAGTGTGTTAGGAGTGGAGATTAGGCAGGGTAGTTATCAGATTGTGCTTTGATGTTTAATGCAGTCAATACAAGGTAGCGTGGGGCTGATTCATCTTGTATAACAGTGTAGTGCAGTCAGTGTAGTGTAGTGCTGTGCTGATTCATCTTGCATAATACAGTGTAGTGCAGTAAGTGTAGTGTAGTGCTGTGCTGATTCATCTTGTGTAACACAGTGTAGTGCAGTCAGTGTAGTGCTGTGCTGTGATTCTTGTGTAACACAGTGTAGTGGGGCCATTGAAGTGTTGGTGTATACAACACGTCTTTCTCAACCCACTGATTCCATTTTATTTTTTCGTTGATATATATATATTTTTTTTTCAACTTTTTTTTTTTTTTATGCAGCATCAGGTTCCGTTGCTGCATTATAAGTATTTTTTTGTGGCACAGCAGTACTAATTTTATTTAGGGCATAAATTCTGTCCCCCCTTAGGTGTCGTAGATGCTATTCCTTCTGCATCAGCAGGGTTTTTTTTGTGGTGCAGCAGCACAGATTTTATTTAGGGCATAATTGCTGTCTCCCCTTTTGCATTGTAGGTGCTATGCCTTCTGCATCAGCAAAGGGTTTTCTTTTTTTTTGGCTTTATTGAGTTTTCTTTAGTAAAAAGTATAAAACTATAATAAAATGCTTTATAGTGCACCAAGTACAAAAGTATTGCACCCAAGCACCATATTCCCTTCCCACACTCTATGATAAAAAGTCATAACCCCCCCCCCCAAAAAAAAAAAAAAGAATAATAATGGTTTATAGTGCACCAAGCACAAACGTATTGCACCCAAGCATCAAATTTCCATTCCACATTCTATAATAAAAAGTTATAAAACCCCCCAAAAATCCTCATGTACGAAATGCCAACAAGTAGAGGCAGATTCTCACAGGCCACTAAACGAGGGGTGCATCCTCTGCAGGCGGGGCGCGCTGTTCTTTTTTCCCTGTGTTGGCTGTGTTATTCGGCCACAACATGCAGAAGAAGCCGTCCTCATCCTCCTCATCCTCTGTCACCCAGGCTTATACTAATTTGCCTTCCACTGCAGCTGCCAAAGTGACCCATTCCACAGGCTCCTTGTGCACAGATACTCCTTCCATAGCCTCACCATCATGCATGAAGGAGTCACCTGAATTATTTGATCATAGTGTCAGTTACATGATGCTGGAGGATACGCAGCAATTTGAAAGCTCCGATGTTGGTTCCCAGGTTGAGGAATGGAATAATGTGAGCCTAGAGAGAGGGGGTGACAATGACGGACAAGAAACTAGCAGTCATGTTCCCCCAGCTGCAGCATACTGCCAAGTTTGCTCCAGTGATGAGGAGAGAGGGGATGATGAGATCACTGACTGTACTTGGGTGCCTGAGAGAAAAGAGGAGTAAAGTGAAGAAGAGGAGGAGGTGGAACAACTCCAATGAGGCAGGATGTCCTGCAGGGGCTGGCTTAAGGGAGGCCATCCTATTGCATTACACCACAGAGCTCCACAGGTGCAGAGCGCTGCTAACTCCCTGATGACTTCCAAAAGTTCATTGGTGTGGGCTTTTTTCAACATGCGCTGCAGACTGCAGCTTTGCTGTTTGCAATCTCTGTCTGAAGTAGATCAAGTGTGGCCAGAACACAAGCTGCTTGAGCACCACATGCTTGACAAGACATATGACGACATGCCATGCAGTCCATTGGCAACAGCACCTGAAAGACCCAAATCATAATAAAATACAGATTTCTCCTTGCTCCTCATCTGCAATCTCTACCCCTAATATACCTCAAGTCAAAAACCTGCACTGAGAAGGATGATGGTATAGCAATGGGCGCCACAGGTACTTGCACTCAATCTGCTAGCAGAACATCACCTGTTGATTTGTATAGCAGGCAAATTTCCCTACCCTAGTTGCTGAACCATAAAAAAAAATACTGCCCTAGACATCCACATGCTCAGTGTCTAAATGCTAGCTTGGCCAAATTGCTAGCACTAGAACTGCTGCCTTTTCCTCTGGTAGACTCTGCCCCCTTTCCTGAATTTGCAGAATGTGCTGTACCCCAGTGGAAGGTTCCAAAAATAAATTTATTTTCAAGTAAGGCCATTCCAGCTCTGTACCATCATGTGGAATGCAATGTTGTGGCCTCGTTGGAGAGAGCGGTCAGCAGGAAGGTTCACATTACGTTATGGTCCAGCAGGCATGGTCAGGGACATTACATTTCCTTCACTGCGCAGTTGGTAGCTCTGCTAGCAGCTGGGAAGGATGCAGGACAGGGTTCAGTGCTGGAGCTTGTTCCGCCACCACGCCTCCAAAACATTGTGGGGGATTCTGCCACATCTGCCTGCTCCACCCCTCCTCTTCTTCTTCCTCTATAGCCTCTTCTGCTGAATTGCCCTCTGAACCAGCAGTGCTCCCTAAGTGTTCAAAGGGCTATGCAAGCAGTCAGGCTAAAATATGTCATGCAGTGCTTCAGTTGATCTGTCTAGGGGACAGGAGACACACCAGGGCAGAGATTCTGTCAGCACTGTAGGGGCAGGCTCAGAGGTGGTTGATGCCATGGCAGCTTGAGCCAAGAATGGCTGTATGCGACAATGGCACCAACCTTCTCTCCGCCCTCTGACAAGGACACTTGACACATGTTCCATGCTTAGCACATGTCCAGAATTTGGTGGTGCAGCATTTCTTAAATAGGTACCCGGGCTTACTAGATCTTCTGAGGCAGGCCAGAAAAGTCTGTGGCTATTTCTGGTGGTCCTACAATACCAGTGCTCGGCTGACTGACATTCAATGGGAATTCAACCTGCACACCAACCTCCTCATTTTTGACATGCCCACTAGGTGAAACTCAACATTGGCAATGCTGCAGCAGCTGCACATGCAGCAGAGGGCCATCAATGAGTACCTGTGTAAGTATGGCACAAGGACAGGATCAGGGGAGCTTGGCTTCTTTTCGCCACGCCAGTGGCTGCTGATAAAGGATGCATGCACTCTCCTGTCACCATTTGAGGAGGCCACAACGATGTGAGCCACGACGATGCGTGCATCAGTGACACTGTCCCTCTAGTCTTCCTGCTGGAGCACACACTTTGTAGAATCATGGACAGCACATTTGAGGCAGAACAGCAGGATGAAGAGGAGGACTTCCTTTCTTCACAAGGCCCCCTTTATGCAGATAACATTCCTGCAGGGCCACAAAACACACAGGAGGAAGAAGAGGAGAAGTATTGTGGCAGCATGAATGTAGAGGATAACATACAGCAGTCTTCAAGGGATGGTTTTAATTCCCCAGAAACCCTAGGAGTTGTACATGGCTGGGGAGAGGTTGTTTTTGACAATGTCATCCTTAGTAGCTCAGAGGACTCAGAATCTCATGCCTCCTCAAACTTATGATGCATTGGCTCCCTGTGACGGTACTCATCATCAATGGGAGTGAAAGACAGAAACCTAATGGTTTGGAATTCTTCAAATGGGTTCTGTGTTTACAATTATGATAATGTGTATTGAACTTCAATATCAGAGACAGGCTCTCCCTATTGTCTGTCTATTGAAATGTGATGTGGATTCTGTTAAGCCTGTCTGTTCCATTTGTAACTGAACCTTAACCCACACTGTACTTGTGGACTTCCGTCAGTATACGGCTTCCTCTCAGTCATGAACATAGATATCAGATTTTCCCAGCTGCCCTCATACAAAGCTAGCCGACAACTTGTACTGGACAGCTTGTACTGGAATCCCCATCTTTATTGAACAAGAAACAAACTTTTATACACTTGAGAAGTATGTCAGTCACTACATGAACAATGGCCCAAATATTTACACAAAACATCACACAATGGTTAGATAATGAGGTACAGCTGACCCATGGCTAATCCCATCTAGACAAGGTAATCATAAATTGCACTTAAACTAGCAAGGAAGACCAGACTGCTGGCAACAAGGCTAAAACAAAATACAAAATTGCACATTATCCTAAGTAGAAACACAGAACACCTTATTATTTAGACACTAGGAAGAGACCCCAGTAGCAGTCTGTCCATCTCCTACATTGAAGTACATGGAATACAGGCATTGCTTTGATTATTTAGGAGTCACAGACTTCATTGCAACAGGCTATATATCTCACATTGTAAAGTGGGATTAAATCTTCATATTTCTTGAGAGATATTGTTGATAAATATTACTCTCCCATTTGAAGTTAACCAAACCATTAAGTATCTGTCTTTCACTCCCAGTGACGCTGAGTACCAACACACCATTGTTAAATGTCAATGAACTCCCATATTGTTTCTGTCCAGATGGCTAGATAATACGTTCAGGTTAATTCTATTTCTGTATACAATTTCATCTGCATATGATAATGAAATCTGGCAACCCCTGACCTGTGTGTGGTAATCTGATCAGGAGGGGGAGGTCCATGCTGTATATACATTTTGTGTGACTGTTCAATAAACAGAAGATTCCAGTACAAGCTAAGTTGTCGACTAGCTTTGTATGGGGGCAGCTGGAAAATCTGATATCTATGTTCATGACTGGGAGGAAGCCATATACTGATGGAAGTCAACAAGTACAGTGTGGGTTGCAGTTCTGTTACACTCCCTGATGCTGCAAAGCCTGTGAAAGGACCAGAGAATTTGTGGTATCAAGGAGAGGGATCATTACTGGTTGGCAACCCTTCTTGATCCACGTTACAAGGGTAAAGTTGCAGAGCTTATCCTGTCTTAGCAGAGGGAGCAGAGGATGAAACATCTTGAGGACGCCATGAAGAAAAATTTGTGTAACACCTTTCCAGACACTGTGAGGTAACCATTTCCTGGACAATGTGTTTGAGGCTTTGTTTGGTCAAAGGAGGAGTAGTGGAGAAGGCAGTCAGCTGACTGATGGCTTTAAACAATTCTTTAGTTCTCAGCGCTCAGGGCTGTTAGGTTTAAGCAACCATCGGCAGCTTCTGCAGCATATGGTGCAGGATTATCTAGGGGCAGACTTGGAGACCTTTTCAACTGAGCATCCACTGGGTTACTGGGTTTTGAAGATGGACCACTGGCCAGAACTTGCTCAATGTGCAATTGAGCTACTGGCCTGTCCTGCTTCCAGCGTGCTTTCCGAACAGACATTCAGTGCTGCTAGAGGTTTTGTGACGGACAAAAGAGTGTGTCTGTCCACAGACCTCGTTGACCAGCTGACATTTATCAAAATTAATCAGTCAAACTGAACCTGCAGTCCAGTCTCCAAGGAGAGGGGATCACTCTCTGCTTCAGTATGTCACAGTACATGTTGGCATTCATGTTTCCCTCAATAAACTGTAGCTTCCCAGTGCCAGCAGCACTCATGTAACCCCAGATCATGACACTCCCACCACCATGCTTGACTGTAGGCAAGACACACTTGTCTTTGTACTCCTCACCTGGTTGCCGCCACACACGCTTGACACCATCTGAACCAAATAAGTTTATCTTGGTCTCCTCAGACCACAGGGCATGGTTCCAGTAATCCATTTACTTAGTCTGCTCGTCTTCAGCAAACTGTTTGCAGGCTTTCTTGTGCATCATCTTTAGAAGAGGCCTTCTTTCTGGGAAAACAGCCATGCAGACCAATTTGATGCAGTGTGCGGCCTATGGTCTGAGCACTGACAGGCCGACCCCCCACCCCTTAAAACTCTGCAGCAATACTGGCAGCACTCATATGTCAATTTCCCAAAGACAACCTCTGGATATGACGGGGACCACATGCACTCAACTCCTTTGGTCGACCATAGCGAGGCCTGTTCTGTAGAGTGGAACCTGTCCTGTAAAACCACTGTATGGTTTTGGCCACTGTGTTGCAGCTCAGTTTCAGGGTCTTGGCAATCTTCTTAAAGCCTAGGCCATCTTTATGTAGAGCAACATTTCTTTTTTAAGATCTTCATAGAGTTCTTTGCCATGAGGTGCCATGTTGAACTTCCAGTGACCAGTATGAGAGAGTGAGAGCGATGACATCAAATTTAACACAGCTGCTTCTCATTCACACCTGAGACCTTGTAACACTAACGAGTCACATGACACCAGGGAGGAAAAATGGCTAATTGGGCCCAATTTGGACATTTTCACTTAGGGGTGTACTCACTTTTGTTGCCAGTGGCTTAGACATCAATGGCTGTGTGTTGAGTTATTTTGAGGGGACAAAAAATGTACACTGTTATACAAGCTTTGCACTCACTACTTTACATTGTAGCAAAGTGTAATTTCTTCAGTATTGTCACATAAGAATATATAATAAAAAATTTACAAAAATGTGAGGGGTGTACTCACTTTTGTGAGATACTGTATCTATGCAAAAATTGCCTACATATCAAACTTAATCTTTAATGTTTGAAGTGCCTGCCTCAAAATTATTTTTTCAAAAGGTTTTAACTTTGAAAAAAAGGGGCTAATTTATAAATATTTAAACAGTTTGTCTTCTATTCTACTTTAATTCAGTCTATAAAACATTGTTTAGATGTCAAGTCTAACATTTTCTCTCATTATTTCAGTACTTTCATATTTTAAAAGGCTTGGGAAGTGTAATTTTAAAAAAGATCCAGAGTACTACTCTACATTTCTGATTACAACTGGCAAGAGGCAATTTTGCTAGTTTTTTTTAACCTGTAGATCTCTGCTTTCTCAATATCTGTAAAACTGAGAGTGAACCCAGAATATTTTCTAATCAAGGAATTGCCTATAAGCAGACCCCATCATCTGACAACTAAGATCTTCTCGCTTGCCATAACTTTATATCTCTATTTCTTTCAAAAATCTTTTTGAGATGATTTTCTTGTTATTTACTTTTCATATCCACATTGTGCTCACTGTACTTTCCTGCTAGGTATTGCTTTTCTTCTTTGCTTTTCATGTATTCTTTACCATCCAAAGCCATAACGCTACGTGGAAAAACAAACAATAGCAAAGAACTGTTTTTTGAAAATGGCTGAAGCTAACTGGTGTACAGTCCTTACATTGACTTATTGATGTATAATTGAACCATCTTAAAAAGAAGACAAACAAACAAAACAAGGGCTCTCATTTATCCCATAGTTCTCTGAAAAGAAGCAGGCACAATATCAGTATAAATCTGGTAAATCTGATTTTTTAATCTGTCTCCACCTCCCCCTTCTTTAAATTCAAATCTTTAATGGTCTGAAGTTGTGTGGTTGGGCCACATTCAGGACATATCATTTAGTGGGAGTCTATCTTTTCTATTTCAGAAAGGCCTTACTAAACAACCATAGCTACTTTCTGCTTCCATGTACAGAGCAGTCAGCTGTTTACAAACTGCTGCTAATGCTCCTCATTCCTCCTTATCTTCTTAGCACTATAGCCCCATAAACTGGCAATGAAGAGTCAGTGGAATTATTTGATCATAAAATCACTAACTTGATGAAGAGTGATAATCTTGTGCATGCAGAAGTATTACTCAGTTTAGCTACTGTGGATGAGGACGATATTGCCAGGGTCCTAGAATAAGGTGACATATGGCAGAGTAGCAAGAGGCAGTAACATTCCAGCAGCTGGAGTTTAGTGGGGGACCTTCTTCCACAACATCCATTGTCCAGCCAGAACAGTTTGCAGCCATGTTGAGCTTTCATCCCCAGCCAGTGTTTTCCTGGTTTCCTGCCTTCAAACAGCTTAATCTGTGACATCCGCCATATGCTTAAACTCAATGTTGGTCATGCTGCAGAGGCTGAATTAAGAGCATACTCTCAATGAATACCTTTGTGAACAAGGTTACAAAGACAGGCTCTTGAAAGATTTTTTTAAATCTCACCATGCCAGTGGCTTATTTTTCAGGATGTGTGCAGCATTTTGCCACTTTTGAAGCGTCAACCAAAATTGTGTGTTGCGATAGGTTGGGGATTAGTGAATCTCTATCATGTTCCTTCTGGGGCACATCTTCCATGGCCTGGGGCACAGCAGAAGAAAGAGGAAGACTTCCTGCTGTTTCAGGAAAGCAAGATCCCTCACCTACTCTCTATCCTTGTGCGGCAGAGGTAGCAGGAGCCAGAGGGAGAAGGTTGGGAATAGATGCTTGAGGGACCTCTGCTGCATGCAGTTTGTGGTACTTGTTTTTTTTTTTAATACTCAAATGCATGTGCAAGGGCTCAAAATTTGGGGCATCAAAGAGAGAGACCATTATTGGGTGGCCACCATTTTGAATCCCGGATACAAGGGTGAAATATCCAAACTACTGACACCATCTTAGAGAGAGCTCAAAATGCTGCCTAAAACCATATTTACCAAATTTCCTGATGGTGGCAGAATCCCCTCTAAAGACTAGAGATGGGCCGAACTACCCCTTGTTCATTTCATGGCAGAACTTAGAACATCACAAAAGTTCAGAACTGAATAACGAACTCCATTGAAGTCTACGGGACCCGAACCGGAAAAATAAAAAGTGTCCATTTTAAAGGCTAATATTCAAGTAATTGGGCATACATTGGTTATGGGAGTCTGGGGTACTGTCCTGTGGGACATGTATTAATGAAAAAAAGTGTAAAAACATAATTTTTAATTGATCAGTGATTTATTGATGCTTAAAGTGAAACCTTCAAAATGAGAAATAACAAAAAAATGAAAAATTCCTAAATATAGTGCCTGGGGGTCCCATTAGTCTGTCTGTAACATGTATAGCACCTGCTGCAGCAATAATTACATTTATTAAGCCAAAAAATTACATTTTCCATTTAAGTTTTCTTTATTTTATGAACAACTGCTTGGGGAGCCAGTCTGTATGATGAGGAAACAATTTAGTGCATTCTGAACAAAATGAGAGATTTTTTGGATAATTTCTAGTGTTTCTTTTGCAGACTATGGATAGAAGTAACAGGTGCGGAAAAATAGTTTTTTGGATGTTGTGGTGCCTTTACACCGTAACCCTATAGAGGTACTCTTGATGAATGCTAGAATTGGCCTTGCTTTTAAAAATTGCAATGATATGCACCTGTCAAACAGGTGCAGAAACATTGGGCTTTGGGTGCCTATGGTGCCTTTACACCGTAACCCTATATAGGTACTCTTGATGAAAGCAAGAATTGCCCAATAATTTGCACCTGTGGTCCTTGGGTGTTATTGTGCCAATTAAACCTACACCAAAAAATTTCTTCCAGATGAAATCTACACCCACAAAGCTAGGCAGCCTAGACAGTCTTTTAGAGACTCGAGATCCAAAAAGCACTTAATCAGCGACATCGGCATCAAGGGCTTGATAGCTGCTGCTAATTGAAGACTCATTCATTTTGATTAATGTCAGCTGGTCCACGGAGTCTGTGGACAGATATGCTCTCTTATCTGTCACATAACCTCTGGCATCACTGAATGCCTGTTCGGAAAGCACGCTGAATGCAGGGCAGCTCAGCAGTTCTATTGCATACTGGGCAAGTTCTTGCCAGTGGTCTACTCTCATGACCCCGTAACCCAGTGGATCGCCAACTGGAAATCTCTCCATATCTGTTTTTGCCCCTAGATAATCTCCCACCATATGATGAAGATGCTGCTAATGGGATGTGGAAGCTGAAAGCCCTGGGCACCGAGGCCTAAAACATTTTTGAAAGGCATCACTGAGGCGGCCCCCTTCTCCCCTGCTCCCCTCTTGACCAACAGAAGCCTCAAAATTTTGTTTTCCACCAGACTGTAATCTACTAGTTTTAAAGTGTCCTCAAGAGATTTCATCTGCTTACTCTGAGGGGAGAGATGAGTTCTGACACTTTCCCCTTGTAATGGTGGTCGGAGGGTTGCCAACCTATAGTGATCCTTCTCCTTGATGACAGATATATTCTCTGGTCCTTTTGCAGGCTTTGAAGAATGAGGGAGCCCATACACCGCAAGTATGCGGAGGCATGAGAAGCAGACTCCTCAGGGTCACTGAGGATTACAGTTTCTGTAACTGCCTCCTTCAAGCTACATACTACCCCCAAGAATTCTGGGGTTGAAAAACCATATGTTAAGGGTTGATGTATGTCTTGTTCTGCTTCAGTGCCTCCAAAGCTGCCAGAATCCTCCTCCTTCCTCTCCTCTTGTGTCTTCTGTGGCAGAGGAAAAATGGTCTCTGCATAAAGCGGGCCTTGAGAGAAAGGGAAGTCCTCTCCTTCCTCCTACTGCTCTGTCTCGAGTGCCCTGTCCATAATGCTATGCAGAGTCTGCTCGAGCAGGAACACAACAGGGATTGTGTCACTGATGCATGCATCATCATGGCTCACCATCCTTGTGGCCTTCTCAAATGGTGACAATACAGTGCATGTATCCTTTATCAGCAGCCATCGGCGTGGGGGAAAAAAACCATGCCAGCCTGACCCTGAAGTTATACTAATACTATACTTACACAGGTACACGTTGATAGCCCTCTGCTGCATGTGCAGCTGCTGCAGCATTGCCTAAGTCTAGTTCCTCCTGGTGGGCAGTTTATGGGCAGTTGCAATTCCCACTGAATTTCACCCAACCGAGCACTGGCTGTGTATGACCACCAGTGGACAGGAGGTTTGTGCCATTATCGTACACCATCATTCCTGGCTCCAGCTGGCATGGCCTGAACCACCTCTGGGCCTGCCACTGCAGAGCTGACAGAATCTCTGATCTGTTGTGGTTCCTGCCCCCTAGACAGACCAGCTGAAGCAATGCATGGCACCTTTCAGCCTGCCTTATTGAAAAGCCACCAAAACGCTTAGAGTTGGCTTGTGGTTAATGGGACATTTCAGCAGAGGGAGGGCATGGAGGAGGAGGTGGTGGAGCTGACAAATCTTGAATCATCACCACTAGCTTTAAAGAGAGGTGGCGGCACAACTAACTGCAGCCCTGAGCCCTGTCCTGCATCCTTCCAAGTTGCAGGCAAAGTTACCCAGTGTGCTGTGAATGAAATATATCATCCCTGACCATGCTTGCTGGACCACGTGTCAGCAGTAACGTGGACCTTGCGGCTGACTACCATGCCCAAAGATGCCATAACATTTCTCTTCTACATGATGGTAGAGAGCTGGAATAGCCTTTAGTGAACTGAAAAGAAATAGCGACTGGGAACCTGCCATTGTGATACAGCACATTCTGCAAATTCATGGAAGGGGACAGAATCCACCAGATGGAAAGGCAGGAGTTGTAAAGCTAGCAGTGGAAAGCTTGAATTTAGATGCTGGGCATGTGGGTGGCAGTGACTGTAATGTTTTTCTTTGCTGCAGGAGATGGGGCAGAGAAATTTGCCTGCTGTATTCTACAGCTGGTGGTGTGTTACTGCCAGTTGAGCTGTAAGGACCTGGGACACCCTGCGCTATACCATCATCCCTGTTAGTATAAGCTACCTGTTTAATGCACATATGCATTAAGCGGGCAGTGCTGCACAAAAATATACTGCGTTATACGTGCAGTAATGCACTGATATATACTGTGTTAAACATGCAGTAACGCACTGATATATACTGCTTTAAACGTGCAGTAATGCACTCAAATGTGCTGTGTTAAATGTGCAGTAATGATATATACAGCATTAAACGCGAAAAAAATGCACTATTACAGTATATACTGCACTAAACGTGCAGTAATGCTCTGCTATATACTGCCTTAAACATGCAGTAATTTACTGAAATATACTGCTTTAAATGTGCAGTAGTATTACATGTCCCCCATGGCAGCACCCAGCTCCACATTCCCCCTTTTGACAATAGCTTGCCTATTAGCCCGGAAAAGGGGCAGAATTTAGTATCAAGATTCAAACCCCTATAGACTTCAGTAGTGTTTTCTGCCAAGTTTGTGTTTTACATATTTCCAGCAGCATTTGATGAACCTCATACAAAGTGAACCCAGGCAGATTAGCTCATTCCTACACTTGACATATATGTATGCTTGACATGTACTGTATATGTATATAAAGCTTTGTTTTTTTTTGTATGATTGAGCATTATAGTTTCTTATATCAGCTATAAAAG
Organism: Pelophylax lessonae; assembly: GCF_965119305.1. Classification (NCBI taxonomy): domain Eukaryota; kingdom Metazoa; phylum Chordata; class Amphibia; order Anura; family Ranidae; genus Pelophylax; species Pelophylax lessonae. The sequence goes on from NC_138770.1 coordinate 342,722,370, forward strand.
TGGAACCTTACTTAACCCTTCCTGGACCACGCTATAGCCAAAAGACGGCTACAGCGCTGCCATTCAATTTTCGGAGGGCATCCATAGATGTCATCCCAGAACTTCACCTGTCGCGCACCCCCTGGGGCATGCATCGGGTGTGCTCTGTGACCGCTGTATCCTTTGAACACAGCTGAATACAGATTGCGGTAAAAGGCCAATCACAGCGGCCTTTTACCACATGATCAGCTGTGTCCAATCACATGTTAACAGACTTGCCGGGTATCGGCAGTCCTTTCCTCACAAGATGTGTCTGTGTGAGGAAAGGAGAGCTGATAACTGGAAGGCTGTCAGTACATTGTTTACTCTGATAATCATGGCACTGATCACCAGTGCCCTGATTATCAGTGCAGCCCCATCAGCACAGTTCAGTGCAGCTTATCAGTGCCTATTAGTGCTTCCTATCAGTGCCGCCTCATCAGTGCCCATCAGTGTAGCCTCATCAGCGCACATCAGTGAAGATGAAAAAATACTTATCTGCAAAATTGTGGAATCAAAGCTAGGAAATCTTTTTTTTTTTTCAAAATATTTGGTCTTTTTTTTTGTTTAGCAAAAAATAAAGAATACAAATACAAAAAAAAGTTCTGTTTATGTTAAAATAAATGCTAAAAATGTTATGTGGGTAGATTTTTGCATAACCGCGCAATTTAATAGTTGGTAAGGTTGAAAAAGACACCAGTTCATCCAGTTCAACCTGTGGCGTGTGAGTGTGCTTGTGTTATGTGAATAGTACATTGCATATCCCTGTATGTTGTGATCGTTAAGGTGCCTATCTAACAGTTTTTTAAACTATCGACGCTCCCTGCTGATACCACTGCTTGTGGAAGAGAATTTTACATCCTTACTGCTCTGATAGTAAAGAACCCTCTACGCAGTTTAAGGGTAAACCTCTTCTCTTCCAATTTCAGTGAATGGCTTTGAGTCTTTTTAAATTTCCTTTCACTGAAAAGTGTTTTCCCTATGCTAGGGTCACCAGTACTGTACACTGCTATCACATCCCCTTTCAAGCGTCTCTTCTCCAGAGTGAATAAGTTCAATATTTGTAGTCTTTCCCCATAGCTGAGATCCTCTAGTCCCTTTATTAGCTTTGTTGCCCTTCACTGGACTCTCTCCAGTTCCAGCACCTCCTTCCTGAGGACTGGTGCCCAGACCTTGAAGGCATACTCAAGATGCAGCCAGACCAAAGACCTGTAGAGTGGTAGAATTATTGTTTTATCTCTGGAATGAATTCCATTTTTAAAGCATGCCAATATTCTGTTGGCTTTGCTTGCAGCAGCTTAGCATTGCATGCCATTGCTGAGCCTGTCATCTACTAGGGCACCCAAGTCCTTTTCAATCTTAGATTCCCCCAGAGGTTCTCCCCCTAGCGAGTAACTTGCATTCATATTTTTAGCATCCAAATGGATTACTTTACATTTCTCAACATTAAACCTCATTTGCCATGTAGTTACCCACCCCATTATTTTATTTAGGTTTTTTGGTAAGTTTTCTACTTTGTATCATCTGCAAATATTGAGATTGAGCTGTTTATCCCATCCTCTTTATAGTTTATGAATACATTAAACAGGATTGGTCCCAGGGTGGATCCTTGGGGATCCCACTTACCACACTAGACCATTCAGAAATACAGTTTTCAATCCAGATACTCACCCTATGGTCCAGGATGACAGATCTCAGCTTGTAAAGTAAACATTTGTAGGGAACTGTATAAAATGCCTTTGCAAAATCCATATACACCACATCCACAGGCTTTCCTTTATCTAGAGGGCAGCTCACATCTTCATAAAATGTTAATAGATTTGTCTGGCAGGAATGATTCTTCATGAATCTGTGCTGATTACCAGTAATGATACCATTTTTATTACTAAAATCTTGGATTTAGTTCCTTATTATCCCCTCCATTAACTTACATACTATCGATATTAGGCTGACTGGTCTGTAGTTTTCAGGGATATATCTCGACTCCTTTTTAAAATATTAGTACCACGTTGGCTTTTATCTAATCAGCTGGTACCATCCCAGTCAGTAAACTGTCCATACGAATTTGGAACAATGATCTAGCTTTCACCTGCCTGAGTTCCTTAAGGACCTTTGTGTGTAAGCCACCTGGTCCTGGTGACTTATTTATGTTAGGTTTTCAAGTCTATTTCTGATACTGTCGTCTTTTTATATTTTCTTTGTAAACACTGGGTGAAAGAATGCTCTTAAAACCTTTCTCTTCTCTTTGTCTTTTGTAACCAAATTCCCATCATCATTTTGAATGGCAATTACTCAGTCATGCTACACTGTACCCACAGAAAATAATTTTTTTTCACACAAATATAATTCTGGGTCTGCAGATAGGTACTCAGGTACTCAAAGCTTTAAAGGCTCAAAGTTTTAAAGCCTTTTCTTTTGCTTGTATATGCATTTTTGCCTTTAGTTTAGCCACCCCAGAATAATTTTAGCTCTTTTAAATGTATTTCCCGTTGGAATGCACTGGCCAATACCTCTATTTAGAATGCTCTTAAAACATTCCCATTTTTCCTCCTTGTTCTTTGTTCCTAGGATTTTCTCTCATTTAATTTTGTCTAGCAAAGTGTGTAATTTAGGGAAGTTGGCTCTTTTGAAATTCAGTGTACTTGTATTACACTTGTGCTTCTCATTTCTGTGATTTATACTGAATCTAATGAACCTGTGGCCACTGTTTCCTACGTTGTCCTGTATTTCCACATCCGCAATTAGGTCTGTATTATTAGTAATCAGTAGGTCAAATAATGCGTTATCTCATGTTGGTGCGTTCACCAACTGACCCATGAAATTATCATGCAAGACATTTAGGAAAAGCAAACCTTAGACGACTGAGTGGTTCCTTCTGCCCATTCAATATCTTGATAATTAAAATCCCCCATTATAATGACATTTCCCAGCATTGCCTCTATTCCAAGCTGTGATAGGATGTCTGCCTCCCCTCCTCCCTTAGGTTAGGGGGCCTGTAGCATATGCCCACTATCGCTTTTCCATTATTTTCCTCCCTTTGGTGCTGCACCCACAAGAATTCCACCTCCTGTTATAAGGCTGCAATTGAGATTTGCCAACATACTTACCATGAGTTTTAGTATTCTAGTCACCTTACCACTACTGCCCCAACATTACCTGCTGAACCTTGCTCCATGCTGGCTAGCTCTATATCTGGACCCTTCCCTCAACACATAGTTTAAAAGCTCCGCTAACTTCCATCCTCTCTCCTAGCAAAGCTGCACCCTCCCCATTTAGGTGCAGTCCATCCCTGCTAAAGAGCTGGTGACAGACTGGGAAGTCAGCCCAGTTCTTCAGGAACCTGAAACGCTCCTTTCTACATCAGATCCTCAGTCACCTGTTAATTTCTCTAATATCCCACTGCCTCTCTGGTGTGGCTTGAGGTACTGGTAGTATTTCTGAGAATCCTACCTTGGAGGTCCTGCAATTTAGTTCCTAAGTCCCTGAAATCATTTTTTAGGACTCTCCATCTTCCTCTAACTTTGTCCTTTGGTGCCCATGTGTACAATGACAGCTGGGTCCTCCCTATCCTCACCCAATAATCTGTCCACCCGATTCTCAAAGTGCCGTTCAAATTGTCATTCAAAGTGCAACAATACTGATAGCTGAAAATTGGCCTGGGCAAGAAGGGATTAAAGGTGCCTGGTATTGAAGTAGTTAATGAATAAACATTTTTGAACAGGCAGGATTGTTAATGCAAAAGAGATATACTATGTCTCTCTCCTATAAGAAATTCTTATCTGCTTAATTTCAATACACACTGAGCTTTACATGCAGCTCAATGAACAATATCTGCATGTGCCAAGATGAATAAACTCCCAGACATATGTGGGAGTGACATTGAACCGCACAGTAAAAGTGGCCAAAGATTGAAACCTGCAGGAAGACTGGCTGAAGATGTTAGTGGCCAGCAAGGGTGCTCATGGACACTGCAATGCTGGAGGGGAAGTGGGTGGTTCCACTTTATTATGTATAGTTTATAGTTGAATTTCTCTTTAACAATTTATTAAACAAATTAATGCTCCATAAAGTACTTGTGAAATCATAAAACAAAAAATGTCTTTGAATCTTTGCCCATTTTCTCTGAGCCGGCTTTAAACATATCCGTATGCCTCTGTAAACTAGGCTATCAAAAGATAAACAAAAGCTTTTGAAAAGTAAACCAAACATGGTGAGTGGTGCAAATGTAAAAGCTGCAAGAGGATTTCATAATATTTTATTTCAAGCGTAATATATTTAAACTTTTGTACAGTGTGTTTTATCATTGCCAGGCAAGGTATTATCTGTTTCAAAAACAATGAAACAGAGTTCAGGAAAGTTTAGCAGATTATTTTGCAGTAAACTAAGTTCTGGGTTTACATTTTGTTTTTAAAAAATAATTTTCAAGAAATGTAGCTAAATAAGATGGGACAAAGAGCAGTAAGAGAATATGATTGAATTATGGGCTACTATAATGTGCAAATTGTTACTGCTAAAGCCACTAAATATAGAATGTGTGATATACTATGTATTATTATTATTATTATTATTATTAATAATAATAATAATATTATTAATATTATTGTTATTAATATTCAGAATTTATATAGTGCCAACGGTTTGTGCACTGCTTTACAATATAAAGGGAGACAGTAAAGTGGGAATACAATTTAATACAGAAGGAATCAGAGGGCTCTTCTCTTAAATTCAGAGCTCTAATGAGACTACTATTAACTTCAAATGATATACAGTATATTCAATGCATTTGCTTACTTTTCACACAATGCTTGTACCCTTTCCCTAGTGATTTTTCTGCACCTCTTATGTTTAGCTGTGGTACAGATATGTTAACATTGATTATACTGCATGATAATTGGTGTATTAACTTGCTTGAAAATGTATGCAATACTAGTTTATGAAAATCATCCAGCTGCCACCAGTCATTCGGGTGTCAGACCGATATATCTTTATTTTTTGCTTTGTATGTTCCAAGGGGTTCTGCTGTTTAGGAAAATGGTGCACCCTAGGTGACTAGAATCTCTATGTACAATAACCAGCTATTTTGACCTTTGAAAATGACCATTACTTCCCCTCAATATTCCTGTCTGATCTGGAACATTTGAATTGGGAACATCACCTACAAGCTGTGTAGTTCTAAACAAAAAATATTATGATCCCTTTCTGAAAGTAGTTGTATCCAAGATATGACTCCTTACAGTCAAGTATTGATCATAAATAAAGCATACACATATACTGTATGTATTGTTTTACACATTTGTTTTACTACATAGTGAAGCCCGTAGGATTTATTAAAATCAAAACAGTAAAGAATAATACTCACAAGGTATCATTTAGAAATAAGCATTGAACAATATTGAGCAGCCTTGCACAGCTAATCCCTTAATTTCCATGTCGCTGCCAGCGTGCGTTCCACGGTGGTTAACAGGAAATGACGCTGCAAAAGCTCCGCTGCCCGGAAGTGCGTTGACGCGTTTCGCCCGCCTTAATGGGCGTTATCAAAGACATCTTTGACGCACTTCCGGGCAGCGGAGCTTTTGCGGCGTCATTTCCTGTTAACCACTGTGGAACGCACGCCGGCAGCGACACGGAAATGAAGGGATTAGCTGTGCAAGGCTGCTCAATACTGTTCAATGCTGATTTCTAAATGATACCTTGTGAGAATTATTCTTTACTGTTTTGATTTTAATAAATCCTACGGGCTTCACTATGTATGGCTTCTATCCTTGCATTTGAAATACATATTGGAGAGTGAGAGGAGATGAATTATTAAGGAGCCATTCTAAGAGGTGCATGTCATCCATCCATCCGTCCAAGGGATATCTCATATGCTTGGGTGGCTGCATTGATCCTGTTATCCGACTAAAGAACATCATATATGCTTAAGGCTCATTTATACTCAAAATCTGGTGAGTGCATCCCCATTGGGGGTCTTTTTCCTGAAGAGCACTTGGGCACTTATGGATTTGAGCACCTGTTTGGCACTTTAGTTTCTTTTGAAGAAACCTCCTTTTGGACTGCACCTCAACAAATTATTTTGCACTTTATATGGTCATATTATGGACACTTAATTATTGCACTTTATTAATATATATTTAGTGATTATGAATGCACTTTTTGCTATACTATATTAATTTTTTACAGCACCTACTAATTTTTATAGCACTTATATATATATATATATATATATATATATATATATATATATATATATATATATATATATATATATATATATATATATATATATTTTTTTTTTTTTTTTTACCTGTTAGCGCTGTCTATATATGTTTGTAGTTAAACCAGGACTATGATTAAATTTAAACACAAATTTGTAATCCAGATTCAGAATAATATACTGTAACAGTTTATAGGTTTTGTAACACATTTAAGCAATGGTAAAATAGGGATAATCCCTGCAGGTATGAATATCTATTTAAAAATAAAATAGTATATGGGATATTGATTGGTAAATGATGTTGAATATAAAATAAACTGATGCAGATATATAAAAACTAGACTATACAGTATATTTTATCAAATATTTATCTGTAATGCTTCTTATGTATTTAATATAACTTATGTATGTATGTATGTTAAATGGAAATAAGTATTACAGTGTTCCAGTTTTAGTAATGATGATATTTTATTTCAGGGAGAGAAAGGTTTTGACGGACTTCCTGGCCCAATCGGTCCCATGGTAGGAATAAAAATATCTTGTACATCCAGAAATATTATACTTTAAAAATATGCATTTAGTATTTTTTTAACATATTATCAGTTGTGCCATATATATATAAATTGAGGTCTACATCTTGTGAGTATAAGTAAGATAATTTTCTGCATTACACAAATATTAGAAAAGTATATTACATTGGAAATGTATCATAAACATGGTAAGGTTTCATGATTATTCTCAATTTTTGTTTTCCCTAAAAATTTAATATTTAGATTTTTTTCTACAGTATTTGCTAATGACATAAATGTTTGAAACTACTTTTCAATTATTCACATTGTTTTCTGTGTTTCTAGAATAAACTAATACTATTTCTCAAGGAAATTGATGTAAATTTACTTCAAGCCATAACCACTTGCCTTTCAAGTTCTGATCCTGTGCTTCTGTGTTGTGTTCACAATTATCTCTACAGCATGTTCCTATGAAAATAGAAAATATACATTTTTAAAAGACACACATTCAGCCTGTTATGACTATGGATATGTGGAAAGACTGTAGAGATGCTTCAGTAACACATCAATGGCATTAACATAAAACAATTTGTCCTTCCTTCCATCATCAAATTCCAAAATACATATAACATATTGCTACCTAAAAGACAATCAGTCTTTTGAACACCAGTGCAAAATATGTAAGCAGCTTTATTAGGCCGCAAAGTAGGAGGGAGAGACAAGGCAGATCTATTTTATAAATAAAAATCCGTGTTAATTCAGAGACAGTTCCCAGAAAACTACAGTTGCATAGTATGTAAGCAGCTTTATAAGGCCACAATTTAGGATGGGGCAAGATTTATCAATAAAAAATTATAGCGTATATTATTTCAAAGACAATACTTGCAAATAAAAAAACGACACACAGCAGGTAAAAGGAATCCATCTGCAGAAACATTGTGTGCGGCACCTTTACAAAGCCGGAGCATAGGAATAGGACAGGAGAGGCCACAGGAGCTGGTTATGTTGACAAGCCAGTAGAGGTGGCATGAGGGGAGCTGGAAATTGTGTCAGGCCAGATGTGGTGGCAGGAGCTGGTAATGGTCTAAAGTATATTTTGGCCAGATTACAAGGTAAAATTTAGTTAGTAGCACCAGCTGCATGGATTTTGTGATCATTGTTGATCCAGGACTGGTTCATTTTAATGAAAGTGTGATGGGGACAGGCATATTTGTCGCTTAGTCATAAAACCACCTGCTTTGCTGAAGACCCCCTCAGACAGCCTATTGCAACCCAGAAGCTCCATCGTGTACTGTATAAGCTCTGGCCAGTAATCCATCCTGGACACCCAATAGTCCACGGGATTATCACTTCAAAGAAAGTCCACATTACCCTGGGCATTTCAATCATTGGGTTCAGGTGCTGCCAGTAACTGCTGCCTGCAGCCGGGCTTGACTGCTGTGCCATGGAAAAACAACATGAAAGTGCCAATGAATCCTGTCACTATTTGGAAATGTAGCCAAAATGTTCTTCTGTGGCACCTCTTCTAGGTGGCACAGTTTTTAATTTGCAGATGCAGAACCTACTTACACCCTATTAGCTGTGTGTGCAGAACCTCTGCCTCTTCCTTTGGGGCCTACCTGAAAATATAAATACAGTACATTGCATAACTTTATTATCAGCTATGGCAATAGGGAAAATTAGGTAATGATTCTTTAGTGCAGTTAAGAATATGATGACTTGATGCACTATACCTCACAAGTATGCTGTGATGTGCTGCAAAAAAAGGGCAGCTTTGCTTGAGTCAGTCATATGTTAAATTTCAATAAAATATAAAAATATAAATATAAAATTCAATGTTAATATAAATCGCACGGACAGTAATATTTATAGCGATATATAGCACTCTATAGCACAACTATCTTTCCCTAATTAAACACTGTCAGCTCTCCCCTTCTGATCCAACACTTACTGACAAATGGCTGCTGGGAACCCTACTTTTTAAAGGCTGGCACATATGAAATTAATAATTCTAAGCCAAATAGCCATAGATCAAAGGCCAATAAGTGAACTGTTGGTAACTGTTGGCTATATCAGTAAACGGTTACATTTGTTTACTGGGTATGTGAACTGTGAACAACTTCAGATTCAGGTTAAACATGGGTTCACCTCACGCTAGAACCTTTACTACGTCAAATTCAAAGTACCACAGACATTAAAGGGATTACCTTAAAGGGCAAAACTTATAAATTGGCTGCCTATGCTGATGACATCCTGCTCTTTCTCACCGACCCCCTGATCACAGTACTTAACCTTCTTACGGTTCTCAAAACGTTCCAAGACTTGTCCAACCTAAAGATAAATTATTCTAAATCGCGAGCCAGCCCTCAATGTGTCCCTTCCCTCCTCGCTCCTGCCGCTCTGCCAGACCAATTTCCCCTTCCACTGGGATCCACAGGCTATTACTTACCTGGGTGTCCAATTGCCAAGCACTCTTTTGGACCTGTAGGCTAAAAACCATTTGGCGATCTTGAACACGGTTCGGACAGATTTACGCTCTTGGTCCCAGGGACCCTTCTCCTGGTTTGGCAGAGTAGCGGTAGTGAAGATGAACATTCTCCCCCGCCTACTATATATTCTTCAAGCCATCCCAATCCATGTCCCCCCGGCCTTCTTCAAAGCGTATCAGCGTATGTGCACGGAATTCATTTGAATTCTAAGAAACCTAGAATCGGCTGGGACACGCTTACCCGTCCCAAGATGGAAGGCGGCCTGGGCCTACCTCACTTGCTCAAGTACCATTGGGCATGCCACCTTTCTAGGATAGTCGATTGGCATGCACATACGGAATCCAAGGACTGGGTGAATTTGTAAAGTACGATCTCTACTTTTTCTGCGCATCACCTTCCATGGATGGCTCCTGACTCAACGCCTCATTTCATACTTTCGCAACCCCTGACGGGAGCGACGCTTTGTATATTCCATACAATTTGTAAGCAGTTAGACATCTCCCAGAAACGTAGCCCTCTTAAGCCCTTGCACTCCAACCCAGAATTCCCCCCAGGCCTACCATTTGTACCATTGGAGGGACCCTCTTCGACGATCCCCTATAGAGCCCACCACTTTTTCGCCGGTTCTCGTTTACTCTTGCATTGGGACCTCCTTTTCAAGTTCCCGACAGTGTCCATTCCTCTGTACTGCTACTTTCAAATACGGCACTTTTTAACTCGTACCCAGCCGTTGGCTGATTGGACTCGTCCACTATCATCCTTTGAAAGGCTTTGCGATGCCCCTGGCCCCCATCGCCACCTAATCTCAATTCTATACTCTATGCTATTCCCCATCTCCCATGCACCGGCAGAAACTCTTCGGAGACGCTGGATGGGGGAGTTGGGTCTGGACCTCTCCAGTGATGATTGGGCCAACATTTATTTGCATACCCATAAGGGTTCTGTAAATGTACTAGCACAGGAAACAGGATTTAAACTGTACTCTAGATGGTACAGGACCCCGGAATTGCTGCACAAGTTTTCCTCAACAAATTCCCCCTTATGCTGGAGATGTGGGCAACATCCGGGGTCTCTATTGCACATTTGGTGGGAATGCCCCATCATTCGGCCTTTCTGGCAGGAGGTCCAGGCCATAATCCCCCGCATCACTACCTACACGCCTGACTTCACTCCGGCGCAATACCTCCTCCACCATACGTCTTTATCGTTTGCCAGTTACAAGAAATCTCTCACATTACACCTGATCAATGCGGCCAGAATGCGTGTGCTGTGCCATTGGCTCTCCACTTCTCCCCCTACCATTGCGGAGTGGCTGCGCCGGATTCAGCGAGTGGCTGAGATGGAAGATATTGTCGCTCAGGCCAGGGACTCCCACCACAAATACTACACGACCTGGGCTCCCTGGATACATTTCAGGACGTTGCCCGATTTCCAGCATCTGAGCTCTTGATCACCGATACTCTCCCTCTCCGCTGATGAAGGGGACACATGACGGGTTAAACCCTTCGCAATTTAATTTCGCATGTCCCAACGTTTCCCTCCCTGTCTTCTTTTTTTGTTTTTCTGGCCTGCGGTTGGGATATTATCAGGTGGCTGTTGTAGTGTTTCCTGTTCCTGTCCTAACTGTATGCCACGCCTTCAGTTTACAAGGTTTCAAGGCTTTATTCTCCATGTCTTGTATACACCTGCAATGGTCTTGTATTTTGTAATGTGCCTTATTTCAATAAAACGTTTTGACAAAAAAAAAAACATGGGTTCACCTCGAACCCATGTTTAACTGGAACCTGACACTCATCTCTAGTTCTGGGCTGCTCAACTTTTAGAGATACTGAACTTTGTACTACAGTAGGGTGAATGTGTGTGTGTGTGATGGGGAGTATTATTTGCACACAATATTTGGTTCAAGACTTTATTGGTGCTATATCATAAGAGTACAGTATCATTCTATATCTAATTTCAGTTGCTTTTACACAGAGCAAGGAGTTGTGTTGAAAAAGGGGAATAAGGTTGGAAGGATTCGGGGTGAAGTACTATTATGTATAGTAGTGAAAGGTGAGCACCGATGCAAAAAACAAATATGTGGGCTCAAATACAGAAAGATCTGCCCCCAAATTGTAATGATTACAGAAAAAGCAGTAATATATTTAACATTATAACGTTTAACATTGTAATACCTGCATTGACTTTTCTGTGCATGACAATAAAAAACCATAACATCAAGTCACATATCAAATTATCCAGTTGGTATTGTCTGATGTTTTTCTGATTACAGTTTTTTATTGTCCTTTTTATGTTCATTATGTTGCTTATAAATGCAAAAGGACAGTGAGTATGTTTTTGTGCAAAGGATGATAAATTGCTGTAAAAGGGGAAATATTCAGTTCTAGTAGAACTGGGTAGTTTACTTGTGGTAAATGCCAGTTATATAAAGAAATTGGCTGTCCTCTTCATTGCAGAAATCATCCCCTACCCCTATTGCCAAACCAGGCAGTGATCACTATATTTGCTGTGAATTGAATATTCACCAATTAAGAAAATTAGGAACCTGTAAAGGTCTTCTTTTATCTATATTTAGGAATTCTGACATTTTTATTATAAAAAAATTTAATACCAAGTTGCTGCAAAAAAAAAAAATAAATAAATAAACCTTATGTGGCTGTTAGCTCAGGAAAAATAACTATAGCAGCTGCAGGCCATACATACTTCAGGATGAAGCTTGTTTCACCATAAACGGCTCAGTAAACAATCTTCAGCCTTCAAGCCACTCATATTTTCCTAAGGGTATTATCATGGAATATGTAAACTTCATATTGGCTAAAACAAGCAAACAGAGACAACACAGCTAAACATTTTTGGCAGGCTGTGCTAGACATATGAAACAAATATATTAGTTTCCAGTCATGTTTTAATTAAAGGCAGTTGCTACAAATGCATCACTGTAATAACAAACACGTCACATTCACCACTGTTGTATGGCCTTACTGAGCTCTAACAGGCTTGTTTATTAAAGCAGAATGGTGAGACTGAGCAAAGATCAGTAACCCATCAGAACGTACCTGATTTTAGTTGACAGTAGTCAAGTCGGTTTGAGATGATTTCTGATTGGTTGCTCTGAGTTCTTTCATTTTGCACATCTTATTTCACTGTATCAAAAATCTATAGGTTCTTCAAAGCAGCAGCAGCCATATAACTATTACTTTGTTCATACTACAAACATATTGCAGTGAAAGGGCCTTAACTTTCCTTTTTTTAACTCACTCTCATAGCCACAATTCACTGCAAACTGGCTTGTCTTTTTCATGAGAGTTTAGTAGGTGGATCAGCTGTGTGGTCTGACTGATTAAAATATATATTTTTCCCAGTCTAGTTTCATGTTACAGGCATGTTACATTAACAATTCTTTAAGTGGACCTATACTTTCTATCAAACATTGAGCCTTTGCCTATATTAAGTTAGTTCCCTCAGTTTGCTGCATGCCTGGGGGGGGGGGGATTCCCTCATTCTCCTGTTTCGCAGAGACCAGACTGTGATTGGACTTCAAGCCTACACTGTAACTTTGTAGCAAGCCACAGGGAGAGAGGCTGCAGCAGGAGGCTGATCTGTGTCAGACATTTATTAATACAGGCACTAACTGCTAAGATACCAGGATGTGCAGGAATGTGTCATTTGAGTGACAGCTTCTCTGTCCAAGAAGTAAATGCATATTTTGGAAAAGTGCAAAACAACACTATCCCCAGAATTTCTGCATGGTCAACTTAGACCATGGCTTAGGTGGCAAGGTTGCCAGATGCAGCATACAGTTGCAATATGACTTTTGGTAACACATTTCAATGTGTAAGAAAAGCTCGAGACAGTTGCCCTGCCTGTGCAGCTTTGCTAGTGGAAGGGATACTAGGTTCAAAAACCTACAAATACATTTCCATTTGAATAGCTACAGTTTTTGGCAGCAGATCTTGGTAAATGTAAAAAATATTTAAATGATGATCTTAAAGGTCATAGTTGAATAGAGTTCAATGTGAAGCTATCTTTTGATTGTCTATCTGTTGGAGCTTCAACTTGAGCTTGAACTTTTTGTTCAGGGATAGCCTATAGGGATGATCGAATGGTTCGGGTCGACCAACGGTTCGGCCCGAACATTGGGTGTTCGAGGTTCGGCCGAATTTAGAACTTTTTGCCCAAAAAGTTCGGAATTCGGCAACCAGAACCGACCAAAATGCAATGCTTCAGGAAATGGGCTTTAAAATCCCGTGATTGGACCAGAACCATTAGCAAAAGCCAACTGATGGGGCAGGAGAATGCTAGGAATGTGATTGGAGTGACTAGGGGGTCCCTAGACCAATCATTAGTGAATACGCCCCCCAGTATATAACATAGCCCCCGCCATATTCCTAGCATTGTTATACTGGACATGGAAGAGAGTGGAAGCAGTTCTGTTAATTTTACTTTAAAAGTGTTATTTAGCATTTATTAGTGTGAGGAAAGGGATATCTAGTGTAGTTAGAGTGCTCCTTTACACTTAAGTTAGCTTCAAAAATTTAGTTTCTGTAGGGAAAGTGTTAAGTGTAAGGGGACCGTAGTGTAGTGTAGGGTTAACTGACAGTGACTGCTATGGAAGGGTGACAAAACCCTTCCATAGCAGGGTGACCGCTATAGAGAAATGATCATTTCTCTGAGTTGCTTCGGCACAGGCATATGGCTTCTCACCAGCAAGCATTTTTCATGCTGCAGGGGTTGCCACTGCCAGTGCTTTTTTGAGGACATGTTTGATGTCAGACATGACATCTGAACATGTGTATAGGGGGTATATATACACATATATGTCTGTATATATACCCCTAGACATATATAGGTGTGATAGTAGCAGAAATATATTACTGTAAATGATTTCATTAGCGCAAGCATATATTTCTGCTACTATCACACCTATATATGTCTAGGTGTATATAAATATATGTATGTGTGTTTTGCCTGCCTCAAAAGAACCCAAAAAAATGCCAAAAAAAACGCTAGCGTCAAAAAAAATGCCCAGGTATGTTTTTGCTGGCATTTTTTGGGGGTTTTTGGAGGCAGGCAAAACATCAGAACTTGTGCACAGTACCACTATACACAAGTTCAGATGTTTTTCCTGACTGCAAAGAACCCAAAAAAATGCCTGCTATTAAACCGGCAAGGTGTGAAAACCGAGAAGCCAACCTCCTGTACTGAAAGTGTTCTAATACAAACAATCTTTTTTTTTATGGTTCTGGACATGCTACAGAGCTGAAACTTCACATGTACACTTTTTAGACCCCCCCCCCCCCCCCGGATACGAAATCCAAAGTCAAAATCAAAAAATCTTTTTTTGTTTTTTAATTTTTTCAATAATTGTCTTTTTTTATCAAAAATGACAATTTTTAAGAACTTTTTTGTGTGATTAATAGTGGGGCATGACCCAGAACCCTAGGCAATTTTTAGGGGCATTTATTGGGTTTTAGGGCTTAAAAATTGTGTTTTTTGATCACCGAAGTTCGGGTCCCATTGATTTCAATGGGGTTCTGAAATCCGGGCCGAACTTTCGGGAAGTTCGGATGTTCTGGCCGAACCGAACTTTTCAAAAGTTCGATCATCCCTAATAACCTATTCATGAAAAGCTTTTAAATTCATTACTTGGATAAACAGTAGAGGTTTTCACCCAACGTTGGCCCATTCCAGCTGGTCAAGAAATAGTTACAAATCTTATCATAAATTTGTGTGTATTGAAAACACAAGTTGCAAAAACAAGTTTTATTCTTACTGCTTGAAGGTCTAATTTTCACAGAAACTAACAAGAGGAAAAATAACATTATCTCATGCAAAACTCCCACAGTGGTACAAAGATAGCCCTTTAACATTTGTGGAATATTGTAGCTGAGCTCAAATTGTGTTCAGGCTTGATAAAATATGCACACTCTAAGACACTGCTGTTATATGGAATTTAAAAAAGCCAAACTCTGGAAATTAGCTTTTTATCTTGCCTGACTTTATGGAAATGTACACTTCCTGAAATAATATCCATTTGTTCTTAGCAGTCTCAATATTTGCATGTAATGAAGTGCCTCTTCCGACAGTGTCAGCTTCTGTCACCTCAGGTTTCCCAGTGTCTGAGCATCCGGATGTTGTGTAACATTTTTTTTTTAGCACTTTTAGTGTCCTGGAGAGGTCTAGACTTACATAGTCAGGGCAATATGATCAGCAGTCATGATACCAGTCCCTCTGGTATACATTTAATATGAGTTTACTAAACACTATTTTATACTTGTTTTCCTCATTTGTTTTTCAACTAAAGATGAGCAATTTTACCTAATGTATTAGTACTTTTGTGTTTGACTCTAGGATAAAAAATAAATACATATGACACTTTCAGTAAAGGGACAACTCCATTTTTCTTTTCACTAGTTTTAGGTCAAAATTTATTTATTTGAAGTAGAGTGCTTTAAATCACCTCTGTGTGTTTAGCTGAATCACTTATCAATATTCATTATTGTGTAAAAATACATTTTGGACACTGGAAAACATATCAGTTATGTTAATACTTATAAAATGTTTAACCACTTGCCCCTCACAGGCAAAGTGACGTACCGGTATGTCACTAGCCTGTGAGCCAATAGGGGGCGAGCGTGCGCCGCTGGAGGCACGCTCCCGCCCACTCGTTCCCTAAGCAGCTCGCGCGTGTGACCGGCAGACCCGATGTCCGCCGGTCACTCGCGATCGTCGGACACAGTGGGAGAAAGGCAGGCAGCTAATGTAAACACAGCCGCCTGGCATTCTCCCCTGTGTAACAGCACAGATCATGTGGTCCTGCTATGTAGGACCATTGATCTCTGCTGTTACACACACACACAGTCACATCCAATCACAGTTAGAAGCACGCCCCTAGGGACACACTTAACCCCTCCCTCTCCAATAAAGTTAACCCCTTCCCTCCCAGTGTCATTTTTACAGTAAAAGTGCATATGTATAGCACTGATTACTGTAGCAATGTCACTGGTACCCCCAAAAGTGTCACAAATGTCCTCCACAGCTTCTGGGCATGCGGCGTCGCCCCGGAAGTGATGAGCGGGGCCGGTGCCATCGCATTGATTCCTTTGAGCGATGACGTTCAGCTCCCAGGAATCATTGCAAGCCCGGAAGTGACGGCGGAGCCACGGCGCAGAGGGAGGAAGTGAAGAATAGGTGAGTATCTTCGATCTACAATTACAAGGTGAGTAGAAAAAAAAAAACCTAACTATCCAATTCTGTTTCAGGTGAAGGTGAACAAGTGGACGGGCACAAAAAAAAGATCGATTTTGTGCCCGGAACTCCGCTTTAAGGGGGCAAATCCTTCCGGTCTAAAAGTTTGTTTACAAGCAGCAGCCAGTTGGGCATCTGTCATTTAGTGGTAACACTACTAAATGACATCATTGACCAAATATGGTCATGACTGTTTTTGATCAATGATATCACCCAGTTTCTCTGACTAATTTTGAGGCGGTAGTGCTACCACTGCTAGATAACAGATGCCCAACTGGCTGTTGTTTGTAAACAAACCAGCCAGAGATCATTTCTGACATCATTGATGAAATATTTGTAATGATCATATTTGTGTAATTACTTCACTAAGAAAGCCTGCCTGGTTTGTTTACATACAGCAGTTGACTGGCAAACTGTAATTTTGTGGACAGAGTGAAATGGGTCAATATTTTCAGGCAGTGGGTCAACATAGTTGACAAGTATCTATATTGCTGAAAATGCTACTGACATTGCATTTACATTAAAAGATATTGTTAGTTTTTTTCTAATAGAGGACTTTGTAACTGTGTAGGTGCTTTTATATACTTTTAACATTTTTTTTGTGGGTGATGAGTAATAAGGTGAACAATTGTACCCCATAACAATTCCCCTGGGGAAACAAATTTATGGGGTCCTGTATTAAACACCCAATTCCAAAAAAGTTGGGAAACTACAAGTTGTGAGCAAACAAGGAATGGACTAATTTACAAATCTCATAAACTTATATTTTATTCACAATATAATATAGATAACATATCAAATGTTGAAAGTGAGACATTTTGAAATGTCATGCCAAATATTGGCTCATTTTGGATTTCATGAGAGCTACACATTCCAAAAAAGTTGGGACAGATAGCAATAAGAGGCTGGAAAAGTTAAATGTACATATAAGGAACAGCTGGAGGACCAATTTGCAACTTATTAGGTCAATTGGCAACATGATTGGGTATAAAAAGAGCCTCTCAGAGTGGCAGTGTCCTCTGAGAAGTCAAGATGGGCAGAGGATCACCAATTACCCCAATGCTGTGGCGAAAAATAATGGAGTAATATCAGAAAGGATTTTCTCAGAGAAAAATTGCAAAGAGTTTGAAGTTATCATCATCTACAGTGCATAATTTCATCAAAAGATTCATAGAATCTGGAACAATTTCTGTGCGTAAGGGTCAGGGCCGGAAAACCATACTGGATGCCTGTAATCTTCAGGCCCTTAGGCGGCACTGCATCACATACAGGAATGCTACTGTAATGGAAATCACATCATGGGCTCAGGAATACTTCCAGAAAACATTGTCAGTGAACACAATCCACCGTGCCATGAGCCGTTGCCAGCTAAAACTCTATAGGCCAAAAAAGAAGCCATATCTAAACATGATCCAGAAGCGCAGGCATTTTCTCTGGGCCAAGGCTCATTTAAAATGGACTGTGGTAAAGTGGAAAACTGGTCTGTGGTCAGACGAATCAAAATTTGAAGTTCTTTTTGGAAAACTGGGATGCCATGTCATCCGGACTAAAGACGACAAGGACAACCCAAGTTGTTATCAGCGCTCAGTTCAGAAGCCTGCATCTCTGATGGTATGGGGTTGCATGGGTGCGTGTGGCATGGACAGCTTACACATCTGGAAAGGCACCATCAATGCTGAAAGGTATATCCAAGTTCTAGAACAACATATGCTCCCATCCAGATGTCGTCTCTTTCAAGGAAGACCTTGCATTTTCCAACATGACAATGCCAGACCACATACTGCATCAATTACAACATCATGTCTGCATAGAAGAAGGATCTGGGTACTGAAATGGCCAGCCTGCAGTTCAGATATTTCACCCATAGAAAACATTTGGTTTATCATAAAGAGGAAGATGCGACAAAGAAGACCTAAGACAGTTGAGCAACTAGAAGCCTGTATTAGACAAGAATGGGGCAACATTCCTATTCCTAAACTTGAGCAACTTGTCTCCTCAATCCCCAGACAATTGCAGACTGTTATAAAAAGAAGAGGGGATGCCGCACAGTGGTAAACATGGCCTTGTCCCAACTTTTTTGAGATGTGTTGATGCCATGAAATTTAAAATAAACTCATTTTTCCCTTAATGATACATTTTCTCAGTTTAACCACTTACCCACTGGGCACTTAAACCCCCTTCCAAACCAGACAAATTTTCAGCTTTCAGTGCTCTCACATTTTGAATGACAATTACTCCATATGAAATTTTCATCCTTTTTTTCACACAAACAGAGCTTTCTTTTGGTGGTATTTAATCATAATTGAGTTTTTTATTTTTTGCGCTATAAATGAAAAATGACCGAACATTTTGTAAAAAAAATGCATTTTTCTTCGTTTCGGTTTTACATTTTGCAAATTTAGTAATTTTCTTCATAAATTTTGGCCAAAATTTATACTGCTACATATCTTTAGTAAAAATAACCCAAATAAGTATACATTTTTTGGTCTTTGTGAAGGTTATAGAGTCTACAAGCTATGGTACCAATCATTGAAAATTGATCACACCTGATGAACTGACTGCCTATCTAATTTCTTGAGACCCTAACAAGTCAGGACAGTACAAATACCCCCCAAATTACCCCTTTTTGGAAAGTAGACATTCCAAGATATTTAGTAAGAGGCATGGTAAGTTTTTTGAAGTTGTAATTTTTTCCCACAATTCTTTGCAATATGAAGATTTTTTTTTTAATTATTTTTCACAAAATGGTCATATTACCAAGTTATTTCTTACACACTGTATAGGCATACTTGCAACTACACCCCAAAATACATTCTGCTACTTCTCCTAAATATGGCGATACCACATGTATGACACTTTTCCACAGCCTGACCACATACAGAGGCCCAACATCCAAGGAGCACCGTCAGGCGTTCTAGAAGCAAAAATTACACATATAATTTTCTGACGACCTATCACACTTTTGAAAGTCCTGGAGCACCAGGACAATGGAATTACCCACAAAATGACCCCATTTTGGAAAGAAAACACCCCAACACATGATCTAGGAGGCAAAATGAGTCTTTTGAACATGTCATTTTTTTTCCACAGGTTTTTGGAAAAAGTGGAAAGAAAACCAAAACGCATTTTTTTTCTTACATAAAGTTGTCCATTTATAAGACATTTCTAACACATAGCATGTACAAGACAAAAAATGACACCCCCAAAATACATTCTGCTACTCCTACTAAGTATGGCGATACCACATATGTGACACTTTTCAACAGCCTGACCAAATACAGAGGCCCAACATGCAGGGAGTATCGTCATTTCCTGACTTCCCATTCCAATTTTGTGAGACACTGTAGGGCACTGATAAGCATTGTAGTGGCACTGATGTGGCATGGATGAACACTGACGTGGCATGGATGCAGCACTGATGAGCACTGACATGGCATGGATGTGGCACTGATAAGCACTGATGTGGCACGGATGAGAAATGACGTGGCATGGATGTGGCATTGATGAGCACTGACGTGGGATGGATATGGCACTGATGAGCACTGATGTGGCATGGATTAGCCCTGACGTGGCATGGATGTGGCACGGATGAGCACTGACGTGGCATGGATGAGGCACAGATGAGCACCCTGACATGGCATGGATGTGGCACAGATGAGCACTGACATGGCATGTATGTGGCACAGATGAGCACTGACGTGGCATGGATGTGGCAGGGATGAGCACTGACGTGGCATTGATGTGGCACGGATGTGGCACTGACGTGGCATGGATGTGGCACAGATGAGCACTGACATGGCATGGATGTGGCACGGATGAGCACTGATGTGGCATGGATGAGCACTGACATGGCATGGATGTGGCACGGATGAGCACTGATGTGGCATGGATGAGCACTGAAGTGGCATGGGTGTGGCACAGATGAGCACTGACGTGGCATGTATGTGGCACGGATGAGCACTGACGTGGCATTGATGTGGCATGGATGTGGCACTGATGTGGAATGGATGTGGCACAGATGAGCACTGACGTGGCATAGATGTGGCACAGATGAGCACTGACGTGGCATTGATGTGGCACAGATGAGCACTGATGTGGCATGGATGAGCACTGACATGGCATGGATGAGCACCAACCTGGCATTGATGTGGCACGGATGACCACTGACGTGGCACAGATGAGCACTGAAGTGGCATGTGTGTGGCACGGATGAGCACTGACGTGGCATTGATGTGGCACGGATGAGCACTGACGTGGCATGGATGTGCCACGGATGAGCACTGACGTGGCATGGATGAGCACAGATGTGGGATGGATGAGCATGGATGTGGCATGGATGAGCACTGAGGTGGCATGGGCAGGCACAGATGTGGGATGGATGAGCATGGATGTGGCATGGATGAGCACTGAGATTGCATGGGAGGGCACAGATGAGGCATGGATGTCGGACAGATGAGCACTGACGTGGCATGGATGAGCACGGGTGTGGCACGGATGAGGCATGGATGAGCACGGATGTGGCATGGATGAGCACTGAGGTGGCATGGGTGGGCACGGATGTGGCACGGATGATGCATGGATGGGGCACGGATGATGCATGGATGGGGCACGGATGATGCATGGATGGGGCACAGATTAGTCATGGATGGGGCACAGATTAGGCATGGATGGGGCATGGATGAGGCACTGATGGGGCACAGATGAGGCACTAATTGGGCACAGATTAGACATGGATGGGGCATGGTTGAGGAAGAGGAGGCATGCAGCTGCAGTTTCTCTCCTCTCCTCGCACGCTGTACCGATTGCTGTGTACAGCGTGCGAGGAGAGGAGAGAAATGAACCGGACATGCGTCGGTTTGTTGTGAAGTGATCGCTCTGTCATTGGAGCGATCACGTGGTAAAGGACCGCCCTCATTGGCCCTTTACCACGATCAGTGATGCGTCGGGTCCCCGGGACCCAGCAAGCATGGACACTGCCGGGAGCGCGATTCTGGGAGGACGTCCATGTACGCCCTCCAAGAACTAGACAACCACACTGCAGCCATCTTTCGACCATGGGTCGGTCGGAAAGCAGTTAAACATTTGATATGTCATCTATGTTGTATTCTGAAAAAAATATTGAAACTTCCACATCATTACATTCTGTTTTTATTCACAATTCGTACAGTGCCCCAACTTTTTGGAATCGGGTTTGTATAAAGGGGACGTTCAGATTCCAAATTGCCTTCTGCAAAACTGCACATACCTTTTGTGGGACAGGATGTGGAGTTGAGGCCCTTGTCCTGTCAACATGGGGAAAAGGTGCCTTGAAAAGGGGAAATGCTTTACTACTCCCTTTGTATGATACACTCCCAAGGTTGAAATCACATGGTCTGGTATGGTTCATGAGGGCTATACATTCTCTGTCATCCCTTTCCCGTCCTATAAACCAAAACAAATGCAGCTGATGTATTACCCCCCTCAAAATGTCACTATATGATGCATACCAATATCAATCACCACTGTGCAGAGCTATGAATACAACTAACAACATCAAACAAAATCATACATGGTCATACAGTGATTATCTGTGCATATATTCAACATAAAATGTCAAAGTATTTTCTAACATAGAATTAAGTTCATAAAAAAGTCCTCTTATTTGAGTACAGACATATTCTATATTTTATTGGTCAAATATTGTTAATACCATATTTGATCAATGACATAACTTATGATCTCTGGCTAGTTTGTTTGCAAACAACAGCAGCTGGGCATCTGTCAATTAGCAGTGGTAACATTACCACTTCAAGATGAGTAAAAGAAACTGGGTGACATATGGTCAATGATGTCACCCACGATCTCTGTCTTGTTTGTTTACAAACATCAGCTGGACAGGGATCTATCATTTTGCAGCATTAGTGTGACGGTTCAACATAGCCAGGATGCAGGTAATCGTGGCTCTAGTCTCTTCAGCATGGAGACAAAGTGCCTTGCAAAGTAGAATGCATTACTGTCCCCCCAAAGTACCCTCACAATGTTTAGGGCATATGCCATGTCATAGTTCACTGCCCCTAGCCATCATGGCTGCATGCATGAATTGGGTTATAGTTTAAATGTAAGCGCTAATAACATGCCATTTCCCTTCTTTTAATGTGCACTGCCTCTTTAAAAAAAAAAGTTGTGTAGTTCCCCTTGATTTTTCATCCTAAAGGATACTATATGATGAATACCAATATCAATCGCCACTTTGCAGCATGCATTATAAATGCAACCAATGGCATCCAACTCATCAAACAAAACCGTACATGGTCATACAGTGATTTATCTGTGTATATATTCAACATAAAATGTCAAGTATTCTAAACATAGAACAAAGTTCATAAAATAAGTCCAAGGTGATGACATTTACTGAATAATGTCATAACACTTTCTTTATAAAGTGACCCAAGATTGCTGGCCTGTTTGTAAGCAAATCAGTAAGGGAGCTGAAATTTATGCCTGGTTCACTGCATTTTTACAGAAAACCCTAACACTGGGAAAACGCACAGTGCAGTACAGTTTCCAGTATGAGAAACCATGCTGTGGTTTCCAGTGCGTGGGGCTGCCATTAGGATTATTTGTACCCCCATGCATTTTATAAGCAGCAACGTGTTTTTTTTTGCGAGCGTGGGAAGGTGTGCGATTACACTAGCTGGGCGACTCCTTTCAATCATTTGAACATTTGAAATGTGTAAACTGTGGTTAATAAGTGAAGAAAAGCACCAAAACTATCAGGTTTATGGCCAGTAGTAACACAAGAAAATGCAGTATGTAGGATAAAGTATATTGTCAGAAATGACTGGAGAACTAGCGTTTTCTCTCTTTATTAGTAGTGCAGAACTTCTCCCCTAGATTTGTATACTGTGTTTTTTCAGAGAAAGCATCTTGTCATCTCTATTACATGTGCCTAGGGGTCTGAAATCTAGTAGTTGAGGGGAAAAGTCTTTACCAATATAATTGATACTATTATATTCCTACTAATGTCTAAAGGTGCTACTGTGCAAAGTGAGTATAGGTGTTACCTAGACTAGTTGATGATAAAGAGAAAAGCACAATAAATATGGCTGCTGACCTCACTACAATTGGCCCCTATTAGTATCATTCATACATTGGGTGCTAGATGGGTAATATTGCTAGGAATATTATAAAACCTTAATACAGGTGAGAAACCAAAATAAATAAGAAAGTGCCAAATTGCTTAAAGTGCTGGTGCAAATTGAGTGTCAGCTTGTACCATAAGTGCAGTAGACACTCCCCATGATAAATTCAAAAAATGAATATACAACATCTAAGTGCACTGTGCTTCAAAAATAAGGTGCAAATATCACAAATCGCAAAAAGCCTATATAGAAACCCCCAAATGGTGTGGAGTTCTTTTTAAGGTGACCGTGCTTATTATAACACTAAAAAGTCCATAAAATAGTGCTAAGTGACATAAAAATCTTCAGGGTGACATAAAGTTCATCAAAGTGCTTCAATATAAATGTGGTTTTCAATAAGATCCCAGAAGAAAGCACTTGTGCTGTGACAGGTTCCCCGTGAGCTCGCTCGTGACCCCCTCTGGGGATACACTCACCAGATTGTGGACCTCTTTGAGGGGAAACAGCCTTTCAGGAATGAATTCCCTGTCTTCTGTAGAAGATGGTAAGCCTCTTTACAGGAATAATCATATCCACAAGAAACCCCGCTCTGGCGGCTCTGCTCCCCTCGTTTCCTTGTGGTAGTGCTAGCCCCTCATGGATACATAAAGGAATCCTCCATAGTGTAGTATTATCACATAATGTTTATTGAAAAAAGCATACTTACATTATAATAAGAACAATTCCTCATTGATGAAGCAGGAAGTCCGGGTTCGCCGATGCGTTCCACGGACGAAAACCGGATATGGCGCCATGACGCTAGACTCCGCCCTATGCATTTCGTCACTCTGACATCATCTGGAGCTGCCTCTCCAGATGACGTCAGATTCGGGAAATGCGTAGGGTGGAGTCTAGCATCATAGCGTCACTTCCGGTTTTCATCCATGCACCAGCACTTTAAGCAATTTGTCACTTTCTTATTTATTTTGGTTTCTCACCTGTATTAAGGTTTTATAATATTCCTAGCAATATTACCCATTTAGCACCCTATAAGGGAATGACACTAATAGGGGCAAATTGAACTGAGGTCAGCAGCCATATTTATTGTGCTTTTATCTTTATCATCAACTAGTCTAGGCAGCGCCAATACTCACTTGCACAGTAGCACGTTTAGACACTATGGAACACCACCTGTAGGTGGCATTTCATGATGAGGGCAGCAGCCGCAAACCTAAGCACTAATAAACCTATTATCAAAATTATATGGAAGGGGCAACGCCAATACTCACCTTAGCACTTTTTTCACTATTTCTACTAATGGTAAAGAAAAAACCTTATTCAGAATAATTGTCCCTTTTCATTTGTACAAACTCCTGATTCATTTTATTCATACATATATAAGCATAATGTAAATGTTTGGTACTCTTTTAAAGATAGTTTTAAACATAAAGTATGAAATAGAAGTGGGAAGTAGGAAATGTATTGTCACTAATAGTATGCAGTTTTGTGTTTGTACTTTAATGATGCATGCTGAGTTGTTCTGAGACACACAGTGGGAAAGGTAACTAAAGAACAGAGTATGTGTCAAAGGATGGAATATTAAAAATATATACTTCAGATTTCAGATTAGTTTGCATCTTTATTTGAAGATTGTTTTTCTGATTTCAGTGCTGGTTGAACCCTACTACGATATTTTCTGTAGTGAATGAAACATTTAACCAATTAGAACATGGTAACTGGAGCATGTGGATCTCTCAGGTTCTTAACCATTACCAGAATATAAATCTGCTATAGAACATGTATACTTTTTGAATCTGCCAGCTGCTTTTTAAATATGTATGATGGGAACTTTGTTAAAATTAAATGTAGATGGGAATTTTGGAGAGGTCAGGGAATGATACACATACACAAAAATGTGTTGTGATAATGATAATAATCCTTATACAATACTTGAAACCAGGTTAATGCGGACACATTTTTTATATCTTTTAAAAATGGGCCTTGCTTGAAAAAAGGAATACTTTTTTTTCTATTCACCTTAAAACCTCATTTCCTGGCATGCTTTCCTATTCCTGGCCAAGGGTGACTTCACTAATCCCCAGTGTAGTATTGGAATGTTAGGAATCCCAAGTCCTATGACAATGCACTTCTGCACATTCCTGGAGCACCTACACCTACTTGCTGAAACCTGGCTTCATCTGTATCTGACACTTCTTCTCCTGCTGCCATCTCCCATGGTGGTCTTTTCTTGGCTCACACCCCTGGACACAAGGGCAGGGGAATCGTTATAGCCCCACAGAACACCTTTCATAAACTTCCCCCACCTCCCTCTCTGCTACTCTCCTTATTTGAGGCACATTGCATTCAGCTTTTCTCTTCAGTTTCTCTAAGGTAGAGAAAGAACATTTTCTCTAAGGTAAAGTGTGTTCTACTGGCCCCCTGGACCATTATCAGCCTTTCTTGATGACTTCTCTGCTTAGCTACCCTACTTTATCTCTTCTGAAATCCCCACAATCATTCTCATTGACTTCAATATCTCTTCCTACTACTTCTAAAATCCTCAGTCTAACCTCCTCTTCTGACCTGAAGCAATGGATACTTGCTTTTACTCACTCTGACGGCAACACCTTTGACTTTATTTTATCCTACCTTTGAACTCTGTGAAACCTCTCCAACAATCCTTTCCCTCTCTCTGGTCACCACCTTATTAGTTTCACTCTCTTCCCCTCTTCCACCTCCCCCCCCCCCCAACTGCCTAACAGTTACCCATAGAAACCCTTGTCACCTTAACCCTTCCCTTCTCTACTCTGCTACTGACCACCTCTATGACAAAATCTCACCCCTGTCCTGCCCCAAACTAGCCAGTGTCAACAACACTGGCCCTCAAATATTTCAACCAATATAAATCTACCTCCAAAAATACAATTCCTGTCTCTTCACTGCCAAGCACACCTATTTTATCAATCACTCTCATTAACAACTTATCACCCAGTCCCCGTTAACTCTTCTCTTCCTCTCACTCTCTACTTTCTCCTCCACTGCCTCTACCCACTAACTCACTCAGTGCCAAGGAGATTGCCATATTTAAAAAATAAGATTGATACAATTCATGAGGAGATCTCTGCTGTAAAGATACCTTCCCCACTTAACAATCCATGTCCACAGGTACAATCATTACTTCCTACATTTAACCCCGACACTATAGATGAGTTTGCTAAACTTTTTTCTAACGTCTACCTAGCCATCTGCCCCTGGAGCCCGTTCCGTCGCAAATGCTACAGCCGCTCTTTGGCTCTATCCTACACTCTGTAACTCACATCTTTAATCTCTCCCTCTCTTTTGGCATCTTTCCCAACTCTAAAACATGCTCTCCTAAAACCCACAAACTATCTGCTAACAGCTAAATCAAATGGACATTATTCCGTACTCCTACACTTTTTTCACTCCTACACTTTCTGCTGCCTTTGACACAGTGGACCACCCCCTCCTCAAAAAAAAAAAACCTCTGTGCCTTTGGTCTCCTTGACTGTACTCTTTGCTGGTTCTCAGCCTACTTATCCAACCCCACATTTAGCTTTACTTGCAATTCTACTTCCTACTCTCCTCTTTCTTTCTTAAGGTCCCTAAAGGTTCTGTTCTTCAACCTTTCCTATTCTTGATCAATACCTCCTCTCTGGGTCACTTGATGGCCTCTCATGGCTTCCAATGCCATCTCTACGCTGGCGACACCCAAATTTATCTCTCTACCCCTCAGCTCACTTCTTCATCTCTCCTCATGTATCACTAATTTACTAACAGGCATATTAGCCTGGATGTCACACCACTTCCTCAAACTCAATGTATCCAAAACCAAGCTCATAATATTTTCTCCCCCATGTGCCTCTTCCCTTGATTTCTCTGTCAAGATCGATGGTACAACTGTCAACACGTCTTGCGTGCCAAGGTTCTAGATGTATTCCTGGACTCTGAACTATCCCTTCATCCCCACATGCAATCACTGTCCAAAGCTTGCTGCCTCAACCTATGCACAATCTCCAAAATATGCCCCTTCCTAACCAATGACACCACAAATCTTCAAATTCACTCCTTTGGTCATCTCTTGCCTCGAGTTCTGCAACTCCCTCCTCATTGGAATACTTTTACATAGACTATCCCACCTTCAGTCCATTATGAATGCTGCTGCAAGCCTCAACCACCTTTCCAACCATTCAGTGTCTGCTACTCCTCTCTGCCAATCCTTCCACTGTCTTCCACTCACCCAACAAATTAAATTCAAAATACTAACAACAACTTACAAAGCCATCCACAATTTGGCCCCCAGCAACATCACTAACCTAGTCTCAAAATACCAACCTAATTGTTCCCTTCATTCCTCCTATGA
The DNA here is from genome assembly GCF_965119305.1 of Pelophylax lessonae. NCBI lineage: Eukaryota > Metazoa > Chordata > Amphibia > Anura > Ranidae > Pelophylax > Pelophylax lessonae. Next base: position 342,750,329 of record NC_138770.1, read on the forward strand.
CTTCCTGCTCTCTAGCTCCCTCATCACCTCCTCACTTGCTCACCTCCAGGACTTTTAGGGCACTTCTCCCATCCTTTGGAACTCCCTACCCCAATCTGTCCAACCATCTCCTACCCTGTTTTCTTTTAAACTATCCCTGAAAATCCACTTCAGAGACGCCTATTCTGCCCCCACCTAACAACTGTACTTTATTTTCTCCATCAGCTCATCCACAGCTTTTAACTTTTGTATCACTTGACCCTCCATGTTAGATCGTAAGCTCTAACAAGCAGGGCCCTGTGATTCCAGCTCTACTTACCAGCCAGCCTGTAGATGAGAATTTTCCTTTGTTTTTGTTTGACAGGAGTTGCCCTTCCATGTACTTCTTGCTGTTAAGACCAGGTATAGGTTGGGGCAGTTGCTGTTTGTACCGTTATTTGGTGAAGGGGTGTACTGGACACCTTTGCTTCTATCGTGCTTTTTGCTGGGTGTCCAGTGTGCCTCTGTGCCTTTAAGGAGGAGTGGGCTCTCTCCAGGCATACCTGACTTCAATCTATCCATTATTTCTATATGTGCTCTCAAAATGTATAGAGTTAGGACTACAGATAATACTGGGATGCCTTGTTGTGGCCTGTATTTGCAAACATGTGAAAACTAAACCCCTTTTTTTTTAAATAAACTCTTAGACAGGCCATTTTGGCTTGTTACAGGCTGGCTGGTGGGTTGAGCTGGAAGTTTTTGTTTGACATGTGTCGCCTTTCCATGTGCTCCTTGCTGTTAAGGCCAGTTATAGGTTGGAGCAGTTGCTGTTTGTTTGTAACCTCTGATTCCTCCTGTATTAAATTGTATTGTAACTGTACTGCCTGCCCTTATGTTGTAAAGTGCTGAGCAAACTGTTAGCGTTATATATATCCTGTATAATGAATAATAATAATAATAATAATAATAATGGGGATCCTCAACTTTCCCTGGATTCTGTATTGAGTTTCTGGGATGTCAATGGCTCCTACTGCAAGGATGTAAGGTAAGTAATTTTACAATTTTCTTGCAATATGTTATTTTTTTAAATGTATTTTATGTAGTATTTTTTACATGATGGAGGCGAGAGGAGATGGATTTGTTGTTTACATGTAAGCTCTGCATAAAAACAAACAAAAAAAAAATAGAAACTTCGAGCTGCATTTACAAAGCGGTACCTACCACTTTAAGAAATGCGGTAAAATACTGCATAACGTTTTACTTTTTTTTTTTTGCATTCGCTAAAAAGTGCTTCCAAAATACCGCATTCCAGTATTTTTCCGAAATATGTGGTATTCATCGCATGAAACCATGCGGTATTTTATCTCATGCGATATCCAGTGGGATGGATACAGTGGAGAAGAATTAGAACCACTGTAAGTTTTAATTGCTAATAAAGAAATAAAATGGTTTAAACTGTAGAAATATGCTAACTCACTAAGTAAGTGTGGTCCCTTCAGCATATTTATTAATACAAAGGAAAAAAGGTAACTAGAATACCAGTCAAAGGGTAGCTGCTTTCACAGGACACATGTGGTGTATCAAAAACAACTAAGGTCAATTAAGTAAATACAAAATGTCTTTATAAATGTCAAATATTGAATAAACATAGTATCAAAAACCACACACATATAAATATGCTTCTTCCACCATTAAAAAATATGTCTTTATATGTGTGATTTTTTTTTTTCCATAAAGTTTTTTATTGAAAAGTAATTGTGCATACAGCATGAGCATTAAACATCCAACAAGTGTTTAACAAAAAAAACGTACATAAATCCAAATGATAAGAAATCTCTGCATTACAGTTAACAGTAGAATGGTACATACTAAGCAATAACAGTATATATTCAAGTAAAAGCAGGAGGGGGGGGTAAAGAAGATGAAAAGGGGAGAATTTGGGGGTGTAGATGATTTCCTTTTATCCGGTCTATCCTAAGCATGTCAATTTATCTATGTTCTATGAAATCCTCAATCTTAATTTTATACCTTTTAATGAGGAATAAGTGAGAGCGCTCCTTGTATTGATGCAACGAAAACCTGAGAGCTGAGAAATAAAGATATTTGCAACACTAAAATTGACCCGTGGTGCAAACCTAATCGCAAGACTTGTGTTTAGAGTAGGATTATCAGTAGTAGTCTAGGCAACCCCTCACAACCCTGTGTTAGGGGGGGGAAGCCTCTTGACTAAAACAAGAGCAAACAGAGCAAAGAGATAAACAGCAATCTTATACCTCAGAGGGTAAGGATTTACAACTATTATGACATAAGAACAGAATACGTATTTGTTGTTTGGAAGTGGGACCAACATGCCCATGTGTTTGAAAACTTTTTAGGGGTATCGTTTGCTATATGTATGAGCTCCTCCATCTCTGCAATTTTGTTTACTCTGATGATCCATTCTTTTATGGATGGCACCTCTGTGGATTTCCAGTGTACTGGTATACACAACTTGGCTGCATTTATAAGGTGTATGGGTAAGGTTTTACGGTATGAGGTGACTGAGATGTTAGAATGATGAAGGAGAAACTGGGCAGGGTTAAAGTCTAAAGAGTACGTGGATACCTGAGTTATTAGTTGATGGATTTGTGACCAAAAGGGTTTTATTCGTGGACAATCCCACCAGATGTGTAACAGTGAGCCTGTGTCTTGAGAGCAGCGCCAACATTTATTGGGTAAAGTCGAGTTGAAGCGATGGAGGAGCTCTGGAGTTCTATACCATCTTGTAGTGAGTTTAAAGTTGTTCTCTTGTGTGACCACGTTAACAGAACCCTTGTGGGACAATGTAAAAATACGCTCCCAGTCCCCTTCTGACAGATCCAGGTGCAGATCACGTTCCCATGAAAGGCAGGCCTTTCCCGCTTTCGTGGAAAAATTCACAAAAAATAGATTATGTATCGCTGAGATCACATGTCTTTGGGGGGTATTTTGCGTACATAGAATTTCAAACTGTGTGAGTGAGCGTGAGATTTGCTGATCTCGGTTGATCTCTTTCAAGTAATGTCTAATCTGTAGGTATAGCCAGAAGGGGAAGGATTTATTTCTAGACCTGGCCGAGACGTCGGCATACGTGAGTAAAGCATCATTTTGGAAGAAGTGGTGGGCTAGTATATTTGAGTGAGGCCAAATATCACAGATACGGGGTATATGTGTACCTGGCAAAAATGCTGGGTTGTTATTGATCGGCGTTAGCGGACCAGGATTAGAAGAGAGTTTGAATTTAGAGCAAGTGGCTTTAAAACATTTTAGTGTTGGGCCAATTAAAGGGTGATTCTTGAGTGAGGGGGGAATGAAATTATCTGGAATCCATGGCATAGAGGCAAGGTTAAGTGAGCTAAAGGAGGTTTCTATTGTTATCCAGTCTTTCAGATCTTCATGAACGTTCCAGTCCACTACTCTAGACAAGTGGCATGCCCAGTAGTAATGCTGAACATCTGGAAGGCCGACACCACCTTTATGTTTAGGTCTAGTCATTTGTTCGTAGCTAATCCTAGGTCTCTTATGATTCCAAAGAAAATTGGAGCAAATTGTTTTAAGATTTTGAAAAAATTGGCGCGGGATAGCAATAGGAATAGTTTGAAGGAGAAATAAAATACGCGGAAGAACGTTCATCTTGAGCAGAGAAGCTCTGCCAAACCAGGAGAAGAACGATCTGTCCCATCTACGCAGGTCTTCTGTGATGGTTTTAAGAATAGGAGGGAAGTTTGAGGTAAACAAATCCGTCAGTTTGGAGGGAAGAGAGATACCTAGATATTTGACTACCTTTGATTCCCATTTGAAAGGGAAGTTCTGCTTACATTGGGATAGAACCTGGGCTGGAAGGGATATGTTCAAGGCTTGGGATTTACTAAAATTTATTTTAAGATTGGAAATTGTTTTGAATAGTTCGAAATCTTTTAGAACATTGGGAATGGTAACAAGTGGTTCCTGGAGGAATAATAAAATGTCATCAGCGAAAGCTGCCAATTTGTAGGTACGTTTTCCTATTGTTACTCCTTTGATATTTTGATTTGCTCTAAGACCACACAGCAGGGGCTCTAGAGTGAGTATGAACAAGATTGGGGAGAGCGGGCAGCCTTGCCTCGTACCATTTCGTAGGGAGAAGGCGTTCGACAGGTGGCCATTTACCCTCACTCTGGCCGAGGGCGCATTGTATAGGGACATCACAAAAGTAAGCATTTTGGATCGGAAACCCATGTGATGAAGGACCGCATACAAATAGTCCCATGCCAACCTGTCGAACGCCTTCTCCGCGTCCAGTGCCAAAAAGAAGCCTTGTTTATGAGAGGAGGTAAGCCAGTGATGTAAATTGATTGCCTTGATAGTATTATCCCTCGCCTCTCTACCTGGGATGAATCCTACCTGATCTTTGGCAATGAGTGAGGTTAGAAGTGGTTGGATGCGATTGGCTAATATCTTGGCAAAAATCTTTATATCGACATTCAGTAGGGAAATAGGTCTATAGTTGTTAACTGCCGTGTTGTCCTTCCCTTCCTTGGGGATGATAGTTATGTGTGCTTCAAGAAGTCTATTTGGCTGTGTAGGAGGAGATGAAAGGGAGTTAAAGGCTTTCAAGAAAGGTCCGCATAGACGATCTAGAAAAGTTCTATAATAGGTTGTTGAGAAACCATCGGGGCCAGGACTCTTCCCCGTTTTCATTTGATGTACTGCTAATCTGAATTCTACCTCCGATATTGGGCTTTCAAGAGATGTGGCAATTTCATTTGAGATCGCCTTAGGGCAATGTTGATCAAGAAATGAGTTTAGGAGTCGGGTTCTTTTAGACGAGAGATTGGGTGTCAGGGGCGTAGGATTGAGATTGTATAATTCCGTATAATATTTCTCGAACTGCGCTGCTATGTCTGGTGTAGCTGTGTATGATTTACCTGAAGAATCTTTAATACAGTGGATGGTGGAATTCGCCTTCTTCGATTGAACACATCTAGCTAAAAATTTCCCGCATTTGTTACCTTGTTCATAAAATAATTTATGTGACAATGTTAGTTTACGCCTGTATTTGGAGTCTAAGAGTTCTTTCAGCTTTGTTCTTTCTGTGGACAGTTCCTGGAACGTTTGTGTAGCCCTAGATTGCTTGTGTAAAGTTTCTAACTTTTGGATTTTTTCTATTATGGCCGACATCTCGGCCTGTCTTTCCTTGTTTCTAGCTGTCTTCATAGCCATAAAAATTCCCCTTAGGGTGCATTTGTGTGCTTCCCATTGCGAAATGGCCGTAGCATCTGGAGTATCATTTGTATTAAAGAACTCAGTGATCTGGGATTCTATGTTAAGGATGTCATGTTGCTTAGTTAGTAACGACGAGTCTAACCGCCAAATTTTTGTGCTGGGAGGAGTTCCGGGGATGGCTAGCGTCATGGAGATCGGATGATGATCTGATATTAGCATTGGTTCTATGGTCGATTTGGTCAGGAACGGTAGGTCTTTTTGCGTCAAAAACAGGTAATCTATCCTGGTATATTTATTGTGCGGGGGTGAAAAGAATGTGTAGTCTCGTTCAGAAGGGTGTTGAATCCGCCAGACATCATGTAACATAATAGATTGTAGGGACTTTTTGATTTTGGTAAGCGCACTGTGTGTAATGGAAGTGGTGCCTGAGGATGTGTCTATTAGGGGGTTAAAAGCCACATTAAAGTCTCCTCCCAGAATGGTTGTACCCTTTTGGAAAGTGGCAAGAGATTGAGTCACTTTGTTAAAAAAGCTAACTTGGTGCTTGTTAGGGCTATAAATGGTAGCCAATGTCACTATGTGTCCTTTCAGTTTTCCTTTCAGAAAGATAAAACGTCCTTCCTTATCTATTATAGAATCCAGGGCTTCCCATTGGGCGTTTTTTGAGATTAGGATTGAAACTCCTTTGGTCTTGGCCAAAGGGTTGGTAGCGTGATAATTGGAGGTAAAGTATCTGTCACCGAATTTGGGTACAGCATCTGAACGAAAGTGTGTTTCTTGGATTAGGATTGCATCAGCTTTTAATTTGTGGGCCAAAGATAACACTTGGGAGCGCTTCTCAGGTATATTAAGACCCTTGGCATTAAGAGAAACTATTTTAAGATAGACCTTGTCCGAGGGTGTGGACCTAGTCGGCATGTTGGGAGAAGATAGCGAGGGGGTAAAGGGCAGAGAGAGAAAAGGAAGGACAAAGGAAGAGGAAAAAAAAAAAAGGGGGGGGTAGGTGTACCACTCTCCCTTTTCGCTCACAACAAAAAAAAAGGGGGTAGGTGAGCAGAACGGGAGCCGTATAAGCGTGTATTTAGTGTAAGAGAATAAGTAGTATGTAGGCTATACTTGTAGGATGTTGTGTGTAAAAACAGAGAACGAGGTGGCACCTTTTCCGTGTGGGGATAAAAAAAAAAATGAATCCCTCAGAGAAAAGGAAAAACGAGAAAAAAAAAAAGACAAAAAAGACCGGAGGTATCGGTTATTATGAATAACCGTCCCTTAAAATTACAATCCGGAAAGTGTCGACAGGGCTCACAAGGAATCCCGTCGTGTGGAGGCGTAACTGGAAAGAACTACGGACTAAGTTGTAACGCCATCATCCAAGGAGCCAACTTAAGTAACTATGTGGGAGGTATGTGTAGGCAAAAACTAATTGTTCACTGACACATGGGGAGCAACTATCACCTGTATCCCGCTTTGAGAGGTTAAGAAATGTGTCCGCGGACCTCTAGTCAAGCTGAATGAAGTGTAAACTGCTGGGAGGGGAGGAGGAGTACCTCCCCCATAAGACCTAGATAAGCATCTGCCTAGACATGTCTAGGGATTTGTGATAAACCCACTTAAGGAACTCACTTAAGGAACCCACTTAAGGAAGTATATTATACTTCTATATGTGTGATTTTTGATACTATTTTGAATATTTGACATTTAGACAGATATTTTGTACTTCTTTAAAGTGTAACTAAAGGAAACACTTTTTTTTTTTGTTTTGGATAGAGTGGAAAGGTATTTGTTTTTTACTGCTGTCTGTGCCTTTATTAGGGGGATTCCCCCTCTCTATTTGTTCTGTTTACCATTACAATTGAAAGTGAATATAAAAGAAAATTCCACATTTTGGGTTGTCCCCAGAAAAGTAACAGAGGGGAAATGTTCTAATGGGAGCACTAATTCTGGTGACTTAGGGGACCCCAATGGATTACCTTAATATGCAGGGATTTCCTCTCACTGTCTGTTTTGGCAGTGGCACAAGAAACAAAGGGAAATCTCCCCAATGGGATACAGATGGCAAAAAATAGAAAAAACTGACGGGCTCTAATCCTCCAGTACTCTATGTAAAATGAAAAGAAAGTTTTGTCTTTAGTTATACTTTCAAGCAGCCTTTCTCAACATTTTCAACACAGAGGAACCTTTGAAACATTTTTCCAGTCTCAGGAAACCCTTGCTAAAATGGCTATATCTACAACTCATGATATTGTGTGACATTAGTGTTATGGTCAGTAGGAAGAATATGCCTTACACTTCTAGTCACTGGGAAGAACTACCCTCTTTATAAATAGCTAAAAAGATCAATTAAGTCAGAGGGAACTTTTCAGTGGGAAGACATCTCTAAAAATAATTGTGAAAAAAGTAAAGTATACCCTCTACATATGACATGCATGTAATATTTCTGGAGTAATCTGGAGGTTTTTGCAGCAAATGATGTGTATGCTTGTATACTCACAAAAAAAAATATCTAAAAATCTGTCGAAATGACAGGAGAAAATAAATATGTTTTACTACATGTAATGGGGTGGGTTTGCTAAATGTAGTGGGGTGGATTTACCAAAGGCACAAAGACTGAGAACTTTGCAAGTTGCTCCAGAGCTTAGTAAATGAGGGGAACTCATCTGACTTCCGTAATGCAATCATGTGCAAGCAAAAATCTGTTTTTTTTTTCTTTGCACGTGATTGGGTATTCTTTGTAAAGCAAAGCTTTACCTCGTGTACTAAGCTCTTGTAAATTGCACAGTCTATTTTCCTTAAAGTAGAACTAAAGGCAAAACTTTTTTTTCTTTTTTTTTTGGATAGATTATAACCCCTTTCATTTAATTTTTTTTTTTGTTTAAACTTTTTGCCACCTGTATCCCAAACGGAAGATTTCCCTTCTATTACTTTTCTGGAGATAACCCAAAATGTGGGATTTAATTTTACTTTTATGTTCAGTGATAATGGTAAAAAGGACAAATAGAGAAGGTGAATATCCCTAATGGGGGCATAGATAAGAATAAAAACCTGCCAGATGTTCTACTCGACCTCCATTCTATCCAACATTTAAAAAAGTTTTCCTTTAGTTATACATTAGGTAAATCAACCACATTGATTTCCATATTTCCATATCTGGGTTTCTATGCATTACTGTCGAGAGAACTGATCCAAAAAGGTAGAGACTAAAAATTGACTATGATATTTTTACATTCCTTAAATACTGAATGCCTGGACCACTACTTAATTACCACATGCATTTCATTATTGATTTCCTTCTGTGAATTGAGTTTAACGTCTTTTCATAGGATATTTACCGTGCGTTTTCATTGTTTTGTGGTAAATTCTATGAAACAGTATAGTGAATTGACAGATGCAGAATTGCATGTGACATTTCGGGCAACTGTGTCCAGACACCTAAATATCACATGCAATCTACTTTAGTGAATGGAGTTCATGGTCCTCATTCTCCAATTTATATGTTAAATAAAAAATGTTAATCACAATTTTATTGAAAGTCATACTGGGTCTTTTCACATTTCCTTGTATAAACAGGTAAAAGTAAAAAATTGTTTCTGTGTACCAAAACAGAATATGCCAACTTTTATATGCAGTTGTGCTACTGTTTTTTTTTTTTTTTTTAATTGGGTGAGGGGGTTGACCCCTCCTCAATGCTGATAAGCATATAGGCTGGTATTCACAAAGCCAGCAAGGCAAATGGGTTGATATTCACCAAGCCAGCACCAGGAACCACATTTTAGTGTTGTTATAGGGACAACAATTAGAATTATTTCCATAGAAAATATAATCATTTTAAAAGGATTTTTAAATAATTTAAATCAATAGAAAGCATTTAAAAATGATATAGCCTTTGCTTTTGTAATACAAGCAATGGTAAAGTTAATTACATATCAATAGTTCCTTAGCATACCAGTAAACTTTACTTTTGTCCTTAATGGGGAAAAATTGCTAGTCCTGAAGTTCTTTTGCGATACCGCTTTGCATGCCTTTTATGGACAACAGAAATATCAGTGATCCCAAAAAAATAATTCTTGCTGATTTAAAGTTCATTATTAAAAGTTTAAACCTATATGTGAAAATAAAAGTTTAAACTTTTACCTTTTTGAAGAAAAAAGTGAATGTCTGATAACTTTTGAGCGGTAGCTTAGCTTTGTTTTCTAAGAACCATTGAATGGAAGCCATCATCAGTAAATTTTTAAGTTACGCAATATTTTAGAAAGGTGCAAGAACTAAAGGAATAATGTATAGGCAGATTGTCTTTTCATTTTTCTTCTTCGGTCTTAGACTGGCCATACACGATCTGAATCTCGGCTGGTTCACAGTCTGTGTTGATGGGGAGTCGTACAAATTTATTTGCACCATGTATGGCCAACCTTACTCCACATTTACCTTTTTTTCAGCGGAAGTGTGTTTTCTTACACTTGCTCACTTTTGTATTTTTATTGTCTAATGCTGCCGCTCTGATTAATACTTTCAATTTGTATGTTCCTATTACCACTAAATACAAATTTTCTTAATTCTAAATACATTTATTTTTGTATTGCTTTTTTCTTCCTGCAAGTACAATTTTTTGTGTTTTCCCTAAATAGTTTTAAAATTCTTCCATTTATGTTCTGTTTCTGAACAAACAACTTAAAGTGCAGCTAGTGTGATATATATATATATATATATATATATATTTTTTTTTTTTTTTTTTCATGTTAAGTAAACAAATGCCTTGTAATTTATAAGTATAACATTTAACTTTCAAAGAGATCATAGTACTTTATCTTACAATATCTTCACCTACCTTTATCCTCAAAAAGTTTGTTTTATAATTTAAGGTATTATCCAGGGTCAACATAAGATATGTACACATAGCCCAGAACACATAGGCACTTTGTTCTGGGCTCTGTGTACTGTATATATTTTGTCTCATGCAGATCCGAATCCTGCTTCTGCCACCTTATGATATGCTGCAAAATTACATAGAGTGCTTATTGGTGGTGGAGGGTAGACTGGAGAAATGTTTTGGCATCTTACTTCTTCCGTCTGGTAAGGAGGAATTTCACTTGGTGGTGGATTTATACTTTGGATTTGGAAGCATGTTTGTTTTTCACCTTCAGTTTCATTCATCGCTTCATCTATGGACACTTATGAACCTTTTTGTTTATGTTGATCTATCACTATGGATCACACTAGTGTCACTGGTTGATGAAGATTTATTTTCTATTTATGATAATTTATGTTTATTGCATTTGTCATCCCATTCATTTGGGTCTTCAACATTGTTGTTTAGCGCACCCCAACACTTACCACATAAGACACACAGAATGGCCCCTGATCCCTCCTCACTGGCTATGATTGACAGCAACAGAAGCCAATGGCTCCTGCTACTGATTCTGAGCCTATGAGGAGGCAGAAAGCTGGGAGAGCAGCTGCTCTCATGTACAATGCTGGATAAAATTGGGGCTCAGGGTGCGGAAGCAGCATTATAATCTATTACAGTTATTTTTCCATGTGTCCCCCTTGGAGAGATTTCTTTTTACTTTCTGTCCCTGAGACACAATCTGTTACAGTATATGACTGGAACTACTACATTTAAGAGTTAATAGGGCTTTGAAGGAACGGAATGGGTATGCCATTCCTACAGAGCGCATGCACCAGTGATGTCACTGGCGGCTTCACAAGTAAATATCTCCTAAATAGTGCACAATTAGGAGATATTTACTATACCTATAGGTAAGCCTTATTATAGGCTTACCTATAGGTAAAAATCAACCAAGGAAGTTTACTCCCACTTAAAAGATCCAGCTGACTTCACTTCTGACAAGCCCATTAACACAGGCCTGCTTTGCAAAAGACTTCTCACATTTATTCCTTAAGATAAAATTTAGCTAATGCTTTTGTTTAGTTTTGTATAGTGTGTGAAGTCGTTAGACTGCTCAGCTTTTAACTTCTAATTCTATGTACCACTCATTACCTCTTTAGTAATGGCCAGTAGATAACAATAAAAATTTGATAGAGATACTAACCCTTCAAAGTTATATCTAGACCGAGAAAAAAAGGGGTCTTGGCTGAAGTTGGACTAGTTTAACAGTATTACCACACTTAAATCCTAAAGCGAAATTAAAGTCTAATTTTTTTTTTTTTAATAATGGTATGGTATACTAACCTACTCTGTGTAATGGTTTTTCACAGAGCAATCCAGATCCTCCTCTTCTCTGGTCCCACGCTGGCACTTCTGGCTCCTCCTTCCTGCCGGATGCCCCCACAGCAAGCAGCTTGCTGTGGGGGCATCCAAGCAGACACGCTCCTGAGCTGCAGCTCTGTGTGGCCATTTACACATGGAGCCACGACTCTGCCCTGTCCCTTCCGTCTCCTAATTGGGTCACTGGCTGTGATTGACAGCAGTAGGAGCCAATGGCTCCCACTGCTGCCAAAAGCCAATGAGCAGTGTGAGTCCCTGTAAAGGCAAGTCTCTCGTAGGCATTGCTGGATTGAGAGGGGGCTCAGGTAAGTATTAGGGGGGCTGGGGGGGCTGCTGAACACGGAAGGTTTTTTTATCTTCATGCATGGAATTTTTCCTTTGCAACCATTTTAGGTGCAAAGTACACATATAATGACTGTCCATCGTCCCGTCTGCCGATGTCTATCATCCAATCTTGTCCAAAACTGTGCTTGCATGGGTTTGGTTATTCTTTGCAATTGTTTTTCACATTCTCTAAGCAAGGGAACATTTCCTTATAAAGGTATAGGTCTATTTGCCTTTAGTAAATCAACCTCCCCTAGAGTGTAATTTTGAAATCTTTTAGAATGTAATAAAGCTAAAGTATGTGCCACCCAGTGGCCAGCAGGGAGAAGCATGGCATGTGGAAGAAAAAACAAACTGATGGCAGAAAAAGCCAACAGCTGTGAGAGGCAGGCAAATAACACTAATGATCAGGAGGGGGGTAAGTGATGATGATTGAAGTAGTTCAGACAGGAAACAAAGGCAGGCTTAAGTTTCCTGCTGCAGCTTCAAACAATTTTGTGGAGATTCACGTTTGCAGGGAATTCAGAGTAATCTGTTTCAACACAGGAGAAGGCTTGCTACATGTGTGGGAAAAAAAGGAAAGGCTGAAGTTCAGCCTAATTATATTAACATGGTAATGGAAATTCCATTAGTGCATTATATGTGCCTGGAAGGAACACACAAATATTTCAATTGACTATGCCATTTAGGACTATCTAAGTGCTTCTGGTACCCATTATCACATACAGGTATTTCCTAATCCTTGTCGAATTGCATGACTAAAGGATAAGTTCACCTTTTGAATATTTTACATTACCCTCATATTTATGGTGTAACATGTTTAGCATACCCCATCCCACCCCATTTCCCTGTGACTGCAAGAGGGATTGCTCTTCCCCTGCAGCCACTGTTGCATTTTAATACCTTTGCAGTTGTGTAGGGCTCCACACAGGGAACTGTGAATGAATAAACTACAAGTCCCATCTTCCACCGCAGAAGATGGACTAGTGGTTTCAATGGACTGTGAACTTGTTGATCAGCACGCTCATAGTCCTTTGACAATTTTCCCAGCTTTTCAACTAAAAGCCCGTACAGAGGTAAGGGCAAAAGCTGGAGGGACAGTGTGCGTTAGTCTGACAATCCACTGATTGCGGATGCAATACTTTCAGGCTCCTGTAAAAAAAATAATAAATGCACATTTTTTATCTGCTTAAATATGTGCATTTATTATTCTTTTGTTAAAGGTGAGCTCAGTCTTTAATCATCATTGATCATCTATATTTTTCTGCACAACATAGTATAGATATGTTATCGGTGTTTGTTATTGTAGGCTAAATTGGAACCATTTATTTTGTCCAGTTTGTGTTGGGTGTAGAGTTTTTTGTTTTGTTTTTTAGCTACAATGTAGTTTGCTCTCCATAATGTCTTATCCTAACATTAACAGATTTTTGTGCAACAACATTGATGGTTTAAGCTACCCTGAGAATCGCAGTAAGATAAATTATGTATGCACAATAAGTACAAGCATGACAAAAAATAATACAACATATAAATAAACGGGAAAAACATTGTAAATAAAAGACTTACACGTTTGAAAGGATAGTGAAATATGAAAAATACAGGAATTGAATGCCTGAAAATATACATTTGTTGCCATTTACAAGGTAATGGTTAGTTCCATTTAGAGCCCATACGTATTGTTTACACAACTGCACAACTCATATATTGGTTTTCTAAGAACAGAGATACTTTCAGACTATCTCTTTCAAAATGATCCTTTGCACCACAAGACTAAATAGGTTGGTGGTATTGGTAGTGGTGAGGGGGGTAACCAATTCGCACTTGTTTCATTTGTTTCAGATATAGAGATCTAAAAACAATAACTGTTTTATCATTACAGCAGCTAAGGCTAGTCAAATAAATGTAAAAAAGGAGACCAGAGCTCCACCTGCTGGATGGAAATAACTAAACAAGGTTTCTATACAATATTTTATATTTACCTGATTTAAAATTCGATTTGTCTAGCTTTGACTGATTTACTAAAGAGGCTGATTTATTAAAGAATTTAAGAATTGTCACTCCAAAAATGGTCTGAATATTTGCTTAAAATATCCAATCATGTAGACACAATTAGTGTATTCAAAGTAAAGAGGAGGTTGCACTTTACATGATTGGATAATTGAATTGAATATTTACATCTTTGTTGAGTGAAGATTCCAAACGCTTTCAGCCTCAATATGTATATGCTACTATTATTCCTTTTCAGTTGTGTACAATCAAAAGCCTCCTTTACTGGAGATGCCACCACTCACAATTATAAAATACATAACTGCCTCAGTAAATAGTTTGCAGTCTGTCAAAGCCTGTGCTTTTGGAGAGCAGTACGTTTTTTTTCAGACTGGCTAGACAAATGAGTCCTCCTTATTCCTTTACTTAATGGTATGTAGCACAGGAAAGGATACACTGACACTTGTCCGGTTGTTAGTGCTCAAAAAGTTCAAACAGTATCACACAAAGCAAAGGAATTTGAAGGTCATCAACCCTAAATTATCATAATGCACCACCTCCTGAACTAGACCCACCTCTGATGGTCTGGTTGGAAGGTAATGGGAAGGTAATGTAAACAATGTATTACAAGGTAAAACAATGCAAATCAATATAAATAAATATTAAATGCTTAGATAAAGTTAGGTAATGAGGGTAGCCCAGAGTGCTCTCAATGCTCGGCTAATCTAACTCTGGAAGTGCTGCTTCAATACAGCATGGGTTTGCTGAGCGACTGTAAAAAACAAAGATGGAGGGGAGAAGAAGACATGTTGAAAATAATGTTAATTGAAAATGTAAATTGAACTCACAGGATTAAAAATAGTGCTCAGGATGCTGCTAGGGCTAGAATGTATGGATAGGCAACCAGAAAGCCTTGCCTTGCCTTGGCCATCGGCAAGGGAGAGAGGCTCAGTTTGTCACTGGGAAGCCTGAAGATGATGGTGAACGTCAGAGCCCGAGTGTGTATGCCACCTTGCATCACTGGAGAATGCTGTAGCTGGAACAAGAACATGTTTCAAAGCAACCTTGATTCATCTTCAGCCTATGTGGATTGGGCTACCCGCCTTGCTTCATCTTCAGCCTGTCTATAATGGGCTACCCACCAATCTAGACAGGCTGAAGAAGCAATGTTGTTTTGAAACGCATTCCTATTTTAGCTCCAGCATTCTCCAGAAACACAAGGTGGCATTCACACCTGGGCACTAACCTCCACCATCCTCTTTAGGCTTTCCAGGGAAAACAGCTCCAGCCCCAGAGATATCCTGACTGTTACGCTGAGCTCTGATTTTAATCTTGTGAGTCTATTTTACATTTTCTATTAAAATTGTTTTCAACAAGCTACGCCATGGTTGTTGCACTTTACCTCCCCTTCTTTGTTTTTGACAGTCAAACCGTATCAACAGGCTCTCATGGATAGATCATAAATGTAGGTGCATGGGTAAATATAGTGGTACCATTTAACTTAGAAAAAAATGCATTTACTAGAGTTGAGCTTTAATAACAATATTATTGTTTTTAAGGCGAGAATACTAATATTCAACTTAGAGTGAAATGTGGAGCATTTTAAAGCGTAATTAGTATTTAGGATGCTGCTAGATGTCTGAACTAGTAAGCTCCCTCTGTATGCAAATAACTTATATTGGTGGGATTATAAAATCTCTAATAAATTTATTAGAGGCAGTAGGAAAACATGTTTTTCCATTTAGATGCTCTCTAAGCAGTAATGGATGTGACTTCATTTTTATATGATTTTGTTTCTATACTTCAGCAAAAAGGCCTTCTAATTGATAAGCTGGTAACCTTGACTACTGTGTTCTAGAATGTCTGTCTATTCTCCACAGACAAGACTTCTTTAATTTTTCTAGTATGGCAGCTGTGTGAAGTTTTCAGTCTGTATTTCCCTTGGCACACCTTTCCTCTGCTCCTTTCATCTTGATATGTTGAAGCAGCTGTGGCTGTTAGTACCAGTCAGTGAAGTGTCAGAAATAAAACCTTTTACTCGATTAATTGAGGGATATTTATGATTTTTCTTATATGACAGTCAACTTTTGTAAGAAGACTATCTATAGATTTCTATATTTGGCCAATTTATTGCTCTATAATTGAACATGAGTAAGATTAATCTCTTAATGTTAACATTGTATTTTTTAAAAGATAGCAGGGTCCATTAATAATGTAATTGTAAATATGTGCACCAGGTCTGAAGACATCTGTGGTATTTTCCTTTTTCAGCAGGCCTTTTGAGAAACACATTTGTTGTTTTCCAGTTTACTTTTTTGTCTGACCTATGTTACTGTGTCAGGTTAGGGCTAGTCATAGAACAATTGCTGAAAGACAAAATATTTTTCCTGATGTGCTTAATGTGATTGTAGTTGCATTACTGCACTAAACCAGTTGAGTACAGTCTGTTTTATTTTTATTTTTTTTTTTGCACTAACAGTTAAATTAATTTTGTGAAGTGCACAAACTGTTGACACCTCTCCATAGTGCCAAATGCCATCGAATGTGAGCATTTGCCCACTCAGGTTGGTTACGACAAAGAACTGCAGTCAGGTTGAGACCCCAATGAGGAGGACGAGCATGTAAATGAGCTTCCCTGAGATGGTTTCTGACAGTTTGTGCAGAAATTATTTTTGTTATGCAAACCGATTGTTGTAGCAGCTGTCTGGGTGACTGGTCTCAGATGATCTTGGAGGTGAAGATGCTGGATGTGGAGGTCCTGGGCTGATGTGGTTACATGTGGTCTGCGGTTGTGAGGCCGGTTGGATGTAATGCCAAGATCTCTAAAACGCCTTTGAAAACAGCTTATGGTAGAGAAATGAACATTCAATTCATTGGCAACAGATCTGGTGGACATCCCTTCAGTCAGCATGCCAATTGCACACACCCTCAAAGCTTGCGACATCTGTGGCATTGTGCTGTGTGATAAAAGTGCACATTTTACAGTGGCCGGCCTAAGGCACACCTGTGCAATAATCATGCTGTCTAATCAGCATCTTGAGGTGAATGGATTATCTCAGCAAAAGAGAAGTGCTCACTAATGCAGATTTAGACAGATTTCTGAACATTATTTGAGAGAAATAGGCCTTTTGTGTACATAGAAAAAGTCTTAGATCTTAGAGTTCAGCTCATGAAAAATGGGGGCAAAAAAAAAATGGGGGCAAAAACAAAAGTGTTGCGTTTATAATTTTGTTCAGTGTAGAATCCCTGCCAAGTAAAGTAAATTGAGTGGGCAAGAGTTAGGCGTTTTGCAAATTTTCACTACTGCCAAGGTTTAGATATAGCTTAGATACCAGGTGAACGTGTAGAAAGTACAGAAGATTTACCCAAGAGGGAAGAGAAGAGCAACAAAAATCTGGCACAGGTGCTATTTCTTAAAATGTTTTTTATCTCATTGCTTCATACACAGAAGTTAAGATACCAAAGGAGTTGGGGATGTTAACATAATAAATTGTGTGAATGTCCAACCCAATTATGTAATTATGTGCAGGTAAAAAAAAGTAAACAGGAATGTGTTTTCACATGATTAAATATTTGAAGTGAATTCTCACACAACTTATTGGGTGAAAATCTTTAACGCCTTTATTAAATCAACCTCATAGTATGGAGGGACTAAACATTTTTTCTATACTTGTAATTGACCAATCAGCTAGTTTCTGACCATATTTCATCTAGTCAGACTACTGTCTGCTTTATACAATGCAGTTTCACTACTACTGCTATCTATAATATATCACAGATTAATTACAGATTTATCTGTCAAAACGCTGTTTGTCAAACATGCATTAGGGTTTGTAGAGCAAGGTAAATCAGCAATACAAATGAGTACAAGTAAGACTTGACAAACAAATTACAACACATGATAAAAAGAAACAAAACAAGATATGTGTCATTACAGAAAGTAAGCCATTACATTTAGATTGGATAACACTCCCATGAAAAACACTTTCACTAAACTCAGAATTTTTTTTGTTATTTTGGATAAAGTAGTGCAGATTTCTTTTGGGGAGATTAACCATCACTTTCTGTTCCTGTATCCGTAAAAAGAGTTGAATTTCCAAAACAGGACAAACCGAGAGTAAAGACTTGGTAGTTGTTATAATTCTAACCCATGCAGGCAAGATAATATTTACTTTCAGTCACTATATCATTAAGTAACTGTTTATAATAATAATACAACACAAATACAAAATAATATACAATAGGTAGGGCAACATTACATTTACACATAGAGTGTGATACCTTTAGGAAATATTAACTGCTTTCTAGAGACATTCACTGTATATTTCAATGTTCTCTTTCTTTTACCATTTCCAGTTTTACAGCAGAGGTCATCGATTTAGTAGCGTGGATTTCTGAATACAGAAATGGGGTTAGGGTCTCTAACAAAGCTGGTATTGTTCCTTTACATTATAAAATAGAATAGATGAAAGATAAATCCACTACTTTGAAAATTACTATATACTATGTCAAAGGTCTTGATACATTTCCAAAATGATTACAAACTATAAACGAGTTTAGGATACGTAAAGACATCATATATTTGGTCACAAGAATTATGAAAAGAGATGTACAGTTCTTCAACTATTTTATACAACCTGCCATAGGAAGAAATTAGGTCAGTATGGTAGCCTAGATAAGCTTATCATTAGAAACGGAAGACATGAAGATGAAGCTGGTAGATGTTAGATTTAGTGTTGCTCCAAGCAAAAAATCATGTTGGCACTCTTCTATATTGTATGTTGCATACTTGTATACAGGCATACCCCACTTTTAAGTACGCAATGGGACCGGAGCATGTATGTAAAACGAAAATGTACTTAAAGTGAAGCAATGCCTTTTTTCACTTCTCAATGCATGTACTACATTCCAATAGTCATTTAGAGGCATAACTGATATAAATAATGCATTGATAACTAAAATAAACATAATATTAAAAAAAAAAAAACATAATATTAAAAAAAAAAAAAACTGTGGATACAGGTGTGACCAAAAAAAAATACACAGTACAGGTAGCGTACGAGTACAGTACATTTGCTGTAATGTTTACAGTATTTACAATCACTTTCACAGTGCAATTACCTGTATGTTGGAGCCTGGCTGGCAGTAACTGGGACCTGGCTGGCGGTAACTCGGGCCTGGCTACTCCAGGCAGGAACCTAGCCTCTTCTCTCGCGGCCTCGCAACTCCAGGTGGCAACTGTGGGATGGCTGGCAGGCAACTCGCGGATGGCTGGTGGTCAACTCCAAGCTGTCTGTGGGCTGACAACTAGTGACTGGCTACTGTACTCTGGGCAGGAACCTGGCCTCTCGCAACTCCAGACGGCAGCTCCGCCTCTTCCTGGGTATACTGCGGCTTCCGCGGCGCTGGAATGACGGAACGTCCGTACTTGCGAGGCACTTTACGTACACTCTCGGGGTATGTCCGTACTCGCGAGTGTACGTAAAGTGAGTGTACGTAAAACGGGGTATGCCTGTACTTGTATATATTTAGTTATCATTATCTCTGGTACAACACATTTCTGGTAACCCATATAAAATAAGATCTGCTAATTTTATTTTCAATTTAGGCATATCTTAAACATTTAAATTATATATGCTTGTATGTAATAAATTAAGCCTCATGTGTTCCTAGGGATTGTAAATAAAGTATAAAATGTTGCATTTGCTTAAAATATAAATGTGACATATAGTATAAATGTATGTTCAACTATTACTTTCTGTGTTTTTAGTTAAATGTAATTTTAACAATCCATGTATTATTTCTTTAATTTTGTTTTTTATTGGTTGAACTAAATGGACTTGTGCCTTTTTTTTCAACCATTTCAACTATATAAAGAACCTTTGCTTTTTCCAGGCAAAGTAAAACAACAGATCCCTTTGATTGTCGCCTTCACTAGATGTTAGGCTGGAAGATAAATACCAGGTATTTCCAGGTTTAGAGAGCATATGACTTAAGCCCGTTACACACGCGTCGAAAATTGGCAGGGAATTTTCGGCCAACGTCCGAAAATTGCCGATTTTTGGCTTGTTAGTATGATGCTTCCGACAACCGACTCCGACTTTTCAGCCGAAAAAAATCTGGTGTGCAGACTATAAAATTTTTGTCTGCCGTCAAAACACGGCCAATTTTCGTGCAGTCAGTACAGATTTAGACAGGGAAAAATATAATGAGCAAGTATAGGCATGCTCAGTGAAGAAAGAACACAAAAAAAGCTAAACAACACATGATATCACTTCTGAAGTAAATTTTTGTTGGGGGAGAAAATTTGTGTGCAGTGTAGGCACATTCCAACCAACAAAACACAACTCTGGACAAAAGTCGGCAGATCGGTCGGCCGATAATCGTTGCGTGTGTACGGGGCTTTACACTCTTGTCTCGCATGTGAGTGCTAGTGCTTAATTATTGCACATTCACACACTCAGTGTTTTAACATCAGGATGGGAAAAGAGTCCTTTTCTTTGTGTAAACTCAGACTCTTGGAGATTACACAAGGCTTCCTCTTTTTATATTTATTGAGAACTTGGATGGGAGAAGGGAATGAGTGGGATACTCCTTTGGCTTTACTATGCACAAATTGCTAAGGACGACTGAAAAATGCCGATTTGTGCTGACTTGACGCTGGCTAGATGCCGGTCAATGCCGGTTGATGCTGGTTAACGCTGGCTTGCTGCCTGTTAACTCCAAACTGACTTGGGACTGCTTTCCTGTATAAAGAAGTCCTCCTTGAGCTCCCTTAAACACTGCTTGCTGAGGTAGCTACTTGTATGACTGCTGCACTGCTAAACACACTTCAGGGGCCACACTGGCACCCCCTTTTTACTCACTTGTCTTCAGGGCTTAGACACTCGCACCCCCTTTCTAAGCCTTCTCTACTGGTTAGCTGGCTCCTGGATCCCTCTGACCTTCTGGAGTGGTTCCATCTCCTAGGCAGACCCCTGGGCAGTTTTGAATACTCACAATACTGTTTTTCCTGGAAACTACTGCCCAGCAGCTCCACTCGGTCCACAGCACACCGGATCCCTCTCTGCAGCTCAGCTCAACCTTCATCCTCTAGGCCAACTGCCCAGGACACCCTCACTAGTGCTGACAAGAGGAGAGACAGCCATCACCCTCCTCCTGGGACTCTGCTTCCTACCAAAGAAGTCCTGTCACATGCCCCCTCAGACTTATAACTCATCCCAGTGTGCATTCCGGGAAACTCTGCCCACTGAGATAGCCATAATCCCTTGTGTGCTATTGGCTAGGTTTCCTCCATTGTCCATTAAGAGCCCTCATTGGAAACAGTGGGGAGACTCCCTAGGCTCAACAGGTCACACCTGGAAACATGTGACAGCCTAACTAAATGATCAGGCCCCCCTGATATGCAGACAGGGCCACCCATATGCTTTTTCCTAGCACCTACCTAGAAGGGTGCTAAATAAGTATGTACAGGAAGTGAGGATGGCAATTAAGTGAACCTCTTGCTTTGCCTCAAGTAGGTCAAAACACAGTCTGGGCCCTGAATTGTACAGAGACTGTCTGTGAAGCGACAGTTACACAGAGTTCTGCAATATACTACATCAAGCTGTACTAATCGGGGGACAGTATTTAGTGACTTCCACAGCACAGCAGTGTCAGGAGTTTTACAGTTCTCAGTCTTGGATCTACAGCACTATAAGTCGGGGATTCAAGCCTCAAGGAGTATCCCACTCATTCCCTTTTCCCATCCCTTTGAAATTAAATAAAAAGCACAAGCAAAGATGCCGGAGTTGTTGCTGCTTCAGTTATCACACCCAGGACCACAGCTCACATGGGCTGGAGAGAGTACCGGTTCTAATGGCAGACCCACATCAGGCCATAGGCCTGGAAACCTTGCTACATTTGTGCGCTCATTCGGAATTTTGCCATTAGCTACTGGGCCAGTTGCCATTGGCAACGGCACAAGAAAAAGTCCAAAAAATCAATTTTTGTGTCCGAAACTGCTACACCAGCATCAGGCAGGGTGTGAGACTGCAACTGCGGGACTGAGGCTAGAGGCCCACAAAGAGGGATGTTTGTGGCAACATAAATGCTCCAAGAAAGACTGTAAAGTGACCAAGACTCTTCATATGGATTATGAGATGTATTCTGCTGTCAGGAATTGGAAAGCAGGAGACAGGTGTGTCAGGATGCATGAATGCAGCAACTGCCTGATAGCAAGGAGTCCTAGTGTGGACAGTGAAAATAAAGTCAAGGGTTCAAGGAAAGGACGGAGAAGTGAACGACGGAGGTCCTAGTGTGGACGGTGAAAATGGAGGCCAGGGGCACAGGAAGAGAGGTGCCAGGGGCCAGATGGGTGATGCAAGCGATGTGGAGGAGTGTTGACCGTGCAATTGGTAGCAGGACATGTATTATTTTTGGCTGGTGCACACATACCGTGGGGATTGTAGTCGGCCATGTCTAGGAGGGCCATGGAGCAAGTCCCGGAGCCAGTATGGAAGATGTTAATTGCACGTGTGTGACAAGGAAGAGGAGTATCGACCGTGCAGTCGGTGGCAGGATGCTGCTCTTGCCGAGCAAGAAAGGGTGGTTGGCTTTGGGCAAGAGAAGCACAGTGGAGGCTCTAGTGCGATTGAAGTGGGCAGATGTATGTCTAGAAAGTGACATATTCTGCTTTGAAACTATTTCCCAAATGTTTGCAGCGCAGCAGCATGGCGGGGGAGAGTTAAAGTACCGCGCGGGAAAGCGTGCCATGAGCAGGACTGCCCAAGGGGAGAAGTGATCACCCAACATGGCAAAAGGGTGGAGATGGCGGGAACATCTGGCCAATCCGGCTTGGCAGAGGGGACCCTAGTAATATCCCCTTTGTCGGGTGTGGCCGTGCGGGAGACACGTGTGGAGGAAGGAGACATGCCGTTCACTAGAGGAGTGAAGGGTGTTCCCGCTATTGCTGCCACCATGGGCAAAAACCCTACGGAGCAGAGCCAAGAGCAGATCTACCAGCCCGATCCCCCGCTAGTTTGGGATACTGATATCAGGATGGTACCGGACGGCGGACTCATGCTGTGCATCAGAGGAGGTCGGGAGTTCCTGGGAGTGGTATGTCCCCAATGTGCCACTGTTACTCTGAGGGTGCAGGCGTGGGTTCAATGTCAGCAATGTGGAGATTTGCTGCTCAGGGCAGAGAAGAGCGAGGGCCGTCCCAAAAAGCTTACAGTCATGTGGGCTACAGGCCTCACTCAGGAGGTGACAGGGAATGAGTCCAAGTTACTCAGTGGTGGCGGGAGAGGGATATTCAGGCTGATGATGCAGATGGAGACCCTACCAGCAGTTGGTGGGCTCTCACTCTGCGGGGAGGGAGTTTGATCGCAGAGCTCCATAGGGAGGGGATCCATGTCCACCCAAACAGTAGGGACCGGGCCAGAAGTACCGCCGGTCAGGGCCCTGATGGTATCCACCCCTATTAGTACCCCCCAGCCTGTGCAGAAGGTGAAAAGTGCCCTATCCGGGTGAATTCCATATCTTTCTACGCAAAATATGGGTCTGTGGAGGAAGATATAGATGATTGGGGATTCATTGAGGAAACAGAGTGGGAATGGGGATCAGAGACTGGCAGTAGCTCCCCAGGTCCCAATGTTGTGGTGCCTTTTGACCAAGAAGCCAAGGAGGCCATTGAAAGAGGAGAACTGGCTCAGAAATTGGGGTTCTGTGAGGACTATGTCACGAGGGTCCCAGACCTCACCCCACTAGGGAACATTGCCAGGGCCCGAGATCAGAACATGGCCTATGAGGAAATAATCCTGAGAGTTCACACCCCTTTTTCTCCACCAGGGAGAGGTAACCGAAGGACCCTTCTCAGGTTATCTAGAATACAGTGCTGGATGCAAAAAAAGGTTGCACTGGAGTATGGTTATGACTACCCCTATGCTCCAAGGGAGGTCATGCTGCTGGTGAAGAAATTTAGGGACTGGGGGTGTGATGAGCTTCTTTGGGACTATCTCTTTGTTCCCAAGCCCTACCCGGACTCCCCCGAGGAGGGATTGAAAGGAAAATTTGCTAAAGTCAAGGCTCAGCGGTTTTACGGGCGCTTCATCTATATTGATAGGGTGGAGGACTGCCGCCCGGATGGCTCTGGACATGCTTGGTCCATCTGGGTCAAGAATGAGAACGGAGAATATATCCAAGTGCCTCATCCAGAGTACTACATTTAAAAGTGAGACTTTTTCAGTACCTCACTAAAAGTGGGAGGAATTCAGGAGTAACTAAGACCAAGAAAATTTTTGTGGCCGACCGGCTACCACAACTGACCAAGGAAATCTTTTGTTGAAAATATACTGCTGATTTTGAATTGCATCTGTTGAAGTGATGTGGACCCCTTGGGCCATCGGGCCAGGGTCTTTGGATAAAAAAAGGGGTCAAGTGTTGCATTGTTAGACCTTCTTAGGCCATCTGGCCGGGGTCTGTTGTGGATTACAAATGGCTGTGTGGGACTTCATCCACAGTCTTTACAGAAGAAGCTGTTACAAAAGTTTGTGAGGATCAAGAACTTTGGTGTGGGGTGCCTTGCTGGACCCCTGTGATATTTCCCTGACTCAGCAGGACTGTGGGTCATGATAGACTGTGACCTGCCCTGTTTCCTTACTGAAGTGCTCAAAGAGACAGCAGAGGGCGCTGTGCTTCACTTCATACAAAAGGACTCTGTCTAGACAGTCAGTGTTAGGGGACAAGCTCCTTTAAGTTAAAAGAAGACCCCGGCGTGTCAAAACACTGGATGGCAGAGGCAGTCAAGGAGGGAGTGGAAAGGTCGCCCTTGAAGTTTGGAGGAGGGTCTTTCCACTCAACTGTCCAGTGAGTTAGAAATGTGATGTGATTTCTATGTGATGGGATTGACTAACCTTTACTTCCTTTACTCTAAGGTGGGACCACCATAGAGTTAGACAGTCAGGATATTTGTATTGTATTTTTCCTTGTTGTTCTCCTCCAGGTGAGCTTATTTGGTGGGGGGCATCAGTTTTCATGCACCTTAAAATGTGTATATACATGTACAGCAGATTGCAAAGATATATTTGTTCACGCTAATTTATTCTGTAAATCTGTTTTTCCCTTTTCCCCCTTTCCAGGTTTGTGGGATACTCCTGATTTTTTGGCAGAGTTTTTGAAAGGAGGCGGCTGCCTCAGAGTCAGAGGGACCTGACTCATTTGGTGTGGGGTGGGTGTAGCACCCTACAGGTAGGTGCTAGGTAAATATATAGTGGGCCTTGTCTGCCTAACAGCAGGGCTGGGATTTGTTAGGTAAGGTGTCAGGGCTTCCAGATGTTCCTGCTGGGGGGAGAAGTATTCCCACTGGCTCCTGTGAGAGGTTTCTCATAGGACAGTGTGGGAAGCCCAATCAGGGGGATACATCCCAGCTTGTAACTACCCCAGAAGGCAGATTAGGCTGCAAAGGATTCTGGGAAGGGGAATAAGTTTGGGGGAAGTGCGTGACAGGTTGTCTTTGGCGGGAGCAGTCCCAGGAAGGAGAGTGCGGCTGTCTCTCCTCCTGTCTGAGGAAGGAGGATGTGGATGTCTCGGGGTGTCGCCTGAGTATCCAGAGAGTGCTGAGTTGAGCTGAGGGGATCTGGTGTGCCGAGAGCCTGTGGAGAGAGAGGGGTCCAGTCCCAGGAAAGCCTACACAGGTCGTGAGTAGTGAGGATTGCCCCTGGGGGTTCGCCTGAAGTTAGAGGGGACCACTCCAGAAGAGGTTCTGGGATCCAGAGTCAGCTAGCTGTAAAGGAGGTACCTAGGTTGAGGACCCTGAAGTTGTAAAGGGGGCACCAGCAGTCTGGGTCATGCTGAATTGTACAGAGAGTGTCAGTGAAGCGACATGTTACACAGAGTTCTGCAATATACTACCTAAAGCTGTACTAAGCGGGGGACAGTATTTAATGACTTCCACAGCACAGCAGTGTCAGGAGTTCTACAGTTCTCAGTCTTGGATCTACAGGACTATAAGTCAGGGATTTAACACTTCTTCGGTTATACAGAGTGTTCTCAGAGTCAGTGAGAGTTGGCTGGCGTCGTGGAAGCGCCAACGGCCATTTTTCAGTAATAAAGTCCCACATGTAACTAGTTCAAGCCTCAAGGAGTATCCCACTCATTCCCTTCTCCCATCCCTTTGAAATTAAATAAAAACCAGAAACAAAGATGCCGGAGTTGTTGCTGCTTCAGTTATTACACCCAGGGCCACAGCTCACATAGGCTGGAGAGAGTACTGGTTCTAATGGCAGACCCACATCAGCCCATAGGCCTGGAAACCTTGCTACATTTATATGCATCACAGTCTAAGATCAGGCTCAGAGGCCGATGCATGTAGTGGTAGAGAGATTCACAAGTAGTCAAAAGTAAATACACCAGCAGATTCTCCTAGCAGATGATGCAGGTTCCACTGAGGCACAGGGTCTACATATTAGCCGGTATTCACCAGAGCTCTTGATTGTGGAGATGGGTTTTGATGTCTAGTACCAGGTTGTGGTCCTCAAGATCGCCACACCAGGAGGTGAGCAAGCCAGGGTCTGGTTGCAGATGTAGCATGTAAAGCAAGGATCAAGCCAGAGCATAGTGAGAAAACAAGCCAAAGTTCGGTAACAAGCAGTAGCTAGATGGGATTAGACAGCAGCATAGTCATGGAACAAGCCAAGGGTCAATAATGAGTGGTGGCAAAGATAAGGACATCAGCAGGTATGCAAAGAGCACAACCTTGACTGCAAAGAGCACAATAATCTGGCAAAAATGAAGTGCAGAGACATGGCTTAAATCAGGAAGTTAATGGGAGGAGCAGGATTCAGAGTTCACCAGACACAAGATACAAGGAAAGACACAAGGCAAGATTGTCAGGGATCAGTAAGGGAGGTGTCCGGCATCTCAGATGGCACATCAAGATGAGCTACAGCTAGATACTACAGAGGTCCCAGGGTTAGATCTGGACCCTGCAGACTATTTACTATTAGGCCTATTTCACACAGCCTTCAGCTTGTATAAAACAGTAGAAACCACAAACTTTTAGGAAGCTTTCAGTTTTGTGATTTTGACAAGCTTTTGGCAAGCTGTGAGTAGCTTTCTCTAAGCCTTTATAGCACCCTTTAGCTCCTGTTTGGGAAAGGTATACACAGTTTCTAATGGAAGTGCTGATTTGAACAACTTTTAACAATCTGCTTACTGGCTTTGGCAGGCTTTCACCAAGCTTCAAGTAGTGCTGCAGCCTGCTAGCAGCTTGTTTAAAGTGCCAATCAGCACTTCAATTAGGATCCGTGTTCAACTTTTACAAACTGGAGCTGAAGGGTGCTTTAAAAAAAAAATGTTTCAACAAAGCTTACTGAAAGCTTTGTAAATCCTTTGTAAAAGCCTACTGTTCACACTTCTAGCTAAAGCAAGCTAAAGAATGTGTGAAACAGACCTTTAAAACATCTCAGTAAAGGTAATGGGGTCAATTTACTACTGTAAATAAAAGTAAATACACTGTTTACTTTGCAGAGTAATTTTCATGAATTTTCCTTTAGCTCAATGAATGAGGCAAATTTCTTCTGACTTCCATCATCCAATCCTGTGCAAGAAAAAAAATGTTTTTCTTGGGTATTCTTTGCAATATGAATTTTCACCCCATATACTAAGCTAAGGGAAAATTCCCTTAAAAAGTGTAAATTATCTTGCGAAGTGAACAGTTTATTTGCCTTTAGTAAATCAACCTTTATGAATAAGGATCATTCAACAGTAGTGGGGAAGCTCTGGCAGTCGGTCTCAAAAGCCCCTTTGCAAAGACCCTGTTACTTTGCCCTGAATGAGCAAAGTAGCAGTGTCCCTTTAAAGTATCTTTAACCTTTTCTCTACCAGAGCTCTTTTTTGCATTTGTGTGTTAAAATGCACATTTTAAGCCTTAAAAGCAAAAAAGGTTAACTCCAGTTTTAACTACACATTTCATATTGCACTCCTATTTAGGGTGTAACATTTTGTGAAGTAACCTCACCCCCCACAGAGCCCCCCCCCCCCCCCCCCCCACAGAGCAGTCCCCAGTTACAGAATGCAGGGGTTCTTCCCCCCGCAGCAGCTGTCATTTTTTAAATTAGCAGAGACGTGTGGGCCATAGAGATATATAAATTAATGAACTACAAGTCTCAACTTCCACTGCTGGCAGAAGGACTTGCAGTTCCTAATGGAACACAAGTGTGGTAATCAACACTTATAGTCCATTGACATTTCATCTAACTCTGAAACTGAATGCCCATACAAATGTGAACCAGCCCTGTACTAGTTTATAATGTATTAATGTAAATTGACCACCAATGAGCCGCATGAGTAATTATGCGTGTAATTATCTTTTTATGCACATATAATTATACATTCCGTGGCTTTTAGCCTATTTTTCACCAAATCCAGTGCACTTGAACATCATAGATGTTCCATTCTTGCTTTTCAGAATCAAATCTTGAACAGCAATCCTAGTGCTAAGGCATGTTCAAAAAGACACGTAAAATGTAAAAAGAAAACCTACATATTGGACTTCAATTACTAAACTAGAACATGTTTTGCTTTGTAAGATAAGTTTATTTAATGAGTAAGAATAAATGATGTAGTTATATAAAGGTTAAACCCTGCTTTTTAATTTACCCCTTGCACAAAATCAAGTATTCAAAGATAGAATAGATTGAACTTATTCACTAAACTAAGTAAACATTCCTTTTGCTAGAGAACATTCTTTACCCCTTTAGAAAATCTACATCATTAACTTAATTATCTCTTGCAACAAAATGATGATACAATGAGAAGAATTCTGATTTGTCAATTTTTGATTCTCTGGAATATTTCCTAGTAAATCTGCCTAACTAAAAATCCAGACAATCATGATTCATTAGCTTTATTTTTCTCTACAGACTCCAGAAATCTTCATCCATATACAGTAGTTTATTTGTAAAAAAAAAAAAAATAAGAAAAACGCAATTTGCTGATTTGTCATGTTTCCTTACCAATTCATTAGTCCATATTGTTTAATAAATATTAAGTTATTTTAATTGTAAACCTGATCCAAGCATGCCTATTAGCTACAAAACCTGACAATGCTTATCGTTCATGTGCATTTTTCTTGGATATTTTCATTTATGTCACTTTATTGAATTATTTGTGCTTATGCCTCTTCATTATAACCTGAATTTACAATGTGGCAATATTCAAGTTCCTTGAATTATTCATTCTGATTTACATATCACATACATATATGCAAAAACATTATAGACACTTTATAATAGGTCTTTCCATTTCACATTGGACTACGAAACTGTGTCAGTGAGATAAAATTTTCCTCCAAGCTCTGCTGTCATAAGTTGACATACAGGCAGCTGAATATACCAGGAAGCCACACTGACCAAAAACAGCTATGCAACCATGCAAACAACAGCTGAAAGTCTAGAGCTATTTCCCAGTTTAAAATCTGCACACCCTGGGGCTTTAAAACTTAAGTCTTACATGTGGCAAATGCTACTGTATCAGTGCACAGTTTGGAAAATTACATAAACCTTTTAAAAGGAATTCATATTCATGTCATGCCCTAGGTCAGGGATTGGGAATCATATGGTTGTTGCATTAAGTAGAGAGTTGTGGTCTTTTTTTTTAAATTGTATACATGTGTATATGCAAATCATTGGTAATATAACAGCTAAGTAACTATTTGGCTTTTGCTTTGCTTTATTTACTACATAAATTAGGCAGGGGACAGTATTTGATTGTTGCCATAAGACAAAAATATAGAAGCAAAAACATGTGTAAAAGTAACTATCAGTGTTTACTTTGAATGTTTTAATTCATATTAATCATTTATATATATATATATATATATATATATATATATATATATATATATATATATATATATATATATATAATTTATTGTTGTAGTTAAAGAAGTCATTTGCAAGAAGTTGTTTTATCCGCATCCTCAGTAGCATAGTCGTAGTTTTTTTTTTCCTTCACTTTCCCACTGCTGTTACACGAGAAGTCTGTAGCTCTTAGTATCTATGATTGCGATAATGTGTAGGTTTCAAAGGGCTTACCTGTCACTTTAGGCAGCTGAACAGAGAAGTTAAAAAAAGGAAGGCAAGTATCTACATCTGTAGAAGTCTGCATTAAAGTGTACCTGTTTCTTTGCCCTGTATGGTAAAAGCACAGATTTGCTTTTAGAATTTGTCTTGACCTGCTTGTTGTTGTAGAGCTTCTCATTGTTGTGTTCGGTTTCCATCTCTCTTCCCAGTCTGGTCTGTTGAGATGTTTATTCCTATAACTGTTATGCCCCCCTCTTCACTTGTGTTTATTTAAATTCATGATTTGTCTATTCCTGAATCTCTTGTGTCTTGGTGCTCTGTCCTCTTCCCTTTGATAACCCCTTAGTAGTCCTTGATCACTTCTAGTCATTCCTTGTCTAGCTTTACCTTGAGTAATACTGTGCTCCTTGCATGTTCCTGTTTGTCAGCAATCCCGTTCTGGCCATTAAAATAGAATTCCACATGCTGCAAGTATACAACTGGTGAGGTGATCCTGTAATAGTTTTCTCTACTTCACTTCCCTCCATAGTTCCACAAAGAGGGGGCCACTCTCTCACATTTTTCAAATATCAGTTAATATCTATATCATGGAGACTAAGGGGTTGATTTACTAAAACAGGAGAGTTCAAAATCTGGTGCAAAAAACAGTAAAAAATATAATATTTAAAAATGATATAAAACATGAAAGCAATCAATATATAAGTTCATGAAAAGACCACGTGCAAATGCAAGAAAATATGGTGTAATGGTGATCCAAAAAGCGTGATAAAACTTCAATCCAACAGTGTCATCATTGTGAACAATCCCAAACCAAGGAATCCGACTTTGAGTACAATGGCTGCTCACCTCAATAATGAATAAATCAAAATGTTGTTATTAAATGGAAAACTTCTCCCTGTAGCTCTAATGATAGCAGTATTACTGCTGACAAGATGTAATGAATCACCAGCCCAAAATATATGGATAAAAGGTCTCCTTGATATTTCCCTCATATAAGAATATAACAGAGAGAGGGCTTCATGGTGCAGTATAAAGAATACATTTTATTAAAGACAACAGTTGTAACTTACAGTAAAGTTGCAGGTAGAGTGTGTGGAAAACGGACCGCTTGGTCCCCGCAATGTGCGGTTTAGAGAATCCGAACTTCCAGTCACCGCCGTAGACCGGAAGTGACATCACCCGCCTCCTCCCGATGTGTTGCTTCACTAAAACATGTGACTTTCTCAAGGGTAAAAGAGAAAGTCATGTGTTTTAGTGACGCAATGTCACATATCATTTTTATATATTATATTTTTTTACTGTTTTTTTGCACAGTTTATTTGATCTTAATATTATTTATTTTATATTTATTGATTGGAGTGTTATGAATTTAGAATGTTGAGGTACATTTATTTACTTTGGAACTAGCGCTGATTTATTCACAGATTTTCATCTTATTTGATATGTTGTGACACTACAGAAATTGGCAGCTTATTCTCTTATTTACATTTATTGTGATCACTTTTACTTTACCACCATTTTTCATTTACTTCACTGGTAGCGCATTGGCCTTTATACCTTTATAAAATCTGGTGCAGCTGTGCATAGTAACCTATCACTTTGTAACATCATCTTGTTCAATTAAGCTTTGACAAAAAAAAAAAAAAACTGAAAGGTGATTGGTTTCTATGCAGACCTGCACCAGATTTTGCACTCTCTGGTTTTAGTAAATTGACCACTTAGGC
The DNA here is from genome assembly GCF_965119305.1 of Pelophylax lessonae. Lineage (NCBI taxonomy): Eukaryota > Metazoa > Chordata > Amphibia > Anura > Ranidae > Pelophylax > Pelophylax lessonae. The sequence goes on from NC_138770.1 coordinate 342,781,831, forward strand.
TCGTTTTACATTGGTGCAATGCGGGAAACCCTGTGAATCCAGTGCGGGTTCCCGCATTGCACCCGACTTGCAGGCAGTTCACACTGCCATATGCAAACTGCTGGGAGTGTCAATACAAAGTTAATGACACACCCAGATCATTTTTGCATAGCGCAGTGTGAACTGTTAATTCACGCAGGAATCAGATCGCATAGGTGTGAAAACCTATGCAATCCCATTCTGGTGCAGACCAAAAAAAGGGTCCTGCACAAGTTTGGTCTGGATGTGATGCAAATTCAGCCGTACAATCTGCATGGCTGAATTCGCATTGCCCAGACATCGAATGTGATTTGCACAGCAGTGTAGTGCGAATCCCATGCAATGTCTTCCATCACACCAGTGTGAACCGAGCCTTAATCCCACACATATTAACTAACATTGCAGTGGTCCATGATATTAACAGAACAGGCATTTCTGTTTTAGGAGTACCTGAAAAATAGAAAAAGCCAACATGTTATTTAGCTGCCAGCTATGACACAATTTATGTTGAGTTAACCACAAAGCAGCTAAGCACAAAGAAAATATAACAACTTCTATAAAGGGAGGCAGATTGCATAAAGGAGTTAAGAATCTTCAGACAATAAATTGTGTGCACTTTTTACTTCAGTTATCCAATCATATGAAAAAGCAAATGCCTGTTAACTTATTTCATAGGTACACGACTAGAAAACTGAAGTGAACATTCACACAATTAAGATTCTCAAATCCTTTAGTAAAAAACCCTAATGATGTAATTGTTATAGTCAAATCCAAACCCTTGTATAAAATGATATGTCAAGGCTCTATGTGACTGGTAACTGAAGAAACATATATATATTAACACTTTTTTTTGTTTATAACAGGGAGAGACTGGGCTCGAGGGTAGCAAAGGAGAGAAAGGAGACATGGTATGTAAATTAAATGAATAAAAAATGGAAGTTGTATCTTTAAGTGACTTGTTAAGCAATCTTGATTTTTTGATGTTACATCTGATATACAGTATAATATTATGCAATGTTCACTGAATTGTGCGTAGCTTATAATAAGTACAATAAAATGACTGTTTTTTTACTAAAAACATGCTACATTGTTAAACTGATAGATAGAAGTCTCAGCAACCTGTTGAAATGAAATTGGCAATGTAGTGCTTTTAGTTTCTGCACTCTATGCTCTGTTCTGCCCCAATTCTCTGCTATGTTCATTAAATATTACAAGTTCAAAATAAAAAATTGCAGTGTCTAAGCATGCAATCACACCTGAGCAGAGTGTATTCCTGGTGATTTTGAAGTGTTTTTTTTACAGACGTATTACAGGCACTTTTGTACGTATATCAAGCTTCAGAAGTTTATTTAGCCCAGGTCCACACTGAGGCCGTTTTCAAATCGCGGGAGTTCAGCTGACCTCACACGATTTCAAGCCAGCATTTCAGTCCGACTTCAGGAGCGATTTCACAGACATCTATGCGGGTTCCTGCACAGATGTCTATGGAAATTGCCCCCTCCCCCCTAGTCACCAAAAGTAGCACAGAAACTACTTTTGGGAATCGGTGCGGCACCACAAAGTCAGCGTCACACCGATTCGGACGCTGCCATTGCCTGCAATTGGCTTCGATTTGACATGCCATTTGACATGTCAAATCGGACCAATGTGCTAAAGGAAGATGGGTTAAAGGAAGGAAAGCAGTTCACGTATCTTTCAGGACATTTTAAAGGTGTTCGCTTTGAAGTTTATGGGACCAAAACACTTAAATAACCTAAAAAACAACTGATGGGTGACTAAATGACTAATACAAGTGTGAACATGGACAATAAAAAAAAAATAAAAATGTGATTCTGTGTAGTCAAGCATAGGTAAGTCAGCAGAAAAACATTCAAGTGTAAATGGAGGTTAAGGACCGGTTCGCACTAGTGCAACATTTTCTCAGACTTTGAAAGCACAAGTTGCATGAAAATCGATGTTTTCCTATGAGAGCTATCTTAACTGGTCCGACTTATGTCAGTCCGAATCAAGAAAAGGTTGCTGCATTACTTTGATTCAACTTGGGTCTGATTTCAGCCCATTGAATTTAATGGAAGTCGCATCCAAGTCAGATCAACATCTTAACAAGTGTGTTCAATGTTAGCAGTACAAATTCACAGCAAAGAACAGTATGGGGTCCCCACCAAATCCACACCAGGCCCTTTTGGGTCTGGTATGGATCTTGAGGGGAAACCCCACTCCAAAATAAAACAACAAAAAAAAAACATTGTGGGGGACCCCTCAAAATCCTTGCCGGACCCTTATTTGAGCATGTAGCTTGGCAGATCAGGAAAGGGGGGGGTACACCCCCAGAACCATACCAGGCCACATGCCCTCAACATGGGGGGGTGGGTGCTTTGGGGCAAGCGGAGCTCTGCCCACCACAGAAAATAACCTAATGTTGATGGGGACAAGGGCAGTGAACAGCCTATTTACCTTTCTTAAATGATCTTACCTAGGACATGTATGCAGATCAGAAGTTCTGACTTTATTTTAACCTAATTTACTGCACACTTAAACTTGGTTCACACTTGTGTGGGTGGTTCCGGCTGCGGGTCTGCACCTGCTTTCCGCAGCCATGATCACCTGCACAGAAAAATGCAGGAGATGATTGCAGGTGCTATCCTAATGGCACCCTCACGCACTAGAAATGGCAGCAACTGCTTCCTGTGCTGGGAACCACGCTACACTTGCAGTTTCTGCATGAGCTGTGATTTAAAAAATGGAGCAGGGGCCTTTTCCCTGCTTTTTTATTCAAATGAATAAGCTGCCATTCTCCTGCGAAATACACAGCTTGCAGAGCCACAAAAGTGCAAATCAGGCCTTAATGCAGGTCATTGATTTAGAAACTGCTGAAATTGAAGTAGAACTATATGCAAAACTTCTTTTTTTTTTCATTTTGAATAGAGCAAGGGAGGGTTATAAACCCTGTCAGATTTTTTTTCGCCATCTGTGTCCCATTGCGGAGATTTAACTTTACTTCCTGCCCTATAGCAAAACAGGAAGTGATAGAAAATACCTAAATTAAGTTAATTTTTCGGGGACCCCCAGGTCACTGGAACTAGTGTCCCCACTGGAAGATTTTCCCTCCTTTACTTTTCTGGGGACAACCCAACATTTGGGGTTTTCTTTTACTTTCACTTTCAATATTAATGGTAAACAGGAGAAATAGAGTGGAGAAATCTCCCTAACAGGGACACAGACAGAAATAAAAACTGACAAGTGTTCTAATTAGAGTTGAGCGAACACCTTGATGTCTGGGTTCGGTGGGTTCGGCCGAACTTGAAAAAAAAGTCTGGGTTCGTGACCCGAACTTAACCTGAACTTTACCCCGATCCTGAACCCCATTGGAGTCAATGGTGACCTGAACTTTTGAGCACTAAAATGGCTCTAAAAAACATGGAAAGGGCTAGAGGGCTGCAAATGGCAGAAAAATCTTCTAAAGAGCATGGCAAGTGCTCTGCAAACAAATGTGGATAGGGAATAACTTAAAATAACATAAAAAACATAAAAATAAAAAATAATCATCTTGATCTAGAAAGGACAAGGCCCATATGGAGTAGGAGGTCAAGGTGGCGGTGGATGTGGTGGTGTAGGTGAAAGCGGCGGCAGTGGAGGAGGAGGACGAGGTAGCCAACACTGGTTTTGGTTTTTAATTTTATTTTTTTTTTTAAATTAGGAAACACCCCAAAAGAGTAAGAAAGATCAAATACAGTCCTGTGGGATCCATGCCTGGTTCATTTTAATGAACGTGAGCTTGTCCACATTGGCTCTGGACAGGCGGCTGCACTTGTCTGTAATAACGCCCCCAGCCGTGCTAAATACCCGTTCAGACCGGCTCAGGCCATGTGCCCAACTTGGAGACCCAGAAGTTGAAGGGGGCAGACCCATCATTCAGTACGTCTAGGCGTGTGCACACATACTGCTCCACCATGTTAGTGAAATACTGCCTCCTGCTAAGACATTCCATATCAGCTGGTGGTGCTGCTGCTTGTTGTGGCGTGCTGACAAAGCTTTTCCTCATTTTGGCCATGCTAACTCTGTGTCACGATCCGGGGTCAGGCTCGAAGACCAGTAGCTATAGCAGTCGCAGGTCACACAGGAACCAGCAGGATAGGAACACTGACAGGTCACCCAGGCAGATGACGCAGGCTCACCTGAGGTGCGGAGTCTAAGTACTAACCGGTCTTCACCAGCGCTCCTGAAGGTGGAGATGGATTTTGCTGCGTGTTAGCACCAGGTCGCGGTCCTCAAGATCGCCCCACCAGGAAGTGAGCAAGTCAGAGTCCAGTAGCAGATAGGGATTAAGCTGAAGCGTAGTCAAGGAGTAGCCAAACGTCGGTAACCAGTAGTTGCAGGTTGGGATCAAACAGAAGAGTAGTCGAGGAACAAGCCAAGTGTCGATAACGGATGGTAGCAAAGATACAGACGGCAGCAGGAGAGACAAGCGAGATATCGGCTGTTTAAGGCACAATATTCTGGCGACCAGGAAGTGCAAAGACATGGTTTATAACAGGAAGTTCATGGGAGGAGCAAAGGGTTCAAGGTTCAAGGCAATAAAGATTCACAGCAGGATCATTCAAGGATTTGTCCAGGGAGCTGTCCAGCATTCCAGGTAGCTCAGTGAGTAGAGTCATTGCCAGACACCATGGAGGTCCCAGGTTCAAGTCCGGGTCCTGACACTCTGCCTTCTGAGGTGCTGGCGGTGCCCTGGCTATGTTGGCGACCTCTTCCTTCTCCTCTGCCTTGGCCTTGTGCTTCCGCTGTGCCCCCGCTGTCAGGTGGGAATGCCACCAGCAGCGCATCTACCAGCGTGCGCTTGTACTCGCGCATCTTCCGATCATGCTCTACTGAAGGAATTAAGGACGGTACGTTCTCCTTGTAATGGGGATCCAGCAACGTGGCCACCCAGTAATCAGCACAAGTTTCAATGTGGGAAACTCGGCGGTCGTTGCGGAGACACTGCAGTATGTAATCGCTCATGTGTGCCAGGCTGCCCAAAAGCTGTCCTCTGTGGGGGGTGTATCCTCTGTGTCCTCTGTATCCCCCAGCCACACACCAGTGATGGCCATGAGCTAGCCTGGGTGCCACCTTGCTGTGAAGATGGTTCCATCTCCTCATCCTCATCATCCTCCAGAACTGTGACCCGGCTGGACAATTGTGTACCTGGCGTTTGTGGGTGCAGAAACCCTCCATCGGAGCCACTTGTGAATGACTGCCCTGAAAGCCTTGGAAATTATACCTCTTCCTCCTCCTCCTCCTCCTCCTCATCCTCATCCTGTGCCACATCCTCTTCCATCATCGCCCGAAGGCATAGATGTGGGATAGTTAAGCTGAGAACGGCGTCATTGGCACTGGCCACGTTGGTGGAGTACTCGAAACAGCGCAACAAGGCACACAGGTTTCCCATGGAGGCCCAGTTATTGGTGGTGAAGTGGTGCTGTTCCGCAGAGCGACTCACGCATGCGTGCTGCAGCTGAATCTCCACTTTGGCCTGCTGCTGCTCGCACAGTCTGGCCAGCATGTGCAAGGTGGAGTTCCACCTTGTGGGCACGTCACATATGAGGCGGTGAGCGGGAAGGCCCAAGTTACGCTGACAGGCAAGCAGCAGCAGGGAGAGAACGCCGAAAGTGCACACAGATGGCTCGCACTTTCTGAAGCAGCTCTGACATATGGGGGTAATTTCTAAGGAACCTCTGCACCACCGAATTCAGCACATGCGCCAGGCAAGGCATGTGTGTCAAACCGGCTAGGCCCAGAGCTGCTACAAGATTTTGTCCGTTATCGCACACCACCAGGCTTGAGGCTCACTGGCAGCAACCACTCATTGGTCTGCTGTTCAATGCCCCTCCACAACTCCTGTGCGATGTGGGGTTCTTCCCCCAAACAGGCAAGTTTTAAAACTGCCTGTTGTCGTTTACCCCTGGCTGTGCTGAAGTTGGTGGTGAAGGTGCTACGCTGACCGGCATGAGGAGGCGGTAGAGGATGAGGAAGCAAAGTAGGAGGAGTTAGGAACAGGAGGCAAACTGAAGTGCCCTGCAATCCTCAGTGGTGAAAGGACTTGCGCCAAACTGCTATCCGCCTCAGGCCCAGCCGCCACTGCATTTACCCAGTGTGCTGTTAGGGAGATATAACGTCCCTAACCGTGCTTACTGGTCCACGTATCCATAGTTAGGTGGACCTTGCCACATATGGCGTTGTGCAGTGCACACCTGATTTTGTCCCCCACTTGCTTGTGCAGGGAAGGGATGACTTGCCTGGAAAAGTAGTGGCAGCTGGGCACGACGTACTGTGGGACAGCCACCGCCATAAGGCTTTTAAACTGTGCGTCTCCACCAGACGGAATGACAGCATTACAGGAATTTTGAAATGCTGGCATTCAGGGCCAGGGATCGCGGGTGGGTAGGGGGGTACTTCCTCTTCCACTCCAGTGTTTGGGAGATAGAAATCTGAAGGCTTCCATGGGACATTGTGGAGATGGTTGTTGGTGACCCAGGTGGTGGTGTTGCTGGCAGATCCTCTGTTTGCGGGGTGGCAGGTGCCACTGTCACTACAGAGGTGGATGAAGAGGCAGAGACTGCAGCAGAAGAGGAAGCAGGAGGAGCCAGAGACCTTTATGGTTTTTGAGGTGACTACTCCACTGCAGCTCGTGCTTTGCACTTAGATGCCTGGTCATGCAGGTTGTGCTCAGGTTGAGAAGGTTTATGCCTCACTTCAGGCTCTGATTGTACAGCGTGCAAACCACTCGTGTCCTGTCATCATCACATTGTCTGAAGAACTGCCACGCTAGGGAACTCCTTTGAGCTGGCTTTGGTGTGCTCGGTCCCTTGCTGCATTGGGCAGTAGCAGGCGTAGTGTCTAGGGCACGGCCGCTCTGCTTTTGCACCCTGTTCCCTCTTCTGCTTTGCTGGTGCCTCTTCCTCCAAACCACTCAGGTCACCTGCATGACATTCATTCCATGTGGGGTCGAGGTCCTCATCATCCTCCACATCTTCCACCCAGTCTTCACCCCTGCCCTCCTTGTGGGTCTTCACAATTCGGAATTCCGCAGCAGTTGGCACCTGTGTTTCGTCATCATCCGAGACATGCTGCGATGGTCCTCCCATGTACTCATCTTGAGACATAAGTGGTTGGGCATCGGTGCACTCAATCTCTTCCACTTCTGGGGCAGGGCTAGGTGGATGGCCCTGGGAAGCCATGCTAACAGGGACATCAAAAAGAAGAAAAGACTGCTGCATGACTTGGGGCTCAGACTGCTTGGCTGATTTGCAAGGGGGTGAGGTGAAAGATTGATAGACATCGGCTGCAGGTGCCAACTCTGACCTTTCAGCAGAAGACTGGGTGGGAGACAATGTGAAGGAACTGGAGGCACTGTCAACAACCCAATCTACTATTGCCTGTACTTGTTCTGGCCTCAACATTTGTAGAGGCACATTAGGCCCTGCCAAATACTGCTGCAGGTTCTGTCGCCTACTCACACCTGAGGAAGGTGTTTCACTTGTGCGTGTAGCTGGCACAGATCGACCGCGTCCTCTCCTTGCAACAGGAGCTCCACCAGCAGCACCACGACCCAGGCCACGTCCCTTATTTGACCTTCTCCTCATATTTCTCTCATTTAGGATCTTCCCCTAAATGGGTGTTTATTGAATAGCGGAATAGAACAACAGTATCCAATAGGTGTATCTCACAGTAACATATGCAGACTAGGCTGCAATTTAATTTTTTTCCCCTAAATGGGTTTTTATTGAAAAGCGGAATACAACAACAGTATCCAATGGGTGTATCTCACAGTAACATATGCAGACTAGGCTTCAATTTATTTTTTTCCCCCTAAATGGGTTTTTATTGAAAAGCGGAATACAGCAACAGTATCCAATGTGTGTATCTCACAGTAACGTATGCAGTCTAGGCTGCAATTTAAGTTTTTTTCTCCTAAATGGGTTTTTATTGAAAAGCGGAATACAACAACAGTATCCAATGGGTGTATCTCATAGTAACATATGCAGACTAGGCTGCAATTTAATTTTTTCCCCCTAAATGGGTTTTTATTGAAAAGCGGAATACAACAACAGTATCCAATGGGTGTATCTCACAGTAACATATGCAGACTAGGCCGCAATTAAATTTTTTCTCCCTAAATGGGTTTTTATTGAAAAGCAGAATACAACAACAGTATCCAATGGGTGTATCTCACAAGTAACATGCAGACTAGGCTGCAATTTTTATTTTTTTTTCCCTAAATGGGTTTTTATTGAAAAGTGGAATAGAACAACAGTATCCAACGGGTGTATCTCACAGTAACGTATGAATGAAAAATGTTTATTTTTCCCTTTTCCCTGCTTTTTGAATAGCATATTAAAATTGCAGTGTCTAAACGCTGTATGACAGTGTCACAGTAAAGTATGAATGAAAAACTGAAAAATAATTGTCCCCTTAAATCTGTGCTTTTTGAATAGCAGATTAGAACTGCAATGTCTAAACACTGCATGACAGTGTCACAGTAAAGTATGAATGAAAAACTGAAAAATAATTGTCCCCTTAAATCTGTGCTTTTTGAATAGCAGATTAGAACAGCAGTGTCTAAACGCTGTAAGTCACAGTAAAAGATGAAGGAACATTTTTTATTTTTTTTTTAATCCAGATTAAGCAGACACATATGCACTGGGCTTGCATTAAATGGCCGCTACATGCCGCACACCTAACAGACTGATAAAAGTTTTTTTTTTCTCCCTCCTCCTCACTGAGCTCAGGTCAGGGCAAAAAGATTGTGCACTGCACCCCCACACAATAAAATCTATTTAGATCGCTGTCTGATTAAAGAAGATTCTTCCTATTCTTTCCCTGAAAGCAATCTCCAGCCTGCCCCTACAATAATGTCCTATCTCTCCCAGAGTGACCTGCGGCGATACGTGACTCCAGCTTATATAGAGGCTGGGTCACATGCTGCACTGGCCAATCACAGCCATGCCATTAGTAGGCATGGCTGTGATGGCTTCTAAGGGCACACTAGTTAAACGCTTGCTGATTGGCTGCCTTGCAGCTGTCAAAACCGCGCCATTAAAACCGCACCAAAACATGAAATAAATTACCGAACAACGGACTGTATCCCAAACATACAGTGAAATGTTCGGGTCCGTGTCCGGGTACCAAACACCCAAAAGTCCGGTACGATCCCGAACAATACAGTCCGGGTTCACTCAACCCTAGTTCTAATCCATCTCCACTCCATCCAAAACTAAAAAAATAAGTTTTGCCTTTAGTTGTACTTTAAAGGCAGCCAGATGACTAGCATTTCTAGATGGAGAGGTAAGGGAATGGCTTCCCTCACCTCTCTGTCAGTAGAAGAGTACAGCACTTTTCAAATTATTGGCATTGAAATGTCACAGATTCATGGACAGAATTTCAGCAGACAGAATTCATAGACAATTTTCAGTGACAGAATTTACATCTTCAAAAATGTGTACAGTGTATCTACAAAAAGAGCTATAATTCTGAACTTGGTGGCACTTATCTGACTTATAAGCCTCAGGAGAGGCAGAGCTTGGTGGAGGTGAGTAAAGATTTATCAAAGTAAGGATGTTTGAGTGGATATAGAAGTAGAATAGATGAACCTTATGTATATTGTGATTTTAAAGTTTGTAATGTTAGGAGCTATGTCAATGCCCACTTTATGGGTATTAGGATAAAACTCAGGTTGAGCCAGCTTCTTTTGGATAATTGGTACACTCTGGCAGTTGTCCCAGACTGTCTTCACACTTATTAGTCAGAACTGGCAGTAGGACAGGTAGACGGTATCACCATAAAACTTTTACTTCCATTGCTTGAGAAGGATTATATGTGAACTGGTTAGTGCTACACCTACTCTTACAGTTGTAAAAACTGCTGTTGCCTCGACTGGTAAACCAAGATAGTTTTATATTTTTTATTTTAGGCTTTCCAGCCAAGAGGAGAGATCTGGGGAATTAGAACTTGTCATGCCCTATTCCTATTACAAGGGATGTTTACATGTCTTGTAATAGGAATAAAAGTAAAAAAAAAAGTTTAGGAAAGTGTCAAAATATGAAAATAAAATAACCACTCTGCAACCGCTCACAGTAATACTACTGCGGCAGAGTGGTTCGTTATCGTCCAGCCACGTAGTATTAACGTGACTGGACACTCCCCCTTCTGGGCGGAGCTTGCGCGCCGCCGGAGGCTCGCTCCCGCTGTTTTCATTCACAGCGGGAGTCGGGCCAGGGGAGGAGCAGCGGCGATCGCCGCTGCTCTTACCCGATCGTCGGGGATCGAGTCTGGAGATCCGCCCGCTGTGTGTAAACACAGCGGGCGGATCTCCATAGTGACAGGGAGTGACAGATCGGACTGTTCAGCATAGCTGGACATCCGATCTGTCCATGAATCACACAGTCACCTCCCCCCCTACACGTCAGTAAGCACCAGGCATACATTAACCCCTCCCTCTCCAATAAAATTAACCCCTTCCCTGCCAGTGTCATTTTTACAGTAACAGTGCATATTTATAGCACTGATTACTGCAGTAATGTCACTGGTACCCCCAAAAGTGTCAAAAATGTCAGTCAGGGGTCCGGTCTGTCCGCCGCAATGTCGCAGTCCCGCAAAAAAAATCGCAGATCGCCGCCATTACGCGTTAAAAAAAAAACACCAAAAATGACAGAAATCTTTCCCTTTGTTAGTAAACGCAATAACTTTTGCGCAAACCAATCAAAATACGCTTATTGCGATTTTTTTTACCAAACATATGTAGCATAAAACAAATTGGCCAAAAATTTTTTAAAAAATTGGTTTTTACATCTTTTTTGGGGGGAATTTCATATAAAAAAATGTTAAAAATATTGTTATTTTTTCAAAATAAACGCTCTTTTTTTGTTTATAGCGCAAAAAGTAAAAATCGCACAGGTGATCAAATACCACCAAAAGAAAGCTCTGTTTGTGGGAAAAAAAGGACGTAAATTTCGTTTGGGTACGGCGTCGCACGACCGCGCAATTGTCAGTTGAAGTCGCACAGCGCCGAATCGCAAAAAGTGGCCTGGACGGAAGACAGCAAAATCCTCCGGTAGTAAAGTGGATAAACAATAAAAAAAATAAATAAAGAGCCACCTTCCCCGCGTGCTCGCATGCAGAAGTGAACACATCTGTACACCACGCCCGCATATGTATACGGCGTTCAAACCACACATGTGAGGTATCACTGCGAACATTAGAGCGAGAGGAATAATTCTAGCCCAAGAATTCAACTATAACTCTAAACAGGTAACCTGTAAACATGTTTTAAGCATTGCCTATGGAGATGTTTAGGTACCGAAGTTTGGCACCATTCCACGAGTGTTTTAAAGGTATGTTAGGTATCTATTTACTCGGTGTAACATCATCTTTCACATTATGCAAAAAAATCAGGCTAACTTTAGTGGTTTTTTTTTTTTTTTCAATTCATGAAAGTTTTTTTTTTCCATTAAAAAATGCATTTGAAAAATTGCTGCACAAATACTGTGCGACATGAAAAGTTGCAATGGCCATCATTTTATTCCCTAGGGTCTATGTTAAAAAAAATATATAATATTTGGGGGTTCTGAGTAATTTTATAGCAAAAAAGTATGATTTTTATATGTAGTAGAGAAATGTCAGAATTGGCCTGGGTGGCAAGTGGTCTTCCTGTTGCAGTGTAACTGCCTGGCCATATCAGAGGTACGGCCAGAGAGATGCACAGACAGTCTGCAGGACTGTGGCATTACACCCAAAATTTTCTGCTTATGTGTGCAAATGCTTTAGAGGTCCATTACAAAAAAAATAATAAATGCAATTTTCCTGACTGGCTCCATGGCAGCATACGTATGGGTTAACCCCACATTCTTTCCTATCCTATAGGACCACACTCTTATAAAGTTTGCTCAGTGCTAGGGGGCTGCACTTTTTTTGTCCTCTTTCTGGAGCCTTACCTTGTATGAGGATTTTTTGCAACCCAGGCCTGGTGGCGTACATGCAATGTCATGGATCTATTCTAGACAGTGTCTTCTCAGGAGTCCAACAATTCCAGCAGGGTAGACATGGGCGATGGATGCAGTGCCATGAGGAACTGTAAATCCTGGCCATTGGCAGGTTGGAGGCAGTTTGGTCAGACATCCCAGCTATTAGCGGGAGGCCCCTATACACCCTGGTTGTGCATGTTAGCAGCATAACAGCAACAGCCTTTGGGTCCCAGATCCGGTTGCGTGGTGCCATATGCGGTTATGTATATTTCTGTGGTAGCATGTGTATTTTTGTTTTCTGATGTGTATTTCCTCTGCTATGGTGGCTTGAATTCATCTGCGCTCCAGGCCACTGCTTCAGTTCCCTCCTCGCTCATCTGCGCAGCTGTGGGTTTTGAGCAGGAATGATCCTTGGTTAACGCATGTGTGGTCCCTGCAAGATGGCGGCGGTCGAGCATGTGCACGAGTGCTGCCGGGCGGCAATGATCCTGGCTCGGGTGCGCTGTGGGTATCGGTGACATCATCGTAAGAGGCAAATTTAAACAGCTGTCAAAGCTGTATTATTTGGGATGTTCTCTCTGTGATTTTTCAGCTCAGGTGAGTGCTGCTCCTCCTCTAGTGAGTGTCTTGTGCTGCAGTCTCTCTTCCTCTCTCTCTCTTCTAAGATTTCTGTGGCTGTTTACAGTTCCAGGTCTGAACAGTGTCGTTATGGATGTGTAACCAACTCTTACCCAGTAGTTAGGACTGGTTTTATTAACCCCTGTCTGTTGTTGGGTTTTCTTTTGGCATTTCTTTTTTCTTTTCTTTTTTTTTTCCTTTCTCAGGTCTTCTAGGTCTGATCAGCATCACACAGCATGCAAAGATAAAGACCTTCCTAAGTCACAACACCGTGACTCCTCCTCTAGATCTAGACGCTATAGGTCTATCTCCAGATCTAGGTGTCACAGAGAAGATTCCGAAACTGCATCCTTGTACCGCTCTCACTGCCACTCCAGCCATTCTGGGAGTAAACCTGCTGTGGATCCCAGGTCCCAGAAGGCAAATCACTCTGTGAGCCTTGTTACACCCAGGCTGTGAGAGAAAAAGAAGGCGGAGACCAGCAAGTGGGGTCCCTGGTCAGGGGGGTGGTCCAAGAATCCCTGAAGGATTTGGATTCCGGGCGTATCCTTATCCCTTCTGTTGGTGTGGCATGTTCCCCTCGAGGGACAAGTTTAACAAGCCGGGTTCCTCACAACTGAGCCACTCTTTAGTCGAGACCTTGGACAGTGAGACAGAGACAGCTGACCCAGTCACAGGCTTTCATTTTGCCCTGGTTCCACCACTGGTTAAAGTGGTCAAGGAAGCCTTGAGGTGGGAAGAGCTAGTGGAATCTCCCTCAAAACAGAGGAAATATTTCAAAAATATGAAGAAAGAACACTCAAATTTTCCGTTCTTGAGTGAGCTTGGAGAGATCATTGCAGACAAGTGGGGCGGAGTGGAGAGGAAAACTGCTTGCTGACCAAAATATCAAAGATGTATCTGTTTAAAAGTGAGGAAGTAAAACATCTGGAATAATCTCCTCTTGTTGACGCAGCCCTAATGAGATTTGTGAAGCTTGTTACTCTCCCGTTAGAGGATTTGGTATCCTTCAAAGACGGCCTTGACAGGTGAATCGACACTGACCTTAAATCATGGCAGGTATGGCCTGTAAACCAGCCATGGCTCTTGCAGCCATGTCCAAAGCAATGGAAGCCTGGACAGATAATGTGGATGTGACCCTGAGAAGTGTCTCAGATAAGGTGGCCAGAGGTTCAGCTGTTCATGAACTAATGCTGGCATCAGCATTCCTGGAGGAGACCTCTATCGACATTATCTGCCTGGTGGCTCTGGTCATGCTCTCTTCTATTACAGCCAAGCGCCCTTTGTGGCTGCATCCTTGGGTAGCCAACCTTTGCTTTAAACAGGCATGGTGTAGGATCCCCTTTGAGGGTTCCACTCTTTTCAGCAACAACCTAGATAGTGCCATCACCCGCGCCACGGGTGGTAGGTCAGGGTTCCTTTCCCAGGATCGACGCCTGCTGGCCCAGATGAGGGCTCAGCGCAGGTAGGGTTTGGATCACTCGAGGTAGGCTCGCCTCTATAGGCCTGGCCATGAGTTCAGAAAGACCTGGAAGATCAACCAGTTGTCAGGCCAGAAGTTTTCAAATAGAGCGTCTTCCGGTGGCCGGAAAGCCACTAAGTCTTATTGAAATTAGGCCTGTCCAGACGGTCCTAGTTGGGGCTTGCTTGCTCTATTTTTCGCACATCTGGGCAACCTCGATGAAGGATTACTGGGCCATCAATTCGGTCTCCTCAGGTCATGCTTGGGCAAGCATCAACCCTCCCATGCTCCGGTTTGTACCCACAACCTTGCCACACTCAGAAAAGAAAAGCCTAGTTCTTCTATCATACGTGGATTCACTAGGGGCTCAGGGTGCCTCCATGTCAGTCCTGGCTGGTGAAAGCTTTCAAGATCTTTACTCCCCCCTCTTCATGGTCAAGCAGAAGAACGGCTCTTGTAGACCTGTCATACATCTGACCCAATTTAATTTCTTCTATAAAAAAGGAGAAATTCTGAATGGAGACACTATTTATGATCTACCAAGCTGTTCAGCCAGGCGACTGGCTTGTGTCTATAGATCTGAAGGATGCTTAATTCCATGTTCCGATAGCAAAAGATTTCCAGAGGTTTCTTCACTTCGCTGTAGACCAGGTCCACCTTCAGTTTACCTGTCTCCCATTCAGGCTTACGCCATCGCCTCATGTTTTATCAAAACTCTTATTGGCTGTTAAGGCCCTGATCAGGACCAGAGGGATTCATTTGCACCATTATTTAGACAATCTGCTGTTGCTGTCCCGGGACCAGGAGCAGCTCTTAATGCACAGAACCCAGGTTTTCTCCACTCTCCTCAAGTCCAGCTGGCTATTGAACATGGAGGAAAGTCACCTATAGCTTGCACAGTCCCTGATAATCCTCTGGGTGCATTTCAATACACTCAAGAGCACCATCTCCTTGCCCTTGTAGAAAATCCCAGTGATTCGGGACAGAGTACGTCTGGCAATGTCATCCTCTCATCTACGGGCCTCACAGTGTCTGAAGATTATTGGCACCATGGTGACCACGACACCCATGGTACAATGGGAACAGTGGAAAATGTGGCCTTCCCAGAAGGGCTTCCTCCAGCAGTGTAGTCCAGGGAACCAGGATCATTCCATGCAGGAGAGCTTCCCTTGGTGGGTACAGCAGAGAAACTTCTTCAACTGTCAGTCAATCGTTCCTGTTTCTTGGATTACGTTCACAACAGATGCCAGCAACTCAGGCTGGGGCATTCCTTGTCTGATGGATGTAGCCTAGGGCAAATGGGACTTTCTGTCTCGAGGAATAGTGTTGAATATTCTGGAACTCCGGGCAGTGTTCTGCGCTCCTTCAAGCATTTTATCACTTAACAGTGAGGCCTCGGTTCTCTTAAGATTAGACAACACAACGGCAGTCTCATACATAAAGAGGCAGAGAGGGACTCGCAGTCTCTCTCTGCTAAAGGAAATAGAGCCAATCATGACCTGGGCTGAGGAGAACTTGTCCGACTTGACAGCTGTCTATCTTCCCGGGATCCAGAATGTTCAGGCAGAGTTTCTCTTGAGGGTACGCCTGGACAACAATGAGTGGGCTCTCCACACCACAGTCTTCATGTGGGTTCTATCCCTGGGAATCGTCCTGGAAGTGGACCTGTTCGCTTCCCTGTGCAACTTCAAACTGGAGAAATACTACTTCAGGTGTCGTTGTCCCCAGGCCTTCGGAAAAAAAATGCCCTAATAGACCAGTAAAGGTGTCGCAAGGTGTAAGCCTTTACCCTGGTTTCTGTCATCCTCCGGTTCCTGCTGAGACTCTGGATAGAAGAGATGGAGAATGTGGCAATAGTTCCATACTGGCCGAACAGACCATGGTTTCTGCTGTTGATGCAACTCAGCTTTCAGAACCCAATTCCTCTGCCCTCCAGACCAGATCTCTGGTCTCAAGGGACTGCTCTTCACCCTTTCCCTGCCCATCTGCACCTGATGGCTTGGTTCTTATAAGGGGAATGCTGGAAGCCCTAAGTTGTCAAAGCGGAGCCTTCTCCACGCAGTTGAATGCTAGAAGAACTGGTACCAACAAGATCTACAAAAGAATCTGGTGCAAATTTACAGAATATATATCTAACGCTGTGGGCTCTTACAGCGATCTGAGAATACAGGATATCCTGGGTTTCTTACAGTCTGGCGTGGACCTGTCCCTGTCAATCAGTTCTCTTCGGGTTCAAGTATTAGCAATTTCTGCTTTCCCTGGGATATCCTGGGCTAGACACCCTCTTATTCATCAGTTCTTCAGAGGGGCTGATAGGCTTAGGCCTCAGAGAAAACCCAGATTCCCCAAGTGGGACCTTTTCTGTTCGTTCTGGACTTCCTTTCAGAAACTGAATTGGTCTGCTCTCTATCAAAGATCTTTCCCTCAAAACTGCCTGTCTGGTGGCTATAACTTTGGCTAAAAGGATCTCCAAAATTAGCACTCTGTCATGCAAGGAGTCATTTCTAACGTTCTTCCCAAAATGTGTGGTGCTGATTCCCATGCTGGGTTCAAACCCCAAGGTATCTTCAATTTTCCATGAGAACCAGGAGATCGTCCTGCCAAAATTCAGGCCCCCCAAGAGCCATAATGCTCATCCTCTAGATGTGGGAAAAATCCTAAAGCTGTATCTGGAAGCCACAGCTCCTTTTTATCAGTCTGACTATCTGTTCGTTCTCTTCTATGGAAAGAACAAGAGTTTGCATGCCTCTTCCAGATCCATCGCAGCTTGGACTGTTCAGACCATTCAGTAGGCCAATAAAGCTAAGGGATCGGTGCCTCTGGGGGCAGTGACTGTTCATTCAACCAAAAGGTTTCTACATCGTGGGTGGCCTCTCGGCATGTCGCCCCTGAAGTGATCTGCAGAGTGGCCTTGTGGTCTTCAATTACCACTTTTAAGGCTCATTACTGTGTTAAACTGGCCTCTTTATCTTCTGTTAACTTTGGTTTGTGAATACTGTCTGTTGATGGTGCAAATTAAACTTTTCTTTTGTCCAGCAGTTGCCCACCTGGGTGTGTGTGGCTTGTTTTTTCCCCATATGTATGCTGCCATGGAGTCTGTCAGAAAAATGGCAGCAGGAGTTCCCTCCCATCTGCTGGAGTATGCTAGTCATCTAGTCATGGATTGTGGGGTCCTCTAGGGGAGGATAGGAGGCAAGGTTAACCCATACGTATGCTGCCATGGGCCATCAGGAACGGAAAATTACAGTAAGTATTTGATAGGAAATTTTCTGGGTTTTCTTTACCTGCAAAAAAATGTGCATTTATTTATTTTATTTTTTTTTGTAAAGATGAACTTAAGGAAGCTTCACTCATCACGGATTTGGCCCATTTACTCATGACTAACATTGGGGTTGATTTACTTAAACTAGAGAGTGAAAAATTTGGTGCAGCTCTGCACAGCTTCCAGGTCTTTTTTGTCAAAGCTTAATTGTACAATTTCCTGGCTTGGCTATTTGTCTTTTAGTGGCTTTTCTGCTACTGCATTAGAAGAAATTTAAATCTTCTTACTACCTAAGATATGGGGACCCCGTTGTAGGGACCCCCACAAGTACTTTTAGTTTTTAGATTCTGCGGGTACTGTTCCTTGAGCAATCAATAAATTAAATACTTTGCTAACCATTCAAAAATGTTTGCATCTTTGCTTAACCTACCCTATTACACACAGCATCCAAGGAGCATTTATCTGGTGTTACAAACATGTAGTGGGTGCTGCCATTTCACATGTGTATCTGTAGGCTCTAAATCCCCCTGGTCAAGGCAATACATAATATGATATATGACGCAGTTGAAATACATATATGAAAAATGTTTTCCCAAAATATTTATACCTCTGTTAAGCCAGTCTTCTGATTCAAAATCTCATGTCATACACTGTATGTGCAGATACTGTATGTAGTACATCCTGATCTAGGACAAGTTCAAGTAGATGAGAGAGGCTGTGTTTTACTTGGTTTGCAAGGCTCCTCGATTGGGCAACTGTTCATGCCATGTTGACTCTGGACCCCCCTCTAACTGAACCTGGGCTACCATTAAGGAGCAGTAACACCTACTTACAGGTTTACATTGTATTTCTTTGGATGCAGCAGGACCTATTGAAGTGTATTTGAATTGAAGGCAAAGTAGGTCAACTGCAGCGTTTTCTTATCAATTTCTGCATTTGAACATGTATTTAAGAAACACTGCATTTAAATGGAAAAGAGTTTACCTAAACACCACATCAACAAAAGCCTTTAGGTGGACAGCACCATGAAATGCACCAGACTCTAACTACTTACAGTGCTGTACTTCCCCCTCCTAGTTTTAGTGTGGTTGTACAGTGGACTGCAGAAGCTTACTTATTGCAATCTGTATGCAAACATATACTTAACATTTTTTTTAACACATCTATAACTGGAATAAAATGGTGACTTTCTATATATGTCTGTTTTGTTTTAATATGTATGGTTAATAAAAACTATTAATGTATGTTTTACATAATGTAGGACAGGGTTTTCAAAACAAGGTACAAGGACTGATTCAGTAGCTGAGGCTTTACACATGCTCTGCATGGGACTGGCAGTATTATCTTGAAATGAAAATATTAAGTCTAGCCATAGGCAAACTCATAATTATAAAGATTTATTTTCAAGCCATGCTGTAGAGCTGAATCAGCCATTTCCCACATTTTCTACCTATAACTAAATATTATAGAAACATTATTAAAGCAGACCCAAAGTCTAAAAATAAATGATGATTAGTCCCATGGGTTTCCAACAATAATTTACTGCTTGTGACTCATTTGTGATTCAGCTGCAATTAGGTTTAGCGTCAGTTCAAAATTATTCCAGAAACTGCAAGAAAATAGCCTGAAATCATAGAAGTCCTGTAGTGTCTTGTTCCACTTTAAAATAAAATGATGCAACTATACAAACTAGTCTAGAATTTGATTCTGGCTCAAGTGATAATAAAAGGCTTAAATAACAGATTTTAATGGAACATTTCATGTAAAGGTAAAGTGGTAATATTGAATGCTAGGTAGATTCTAATTTATTGGGCATTCATATTGAAACAATATTTCATATTTTTTAAGAAATCTCTTTATTATGGTTTCAGATTAGAGATAATAAACCTAGATACAGATAATATGCCCATGAAGGGGCAAACCATCCGTACCACAAGGACAAAAACAAAAAAGCAGAAAAGTGGCATTAATAAAAACTTCAAAGGTCTGTTTGCATGGCTTGTGCAGCCCAAGGAATAAATATGAGGGAAAACCGTGCCCTAAATACCTTGATGTCTCCCAGTGTCAGAGACCCTCTGGTAGAGCTGGAACTGTCAGGTTAATACAAGAAAACATTAAGACCTCAAACATTGCCTGGCATTGAAGCAGCAGAAGTGTAAGCTAGCCATTTCAACTAAGCATTTTTGAATTTCTTAGGGCAGCCTCTGTTTACATAGGTATCTGTGTACATAGGAAGGTTAGTGTTCACTAATTGTTACCAGTAAGAAAAGCCTATGACATAGGCTCTTTACCATGTGATCAGCTGTGTCCAATCACAGCTGTTCACATAGTAAATAGGAAGTGCCATTGATCGTCTTTCTTCAGTTCGTGCCTGACAGGCGCGAGTAGAGGAGAGCCGATCGGTGGCTCTCCTGATGGGGGGGGGGGGGTC
The DNA here is from genome assembly GCF_965119305.1 of Pelophylax lessonae. Classification (NCBI taxonomy): domain Eukaryota; kingdom Metazoa; phylum Chordata; class Amphibia; order Anura; family Ranidae; genus Pelophylax; species Pelophylax lessonae. The sequence continues at coordinate 342,801,621 of NC_138770.1, forward strand.
TGTGCTGTTAATCAGAGCATTGATTACCAGTGCAGACCCTTGATGGATGCCACTAGAGCCACCAGGGATGCCAATCAGTGCTCAGGAAGCCTGTCAGTGCCCTCCTCATCAGTGCTGCCCATCATTGCCATCTATCAGTGCCACCCACCAGTGCCCATCATTGCCATTTATCAGTGCCACCCACCAGTGCCCATCATTGCCATCTATCAGCGCTGCCCACCAGTGGTCATCAGTGCCACCTATTAGTGCCTATCAGTGCCTCTTATCAATGCCCATCAGTGCTGCCTATCAGTGCCCATCAATGCTGCATATCAGTGTATCAGTGCCACCCCATCATTGAAACCCCATCAGTGCCTCCTCATCAGTGCCTGTCAGTGCGACCTCAGCAGTGCTCGTCAGTGCAGGAAAAAAACTATTTATTTACAAAATTTTGTAACATAAACAAAAAACGTTTTTTTTCAAACTTTTCGGTATTTTTTTATTTGTTTAGCAAAAAAGGAAAAACCTTGCGGGGATCAAATACCACCAAAAGAAATCTCTATTTGTGGGAAAAAAATGACATAAATTTGGTTTAGGTACAGTGTTGCATGACCACGCAATTGTCATTCAAAATGCAACAGCTCTAAAAGCTGAAAATTGGCCTGGGCAGGAAGGGGGTGAAAGTGCCCTGTATTGAAGCGGTTAAAGTGCAACAATAAAAATGAAAAATTCCTTTAAATACAATACTTGAGGGGTCCTCTTAATGTGCCTGTAAAGTGGCACATCTGTACAGGGCCGTCTTTAACGCAGGGCAAATGGGGCAATTGCCCAGGGCCCTGTCACTGTTTTGGGGCCCAAAGCAGCTGCCCCTAAAGCCTGCGCTGTCTGCAAATCAGGAGTCCCATTGGCGATGCAAGTGACAGTCCATCCACTGTGCACTCAGCATCAGCATGCTGTGATAAAAAAAAAAAATCTCAAGCAAGGAGGAGCAGACTGGGCTGTGAGCTCCACTGAAGCTCTGACCCCGCCCCTTGCTATGCATGCTGCCTTACATCGGAGGCCTCAGGGTAGGATCATATAGAGCTGATGTCTGATGGTTGTGGCAACCAACAGCACAGGTGTGAGCCCGGCAACCCATGAATAATGATCAGAGGTCGGCTGCCTAGGAGCAGGTAGGTCTTTCTCCTCCCCTGGCTCTCCATATTATGTAGTGACCTGACCTGGCCGTGGCTGTATTTATTATAGAGCACACAGCATGTGCTGATATCTTCCACACACACACAGTATTGTCCTCAGCCCCCCCCCCCCCACACACACACAGTAGTGTCCTCTGCTCTCCCTCTCCTCCCCTCACACATAGTGTCCTCTGCCCCCCCCCCACACACACACACACACAGTAGTGTGCTCTGCTCTCCCCCTCCTCCCCTCACACATAGTGTCCTCTGCTCCCCCCCCCCCCCCACACACACACACAGTTTTAGGCCTGGTTCACATGTATGCGGGTTTGCACAGGCACAGAAGACCATTCATTTGAATGGGCTGCCATGCTTGCGTTTCCTGCAAAAGAAAGATGCATGCATCATTTTAAAAATGCAGTGGCCTTGAAATCGCTGCATTTGGAAAATGTGATTTCCCTACAGTTCCTGCACCAGTAAACATGCTGCATTATTAGATGTGTGGGCCACACATTAAAAAACAGTGCATTTGCGTATGCAGGAACCACGCGTAAATGGCATGGCGCAAAAGCAGCGATTTCATGGCCACTACATTTTATAAGTGAATGATGCATGCACCTTTTTTCTGCAGGAAACACAGGTATGTGCCTGTGCAAATGTGGGCTGCTAATCTGCATGCATGTGAACCAGGCCTAAAGCAGTAGTAAAGTCATTTAAAAAAAATAAAAACTGTGATCCCCCTGCTGGTTTGTCATAATGTACTAGTATGCACTGCATACTAGCACATTATGACAAATGTACCTGCAAACTGAGTCTTTCATTCCACCCCAGTCTTCTTTCTGGGTTCTCAACCTTTGACTGCTTGAATGGACAGGCTGCAGTGACGTCACTCCTGCACATGTGCACGGGGGTGACATAGCCGTAACACAAAGCATTCTCTAAATGTTATGTGAGCTGTGCATGCGTGACTCAAATCCTCAAATCACATTATCGCTGGCAGGCAGGGGGGGCATTTATAACAGAAGAAATCACTAGGGTCTCTTCTCTTATAACCACATCAGTACCAGGCACTTTTACCTCCCTGCTGCCCAGGCCAATTTTCAGCGTTGTCACACTTTGAATAACAATTTTTATCAGTTTGGTGCACTTTAATAAGGGGCACTGTAATGTATAAAGGGGCTTTGTGATAAGGGGTACTGTAATCTGTAAGGTTCCTTTCACAGCTAGGCGTCCCGAATCACAGGCGTAATCGCCGCCATTCTGCAATCCCAAATCGCTGGATGCCCTTGTGATCCCCATCACTTTTAATGGCGTGATTTTGCCACGATTGTCACCTGACAAATCACAGTAAAATCACGCAAACAGAATTGTGGTACGCCTGTTGCCCAAAAGAAGTTATTTTTGGCACTAGGCGTACTGCGATTCTGTTTGTGCGATTTTACCTTGATTCGTCGGGTGACAATCGTGGCAAAATTGCGCTGCAATTGGGGTGCACTTAAAGGTGATGGGGATCACAACGGCATTCCATTATTTGCTGAGATCCGGGAACGCAGGCAGAATCGAGGCGATTCCACCCGCGACGCCTATATGTCAACAGAGCCTAAAGTAGCAGTGTGATAAGTGTAATTGGGCACTGTAATAAGGAGCACCATGATGTGTAAATGGGCACTGTGATGTGAAAATGGCTGTAATGTAATGGGGCACTGTGATGTGATAAGGGGTACTGTGATGGCAGGGGGGCCCAAGAAAATGTTTGCCCAGGGTCCAATCTATATTAACCACTTCCATACCGCACCATTGTAAAATGACAGCAGCAGGAAGCCTTTGTCGTTTCGGGGCGACGTCATATGACGGCGGCCCGCTCTCGCTCTCGCGCTGCGATCAGGGATGAGGCTCGTCCCTCGGACATAGCACATCCCTGATGAAGGTAAACAGCCAATGAAAATTGGCTGTTTACCATGTGATTGGCTGTGTCAATCACAGACGATCACATGAGCGGCTCCAGCAAGAGCCGCTCGTTCTCTCTGCAATGCGCGCCCCCGGGGATCGGGTACGAGGCTCATCCCTCGGACAGAGCCCATCCCCGATCTAGGTAAAGAGCCAATGAAATTGGCTTTTTACCACGTGACCAGCTGTCAATCACAGTCGGTCACAGTATGTCAACAGAGACATGGTAACTAGCTGATACCGTGTTCTCCTCCTCACACACTGATCCTGTGTGAGAAGGAGATTGTGGTAACAGCTAGTTACTGATTACAGTGCACCCAAAAACACACTGATTGCCCCCTCCAATAAAGAGGACCTGTCACTAGCCAATCAAATGACCTGTCACTAGCCCATCAAAGTACCTGTCACCAGCCCATCAGAGTATCCGAGTACCTGTCACCAGCCCATCAGGTACTCTGATGGCAGGTACTCGAGTACTCTGATGGGCTGTTGACAGGTACTCGGGTACTCTGATTGGCTGGTGACAGGTACTCGGGTACTCTGATGGGCTGGTGACAGGTATTCGGGTACTCTGATGACAGGTAGTCGGGCACTCTGATGACAGATACTCGGGTACTCTGATGGGCTGGTGACAGGTACTCGGGTACTCTGATGGGCTGGTGACAGGTACTTGGGTACTCTGATGACAGGTACTTGGGTACTCTGATGACAGGTACTTTGATGGGCTGGTGACAGATACTCAGGTACTCTGACAGGCTGGTGATTGGTACTTGGGTACTCTGATGACAGGTACTCGAGTACTCAGGTACTCTGGTGACAGGTACTCTGGTACTCTGATGACAGGTACTCGGGTACTTTGAGTACCTATTATCGGAGTACCTGAGTACCTGTCATCGTAGTACCCGAGTACCTGTCACCAGCAAATCAGGTACTCTGATGACAGGTACTCGGGTACTCTGATGGGCTGATGACAGGTACTCGGGTACTCTGATGGGCTGGTGACAGGTACTTGGGTACTCTGATGACAGGCACTTGGGTACTCTGATGGCAGGTACTCGGGTACTTTGATGGGCTGGTGACAGGTACTCGGGTACTCTGATGGGCAGGTGACAGGTACTCGGGTACTCTGATGACAGGTACTCGGTACTCTGATGACAAGTACTCGGGTACTTTGAGTATCTGTCATCAGAGTACCCGAGTACCTGTCATCGGAGTACCCGAGTACCTGTCTCCAGCCCAGAGTGCCCGAGTACCTATCTGCACCCCATCAGATTACCCGAGTACCTGTCTCTAGCCCATCAGAATACCCAAGTACCTCTCTGAAGCTCATCAGAGTACCCGAGTACCTTTCTGAAGCCGAACAGTGTACTTGAGTACCTGTCTGCAGCAAATCAGAGTACCTGAGTACCTATCTGCAGCCCATGCCTCCTAGATTATGTATTTGGGTGTTTGCTTTCCAAAATGGGGTCATTTTGTGGGGGTTTCCATTTTCCTGAGGTTCAAGGGCCTTCAAAAGTGTGATAGGTTGTAATGAAATTATATGTGTAATTTATGCTCCTAGAACACCTGACGGTGCTCCTTGCATGTTGGACCTCTGTATGTGGCTATGCTGTGACAAAGTCCCACATATGTGGTATCGCTATACTCAGGAGGAGTAGTAGAATGTATTTTGGGGTGTCATTTTTGCTATGTACATACTTTGTGTAAAAAAAATGTGTTTTCATTTTCTTTCCACATTTTCCAAAAACTTATGGAAAAAAATGACATTTTCAAAAGACTCATTATGCCTCATAGAATATACATTGGGGTGTTTTCTTTCCAAAATTGGGTCATTTTGTGGGTAATTCCATTGTCCTGGTGCTCCAAGGCCTTCAAAAGTGTGATAGGTTGTTAGGAAATTATATGTGTAATTTATGCTCCTAGAACACCTGACGGTGCTCATTAAATGTTGGGCCTCTGTATGTGGCCAGGCTGTGTAAAAGTCTCCCACATGTGGTATCGCCATACTCAGGAGGAGTAGCAGAATGTATTTTGGGGTGTAATTGCAAGTATGCATATACTGTGTGTGAGAAATAACTTGTTATTATGACAATTTTGTGTAAAAAATAAAAATAAACTATTTCTTCATTTTCCCAAGAATTGTGGGAAAAAATTACAACTTAAAAAAACTCACCATGCTTCTTACTAAATACCCTGGAATGTCTACTTTCCAAAAAGGGGTCATTTGGGGAGTATTTGTACTGTCCTGACATTTCAGGGCCTCAAGAAATTAGATAGGCTGTCGGTACATTAGGTGTGATCAATTTTCAATGATTGGGATCATAGCTCGTAGACACTCTAACTTTCACACAGACTAAATAATAACCACTAATTTGGATTTTTTTTACCAAAGTTATGTAGAAGTACACATTTTGGCCCAAATTTATGAAAAAAAAATTACTTATTTGCAAAATGTTATAATAGAAACAAAAACATAATGTGTTTTTTTCAAAATTGTCGCTCTTTTTCACTTATATTGCAAAAAATAAAAAACCCAGTGGTGATTAAATACTACCAAAAGAAAGCTCTATTTGTGTGAAAAAAAATGATAAAAAATTTGATTGGGTACAGCGTTGTATGAGAGTGTGAGAGCGCATTGGTCTGTGCAGGAAGGGGGTGTAACTGCTCTGTATGGAAGTGGTTAAAGACGGCCCTGCATCTGTAGCATGTATAGATCTTGCTACAGCAAAAATGACATTTCTAAAGAAAAAAAAAGAGTCAAATCACATTTAAAATGACTCACGAGTAATTTTAATTGCTATTAAAAAATGAAAGAAAAAACATGCCAATGCCAAAAAAAATGGCGTGGGTTCCCCCCAAAATCCATGCCAGACCATTATCCTAGCAAGCAGCCTGGCAGATCAGGGAAGGGGGGAGAGGACGAGTGAGCGCCCCCCCCCCCTCCTGAACCATACCAGGCCACATGCCCTCAACATGGTAGGGTGCTCTGGGGCAGGGGGGGCTCACCCCCCCCCCACCCCAGAGCACCTTGTCTCCATGTTGTGGTTGTCGGGGTCTGCAGGTGGGGGGCTTATCAGAATCTGGAAGCCCCCAGATCTCGCCCCCTCTATATGAATGGGTTCACCAAAAAAGTGTACAAAAATAAACACACAAGTTTTTGACAAGTCTTTTATTATTTTTAGCTATTTTCTCTTTGGTGCGCCTAGACATCCTGCGACCTAGGAGCGCACATATCTAATTATTCCAAGTCTTTTATTCAAAAATGAAAATAAAAAAATAGTGTTCCCTGATGTAAATCCATCGTCAATCACGCTGTCCGCCGCACATGCCGACCCACAAGGGGATGGGACCACCTGGTGATGTCACCATTGTGGCCCCGCCCATTCCCTATATAAGAACTGTTAAACCGCGAATAGGCAGACTGTGAGAAGCGTTCAACGAGAGTGGAGATTTGTTTTTCTTTTTCTTTTTGCGGGTTAGCGGGTGCGACGAGCTGCATAAATGACAATGAAATTACATGGGGGGGGGGGGCACTATGTTTTTATTTCTATGTTTGAATAAAGGACTTGTCAGAAACAATCTCGTGTTTATTTTTTTGTACACTTTTTTGGTGAATGGTTGGGGGTACAATGTACCCGATACCCATTCACATAGGGGAGTCGGGATCTGGGGGCCTCTTGTTAAAGGGGGCTTCCAGATCTCGATAAGCCCCCCACCCGCACACCCCAACAACCACAGCCCAGGGTTGTCAGGAAGAGGCCCTTGTCCCCATCAACATGGGGACATGGTGCTCTGGGGTGGGGGGCAGAGTCCCCCCCTGCCCAAAGCATCCCCCATGTTAAGTACATGTGGCCTGGTATGGTTCAGGAGAGGGGGAGCTCCCTTGCCCCTTGTGTGCCCCAATAAGGCCTCAGTATGGACTGGGGGGAACCCCATGATTTGACTAATTTTTTTTTTTGTTTAGAAATGTAATTTTTGCTGTAGCAAAATCTATACATGCTACAGATGCACCACTTTAAAGGCACATTAAGGGGACCCCCCCAGGCACGATATTTGAAGTTTTTTTTTTTGATCAGCATTTTATTTTTAGCTTTATCAGTTGTTAAGGACTCAGCTGTCGGCTTTCCAGCCCCGCTCCTTAACAACCAGCTTATGCTGCGCCCTGACTGGACAAAGCTTTGCCCAATCAGGGCACAGCATTTCAGGGTGTTTGTCAACGGCCAACAGGCAAATGTTTGATTGGAACTAATGCTCGGGCTGAAACATATGCCCATCTGTATATCTAATTGAGACTAATTGCTTGAAAGGAAGGTCCCACATGTCCACCCAGTCATTGTCTACGTCCGGAATATTCATCTGCCACTTTTGCCTCTGGGAGGACAAGTCAGAAAGTGCTACCAGGGTGAAATGGCAGTAGATGGTCGAGGTGGGTTTCTCAAAGCATGCTGTCCGGAGTAAATGTTCAAGATCGAACTGGACAAGGACCAAGGAGCTAGGAGAAAACTAGTAACCAAAAGCATGGGACAACAGAAAGAATCGAAAGAAATATGAGGCCCCATAGGTAAAACGTGAAGCGAGGATGGAAAAGGATAAGAGGGATTGGTTTTCAACAATATGTGACTTGGTTTTAATCTAATATTTAGCCCACCCTTGGGGATCTGGTAGAGTATAAAAGTGAGGTAGGGTGGTATCATGCCAAAATGGGGTATTCGGAGAGACAGCGGTCTGAGGTAAGTGTTCATAGCCTAAACCCATCTTTCAGACCTTAAGGATGGCTATCATAGAGGGGTTTAAGAGGTGTGGGGCTTTAGGGTTTCTGAACAAGAGGGAATGGAGGGCCTATAGTAATCTTGGTACAGCTGCCTCCAGAACAATTGAGGGATTGGAGGTACCAAGGCACAGCCACCACTGAGCCGTCACCAGTTGGGAGGCATCAAATTATTTGTAACAGTCTGGGGGCGTGGCGACCGTCTGTTAAGATGGCCGTGCTCCGACACTCACCCGGCGAATTCAACCTCCACAGCCTGCAACACTGACTGCTCGAGTCTGCAACCCCCCGATCTGGACGTGGGAATATCTCAGGCACACCCCGGTATGACTAAGAAGAAGCCCATAGCCCATCCGGTGCGCAAAATGTCGGATTTCTTTGGACCAGCCGCCGCTTGTCTAAACCAAAATGGCGCCGGAGTCTATCCCCTGCTGCAGCGCATCCACCCTCTATCGGCGGTGACATGTGATGACGTCACGACTTCATCTCCGGCTCCCGGGCAGACAAACACACCACTCCAGATGCGATCAGCTCGATCGGGTGACTCCTCTCCTGCGACCCCCTCCGCCCAGAGCCCGGCCAAATCACGGCCTAGATGGGAGGATAGTTGCCCATCCGCTGACCAGCCTGACATGGAGGTGAGCACTGCGAATGTTACAGGGACCAGTACCTGGAGATATGTCCCCCCGCCTGACCCCTTTGCAGCGATAACTACCACAGGCCAGCCAGTGTCCGATACTACCTTAAAGGACATGTTCTCTATAATGCATACTTCCATGCAAGCCAACATTGCAGCGTCTATTGCATACTGCCAGAAGGAACTGCAACAGTATTGGAGATAGAGTTCATACTGTTGAGAATAAATTGGGGGAATTTACTGCCTCCTACAATGTACTGGTGGACTCTCATACTTCCCAACAAGATGAAATCCACCGAATTCAAGCCAAATTATTTTTAACAGTCTGTCTGGGAGGGCACCTTGTGAGGAAGGTCACATTAGAGTGGATATTTTGTACCTTGAGGGGTGAGGACCCCATAAAAATGACAATAGTTGGGGTAGTTGGGCAAAACATGTTCTGGGAATCCACTGCGGGAATTGTGAAAGAGAAAAGTACTTTTCGGGAGTGTCTTCATTTTAATCAGGTTTATGTGGCCAAGTAAGAGAGTGCCCCAATTGTCAAATGCCTGCTCAAAAAAAGGTGATTATCCTAGTACCCTCGTTAACATGCCTGGCATGAATGGTTGTGAAAAGTCTGTATATATTTAAGTCTGTAGACTTAGGGGGCATGAACATAGTTTGGTCAGAGTCTATTAAAGTACCGTATGTAACATGTGATGCAGTCTACCATTAAGTAGCTTGGTTAGTATTTTGAGGTCACAGTTTAATAAAGCGAGGGACCTATATGAGGAACACAATGTTGGATCCTTAGAATACTTCCTCATATATGGAGGAAGAGCATCTGCAGTTAGACATTTAGTGTACAAGGAGGCTAGTTTTGGACCAAGACGTTTGCATTGTGCTTTTTAAAACTCTATGGGGAGACCATCAGGCCCAGGGGCTTTATTAGCCAAAAAAGATCAAATCACTGTGGGGACTTTGTCTGCAGATATTGATTCGATTAGAGAAGCTCTGTCTCGATCAGATCAAGCGCAAGAACAATTGGATCTAATAAAGTGGATAACTTACAAGGTTAAAAACCTGGTCGTAGGGATAAAGCATAGAGCTTGTTATAATAAATGCACCATTTTTCTAGAATGTCTTCTGGAGAAGTGATAATGCCTCTGTCTGGGGACTGGATTTCAGAGACTAAGGTGAGGGAGTATCGTGTGGCTCCAGCATGGCTAAACATTAACCATTAGTGTTTGAAAAAGGTTTTTCTGTTTTTAGAAAGCTCAAACTTTGTGACCTTGTCCAGATGGAGATGAAGCTCTTTCCCGGTGGACATGAGGAAGTTGAGATTCACAGAAATAGGGTAGGAGGTGTACAAGCAGGTCTGGTCCTTCACTCTACTCTGAAGATGTTGCGTGTAGGATAATTGGTCTGTACTTACAGCAGCAACCAATGAGAAGTATTGCCCTCTCATCTCTCCTAAAGGCATCCCAAACAATGTCTTTAGAGGAAGACCCATTGTTTGACCCCAAATAATCTTCAATATTGTTAGTTGTTTTCTCTACAATATCAAGGTAAGAGATCCATTTGGCACTCAAACACCATAAAGACCCACTGCGGCGAGCACAAGTTCTAAGAACTGGTCAGAGAGTCTGTTGGGAAGGTAAATGGCCTCCTGAACATTTGCCAGGAGGGAGGGATTTGTATAGGCTATATCAATGCAAGAGGATGTTTTATGTGAGGTGGAAAAGCAGGAGTAGACTCTTGAGACTCTCTTGAGACAGAGATTTCCAGAAGAATGTTTAGGAGGCATGGGTCTATCTAACTCAGGGGACACGATTGTGTTAATGTCATCCATGATTAATAATTAAAAATTTGGCTGGGCAGTAAGGTGTGAGCCTCTCCAGAATGATATTAGTAATACAGTGGAAAGGGGGTATGTAAATAGCAGTCACAACATATCTCTAGTGCTATATTGTCAAGACCACAATCACATATTGGCTACTGGGATCAGTGTGTACTACCTCAGTTATGCCAGGAAGGGATTTATGAATGGGAACCAAAACTCCTCTAGAGAATGAAGAATATGTAAAGTGAAAAGTCTTGTGGACCCATGGTTTCTTTAACTCTAGGGTTTTGCTGCCAAAGATGTTTCCTGTAGCAACAGAATATAATAAATGTGGGATTTAACTTACTGAAATAGGAGGGCTCGTTTGAATTTCAAATTAAGGCCTTGAACATTCCACAAGGGGACCTTACGTTTTTCAAATGCTTGTGGGGTCATAATAGGCTAGAACTCCGGTAAGGGTGGAGAAGGCATTTGGGCCTATTAAAGAAGGGCATCTGATGGGCAGTAAAAGGTGTACAAGCCAGCACAAATAATCATCAAATACACACAGCCAAAACATATCTGCACAACTGGGCTTACCCTGCCTGCACACTGTCTCATTCAAAATTAGTTAGGCCTGTACCCTAAACAACAATACTGGTTACAGGCCTGGGGTAGTAGTCATGGGTGGATGATCACAGCAGAGAGTGGGGGACCTCCAAATTACAAAAATCATGCAGTCATGAGAGCACCAAGAGAAAAAAAAAAAGGGAAAAAAAGGGAAGGGAAAAAATATCCAAAAAAATAAAATTGCAAATCACTAGTCTGTGGCAGCCTCTAATGGGGAGCGCACATGTGTTGCTTACATGATCTGATCTGCTCCTTTAGGGTTACTTTAACCAGGGGGGGGCAATTAGAATGGACTTCATGGTTGATCTTAATCCCTCGAAAGAGATGCCCTGTATTTTGGTAGTCCTCAACTGTCTCTCTAAGATGGCCTATTTTATACCTGTTAATGGGGTACCCTTTGCTGAACAAACTGCAGGGTTTTTGGTTCAAGAAGTCTTTAAACTATATGGAACTCCTGATGGGGTGTCTGAAAAAGTAGTGCTGTTTACTTCAAAATTTTGGAAAAGTTTTTGCTCAGCTTTAGGTGATATACAGTACCTAATCTGTCTTCTGCTTTTCATCCCCAGTCTAATGGTCAGACTGAAAGGATCAATCAAACTTTGGAGCGGTACCTTTGTTTTTTTCAGTTATCTTCAGGATCACTGGATGGATTATCTTCCTTCAGCAGAGTTTGCTTATAACAATTTTAAATATAGCTCTGCTTCCCAAAGCCTATTGCCAGGTATCATCCAGTTTTTATTTCTGATCTCCCTATCTCAACTCCAATCCTTGCTGTTACCAATAGATCAACTACATTACAGGAGATTCAGAAATTGGTTGATACTTTGAAGTAGGCTCAGGAGTATTACAAGAAAGCTGCTGACAGACATTGCAGCTCACTCTCTACTTTTCATGTAATTGGCAATGTTTGGTAATCAACCAAAAATTTGAAGTTTCATTTGCTTAATCAAAAGTTTGTGGGACCTTTTTCAGATCTCTAACCTGTCACCTTTCGCTTAAAACTTCCCGACAGTATGAAGATTAACCCTGTTTTTCACGTAATCCTACTTAAACTGTTTCATAAATCATAAAAACTCTGTTGAGGTAAAGAGTGAGGAAGAATGTGTGGAGGTTTCCTTACAAACCCGACCCTAAAACATCTAGGGGCCATCCTGAAAGGAGGTAAGTACTGTCATGGTCCGGATCTGGACCTGTGGCCTCTGTGGTGCCTAGCTGTGGCTCTTCTTGCTGTGACACCTGAGATTCTTGACAGCTCACTATCTGATCTCTTACTACAATCATGTCTTGGGCTCCTCTTATGAACTTCCTGATTTAAGTCATGTCTCTTTTCTTCCTATTTGCTAGATTATTCTGCTTTTTCCAGCCTATATCTTGCTCCCTGCCACTGGACCCCGGTTTGCTTACCTCCTTGTGGGGAAACTGGTACTAACATGCAGCAAAACCTTTCTCCACCACCACGGCCAGCTTTATGATAATTCGGCACCGCCACTGGATCAGGTCTCCGGGTCCCCAAACGCACTGGAGTGCATGGGGAGGCAATGTTGGGGGATGTCCCCTTCTGCTGCCTGTAAAATGAATCCAAAAGCAAATCAGCTGCTAAAAATGTTTTTAGAAGAGGGAATTGCCACCTGTAAACAAAGATATCCAGAGGATGCCTGTAGCTGTAGGTACAATCTAAATATCACCACTTCAACCTTAGGACGCTCTATGATGGCCTTCCGTCGGGAAGTGGTTAATCTCAACTCTTGTAATTCTCTCAGCTCTCACAAGTCCCTGCGGAAATGGCCCAATACCTGACCTCCCTGGTGGAGCCCTGAACTATTGACATTGCCTTGCTTTTAACGACTGTGCACACCTGCACACACACACAGCCTGCTGGTCTCCAGTAAGACCTGGACACAGGATTTGAGGTGTTGTCCCTCCCAAAACTATAAAAGTTTTGGGAGGAATGAAAACTTTAAAGTCTCTGAACCCCAGAACCCAATCCCAGAATTACAAAACCCATGGAAAACTGAAAAAACTGTTTTCTTGATTCAAAACTGATATTCCAGAGTCCCTCAATCTGTATCTCTGTGTAATCTTTATCTCTACCTTACACAGTGGCAGGGCCTAGCAATGTAAAAAATATATATAAAATGTTTCTCTTCATAGTAATAATGCTGGTGGTGAAAATTATTCTGATAGACTAATTGCAATACAGTGCTCTGAGTCTCTTGCCCAACAGGAACGGGTTGTACTGCTTTTTTAAGTGAATGAACATTTGTAAAAAGAACTTGTGATACAGGAAGTAATGACCACAGTGTCTAGAAATGCAGTAGAATCAGAGATAAGTCACTATAACACCCTAGATCAGAATGAAGCACACTGCAATACACCACTTATCAAATTCACATGAATACCACAATAGTTGCTAAATTGCTTTCTGAGCCGTCATGGCTAGAAATTGATTCAAGTATTTATATTTTATTTTATGCTTCTGGCAAACTTATGCTGTTGGAGCCCCTATCTTTCATAGGAATGCAAATTCCAATATCCATATTAAACTATAAAGAGAAGAGTAATATGAAACGACTTGGTTCTGCACCTCTCCATAGGGACCTAATGCTCCAGGCAAGATAATTCCAGCTTCAAGAGGTTTCATGGTGTTATCATCTGCATTTCCGAAAATAGCCCTTTTTGACTATCTGTAGTATCTGTTAAGCTTTGCAAATAGGTTTTGATTTCTCAAGATGGGCACCTTTCTCCAGCTTGGAATGACTTGTTAATTATTTACAAGTGCCTTAGCAGCTGTGTCAAATTTTTAGGAGACTTGAGACACATTGGTTTATGTCACGGATATAAATTTGCAGTTGTTGCTGCCATTCTTTTATTGTAGTGTTATCGAGATTGAGATCAGCTTTACTGTGCAGACTCATATACTTATTAAAATATCCATATTGGGATCTTGCTTTATTATGTTTTTTACTCTTTAGAGAGCTATTGTGCTGAACCATATAAATAATACAACATTTGTTTATTTCAAGGATTGTTAAAACCGTTTACAGCCAGTAAACAGCTTTTGAGCAAAAAATAAAATTGATATTTCTCGCTAGTCAAAAAAGACTCCTAAATTGCATTCAACTACCGACCCATAATTATAGATTTTTTTATTAAAATAGTATAAAAAAAACGCAATTTATAAAAACCCAAAGCAACCATCTTTCTACACTTTAGTCATTAAATAACTGTGATTGATTGCTAATGTCTGTTGTGGTTTGAACATTGCTTTATTTATTACAGAGGTATTCTTTGTGTTTGGCTATTTTTCTGTTCCACCTCACTCTTATCCATTTCTCAAAAGTCTAATAAATCTATAAGATACCTAAATTTGTGACTAAATTTACTTACGTTACCAGCTTTGTACCTTTCCATACTCAAAGATACAGCAATTTAATTGCATAAACAGTGTGGAATTAAAGTAATAAAAAAGAGAGCAGCACACTTACAGATCTATTCATTTGGTTTAGGTTGGTTTAAAAACTAGAATAACACTAGGTGATCCTGATTTCTACAGTATCAATAAAAGTTCATTATTACCTGTTATATTTGAGCAAAAAACATGCTTTTATTAGCAATGATCATATAAATTAATCAATAAATCGAATTACCTTTTTTCTTGGATTATTTTTGTACTGCTTTAACGCAAATATTTTTGGGTGGTATTGTTTCAGTATCTGACTGCTCACCAAAAAAAAAAAAAAAAACCTTGGCATCTCAAGAAACAAATTTCTTTCCCTTTAAATGGTAGTAAAGGCTAAAGGGTTTTTACCTTAATGTATTCTCTGTAATAAGGTAAAAAAAACTTTTAGGTGCACCCCCCTCCCCAGTCCAATCTCAGTCAAGTGCTATGTACGAGAGTAGCAGAGCTGCACTCTCTCCCCCTCCTCACAGGGCAGATTGGTTCACACAGAATTCATTAACACACACAGTGCTGCTTGCCCCCCCCCACTTCCAACGGATTCAGTGACCAGGGAGCTTGGGGGAAAGCAGCACCGTGTGTGTTAATAGATGCACACAGTGTAGCTTGAGAGAAAGTCCACATGAGTACCTCCTCACTCCTCAGCAAGCTGCATGCTAGGGGGGTACTCTAAGGCAGGAAGGGGAGCGCCAGTGGGGGACCCCAGAAGAGGAGAATAAGGGCCACTCTGTGAAAAACTATTGCACAGAGCAGGTCATTTTGACATGATTTTAACAAAAAAAAAAAAACTTTATTATCACTTTTTAAATGTGGTAAGCAGATAAATCATCATTGAGAAAAGCAGGCATGTGGCTTTTATGTGTACTGACCTTTTTCACCCCATGAAACCTCTCATTTTAAAAATTTTATCAGACCATAGTAAATTGGTGTTTATATTATCTCTAGAAAAGAGGCTAGTAGGAGGTGATTTGGGGCTTGGAACCAGCTGGACCAATCATGAACAAGTGACAGTTGTAATAGTGGTGACCAACAGTTCCGAGGTCTCTTCCATGCTCATGGTCCTAGGCATTAACATTCTCAAGGAATTGGATCTGTCCTGGCTCTTAACAGAAATGGAAAGATCCTATGGTTTTACCTAGAGTTGCGAGAATCGGGTGGTTTGGCAAAAAATTATCCAAGCTTGTGATTTACATTGGAGGGAGAATCACCTGTCCCAGACAGGGAGGGAGTGCTCTGAATACCACCAAAGCAAAAGCTTTGGATAGCTACACAACAAAAAGCTATCTGGTCTCCTTCTATAGGTCTTGGAGAAATGGAAAGATCCTATGGTTTTACCTAGAGTTGCGAGAATTGGGTGGTTTGGCAAAAAGTGATCCATGCTTGTGATTTACATTGGAGGGAGAATCACCTGTCCCAGACAGGGAGGGAGTGCTCTG
Source organism: Pelophylax lessonae (assembly GCF_965119305.1). Taxonomy (NCBI): domain Eukaryota; kingdom Metazoa; phylum Chordata; class Amphibia; order Anura; family Ranidae; genus Pelophylax; species Pelophylax lessonae. The sequence goes on from NC_138770.1 coordinate 342,817,451, forward strand.
AATACCACCAAAGCAAAAGCTTTGGATAGCTACACAACAAAAATCTATCTGGTCTTCTTCTATAGGTCTTGGAGAAAAAAATTCAAGGGGCCTCTGTTATGGTAGAACCCCAGAGAGGTGCAGTGGGGCCAAGAGAATGGCTAATAGCCAAAACCCTTTTCAAAGATGATATTTGTTCAGTTGATCAATTTGGAAACCAATCCCATTCTCCTTCCCAGTCAAATAATACTACTAGACATTTTTGTAGTGCCCAACAACTGTATTACTGAATAGTGGTGAAGGAAAAAATGTCATTTAAACTTGCTTACGGCTGTAATGTATTGTCGGCTTCCGGCAATACAGATAAAAAACATGACAAAAACGGTGTGGGGTCCCCCCCAGTCTATTATTAAAAAAGAAAAAAATAGTGTCCCCTGGTGTCAATCCATCATCAATCATGCCGCCAGCCGCCGCACCCGAAAAATAGGAAAAAAAAAAAAACATGCTCCTGACTCTCCAGACCCCTCCCGCGTAATGAGCTGTTTGAGCTGTGACAGCTCTTTTATAGGAATCTGAAGTCATGAGCGCCCCACTGTTTAGATGCAGTGAATAAATTACTGATGTCATGTCAGAAGGGGCGGTGCCACCGGTTGGTATCCCAGCCCCTTTCCTATAAAAGAGCTGTCACAGCTACAGCAGCTCATTATGCCAGAGGCGTCTGAAGAGGCTGGAGTGTTTTTTTTTCTATTTTTTGGGTGTGGTGGCAGACAACGTGATTGATGATGGATTTACATCGAGGGGGACACTATTGTTTTATTTTTTTTTAATAAAGGACTTGTCAAAAAACTGGCTTTTGTACACTTTTTTGGTGAATGGGTAGGGTACAATGTACCCGATATCCATTCACATAGGGGGGCGGGATCTGCAAGGGGGCTTCCAGATTCTGATAAGCCCCCCACTCGCAGACCCCGACAACCACAGCCCAGGGTTGTCCAGGAAGAGGCACTTGTCCCCATAAACATGGGTGCCAACTACATCATAGCAAGCTTGGATATTTATATACAGGCAACGAATATTCATTGCCATGTTTTTTCCAGGCATAAATCCTGTTTGATCAGGACGTATAAGGGATAGAATTACTGTATTAAGGCGAGTGGCAAGGACCTTTGCTAAAATTTTAATGTCCACTTGCAACAATAAAATTGGTCAGTAAGATTCGGGGTAATGGGGGGATCTTTACATGGTTTGGGAATTACAATAATCATGGCTTCTCGCATGGACTCAGGTAAGGTACTGGAATCAAAGATATGGTTATACAGCGACTATAATTGAGGGATCAGTACTTTGGAATATGCCGCCTAAAAATCTAGAGGCATACCATTATTTCCGGGGGCCTTGGTTTGGGCAAGGGACGCTTCAGCAGTGGTGATTTCATCCATGGAAAGGGGGGCCTCAAGATCTACTAGCTGGGTCTCAGTCAACTGCAGGAAGATTATGTTTTGTATGAATGCTTGGGTTTTTGTTTCAGAAACGTTTGTTTTTTGAGGAGTATAGTATGGCATAAAAAGAACGGAACTCTGCAGCAACCAATGAGGGGGGCAGTAATGGAAGCTCCCTGTACATAAACTAGAGATGTTACTACGGTGGTCTGGAGTCCTGATGAGCCAGATACCTGTAGGCCAAAAGTTTCTGAGCCCGCTCTCCCTGCTCGAACAACTGCTGCCGACAAAAGAAAAGCTTCTGCTTAGCCTTCCCATAGTGTAATTGATCAACGATCCGAGTTTAGGATTTAAGTCGGATATGTTGGCAAGTGTAGGATCCGACGTAAAAGCGTCAGCTAGAGAATTCAACCTATCTGACGCTTGTTGAAGGAGGGCTTTAGAAGAGTTCTTCAACCGGTTGATACATCTAGAGAGGGTAGCTCGGACATGTAATTTGAAGGCCTCCCAGACTAGGCCAGTGGGAGCCGTATTGAGGTTAGAACTAAAATAGAATTGCCACTCACGCGTTATGTCTTCTTGGTCTGCTAAGGCAATGAGCCAAAAAGGGTGTAAGTGCCAGGAGCGGGGCATAACCTGCGGGGCTAGGCAGAGTGTTGCCCAAAAGAGAGCGTGGTCTAAAAAGGTTCTGGGGTGAAAGCCTGCCTCCTCCAGTAGGGGGAGCAAAATATCGGACACCACTATGAGATCTGTGCGAGACATGGTAGAATGCGTTGCTGAGAAACAGGAGAACACCTGGGTGTTTGGGTGTCAGCGCAAAGTCACTGAATCAGCGGCTTAAGCAAGTTCTAGCAGGTATCGCTAGGGCCAGAGTCCGATGTAAACGGTCTAAGACCGGGTTTAGGACCATGTTGAAGTCCCCTAGCCATATAGGAGTGGCGGGATGCTGGGCCATAAACAGAACACCCTCATTGATCACTGCAGAACTATATGGGGGGGGGGAATGTAACAGGCCAGGATCACGTAAGACCTACCATATAAAGTAACATGCATAAAGACAAACCTGCCCTGGGGATCTGAGCATACAGAAATAATTACTATATGAACCACTTTGGCTATTAAAATTGAAACTACACTGGAATAAGGGGTATGTTGGGCATGATAAGCCCATCCTATCCAAGAACCCTTAAGGGCAAGCTGGAGCTGGCCCATGATGTGAGTCTCTACAAGAACCACAATATCTGCCGGATGGGACTTGAGACAGCCAAAAACAGCAGATCACTTCAGCTTGTCTCGGGCCCACGGACATTCCACGTGAGAAATTTTATGGGGGGCCATAGAAAAGATGTAATAATAACAAGCAGGGGTAGTGTAGAGTAAATCTTTAAAGGTTGAACTTTACCCATACCAAACTTGAAAAAAATGATGTTCTTTAGCAAGAAATATTCATTCCACATTCATAATTATGTGTGCTGTAAATTGCCTCTAGCATTGCTTCTTTTTCTTCATGCTGGAACCTGCTATTTTGCTGAAGCTCAGAGAACCTGAGCAGCAGTAAATCTTTAGGCTGTCAGAAGATTACGTTAACAGTTTACAGGGTCAAGGAGCTCTGGTTATTGTGTTGTCTACTCTTTAGTGGCACAGAGGGGAAAATAGGAGCATGGTTGAGGTGGCTGCAAGTTGGCATATTTTTTTATAGTGTGCACTTGCAGTTTTCTTTGGTTTGCTATGTTGATGGAAGGAATGCACATTAATTAGTGTAGATCACACACTGATATATTTATTTCACTGCCATATTTGTTGGCGTATATTTGCACATAGTTATATTTTTCACTTTTTGCTTCATGAGGAGGTTTATAACGCTGTTTTTAGTTAGTCTTTGTATGCAGCAAGAGGGGAGCACATTTAAACAGCTGCTGGCTTATACAAATAATATACCTACTCATAGCACAGGCAACAGTCTTGTCATTGTCAGCAGATCAGCCTGTACATTTTTGGCAAAGTGCAGAGCAGGGGGAGTCAGTGTATTACTGAATTTTAAACTGTATAGGCACTTATCTTTTACATAGCTATATCTGAAAAAGGGGCCAGAATGAAGTGATCTAGCAGGACCTAATTTTCTGCCTAAATTCTAGTTTAACTAAACATTGTGCAGAAAAAAGATTATTGATTAACACATTGAAGTCATTTCAAAATACACATATTGATCAATGATGATGCAGCTACAGTATATAGAAAGAGTTAAAATGCATGGCGTATGATAACAAGTACATGTTTGCTCCAAATGTTACATACCTCCCCTCCATACAGTGAAATCTTTTACGCAATGAATTTTAGCAGTTTTGTTCACAAATTATATATTATTATTAAATATATGTGTCTGACTGTGTTTTACTTTGGTGCTATTATAATAACCCATGCAATGGTCACAATAAAACTCTTAATATAATATTTATATTTCTGTTGAAAAAAATGTACTCATTGAGAGAGTTACAGCATCTTTTTTTTTCTGAGAAAAATAGGATTTAGGCTTAACCTCTTGATGCTATCTTTGGTTTCTACATTCTACTTTTAATGGAATATAGGTTGCACCTGAGTCCTCCTATCTTACTCATATTTCAAGGGTTATTGCTGTGCCACATCATCAATGAACTACACATATAAGGTATACACATGAGACACTTGCTATTGTCCAAGGAGAGCTAGTGTTCATAGTATTATGATGTTGAGTAATGGTCATGAAATGCAGGTAGACTTTACAGATAGAGGACAACAAAAAATATGAAATTAAGAGATCCTCTTCAAAAATAATATTGTTTTTTTTTGTTAGTTTATTTGCTTTATAGGTATGTCTACAGAATACAAATAAAGAATTCTTTAAAAGAAGATTTCAAAATGGGAATTGTTTATTTGCTGTGCTCTTTTGTTGGATCTGAAGCTGCCATGGAAAACTGCACAGCTGTTGCCACTTGCTGGCAAAATATGGCAATGTGTCGTCATAATGGACCTCATCGAGAATTGGAAACAAAGTGGAATAGAATACTGCTGTGGTTTACAAGGAAATCTTTAGAGATCTCCCAAAGAATCCCTAAATTTTATTTCCATTGTTGTGGTCTTTTTGTTGGATTTGGTATTGCAGATGAAAATAATCGGAAACTTCACTTACTGGTAAAATATGGCATTACATCATAAGAACAATCTTCCCCAAGCACTGGAAACCAAGTGGAAAAGGATCTTGCTGTAAGGTACAAGGGGGCTTTTGGAGATCCCCATAAAGAGGCCCAGATTAGATTTTAATTGATTAGATATCTCATCGATTTTGCTTTTTAAGAAACCACCTCAACAGTAATTGTTCATTATATGACCTATATATTAAAGTATAAGTTCACTTTTAAAAAATAAATGCACATTTTTTTTGCATATAAAAATTGCATTTGCTATTTTTTAAGAAGTCTTGAAAGCATTCAAATAGTGACAACTAGTACAGGAAAATTCTCCCTGTACTGCTGTTGCACAGAGGCAGTTGATTCCTGAGGGGCTGCAGGAGTGGAGACAAGTGCCAAGTGGAGGAACTTCTCCAACCCAGTCTGGAGGAAGCATCCCACCACTGCCAACCAAATGTGACAGAACGGCTGGCACCCCGCCTGGGTGCCTTACCCAAAGTAATGCTTTCTCCACTTGTGTAACAATCCTACAGGCTCACCTGAGTCAGAGGACTGCTGGCCGGAGGTAGGAGTGGAGCCCAGTGGCAAAGACCGCAGGCTGGTAGTAGGTGCAGGAAGTCTGGCAGAGGCGTGGTCAGACAATCCAGGTTGGCTACGGTGGTAGCAGTGCTGGATACCGGATGGACACCAGGTAGTACTCTGATGAGGACACGGGTTCACCTGAGGTGTGGAAACTAAGTGCTAGCTGGTTTTCACTAGAGCCCCTGATGGTGGGGATAGACTGCACTGCAAGCTAACACCAGGTCGTGGTCCCCAGGATCACCCAGCCAGGCAGAGTGCAGGTTCGGTCCAGAGGTGGAGAAGCAGACAAGGGACAACCAGAGAGAAGTCAGACGAGCCAAAGGTTGGGGCGGGCAGCAGTAAGCGTGGTCAGACAATCCAGATCGGCAACGGAGGTAGCAGTTCAGTAGGTAGGGACAAAGCAGAAGAGTAGTCGTAGTTAATTCCTGGTCAGCAGTGGATTTGTGGTAGTAGATAAGAGCAGCAGGTGAGGATAAGCTTGATCAAGGCTCAGAAGCTCAATAATCAGCAAGCTTGAGTGCAAGGGGCTAGACTTATATAGGGAAGTACCAGGTGTGGGGAATCAAGGGTGATGAGCAAGGCATGGCAAGACTAAGGTTGAAATAATAGGCTTCAGGGAGGAATGTCCAGAGAGGACGGTAGCCTAGTAAGCAGGGCTACCACCTGGGATGTGGCTGGTCACGGGTTCGAATCCCGACAGTACTCCCCCCCTTCCAAGGTGACCTCTGGGCACCGCAGGGGCAGGCTTACCGGGGTGCCGTTGGTGGAAATCTTTTACCAGTCTGGGGGCGTGGACGTGTTCTTCTGGTTCCCAGGAGTTATCCTCGGGAGGGTAGCCCTCCCACCCAATTAGGTATTGTAGTCTTCCCCGGTGGATCCTGGAGTCGAGGATGTTTGTGACAGTGTATTCTTCTTCACCCTGTACCCTCACGGGTGGTGGAGGGGGCCTGTGAAGGTGTTCTCCATGTATGGCTTGAGGAGGGAGCAATGGAAGACAGGGTGCACCCTAATGGAGTCCAGAAGATCGAGCCGGAACGTGACCTTGTTAATTTGACCCATGTCCCATGTATTTTTGGGCCAACTTTTTGGAGGGGATCTTCAATCTGAGGTTCCTGGTGGACAGCCACACCTTGTCTCCCACATGGAAGCCCGGGGTGGGTTTGCGGCGTCTGTCTGCTCCCTGTTTAAAGCGCCTCTGGGTGAGCTGGAGGTGGTTTATAATGTTCTTTTGTGCCTCCTGTAGGGTTGTTAGGCGTTCGGCCACTGCTGGGAGGGTGGAGGCGATGGGTAGGTGGGGAATGAACACCGGGTGCGAGCCTGTGTTAGTAAAGAAGGGGCTGTGCTTGGTTGAGCTGTGCTCAGAATTGTTGTAGGCGAACTCGGCCGTGGAGAGATGGTCAAGCCAGTCATCCTGCAGGTGGGAGCTGAAACAGCGTAGGTACTGCTCTAGGGTCTGATTAGTTCTCTCCGTCTGCCCGTTTGACTGAGGGTGGAAGGCGGAGGACAGGTTCACTTTAACCCCGAGCACCAAGCAGAAGTTCTTCCAGAACTTAGAGACAAATTGTACGCCTCGGTCGGAGACCACGTCGTCCGGGATCCCATGCAGCCTAAAGACCACTCTGAGAATAAGATCGGCCGTCTGTTTGGCGGTGTGTAGGCCTTTGTAGGGGATGAAATGGGCCATCTTGGTGAGGTGGTCGACTACGACCAGGATGGTGTTCATCCCTTTTGAAGGAGGAAGGTCTACCACAAAGTCCATGGAGATCGCGCCCCAGGGGCGGGAGGGAATGGGGAGAGGTTGTAACAGACCCACGGGAGAGGAACGAGGAGTCTTATTGCAGGCACAGACCGTGCACGAGGAGATGTACCTCTTGATGTCCTCCTTGTATGTTGGCCACCAGAAGGAGCGGGAGAGAAACTCCTGGGTCTTTCTTGTGCTTAGATGCCCGGCCAGCTTGGAGTCATGGTTGAGTCTGAGTACTTCGAGCCGTGTGATTTCTGGTACATATAACTGTAGGTCCTGATGAAACCAATGACCGTTCTTAAACATAAGGCTGACATTCCTTGTGGGGTGGGCGAGGAAGGGGTCAATTTCGTATCCTCCTTTGATTGTGCCCAGGAGTTCTTTAGAGTAGGTGGTCCCTATGACCCTTCTCTCGGGTAGGATGTTGTTTTGGCCCTTGTTACTCTGCGAAGGCTCTGAAAACATTCTGGAGAGGGCGTCAGCCTTACTGTTCTTTGATCCGGGGCGATAGGTAATGAGAGAGTTGAAGTGGGAAAAGAATAGGCTCCATCTGGCCTGTCTGGCTGAGACTCTCTTAGCGCTGCGGATGAACTCGAGGTTCTTGTGGTCAGTTAGTACGATTATGGGGTTGGTGGCTCCCTCCAGCAGGTGTCTCCACTCGGAGAAGGCATCCTTGATTGCCAGTAGTTCCTTGTTCCCGATGTCATAATTCTTCTCGGAGGGGGACATCTGGTGGGAGAAATATGCGCACGGGTGTAGTAGCATCTTCTCCCCTAACCGTTGTGACAGAACAGCCCCCACCGCGGAGTCAGATGCATCCACTTCGACTGTAAATGGCAGCTCGGGGTTCGGGTGGATTAGGATTGGAGCAGAAGTGAAGAGGAGTTTCAACCTGGTGAAGGCCTCCTGTGCCTCGGGTGTCCAGGAGAAGGGGACTGCTTTCTTGGTGAGTTGGGTGATTGGTGCTATGACCTTGGAGAAGTTACGGATAAACTTCCGATAGAAGTTGGCAAAGCCAATGAATCTTTGTATCTCCTTCTCGTTTCTTGGAGTGGGCCAGTTCTTCGTGGCTTGGACCTTCCCCGGGTCCATACTTAGGCCCTCTGGGGAGATGATGTATCCGAGGAACTGAGTGGTGGTTCACTCAAACTCACATTTCTCTAGCTTGATATAGAGAGAGTTCTGTCAGAGTCTCTGCAGTACCCTACGGACGTGTTCACGGTGCTGCTTCAGAGAAGATCAAGATGTCGTCCAGATAAACGACTACAAACAGATCGAGCATGTCCCTGAGGACGTGGTTAATAAAGTGCTGGAAGGTGGCGGGAGCATTGCAGAGTCCGAAAGGCATGACTAGGTATTCGAGGTGACCATAACGTGTCCGAAAGGCAGTCTTCCATTCATCCCCAGGGCGGATTCGGACGAGGTTGTAGGCCCCTCGAAGGTCGAGTTTAGTGAAAATTTTCGCTGCCCGGAGTCTCTCTAGGAGTTCTGAAATCAGTGGGAGTGGGTACCGGTTCTTTACGGTTATGTCTTTAAGCTTCCTGTAGTCAATGCAGGGACGCAGGGAGGAGTCTTTTTTCTCTATGAAGAAAAAGGGGGCTCCCGCGGGTGAGGTAAAGGGCCGGATGAACCCCTTCCTTAGGTCCTCGTCCAGGTACTTTTTCAAGGCCTTGAGTTCAGGCTCCGAGAGGGATATTTCAGCCCTAGGCAACAGTTCTATAGGGCAGTTGTAGGGTCGGTGTGGTGGCAGCTTGTCTGCGTTTTTCTTGTCGCAGACATCCTGGAACTCGCGTTATTGAGGGGGTAGCAGATCATTGACGGATAGTTTAGAGATGGTGGTGTCTTCGGGTGGAAGGACGGGTTTGTGGGAGCAGTTTAGCGAGCAGAACTCGGACGGGAACCGTATGCAGCGGGTTTCCCAGTCCACCGAGGGGTTGTGGGTGGCCAACCATGGGATGCCCAAGATCACCGGTAACTTCGGGGAAGCGATCAGCGAGAAGTGGATCGGGTTCTATAAGGAGTTGTAGTTCGATGGTCTCGTGAGTCGCCGGCCCCGAGGAGAGTGGGGATCCGTCGACGGTTTCCAGGTCAACGGGGGCTGCCTTGATTGTCAGTGAAATGTTCTTTTCGCGGGCGAAGGTTAGGTCCATGAAGTTGCCTCCTGCCCCGGAGTCTAACATCGCAGAACAGGGGAGTTGTCGCCCTTCAATGTCGATGAGGATGGGGACAATGAAGTGGGATCCATGAGCCGCCGTGTTGTTATCTTCAGGGGCTGCTGGCGGGTTGGAGCCTGTGATTGCTCCTTTAGCTCCGTGACGGCAATAGTTCTTCAAATCTTATTGGGACATTTGATGGCAAAATGACCCGACTCTCCACAGTAGAGGCAGAGGTTTTCGGCCAGCCGTCTCTCCTTCTCAGCTGTGGATAGAGACCTATGTAGTGCGTCGACCTGCATAGGTTCAGTTGCTGACTGGGGGTCGCGCTGAGCGGTAGAGGAGAAGGAGTAAGTGGGTCTGTGGTCCGAGGACCAGAGCCTTTCCTTCTTCCTCTCGGAGAGTCTTTGATCTATCCGGATGCATAACTGAATAAAGTCATCCAGATCATCCGGGGCCTCAACTCTGGCGAGTTCGTCTTTTATTGGTTCGGACAAGCCTCGCCGGAATTGGCTCCTCTGTGCTGCTGGGTTCCAGATGGTGTCCGTGACCCAACGGTGAAGTTCGGCGGTATATTCGGCGACGGAGCGTCTCCCTTGTCGCAGAATATGTAGTCGCGCCTCGGCTGTCGCACAGCGGTTGGGGTCATCGAAGACTTGGCTCATGGCGGTGATGAAGTTGTTTAGGTTGTCCAGGAGCTGATTGTTAGACTCCACGTATGGCGACGCCCATGCTAATGCTTCATCCGTCAAGAGATTGATCATGAATAGCACCTTCTTTTTCTCGGTGGTGAAGGGGGCCGGGTTCATCTGAAAACAGATGCGGCATTGGTTCAGAAATCCCAGATACTGGCGTCTGTCACCGCCGAATTTTGATGGGAGTGGCATGCGGGTGTCTGCGGACGCGCCGTGGACGTCTAGGAGTTGCCTCTGTAGTTCAATAATCTCCCTCTGTTGGCTTTGGACTACGTCTTGAAGCTGGGCAAATTTCTCCTGATACGTAGTACCAAATTCTTGAAGTTCAGTGACCTGTTTACACAGAGTGGCTATTGCGGACTCCATAGTTATGGCTGATTATTCTGTAACAATCCTACAGGCTCACCTGAGTCAGAGGACTGCTGGCCGGAGGTAGGAGTGGAGCCCAGTGGCAAGGACCGCAGGCCGGTAGTAGGTGCAGGAAGTCTGGCAGAGGCGTGGTCAGACAATCCAGGTTGGCTACGGTGGTAGCAGTGCTGGATACCGGATGGACACCAGATAGTACTCTGATGAGGACATGGGTTCACCTGAGGTGCGGAAACTAAGTGCTAGCTGGTTTTCACTAGAGCCCCTGATGGTGGGGATAGACTGCACTGCAAGCTAACACCAGGTCACGATCCCCAGGATCACCCAGCCAGGCAGAGTGCAGGTTTGGTCCGGAGGTGGAGAAGCAGACAAGGGACAACCAGAGAGAAGTCAGATGAGCCAAAAGTCGGGGCGGGCAGCAGTAAGCGTGGTCAGACAATCCGGATTGGCAGCGGAGGTAGCAGTTCAGTAGGTAGGGACAAAGCAGAAGAGTAGTCATAGTTAATTCGTGGTCAGCAGTAGGGATGATCGAACGGTTCGGGTCCACCATCGGTTTGGCCCGAACATTGGGTGTTCGAGGTTCGGCCGAATTTAGAACTTTTTGCCCAAAAAGTTTGGAATTCGGCAACCAGAACCGACCAAAATGCAATGCTTCAGGAAATGGGCTTTAAAAGCCCGTGATTGGACCAGAACCATTAGCAAAAGCCAATTGAGGGGGCAGGAGAATGCTAGGAATGTGATTGGAGTGACTAGGGGGTCCCTAGACCAATCATTAGTGAATACGCCCCCCAGTATATAAGATAGCCCCCGCCATATTCCTAGCATTGTTATACTGGACATGGAAGAGAGTGGAAGCAGTTCTGTTAATTTTACTTTAAAAGTGTCATTTAGCATTTATTAGTGTGAGGAAAGGGATATCTAGTGTAGTTAGAGTGCTCCTTTACACTTAAGTTAGCTTCAAAAATTTAGTTTCTGTAGGGAAAGTGTTAAGTGTTAGGGGGCCGTAGTGTAGTGTAGGGTTAACTGACAGTGACTGCTATGGAAGGGAGACAAAACCCTTCCATAGCAGGGTGACCGCTATAGAGAAATTATCATTTCTCTGAGTTGCTTCGGGACAGGAATATGGCTTCTCACCAGCAAGCATTTTTCATGCTGCAGGGGTTGCCACTGCCAGTGCTTTTTTTGAGGACATGTTTGATGTCAGACATGACATCTGAACATGTGTATAGGGGGTATATATACACATATATGTGTGATAGTAGCAGAAATATATGCTTGCGCTAATGAAATAATTTACAGTAATATATTTCTGCTACTATCACACCTATATATGGCTAGGTGTCTATATACATATAATTATGTGTGTATATATACCACTATACACAAGTTCAGATGTTTTGCCTGCCTCAAAAGAACCCAAAAAAATGCCAAAAAAACGCTAGCGTCAAAAAAAAGATGCCCAGGTGTGTTTTTGCTGGCATTTTTTGGGGGGTTTTGGAGGCAGGCAAAACATCTGAACTTGTGTATAGTGGTGTATATACACACATACATATATTTATATACACACCTAGACATATATAGGTGTGATAGTAGCAGAAATATATGCCTGCGCTAATGAAATCATTTACAGTAATATATTTCTGCTACTATCACACCTATATATGGCTAGGTGTCTATATACATATAATTATGTGTGTATATATACCACTATACACAAGTTCAGATGTTTTGCCTGCCTCAAAAGAACCCCAAAAATGCCATAAAAAACGCTAGCGTCAAAAAAAATGCCCAGGTGTGTTTTTGCTGGCATTTTTTGGGAGTTTTTGGAGGCAGGCAAAACATCAGAACTTGTGCACAGTACCACTATACACAAGTTCAGATGTTTTTCCTGACTGCAAAGAACCCAAAAAAATGCCTGCTATTAAACCGGCAAGGTGCGAAAACCGAGAAGAGAAGAGAAGTACCACTATACACACTAAACCGGCAAGGTGTGAAATTTCCTGTGCTGAAAGTGTTCTAATACAAATGATCTTTTTTTTATGGTTCTGGACATGCTACAGAGCTGAAACTTCACATGTACACTTTATAGACCCCCCAGATACGAAATCCAAAGTAAAAATTAAAAAATCTCTTTTTTTTTTAATTTTTCAATAATTGGCTTTTTTATCAAAAATGACAATTTTTAAGAACTTTGTTTTGTGTGATTTTGTGTCTGGGGGGTCTAAATGGTGTACCTGTGAAGTTTCAGCTCTGTAGCATGTCCAGAACCAGAAAAAAAGATCATATAGGTGTAAAAGGAGGGTCCCACATCCCTGTTCTACTGAAAAATTCTCTTTTTTTTTTTTTTTCATGGTTCTGGACATGCTACAGAGCTGAAACTTCACATGTACACTTTTTAGACCCCCCCAGATACTAAATCCAAAGTCAAAATAAAAAAATCTCTCTTTTTTTTCAATAATTGGCTTTTTTTATCAAAAATTACAATTTTTAAGAACTTTTTTTTGTGTGATTAATAGTTAATGGGGCATGACCCAGAACCCTAGGGTCTTTTTAGGGGCACTTATTGGGTTTTAGGGCTTAAAAATTGTATTTTTTGATTACCAAAGTTCGGTCCCATTGATTTCAATGGGGTTCTGAAATCCGGGCCGAACTTTCGGGAAGTTCGGATGTTCTGGCCGAACCGAACTTTTCAAAAGTTCGATCATCCCTAGTCAGCTGTGGTAGTAGATAAGAGCAGCAGGTGAGGAGAAGCTTGATCAAGGCTCAGGAGCTCAATAATCAGCAAGCTTGAGTGCAAGGGGCTGGACTTATATAGGGAAGTACCAGGTGTGGGGAATCAAGGGTGATTTCATTACCCAAAAAACACGCCTGCAACAAAAACGCCCAGGTGAGTTGTTGAAGGCGTTTTTTTGGGCATTTTTTAGGCGTCTTTTGAGGCAGGCATAACATCTGAACTTCTGTATAGGGGTATATATACACACACACACATATATGTATATATACACATACACACATATAGGTGTGATAGGAGCAGAGCCCTATGCCTGCAAATAATTTCATTAGCGCAGGCATAGGGTTCTGCTACTTTCACACCTATATGTGTGTATGTGTATATATACATATATGCGTGTGTGTATATATACCCCTATACAGAAGTTCAGATGTTATGCCTGCCTCAAAAGATGCCCAAAAAAAACGCCTGCAACAAAAACGCCCAGGTGTGTTGTTGCAGGTGTTTTTTGGGCATTTTTTGGGCGCCTTTGGAGGCAGGCATAACATCTGAACTTCTGTATAGGGGTATATATACTCACACACATATATGTATATATACACATACACACATATAGGTGTGATAGGAGCGGAGCCCTATGCCTGCAAATAATTTCATTAGCGCAGGCATAGGGTTCCGCTACTTTCACACCTATATGTTTGTATGTGTATATATACATATATATGTGTGTGTGTATATATACCCCTACACAGAAGTTCAGATGTCATGCCTGCCTCCAAAGACGTCCACATAAAAGCCCAATAAACGCCTGCAACAAAACGGCCAGGTGTGAAAGTAGCGGAGCTCTATGCCTGCTCTACTGCAATTCTAAGACAAACAATCTTTTTTCTATGGCGGTCACCCTGACATGGAAGAGTTTGGTCACCCTGCCATAGCAGTCAGAGTCAGTTCACCCTACACTACACTACGGTCACGCTGACACTTAACACTTTCCCTACAGAAACTAGATTATTGAATCTAACTATAGTGGAAAATAGTACCCTAACTACACTAGATATCCCTTTCCTCACACTAATAATTGCTAAATGACACTTTTGCAGCAGGAGTAACAGAACTGCTTCCACTCTCTTCCACAGCCCCTGTATTACAGTGCTAGAGATTTGGCGGGGCTATGTTATATACTGGGGGGGTGTATTCACTACTGATTGGCCTCTGGACCCCCTAGTCACTCCAATCACATTCCTAGAATCCTCCTGCCCCCTCAATTGGCTTTTACTGATGGTTCTGGTCCAATCACAGGCTTTTAAAGCCCAGTTCCTGTCCCATTGCATTTTGGTCGGTTCTGGTTGCCGAATTCCGAACTTTTTCCGCAAAAAGTTCGGGATTCGGCCGAATTCCGAACAGTCAATGTTCGGGTCGAACCGATGGTCGACCCGAGCCGTTCGATCATCCCTAGTAAACACTACAGATGTATGTGCTTAGATCAGATTTTAAGTTCAGGTGCTGAATCCAATCACCATTGAGGTAAAGGGCAGCTAAATGTTAAAAAGCCTGTAATGGTCATTTTATAGACTAATAGGTAAGGGATTGTAAAAAAAAAAAAAAAAAATGACACTGAGCACTGCCCTGGGGAGCATGTATCAAAACAAAAAGTTTTAAAAACTTGATTCGGGGGGGGGGGGCAGCAATTAATTTTCAAAATGAAACATTAAAATGAGAAAATGCATTAATTAATATGCCAGGGGATCCCCTAACTTTGCCTATGTGACATATACAACCTTCTAAATGAATATTGATATTTACAAAGGATAAATTGTGTTTAAATTACAAACACAATGACAGCTCCAACTGCTGCATTCTGTTTGTATGCAGAGCAGCCAGTAAACTGGGGGACCCCACACAAAATTCAATATCTAGTAGGGATTTTAAAGGGAAACCTCTTAGTGTGATGTCCTAAAAAAGTTATACCATTCCCTTAACTGAGAATGCAGCCTAACTGGCCAGGAAAGGGGGTACATACAAGGCAACATGCCCTGAGCATAGGGGTAATCTTTGCCTGAGCACTGTGTCCTTTGTCCCAGTGTTGATAAGGACAAGTGTCTTTTCCGCACAACCCTGGACTGGTGGTTGTGGGGGTCTGTAGGCAGGGGGATTATAAGAATCTAGAAGCCCCTATGACAATTAGGGGATGCCTAGTTTTTTACCGCTAATATGAATGAGTAAGGTGTACATAGAATCCCTACTCATTCATAAAAAAACGTAAAGTAAAAATAAACACACACACAGTAAATAAAAAAAGTTCATAATGTAAATCAATCGTTACACATGATCCAGTGATGTGGATCAACATCAAACAAACCTCTCATAAGAAAAAAAAAAAAAAAACACAGCCAACACGCATCTCATTCCAATGACTACTTGCTATTGTAATTGGTCATGTCCATATGTGGTCAATAATGTTCAGTGCCACAGGACAACCATTTGGTGGAACCCTGTTCCTGAAGACTCCTTAAGGGGCAGGCCTACCAGCAGGGCGAAGCCTGCTGCCAGTGGCATGTTCCCAAAATTCTGCTTCTCTATTCACTGATGTGCCTGGGGGCATTGCAGAGCCCTTGCTGGACCTCGGCCACTGTGTGTAGGGCTTTTGCGTATGTTTTTATAGGGAACCTAAATGGTGCATACAGTTCAGTTCCCCCTAAGGAGTTAATCCAGTGGAAAATATACGCAACACATTGTTGAATAATCACTCAGGAATGTTCCTTCCTCGCTCCATTTAAAGATCTCAGCAGTCAAGGATGACAGTTCCAAATAGTTAAGGAGGTTCCTGGCAGGCCAGGTTACGTTCCTCTCTGTCTAGCCAGTGAGTGAGGGGAACCATTAGCTATGACTTTCAATTTTGCAGGGTACAGCATAAAATATTGCACATTTAGCTTGAGCTTCTTTTTGACATCCAAGAATTTTGCACATTTGCGTTGTACCTCTGCAGAAAAATCAGCATACAGGGAAACTCTGGTATTATCGACCAAAAGGTCTGTTTCAGTTCTAGCCTTGTTGAGAATCACATCCTGGTCTTTTTAATTAAGTAATTTGAAAAGAAAGGGCCAGGGGGGGGGCCAGGTGGAGTGGGCCTGGCGAGGACACAATGCGCCCGCTTCACCACAAACATGGGGGAGAAGGAGTCTCTGCCAAAGGTGTTGATAAGCCATGCCTCTATAAAGGCTACAGGATGCTTCCCTTCAGATTTTTCAGGCACCCCCACTGCTCTCACATTATTCCTGCCTAGGCGATTTTCCATATCCCCAATCTTGCAGCATTAGCTGTGGCTACTTTGTGAAGATATTGTACTTCCCGCTGCAATGGCTGCCATTCATCCTCCAACGTACTAACTCGACCCTCCAAGGCAATGGTACGGTCCCTACATTTTTGCATATCTTGGTGGACCAGGGACAGTTCTATTTTCATGCCCTTAACCTCCCTGGACAACTCTGCTATAGTGGTGTTACCCTTGGTAACCGCTGAGAAAATTTCCAGCAGTGTGGGCTCAGGATCCATGTCTGAGTGTGGAGCAAACCGCATGGAAGGCAGGGCATGTCCACTGGAGCAGGCCAGAGCCCCATCCATCAGCTCCGCGGGGGTCCCCCCTCCCTCCGTGTCCCCCATGATCATATCCTCCTCTCCCATGTCCTCTGGGGGTTAGTGTTGGGGTGGCTCTTTACCTTGGGGCCTGGAGAACAATCTCTGTGCAGCTTCTTTCTGCTTCTTCTTAGCTTAGCGGGCCACGACGCCGCCATCTTGGGATCTCGTACCTCACCTGGACATCTCCGCGGTGCCAATACCCCTTTGGCAGGAAAGTATAGATGTGCAGGAGGGCGGCCAGTGTCTCACAGGGGAGAAATAGAGGAGGAGGATGGCTGAGATTATAAGGAGATTAGTTCAGGATTCTAGCGGAGCTACTGCAGGACACGTCCGCTCACATCACGCTCTGGCCACGCCCCAACACATTGTTGATGGAATTCACAACACATTCAGTTAAGTAGCTGATGGCAGGAAGGCTGTGTGAGCTTTGTGATATTCCACACCTGATCACGTCCCATCTGTTGTGACCATACTGCTTCATTTTCCCTGAGCATGCATGGACTTCATTGCCTACCCATCATTTTCTGTGCAACTGCATCCATTCTATGGTCCTGTGGACAATACTTGGGCTCTCTGCTGCCTTTTCAATGACCTGGTCACAGATGGCTTTTACCCTTTCTGCTCTGGCAGGAAAAAAGTGAGTGTCCAATGGACTTTCTCTTACTCCTAATATGGTGGATGAGCCCAAGGGCAGCTGTTCTGGGGGCCTGGACAGTTTGAAATTCACTGACCGTGCCCACCCTTTAGGACATTTCCGTGTCACATCACTCCTCTGAATCTTCCTTAAAGCAGCATAAAATCCAAAACCAAAAATGACGTATATTCCATCTTACCAATCATTATATGTGTTGACTGTAATAGTTTTCTTTTAGGACTTTTTCCTTTTGTTTTCATCTGGTATTCTGGCCAGTAACATACCTCCTGTATTAGAGTGCCTCCACTCTGGATGAATGAGCACAAGGGGGAACAGTAGACAGCACCATTGCCAATCTGAGTGTCAGGGTAGTGTAATGTACTAGAAAATTAAAATGCATGAACACAATAAAGCCAAACTCAAGCTCTCACTTTATAATCAATTACAGCAATTTTTTTGGATAAAGGTTTTACATGAATAAATAAAAGCTGATCATTGTCAGCACTCCTGTCAGTTGTAAGTGGTTTGTCTCATCACAATAAACTTATACATTCTGCTGGAGAGCTTATTCTTTTTAAAAAAAACCTACAGGATGGATCACCAGATGAAAATAGAACAAAGAAAGTCTAAAAAAGAAAATTAATGTAGTCATCACATCTAAGAAGAGCTACAATAAACCCCTTCAAGGGCTAATCCTTTTTCTGTATTATATAGGTAAGTCTTCACACTCTTTGTCTGAGTTTATGGGCAAAATTGCATCCATGATAGCTAACTTCGATATCAGAGACCACAAGCATGCTTCCACGCTCTCTCCACCAGATTCTGTCTCTTAATTCCCAGGGGTTGCAGTTGATTCTGCACAGTCAGCTGAGGATGAGGAGGACACAAGGAGTCACATTCTGCAGACATTATTTGAAAACTTAAGGATATAATTTCAACCCCTATTTACAGAGTCCTCACATGCCTAGAACTGGAGCTGCCTGGATCAGATACATCCATAGTAACTACCAGGGCTGCTGTTAGAAATCGCGGGGCCCCGTACAGGCTACCTGGCAGGGCCCCCCCAAGAAAATATTAAAGATATATTTAGCTAAAATTACAACAAAATCACTATTATCAGACACAAATATAACATAACTCGCATAATTCCTGCTAAAAAAAACTATGTTAAATAAAAAAGAAGATGAGATGAGAAAAATATACAGGCTGGGCAGTTGGAGCTCAGTGATCAGAGAGACAGAGAGAGAGAAACAAAGTTACAATTTACAAACAAACTCCTAAACAGAGATAAGTGCTGGGGGGGCACACAAGGGAGGGGTATTAGTGAGGGACAACTGTCTCTTTCTCAACAGATAAAAGCTGATAGCATGGAGAGGGACAGATCAGATTCAGGTGCTGGAGGAAGATTTCTGCATTTGTTGCCCATCACTAATCCCCCTCTCTGTGTGGGCCCCCTGTGTGCTCGGGCCCCCGACAACAGGGCTGGTGGTCCCCCCTTATCAGCGGCCCAGGTAACTACTGTAGCTTGGGTTCTCTAAAGAGCTATTGCCTGTTAGGATTTTTCCAGTTCACTCCCTATTTCATCTGGTCCTTTTTGGTGATTGACCTAACCCAGCAACTGTTACTGCTCCTATACAGTGTTTTGCCTGGCCATACCCTATGGAGCAGGGATTTCCAAGTCTGTGAGAAAGTCTACCTCACAACAGAGAGTGTCCCAACCTGTTTGGGAATTCTGTTGGCCTTAGTGGCTATCTGGTCCCAGTACTTCAGATATCTTGGTCTATAATGTTTTATCCAGGTGCTTTGAAATAGAATTGAATTATCTGCTTCCACCCAGCTTCATGTTGTCAAAATTGCCAACATACCCACAAAGGTTGGAGGACGTTCACACTGATTCAGTGCAGCTTCTCTCACAAGGATCACAGCCATTGTCCCAAAAAGGAGAGGGTTTTAAGTTTTTATAAAGGATCCTCATGAAATCCACCCAGTCCATCATTGCTTCTCTCTATCCAAGAGACCTTATGGCCTCTATGGATAGCAGGAATGCATACTTGCAGGTCTTCATCTTCCCAGTCAATCAACACTACCTGCATTTTGATGTCGACATGCATTTCCAATTTGTTGTTCTTCCCCTTGGCCTATAAACTTCATCTCAAATCTTCGCCAAGGTACTATCCTCTATTCTTGCTCTGCTTCACTCTCAGGGTATCCCCATAGTGAGATAACTGGACCACCTTCTCAACAGTAACAGCCGACCCAGGGTCCAACAGACCCTACAGAGTTTAGAGTGGATCCTGAAACTCCAAAACTTCTTGAAGCATTTCATTACCTGAAAAATCTGGGCCTGATCTTAAACATGGCCCTGTCAAAGGTTTTCCTTCACCTTGAAAAAAAAAAAAAACCCCGGTCTCTCCACTCTCACATTCAAACTCTGCAGTCCAGGAGCCTGCAAACTTTCTGTTTTTGCATGAGGTGTTGGGCCTAAAGGTGTCCCCTTTTGAGGCAATTTCTAATGCTCCATTTCACTCCAGACTCTTTCAACTTCACATATTGACAGTGTGGAAGAAGAGGGCACAGTCTCTGGATTGTCCCATACATCCAGCAGGACTAAGCTTGCCCTTGTGTGGTTTGTCACAAGTTTGGAGAGTAGAGACAAAACAGGGCACAGGAATGTATAAATTATTGGATATGATCTAATGAATAATAAAATAATATCTATTCACATAAAGTAAACATCCTAAAGCAACCAAGA
This sequence comes from Pelophylax lessonae, assembly GCF_965119305.1. Lineage (NCBI taxonomy): Eukaryota > Metazoa > Chordata > Amphibia > Anura > Ranidae > Pelophylax > Pelophylax lessonae. The sequence continues at coordinate 342,837,326 of NC_138770.1, forward strand.
TCTCCACAAATCAGCAGTGTTAGATTGTCCCAGAGTTTTTATTCAGTTGGGAAGCTGTTACACAAAAAGCTGGCACTGGCACGCTGGACCCACTCAGCTCTCAGTAGAAGTGGTTTCTGCAGCACCTGATGGTACACAAGGAGAGGAGTAGTTTGTGTGGTGAAGGCCATGCATTTCAAAGCTACCATCCTGGTACCCATTTATTAAACATACCAGAAAATTAACACATTACTGTGGCCTTTTTTGTCCCTAATCTCTCTGCACTAGCTGGATTTCCCTCATATGGTCCATATGGAATCTATTGACTAAGTGCTACCAAGAGGTTTTAGATCTTATTATGCACCAAACTGGGTGTATATATATATATATATATATATATATATATATATATATATATATATATATATATACATATACATAGCATATTTATATGTCAATAGTCTGGCACAGAATAAGGATAACCTTTCTTCTCAATGGGTTGAAAGGTGCAATTGATGCCAGTCCATTAGACTGGGGAGGAGTCCTAGGTTCCCTCTCATTACAAGGTAGTTGTCACAGGATGCTCCTCAGATCTGGAACAATATTCCTAGAAATGGAGCGAATCAGTTATATCTTCAATGCTGGCCCTCTCATTTGCAAGGTTATTTGTCTGATACTCAATTGGATAAGACCATGACAGTGGCTAACATTTAAATATCAAGGAGGCACCAGAACTTTCAAATCTAAAAGAGAGGGCTTAGACACCATCTTTGAGAATGGAGTTTGCCTGTGTTTTTTATATGCCTGTGTCTATGGATTATATGTAAGTGCACATGTTTTTAGAATAAATATGGATTAAGCTGTCTGCCCTATTGGAGGTCTGTGCTTCCTTCTTGGTTCTTCGGCCATTGAGAGAATATCTTGCTATGTAATGCTCAGCTTTATGGAACGAAAAAGGATCTGACTTGCTGTTTACAAAGCGTATATGACCTCACATAGTAGTGGGGTCCACAGTACCAGATGAGCGAATACTCACAAGGGGTGGTGAAGGGCACTGCATTGGTGTTTTACGTTTTTGAAGACTTATATACATGGATTCGGGAAAGTCTTTAATTTATTGGTCACTGATTGCATAAGCAATGAAAAGGAACCCTCATGAGTGGAACTTTAATGGCAACACAGTTATGTGCAAAAATACAGCACTCAAAATGGTGTGTTGTATTATAAAAGAAACAAATGCTTTATTATTGACAAAAAACATTCAATATAAAAACATTAAATAGCATAGATAAAAAAAGCTATTCATAGTTTATGTTAGATATACAATATTCCCACCAATGTGGGTCACAATTTGAGATAGTTCCCAAAATGTAGATATCCAACGTGTTTCGAGAACGGTATATCTCTGCTCTTCTTCAGGTAAATAGATACAGCACAGAAAGGAACTATACTCTATAATAGAAACAAAAAGTTAGATATAATAGATAAATATAGCATAGAGTTGTCATTTTAATGGAGGTGGGTTAAAAGGAGAGATTGCATGGTATTTGTGACTATTTGGACTATAAAAAATGTTTGCACCTTATTTTTATCCTAATGCTGCACATAATATATATTGCCGACAGAATTTACATATCATATATTTTTGATATTTATGTTTTGTATATGCATGCATTATCTATTTTTTAGCACTTGTCACTTTACTGCTTTTTAGGTAAAATCCCTTCACCATTATTTGTTTTGTTATGAAATTATGTCAGGGAATGCCTGAATGATGAATTAATTTAAGTAATTTTCAGCCAATGTAGAATTTCTTTGAAATAACACAGCAGGCCTATGTGAATACGGACTGGGCTATTGATAACAAATTAATATTTATTCAATAAGACAAGTTCACGCCATAAATAATTGAATTTTTGCGAACATAGACATTATAATTTTACATAAATATTACAAAATAGTCTATAACAATTGATGATATATGTATATACTGTATCGATGTATAGAATCAAACTCAATAATTAAATTCTCCCCGTAGACAGAATAACCATATATATAACCAATTATCAGACAATAGTCTGCATTTTACTGAATCCAATGGTTATTCCCCTGCCAAAGGAATAAGTGTTAAACTACTCAAAATTGTACACCACTATGGTCAAAAAAATAAAAATAATTAAAAATGCAAAAAAGAAACATTTTAATGCTTTTTTTAATCATGGGAGAGCAATTAGGTTGCCCAAAAGAATATTGACAATAGGTTTATCGATCTAGAAAAAGGAATCAACAGAGTATATTATAGTTACCCCTTTTCAAAAAGCCTTTTGGCTTAAAATGGTCGCTACCAGAATCTCCTTAGATGACTGCCAATTACAGGTTGTAGTTGCATTCCCAAAATGGCATCTCACTAAGTGGGAGTTGCATCCTGGCATCACTGAGGTTTCAGCTGATGCTTTTATGATATTTAGATGATGTGTGATGATGGGTGTATACATGATGGAGTCTATCTAGATGGATGGATGGATGGATGTCTGTGTGTGTCTACCTGACTTGTCCTATATTCAGTTGCAAACGATACACTCCAAAATGTTTTACTAAGCCTAGCACCAAAGGTGGAGCCTTCCTTTAACCATCAACTCTGTATTTGCCCCACTATTATCATCTTTGACCACTTGGTGTTACTGTAGAACAAAAAGTGTCTATTCTAAATTATTCTTTTAAAATAATCTGTTATAGGATCCTTTGAATTCTCACTATAACAAGTGTGACCATTTGATTGTATGTATAATATATAGAATATATAGAATGTTTAGGAGATGGTAACTGCCAAATGTATTATCTTTATAATGTAGCAATATTTAACAGTAAGCAATTGAAATTCATGAAATAATTAGAACCCTTCACTAATATTATTTGAATATAGGTACGTCACAACACACATTTCCCTAACAATATTGATTACAAATAAACAATATCTTTCCAGGATAACATATTTTTGTACCCTTTCAAAATGTATACTTTGCAATACTGTGTTATCATTTGAAATCGTATAACTATGTCCATGATGTTTCTAGTGATTTTGCCAGGTAAAATAGTTTATAATACATTTAATTTTTGGCAGGAATAGGTTTCCCACGTAGATATGTTGTAATGTTATGGCAGTGTCATCTTTACCATATGACTTGCAATAGATAATCCATGGAATCAGCTTATGTTATATGCATAGTTTGAACATATAAAAAGTTCCAAAATTCTTCTGTATAACCTCCCATAGAGGTTCCTTTATTGATAGATGTTTGTCTTTCTCAGAGCGGAGGTGGTCACAGAATAACCAAACCTGTTAATCTTTTGTGTCCACAAGTCTACCTGCAAACACATAGGGGTTTATTTACTAAAGCTAGAGAGTGCAAAATTAGTTTCATTTCTGCACAGAAACCAATCCGCTTTTAACCTCAGGTTGTTCAATTAAGCTTTGGCAATAAAACCTGGAAGCAGATTGTTTTCTAACTGTGACTAATTGTGACGAATTTTGCACTCTCTAGCTTTAGTAAATAAACCCCATAGTGTCTTCATGCTCCACATTCTCGTAAACATTGGTCAGTTTGTTTGTTATCACAGGTGTGTGAGTATATCATAAACTATTCTTTCTGTCCCATGTGTTTATTCATATTCATTTGTTTGTTTTTTTGTTTTTGTTTTTTTATTGTTTTCTTTTTTTTTAATTCACAGATGCTCTGATAGTTTTTTATATAATTAATTATGTATTCTGTCCTTGCTATCTATAAACCACCACATTATGGTCCCAGCTATAAAAAACTTGTAAGCATGAATCCTTGTAAAAAATGAACAGCCCTACTATACAGATACATTGTTTTATAGAAAAAATGTGTTTTCTTACCCAACGTACAGATGGTGATGATTATTGTAGTATTGATGACAAAGTTGCAAATGTCCAGTTTATAAATTTTGTGTTTTTTTTTTTCAGGGCGAAAAGGGGGAAAAAGGAGAAACAGGACATCCTGGTCCGCATGGCAAAGATGTGAGTACAACATGAATGAAAACTTCTCAATGTGCTGGAAAAGGTAGATACTTTTGTGTGGAAATACAGATGAGTAGAAAATGAAAATCATCTCAACCTGTGAGTATGCATGGTAGCAGTACATATGCCCATCAACACTGAGCCAGTGTTCTAAAAGAAGCCACAAAAAAAGGGGGAATAATACTAATAATGGTCGCCCCACTGATTAATCAAAATCGAACTAATCGATTGACGTTAAGGGAAACTTTCTATTGTTGTAATTATTTGATTTTAAAAAATGAACAGATTCTTGCTTGCATTCATTTTTTTTCTTTTCTTACTATAGTGTTACTGCAGGCAAAACATCTAAACACACAGATGTAATACTTATAAGAGGGTGTTTTACCTGTCAAAGGATTTGTTTTTCTGTCTATCCAGAGGTTCACTCCTGCTCAGTCACACTGCACAGTTCTTCCTGGCAGGGTAAAAGGCCTAATTTTTATATGCTGCAGTTCAGTAACACCTACAGGACAGCACCACATTTGACACGTGTCTGTTCTCTGGTTGTGCAGGAAACAGCGCTGGAAACTGCAGGCCATGTCAAACATGGTGCTATGCATTTATCATGTAATTCTAGGGTGTAATGTAAGTGTTAATGGGTGAGTTTAGGGGTTTGGGTTAGGACTAAAAATATAACTAAAAGCAAACTTTATTTTTTTAATAATGGTGAGGGTTTAGAACCACTGTCAGGTTTTTATTGTGGTCTATTGAGTCCCCATTAAGTGTATTAACTCTCTTTAATTGTGCTAATCACCAAGGCATGAAAGTGATGGGTAAATGCACAATTTTTAATTGAAATCAGAACACTAATATAGGATGCACTGGTTCCTGTGTCAGCTGTCTAAAATTGGATTTTCCTTACATTGGAAAGTTAACCTCTCATTTCCTGTTGAGTCTACAAGACACGAAATTAGGAAAAATCCCTGTAATGAGACACAGAGGGTAAAAAAAAAAATCCCTTTTCTATCTAAAATTCAAAAAAATTGGGGTAAAAGGTTAAGTGTCAGGGGTGTTGTAGAATTTTTTAGTTCAGGTACAGATACCTGACCCCTGTTAGTCAGTGATACCTAATTAAAAAGGTAATATGTAGTGATGTCGCGAACCTAAAATTTGCCGTTCGCGAACGGATGAACCGGGCGAACCGCCATAGACTTCAATAGGCAGGCGAATTTTAAAAACACACAGGGACTCTTTCTGGCCACAATAGTGATGGAAAAGTTGTTTCAAGGGGACTAACACCTGGACTGTGGCATTCCGGAGGGGGATCCATGGCAAAACTCCCATGGAAAATTACGTAGTTGACGCAGAGTCGGGTTTTAATCCATAAAGGGCATAAATCACCTAACATTCCTAAATTGTTTGGAATAAAGTGCTTTAAAACATCCAGTGTGTGTATACAATCAGGTATGATGTTGTATCAATCAGGTAGTGTAAGGGTTATGCCCGCTTCACAGTGACAGACCAAACTCTGACAGACCAAACTCCCGGTTTAACAGTCAGTCAGTCCATTTGCACAACCGCAAACTCCCCATTTGCACAAGGTTATATACCAAGCTAGCCATGTCCCGTTCCTTGTTCTCACTGACGTCATTGAAGGTCTCTTCTTCCACCCACCCTTGTACAACACCAAGGGTCCCCGAAAGGTGACAACAAGCCCCCTGGGACGCCTGCTGTGGTTGGTCTTCCACCTCCTCAAAGCCACCTTCCTCCTCTGACTTCTCTTCTTTAGAATCCTCTCTACAGGTCCAGCAATCTACAACGATAAGGCTGCTTCTGGTGGTGATGGGGACCACAACTCTTCCTCTTCATGATCATCTACGGCATGATCCAGCACTCTTCGCAGGGCACGCTCCAGAAAAAACGCATATGGGATGAGGTTGATGATGTTGCCTTGGGTTTGACTGACCAGGTTTATCACCTCCGCAAAAGGATGCATGAGCCTACAGCCATTGTGCATGAGCATTCAGTAACACGGCCAAAAAATACCCAGCTCCGCAGAGGCTGTCCTCTTTTTTTTTAATTAAAAAAATCTGTTCTTATCAGTTTAATCCCTGTTACGTTACGTCCCCTATCAGGGGGCGGTGTACGGAATAGATTTTAGGAACCGGGAGATGGAAAAAGATGGTTGGTCTGTCCCCTTACTTCCAATTTTGGGCACTGCGCGTGCACCGTGCAATGTACTGTGCCATCCTATATGAGTGGTGTGTTAAGTGGTACTATTCTTATCAGTTTAATCCCTGTTACGTCCCCTATCAGGGGACGTGTATCGAATAGATTTTAGACAACCGCAAAGAGTTGTCAATAGTTGACACACTCATGACATAAATTTTATTCCTCTATGCGTCAATCTTGCTGTAGTGATGACTGTGCTCATGCGCACATTTGGGAGATTGCAGGCGATGGTGGTTTTTCAAAGCCTATGGTCGTGCTGAGGTAGTTCAGTGACAATTAAGTAACCCAGAAAACAATGATTCTGCAGTGTGGGCCCATTGTTGGCCTAGTAGACTTTAATGATCACCCAAGATGATCATAAAGAAAATTAATGTTTTTTCTATGAAAAATTATCCAGCGGATCGCTTTTGATCTATTCACAATGAAGCAACGACCTTATCATCTGGGGTGTGCCAACATTGCCAACACACTCCTAGAGGTGATCGCTTCATTGTGATACGCAAGCCCCTTCACCACAACAAGGTAACAATCACGAAGGGGAATTGACACATGTATGTGCCTTTTTTTTTGTGTTTTGTTTTTTGCAGCCACAGTGTAGCACCAGAGGCCAGAAAAATTGGGCATGTACACATGCCTGAAAAAGTAGGTATTGTTGCAGCAGCGGCCGGAAAAATTTAGGTTTTCCAGGCAGAAAGTTCACTAAAACATTGCGGCTTGAACCGTAGTTGGTGGCGGAGAAGTCATGTAAGTAATCCGGCATGCAGAGATTAAATACAGCAGCGTGTGGACCATTTTTAGCCCAAGGCATCTCATCAGGCCTTTTTTAGTCAAATGCATCCCCCACTGTCAGTCCCTTCGGGATCCATGCCTCATTCATCTTAATAAAGGTGAGGTAATCTAGACTTTTTTGACCTAGGCGACTTCTCTTCTCAGTGACAATACCTCCTGCTGCGCTGAAGTGACAGGACACTTGAAGCGGGGCAGGCCAGAAGTTCTATCGCAAATTGGGATAGCTCAGGCCACAGGTCAAGCCTGCACACCCAGTAGTCAAGGGGTTCATCGCTCCTCAGAGTGTCGATATATGCAGTTAAGGCAAGATAGTCTGCTACCTGACGGTCGAGTCGTTCTCTGAGGGTGGACCCCGAGGGGCTGTGGCGATGCGTAGGACTTAAAAAGCTCTGCATGTCCTCCATCAACAACACGTCTGTAAAGTGTCCTGTCCTTGCCGGCGTGGTTGTGGTAGGAGGAGGATTACTTTCACCTCTTCCCCTGTTAGATTCCCGTTGTGCTGTGACATCACCCTTATACGCTGTGTAAAGCATACTTTTTAACTTGTTTTGTAGCTGCTGCATCCTTTGCGACTGCCGGTAATTCGGTAACATATCAGACAGTTTCTGCTTATACCGGGGGTCTAGTATCTTGGCCACCCAGTACAGGTCGTTCTCCTTCAGCCTTTTTATACGAGGGTCCCTCAACAGGCATGACAGCATGAAAGACCCCATTTGCACAAGGTTGGATTCCGAGCTACTCATGTCCAATTCCTCATCCTCACTGATGTCATTGAAGGTGTGTTCTTCCCCCCATCCACGTACAACACCATGGGTACCAGATAGGTGACAACAAGCACCCTGGGATGCCTGCTGTGGTTGGTGTTCCTCCTCCTCAAAGCCACATTCCTCCTCTGACTCCTCTTCCTCAGACTCCTCTTCCAGCATTGCCGCAGGTCCAGTAAGCGATGATAAGGCTGTTTCTGGTGGTGATGGTGACCACAACTCTTCCTCTTCACGCTCATCTACGGCCTGATCCAGCACTCTTCGCAGGGCACGCTCCAGGAAGAAAACATATGGGATGATGTCGCTGATGGTGCCTTTGGTGTGACTGACTAGGTTTGTCACCTCCTCAAAAGGACGCATGAGCCTACAGGCATTGCGCATGAGCGTCCAGTAACGTGGCAAAAAAATACCCAGCTCCGCAGAGGCTGTCCTAGCACCCCAGTCATACAAATACTCGTTGACCGCTTTTCCTTGTTGGAGCAGGCGGTCGAACATTAGGAGTGTTGAATTCCAACGTTTCGGGCTGTCGCAAATCAAGCGCCTCACTGGCATGTTGTTTCGCCGCTGAATATCTGAAAAGTGCGCCATGGCCGTGTAGGAACGCCTGAAATGGCCACACACCTTCCTGGCCTGCTTGAGGAAGTCCTGTAAGCCTGGGTACTTATGCACAAAGCATTGTACAATCAGATTCAACACATGTGCCATGCACAGCACCTGTGTCAACTTGCCCAAATTCAATGCTGCCAACAAATTGCTTCCGTTGTCACACACCACTTTGCCGATCTCCAGTTGGTGCGGGGTCAGCCACTGATCCACCTGTGCGTTCAGGGTGGACAGTAGTGCTGGTCCGGTGTGACTATCTGCTTTCAGGCAAGTCAACCCCAAGACAGCATGACACTGTTGTATCCGGCATGTGGAATAGCCCCTGGGGAGCTGGGGGGGGTGCAGTTGGTGTGGAGCAAGACGCAACAGCAGAAGAGGACTCAGCCGAGGAGGTTAGCAAAGAGGATGGAGTAGGAGGAGTAGAGGAGGTGGCAGCAGGCCTGCCTGCAAGTCGTGGCGGTGTCACCAACTCCTCTGCAGAGCCACGCATTCCATGCTTGGCAGCCACCAGCAGGTTTACCCAATGCGCAGTGTAAGTGATATACCTGCCCTGACCATGCTTTGCAGACCAGCTATCAGTGGTCAGATGGACCCTTGCCCCAACACTGTGTGCCAGACATGACATGACTTCCTTTTCCACAATAGAGTACAGGTTGGGGATTGCCTTTTGTGAAAAAAAATTTCGGCCGGGTACCTTCCACTGCGGTGTCCCAATAGTGACAAATTTTTTGAAGGCCTCAGACTCCACCAGCTTGTATGGTAAAAGCTGGTGGGGCTAAGAGTTCCGACAAGCCAGCTGTCAGACGCTGGGCAAGGGGGTGACTCTGTGAGATTGGCTTCTTACGCTCAAACATTTCCTTGACAGACACCTGACTGTGGGCAGATGAGCAGGAACTGCTGAAGGTGAGAGGCGGAGTGGGAGGTTGTTGATAGGGGGCAAGGAGGACAGCAGTGGTTGACGTGGCTGAAGATGCTGGACCAGGAGGAGGATGGTGGCTTTGAGTTTGTGTGCTGCTTTTACTCAGGTGTTGATCCCATAGGCGTTTGTGATGTGAGATCATGTGCCTTCACAAAGCAGTTGTACCTAGGTGGGTGTTGGACTTCCCACGACTCAGTTTCTTTTGGCACAGGTTGCAAAGGGCATCGCTGCTATCAGAGGCAGACACACAAAAAAAATGCCACACTGCTGAGCTTTGCAATGACGGCATTCTGGTGGTGGCAACAGCTTGCGTTGATTGGCATGCTGTCTGGCTGACCCCGGGTGCCGATACATGCTGTCTGAATGTGCCACTAGCTCCTTGCGATGACCTCCCCCTTCTTCCAACTCGTCTCCTCCTCCTCTCTGTCTCCCCATCTGAACTTTCCCCCTCTTCTTCTGCTCTTCGAGCAGGCACCCAGGTGACATCCATGGACACATCGTCATCATCAGCCGCTTCACTTGACAACTCAGCAAAGGCAGCAGCAGTAGGTACAACATCATCATCATCATCACAATGTACGTCCATGTGTATAATGCTGCCTGACTGAGACATATCCCTGTTATTTACATCCTCTGGCACTAATGGTTGCGCATCACTTATTTCTTCCAACTGATGTGTAAATAACTCCTCTGACAGATCAAGTGAAGCAGCTGTGGTGCTAGAGTTGGTGGTGGTGCCGGCGGGCGGGCGAGTGGTAAATTGGGAGGTGCCCGAAGCTCAGCTGGAGGAGGATGGTGCATTAAGGTTCCGAGCGGAAGCTGTAGAAGATTGGGTGTCCTGTGTAAGCCAGTCAACTATGTCCTCAGAATTTTTTGAGTTCAGGGTACGTGGCTTCTGAACACTGGGCATTATTCTAGGGCCAAAGGAAATCACAGCACCACGACCACGACGGCCCCTGCGGGGTGGCCTGCCTCTGCCTGTCATTTTTTTAGATTTGTGGTACTATGCGTGCAAGCTGCTGTGCCACCGTATATATATGAGTGGTGGGCACTGCAGTGGGCACAGTACACTCTGTGGACCTGACACTCACTGGCAGGCCAGGCAACTGCAATTATAAAAAATATTTTTTTTTCAATTTGCAAGCTGCTGTGCCACCGTATATATGAGTGGTGGGCACTGCAGTGGGCACAGTACACTCTGTGGACCTGACAGTCACTGGCAGGCCAGGCAACTGCAATTATAAAAAAATATATATTTTTTCAATTTGCAAGCTGCTGTGCCACCGTATATATGAGTGGTGGGCACTGCAGTGGGCACAGTACACTCGGTGGACCTGACAGTCACTGGCAGGCCAGGCAACTGCAATTATAAAAAAATATATATTTTTTCAATTTGCAAGCTGCTGTGCCACCGTATATATGAGTGGTGGGCACTGCAGTGGGCACAGTACACTCGGTGGACCTGACAGTCACTGGCAGGCCAGGCAACTGCAATTATAATTTTTTTTTTTCAATTTGCAAGTTGCTGTGCCACCGTATATATGAGTGGTGGGCACTGCAGTGGGCACAGTACACTCTGTGGACCTGACAGTCACTGGCAGGCCAGGCAACTGCAATTATAAAAAAATATATTTTTTTTCAATTTGCAAGCTGCTGTGCCACCGTATATATGAGTGGTGGGCACTGCAGTGGGCACAGTACACTCGGTGGACCTGACAGTCACTGGCAGGCCAGGCAACTGCAATTATAAAAAAAAAATTTTCAATTTGCAAGCTGCTGTGCCACCGTATATATGAGTGGTGGGCACTGCAGTGGGCACAGTACACTCTGTGGACCTGACAGTCACTGGCAGGCCAGGCAACTGCAATTATAAAAAATATTTTTTTTTCAATTTGCAAGCTGCTGTGCCACCGTATATATCAGTGGTGGGCACTGCAGTGGGCACAGTACACTCTGTGGACCTGACAGTCACTGGCAGGCCAGGCAACTGCAATTATAAAAAATATATTTTTTTTCAATTTGCAAGCTGCTGTGCCACCGTGTATATCAGTGGTGGGCACTGCAGTGGGCACAGTACACTCTGTGGACCTGACACTCACTGCAATTATGACAGAGGAAAAAATAAATATTTTTTTAAACTGCAAGGTACTGTGCCACCCGATATGAGTGTGGTGTGCACACAGTACAGTCTGTGGTGGGTCTGTGGCCTCTCACACACGGCGGGCAGGCAACTGCACAATAGATATATATATCAAAAAAAATTACTCAAATACCAGCCCTAAAAAGGGCTTTTTTGGGTGCTGTCAGGATGCTGTCCTTACAGCAGGAGTGGACCGAGAACATTATCTATAATCTAATAAGACTAACAACTGTCCCTATTAACAGCAGCAGCAGCACTCTCCCTGCTCTCACTACTAACACTGCTTCAGAATGATCTAAGATGGATGCTGCCCTTGCTTTTTTATAGGAGGTGGGAGGGTGTGGGAGGGAGGGTATGCTGATTGGCTGGAATATGTCTGCTGACTGGGAGGTACAGGGTCAAAGTTTGTCTCAATGATGAAGTATAGAGGGCGGACCGAACATCGCATATGTTCGCCCGCAGTGGCGGACGCGAACAAGCGATGTTCGCCGGGAACTGTCCGCCGGCGAACAGTTCGGGACATCTCTAGTAATATGTAGCTTCATAGAGACCAGACAGAATCAAGAAGTTTGAGTCAGTTGATCTACTTTAATTTTAAGTGCTTTCAGACTAAATATATATGAAATGATGTATGTAAGAAAGGTTTGTGAAGATATAAACTGACCAATCAAAGATTAATAAGGTCTGCAGCAAGCATAGTTAATTGTCCTGTGATTATGGTTCATGGAGAAGCACCATTGAAGGATGTTTATCGCTTGTGGTTTTTGGATATCATTGAAGAGAAAACCATCTGCATGGGTTTCCAGGAACATGCTTTGCCACAGGTTCTCCAAATATAAATCATATCTTTTGGATTGTCATCAGAATTATTTATGCCGTGTGCCAGTGTACATGTAAGATAAAAAAAACAAGCTCAAATTAATATTTCTATAATGAAGCCATTTTCTCCTAAACAGCCATCTTGCCACCTCAAGGTGAAGGTCAGATGCCTAGGCCCCTTACAGAGGATAGTGTTAGTTAAGGCCAATTACTATTATTCTTAAAAAATGCTGCCATTCCCCTGCTCCTACCTACCCTACATAGCCTGTATCAAACATGGCAGTATAAATACCCTTTTTAATCTGGCTTGGTCCAGTCACACTGCACAGGCATTATCTTCCACTTTAAAAGTTAATGGTTCAGAAATGATTAGTTTTAGCTGGAGGGGATGATGAGATATTTATGGTGGACTAACTTGTTGGTACAGAGAAGGATGGGCTCTTGGTGGTACCAGAATTTGTCTAGCGAAAACGAATATGATACCTTTTAAATGCAATGTCACATACAACGTGGTTAGACAAAACAAGTTCCACAATCGCTGATCCTCTGAGGTGAGTGGCGGTATTAGGAGTATTGATGGGCAGCTCCCCAATATGTAAAAAGTTCGTAATCCAAGTCACAAACTCTATTAAAGCCTATGGGACCCAAACTTGAAAAATCAAAAGTCCCCATTTTGAAGGGTTATATACAAGTTATTGGCCCTAAAAAGGGTATGGGGGCCCAGGAACTGCCCTGGGGGATATGTATCAATGCAAAAAAACATTGTTAAAAAGATTGTTTTTACAGGAGCAATGATTTTAATAACGTTTAAAGTGAAACAATAAAAATGAAAATGTATTTAAATGTAGTGCTTGGGGGGTCTCCTTTGTCTGCCTGTAAAGTGGTTCATTTGTACTAAGTATATAACCTTCTGCAGCAAAACTGACATCTATAAAGAAAAACAAATTACATTTAAATTACTGGCAAAATGTTAAAAAAAAACTGCTTGGGGGTCCCCCAAATCCATACCCAGCCCTTTGGATCTGGTATGGATTTTAAGAGGAACCTCATACCAAAATGTAAAAAAAAAAAAAACGGCATAGGATCTCCCCCAGAATCCATATCAGACTCTAATCTGAGCTTCCACCCCCTACCCCAAAGCACCTTGTCCCCATGTTGATGGGGAAAAGGGGATTTTCCCAAAAACCCTGGGCTGTGGTTGTGGGGGTCTGCGGGCAGGGGGCTTATCAGAACCTGGAAGCTCCTTTAACTAGGGGGCCCCCCAGAAAAAAAGGAGAAAAAAAAGAAAGCTTCGCAAGGCTAACCGCAATGCCTGCTTCACCATCTAAAAGTTCTTAAATAGGTAAGGGGTGGAGCCAACTGGTGATGTCACCTGCTGGCACCGCCCTATGGGATGTCACTGATGCATGCTGGGTTCATAACCTATTTAAGAACTGTCAAACGGCAGAGCAGGAATTTCAGCGATTAGCCTCAGCTTTTTTTTTTTTTTTTTTCGGGTCCAATGGTGGTGGTGGGTGTCATGATTGAGAATGGCTCTACATAGGGGGACATAGTTTTTTTATTTTTAATAAATAATAATAATTGTCAAAAACTGTGTGTGTTTTTATTTCTTTTGACACTTTTTTGTAAATGGGTAGGGGTACAATGTACCACATACTCATTCACATTGGGGGGCAAGATACAGGGGCCCCCATGTTAAAGGGGGCTTCTAGATTCTGATAAGCCCCTTGCCTGCAGAATCTGGTATAAATGTTGGGGGGGAACCGATGCTGTTTTTTTTTTTACATTTTTCTATTGCAAGCAATGTTGACAGCTCATCAGGCTTTCAGGATCCGCTCCTTAACAACCAGCTATTCACTGCGCCCTGATTGTGCAAACAGAAAAAAAGTGAATGAAGATCAGGAGAGGCCGGGAGAGAAGTAGTGGCTTAGCAGCCAAGTGAAGAAGGAAAAAGAAGCAAGGTAGAGTAGGAGCCGCAGGTATAAAGAGAGGAGGAAAGCTAAGGGTGATAATAAGCTGGAGGGGGAAGGGGAGTCTAGAAAGAATAGTCTGGAAAGAAGATGGCCAGAGACAGCTGGTGTAGGGGGACGTCAGGTGAGCATGAAGTGGGAAAATGGGCAATGGATTGAGAATCGGAGAGAGAGAACTGGAGTGAGAGCTGTTTACCTACCTTATAATGGCAGAATACCAACTTGTGTGATGCCGAGATAAAAAGAGTAGGGGAATTTGGCACTAGGAATTAAACATTTTGACAGGGGGTTGTGGCTGAGTGATTGACAGATGTGGAGATAGACAAAGCTACTGACAAGTATAACCAAAAATTCATCCAAATTTGTATGCAGGCCGAAACAAATTGTAGGTCTATTAATTTTACACTGCTGTGCCCTTTGCATATCTAGTAGTGAAACATCTTCCTGTACTCTTGGTCTCTGGCTTGGGGATGATTAGTCTGTATGAGGCAGTTGTTGATAACAGAATATTGAAGAGCTGCATTTTTATGCCCTATTACTTTATTGCATCCAAAAAAATGTAAAATCACTGTGTACCCAAAAGATTACACACCTTCATGCCAGGTTATTAAAACAATCTTCTCAGTCACAAATATCCCCTGCTGTGGTGAGTGTTCTCTCTGACATGCCACAAGCAGCAAGTCAGACTAGTGCCTTAAGAGCCCATTGGGGCACCTTGAGCCAGTGGTACACCATTGACACCCAGTAGTCCATGCATATGATCACTTGTAATCATTCTAGCTTCCGCCATGTTGTCCTTGTCTATGTTTGCTAGACCAGAGCAGGGGCAGCCTTAAAAAAATAAAAAATATAAAACATTTAAAAAATAAATTGTAAAAAATAAATCTGTAAAAAAAAAAACCCTTGAAAAAATAGTTTCTGCCCTTTTTGTATTGTGTTAGACACTGTTAGCTTTTGTTTAAGGCTGGGTTCACACTGTTGCGAATTGGACACGGGGTTTCCCCATATACAATTTGCATTACAGTAGAAAGTGCCTGACTCTCAATGGAGCGCCTTGCAGAAAAGACCTGTATGTCTTCTGGTCCGTTTCAGGTCCAAATTCAATCAGAAACTCAGACCTAATTCGGACCTGGAATGGTGCATGGGGACGCATTAGACCCCCTGCTGCGAGTCGCTTCAAATTCAGTGTAAACCCAGCCTAAGACCTGATCTGGTTCACACTGTGCTTCAAAAATGGCAGCAATGTTTTCATTTAAAGGGAGGCCACTTGTTTTGAGGAGCCGTAGGATGAGGCCAATGAGGAGGAAGTGATAGAGATGACTGCACTGCCACCAGCAGAAAATTTTACAGAGATTGAAAACCTTCTCTTGACCTTTCTGAGCCAGGCCACATGAACTTCTTCCCTGCTTGTTGTGACATATCGTAATCACATAAAACCCCTTGGGAGATGTCCCTCCCTTTCACTAGAGGCTGTAGATGTTGCGGTGGATGAAGGAGGAGAGTGCTGTGGAGGGGGACAGTTATGCAGAAAGTAAGGTAAGAAGGGGAGGGAGAGAGTATGCATTTTGTTGCCAACTTGCCTCACTCTCACTGTTGCCAACTTGCCTCACTCTCACTGCTGCTCCCACCAAGCTCTGTGGTGTAGGGTCATGTGTGTCCAAACACATGTCGTACCGAAAAGGCTGGTACTTTAACATAGCTGATACAGTGGTTTTGGCAGCAGATACATTAAAAACGGGCCCAAACTGCAGAGCTCTTATTTTTTGCCTATTTAAGTGTTCACATTTTGTTCTGATGCTAGCCAGTTTTTACCAAACACATAACTGACATTTATATTTTCAATTATTGGGGAATAATAGGGGATGTAGGAATTGGAATTGGGGGTTCATGGAATGTGGGGTTATGGTTTTGAAGTGCACTATGTTTTCCTATTTTGTTAAACCTTCAAGACTATGCAGTGTGGTACTGCAAATTAAAAAAAAGAAAAACTCACAGGCTATCTTAATAAACTGCTTTGCCAATGGCCCATTTGTACTGTGAACGTTCCTACAGGCTTTTAGATCTGTTGTGGCTGCTACTTGCTGAGTTCAATTCAGCTTTTTTAATGCTGGATGATGGAAAAAAAGTAATATCTATGTAACTTTGTGAAACCCATTTTTTCCAAGTTATAATGGCCGAGCATTTGCCTGTTCGGGCCGAGCATTTGCCTGTTCTGCTGACAAACATCTTGCAATGCATTGCGCAAGTGCTGCACAGTGCATTCTGCGTCCTGATTAGGCAAAGCTTTGCCCAATCAGAGCGCAGTGTAAGCTGGTTGTTAAGGAGCAGGGCCGGGAAGCCCTGCTCCTTGACCCTAATAACTGATGAGTCATCAGCTGTCAATGGGTTTCCCCGCTGACATCTGAACAATTAAAAAAAAAAAAGATGTAGGTAAAAAAGTAAAGAAAGAAATGACGCGGGGTCCTCCCCAGTCCATACCAGGCCCTGCAGGTCTCGTATGGATTTGGAGGGGAACCCCACGCAAAAAAAACAAAACATAAAAATAACAAAAGCGGTGGGTCTCCATCAAAATCCATACCAGGCATGCAGCCTGGCAGGTCAGGAAAGAGGGGTAAGAGCACCCCCCACCTGAACAAAACCAGGCCACATGCACCCAACGTGGGGGGTGGGTGCTTTAGGGCTCTGCTCCCCCACCCCAAAGCACCTTGTCCCCATGTTGATGGGGACAAGGGCTTCTTCCCGACAACCCTAGGTTGTGGTTGTCGGCGTCTACGGGCGGGGGGGCTTATCAGAATCTGGCAGGGGCCCCCAGATAGCACCTCTACCCATTCACCAAAAAAGCGCATGAAATACATTTTTTGGCAATAACAAAATAAAAAAATTTGTCCCCCGATGTCAATCACGCTGCCCACCATACTGGAAAAAGAAAAACGCTTCCTGGGAGGCCTCCTGCCATATGCCCGCTCTGCGCTTTGACATTTCCTTTATAGGCAAGGGGCGAGGCTACCTGGATATGTCACCTGGTGGCACGCCCCCTTCTAACATTCATGCCTGAATAGGGATCTGGTATGTATTTTTGGGGGGGACCCTACGCTGTTTTTTGTGGGGTTCCCCTCTAAATCAATACCAGACCCGGAGGGAACCCACACCGATTTTTGATCAATTTTTTTAAAAGCCTGATGCCGTCAATTGTAACCGCGAGTCATTTTAAATAGGATTTAACTCTTTTTTTCTTTAGAAATGTCAATTTTGCTGTAGCATGTTTAATGCATGCTACAAATGCACCACTTTGCATATACAATAAGGGGACCTCTCCCAGGCACTATATTTAAAGGAATTTTTTTATTATTAACCAGCATTTTTTTTTTAGCTGTCAGTGGGGAAACCCATTGACAGCTGATGACTCATCGGTTGTTAATGACGCTACGACTGGCTTCCCGGCCCTGCTCCTTAACAACTAGCATATACTCTGCCCTGATTGATCATATGACATCCTGGACTTTGAGTGGAGATATCTTTTTGATGCCTGTAGGCATCATTCAGATATCATATTTTTAAGCTGGCGATTTCCTGCACTGTAAAAAAAAAACAAAGCGGCAGTTCAGCCACTTGATTATTTTTACAGTTACTGGGAGGGGACATCCCCCCTCTCCCGCTGTCCTCCGGTGCTTCTACCGGCTCACCTAAGTGTTTAGCGAGCTGGAGAAGGAATTTGCCAGCGGAAGATGTTCACCATAGAGAATACTGAGGACCAGAGGGTCCCTGGCAGTCTCTATGACCTTTGGAGGCGGTGTATGGTCGTTCATGGCAGTGGAAAGCTCCATATTCCTTCGTTTGACAGTCTCCTGCCTATTAGCCTTGAAAATAGCATGATTTGCTCATCAAGATTCATTCCCCTTAGACTTCATTGGGATTCAACTTTCAGTTCAAAATTTTTAGATTTCATGTAGGATTCAACCAACCTGAACCTTTTTGTGACTTTAATGCTGACTTTCATTTTGGGAGAGAGAGTTGCAGGATACCCATTAAAGGTAGTAGCACATTTAGTTAACGCAGGTTGCCTGCTGAATATCTGTTTGTCTTTCTCTGATTTTTTCTAGTCTTGGCTTTTTATGAGATCTATGACCCTGCAAGGGTTTGATAGCATCCACGGGTACCTTATTTTGTAAGCAGTGATTTGTTTTGCAATGTCCAGCAGCAGCAGCTTCTCCTCAGCTCTACTTGTACACTATTCAACACAAAAGATTCATAAACAAATTCCATCCAAGAAGAAATCTTGCTTCAGTTCTATCTAAAGAGAAGCTGCAGCAGGGCAACTGAAATCTGGCAGAACATTAACACTGGTTCTGTCTGTGGCCAGAGGAGAAAAGAATACTCTGGAAGATTTCTCCAAACATATATTACCTTCCCTTACACCAATGAATAAAGCCTTCAGTGACTAGCTGCGGTGGATAAATATTCATAACCCAATTATTGATTCTTTCCACACTGACTACTGGAGACACATTGACAGTAGCAGACAGAAGCAATCAATACATTGAGCTTAGGAAAAACCTGCAGAGAACAAAAAAAGCAAATAAAAGCTTAGCTAGCAAAGCAAACACAAAATGTAACTTGGGACACTTCAGCTTAAGAAAGAGCGCCAACATAAATTTGTATATCAAACTGGTATCTCTGATAGGTAAACAATTTTTAACATTCAGATTTTTTGAAAAAATATTAAATGAGTCTGTTATGTTTACTGAATATACACCACATGCTTATGAGTATCTGCTAACTTCAAATTTGTATGTACTGTATTTATATCTACAGGCAACCAGCCAATTCCCTGCCTTTGGAACCACAAACCACAGTTGAATTCGAAAACGGCCCTAATGTCACTTTTCTGGTTGTAATTCCTTTAAGAACTACTTGCACCTAATTCTGGCAAGAATTTAAACTAGTGTCGGAAACATTACCAATGTGCAGTAATTACAGGTATTTCCTACTACTGCCACTTTATGAACATGTTGCTATGGCAGCAACAAATTTAAAAGAATTACCACCAGTTTTTAAATGAGGAAACTGGTAGAAACTATGACCACATTTGAACTGATATACAAAAGGTATGCCAGTATTCACAGCGGGCAGTGCTTGTGCTGGGAATCCATCATGTGTGTGACAGCTTCAAGCACAGATCTGTTTCCCTGGCCATATTGAACTGTTGGCTGGGAGATTTCCTGGCCAAAAGCTAAATGTAAATGGGGATACAGGTGATGTCCCTATTTGGAAAACAACTTTCATTGATAGACTAGTTCCCCATCAGATGACTTTTCTAAATGCCTACCATATAGGGCATTTCAACTATATGGAAAAAAACAAAAAACGATGATGATAGATCTTTAAGTGAGTAAAATAGCTAAAGAATAGTGATGGGCAGAACACCCCCAGGTTCTGTTCTACACCAGAACAGGAAAAAAGTTCTGACCAGAACCCTGTTGAAGTCTACGAGACCAGGATTTAAAAAAATCAAAAGTTCCCATTTTGAAGGCTTAAATGCAAGTTTAAGGGTATGGGGCCCGGGTGCATACAAAGGGTATGGGGCCCGGGCACTGCCCTGGGGGACATGTATCAATATGTACAATGTTGAGACGTGACCCTGTGTGTTGTGGCACCACATCCAATTTACGCAAGTATAGAGAACAAAACATATAGGTAATAGGATTTTAAAGGTAGCCACCATTAATCCCAAAAGGAAGAAATCCGTACTCAAATATATATAAAAATACAACATTTATTTATGATAACATAATAAAATATTTAAAACCATCACACAAATGGTGTGCATGAAGGTGCTATATAACATATTCCTATAGCAAAAGAACCCATAAGTTGACCATCGTGTGCCAGGGTCTGGTGTCTGTGAAAGCACAGAAACAGACGACCTCCCATATCCGGGCCAAACTGTATCTATTTTAATATAGTTTTTAAAAGAGCAGCTATTTTAATGATGCTTAAATTGAAACAATAAAAATGAAAAAAATCCTTTAACTATAGTGCCTGAGGGGTCCCCTTAGTCTGCCTGTAAAATGGTCCATCTGTACCATGTATAGAACCTGCTGCAGCAAAATTGGCATATATAAAGAAAATAAATGGCATTTAAATTGATTTTGCTTGCAAGCTTTCTTTATTTTGTAAACCAAGGCTTAGGGAGGGTATGACGAGGCCACACTTTAGTGCACTCAGAACAAGATTAGAGATTGTTGTGTATAAATTCTGGTGTCTCTTTGCAGACTTTGGATGGAAATAACAAAGTTTTACACCACAGTGAGCAAGCCTTTTGTGAAGAAGCCAAATTATAGTACACTAAAGACAAGATTAACTTTTTTTTAGATAAAGTTTGGTGTCGCTTTCACAGACTTTGGATAAAAGTAACAGGTGTGGAAAAATTGGGCCTTGGGTGTTGGTGGTGCCTTCACACCATAACCTTTCACAGTTATCCTTGGCAAATGCAGGATTGAACTCTGCTCTTGAAATGTATGTCACACAGGTGCAGAATAATTGGGCCTTGGATGTTGCTGGTGCCTTTACATCATAACCCTTCACAGTTATCTTTAAAAAACACTGGATTGGACTCTGTTCTTAAAAATTATGTCACACAGGTGCATAAAAATTGGGCCTTGGGTGTTGCTGGTGCCTGCACACTGTAACTCCTTATGGGTTATGTGCCTTACGTGAAAATAAATAGCGGTTTTAACCCTGCCATTGTGGTACAGCACATTCTGCAAATTTATGGAAGGGGGCAGAATCCACCAGGCGGAAAGGCAGGAGTTCTAAAGCCAGCAATATGGTCAAGCTGGAATTTAAATTTTGGGCATATGGGTGGCAGGGAGTGTATATTTTTTTTCGATGCAGCAGCTGGGGCAGAGAAATTATACTCTACAGATGGTGGTGTGCTAACGGCAGACTTGCTGCAAGGTACTGTGACACCCTTTGCTATACCATCATCCATGTCAGTGGAGGCTGCTGAGAGGTCATCATGATATATAGCGGGGGTAGAGATAAAAGCTGAGGAGTGAGGAGAAGAAGTTATGTCCCTTTTGTGAGGCTTTCAGGTGCTGTTGCCAACAGGCTGAGTGGTGGAAGGTTAAATGCCTTGTCAAGCATGTAGTACCCAAATGGCTGGTGTTTTTTTCACATTTCATATGCTTCGCGCAGAGATTGCAAATTGCAACAGTGCCATCAGGCTGCACATGTGTTAAAAATGCCCAGACAGCTAAGCTCTAGGAAGTGAGCCAGGAAATAGGAACTCTCCAATCTAATGGAACAGAGTGGCTGCTCCCTACTGTTCTATGATGGCTGCCTCTGGAGGACATACTGCCTCGTTGGGCTTGTCCCCCCCTCACTTTCCTCCTCTGCTCTAGCAGGCACCCAACTAGAGTCAGTGACCTATTCACTGAAGCCAACGTGGCAATACGCTGTGGTTGGGGGAACATGACTTCCAAATTTTTGTTTATCTGTGTTATCCCCTTTCTGTAGGCTCATGTTATTCTCTTCCTCATGCTCAGAACCAATATTAGAATCAATAAATGGCTGTGCATCTTTCAGAAGCAAGTGGCTGACATTGTGGTCAAATAATTCAGCTGACTCTCTTGTGCATGATGGTTGGGCAATGGCAGGAGTAGCTGTGAACAAGGAGGCAGAATAGGCCGCTCTGGCAGCTGCAATGGACTGTGACCTAGTTTCAGCTTGGGTGATAGAGGATGAGGAGGATGAGGATGGTTTAGCAAGCCAGTCCACCACCTCCTCTGCATGCTGTGGCTAGATAGTATGCCCAACATCAGTAAAAAGAGAAAAACGTGCCCTGCCCTGAGGACAGACCATGTTCACCTTTGCCTATGTATACAGCACTAAATGTAATGCTGTCAAACACTGACACTACACTAACACTACACTAACACTACACTGACATGCTACACTCAATCATAATAACACTAGCTATCACTGAGCCCTGCTCTATCTCCAACAACACAATGCAACACTGTTCTTCTAGAAGCGCTTTTGTTAGGTCAGGCACTGATGTTGCATAAGAAGGCCTGGCTTGCAGTCTCCGCTCTAATTCATCCCAAAGGTGTTCTATCGGGTTGAGGTCAGGACTCTATGCAGGCCAGTCATGTTCCCCCACCCCAAACTCACTCATCCACGTCTTTTTGGATCATGCTTTGTGCACTGGTGCGCATTCATGTTGGAGCAGGAAGGGGCTATCCCCAAACTGTTCCCCCAAAGTTGGGAGCATTAAATTGTCCAAAATGTCTTGGCATGCTGACGCCTTAAGAGTACCCTTCACTGGAACTAAGGAACCAAGCCCAACCTCTGAAAAACGACCCCACACCTTAATTCCCCCTCCACCAAATGATTTGGACTAGTGCACAAAGCAAGGTCCATAAAGAAATGGATGAGCACATTTGGGGTGGAGGACCTTGATTGGCCTGCATAGAGTCCTGACCTCAACCCAAAAGAACACCTTTGGGATGAATTAGAGCAGAGACTAAAAGCCAGGCCTTCTCATCCAACATCAGTGCCTGACCCCACATATGCGTTTCTGGAATAATGGTCAAACATTCTGATAGACACACTCCAGCCCTTGTGTACAACCTTCCCAGAAGAGTTGAAGCTGTTATAACTGCAAAGGGTGGGCCAACTCAATATTGAACCCTATGAACTAAGGCTGGGATTCCATTAAAGTTCATGTGCATGTAAAGGTAGGCATCCTAATACAAAGGAATACAAAAATGGGCTAAAACTAACACTTTCAATTAAACCTGTAAGGGGTCCCAAATGCACTTGGATCCACTGGATGTCATCAGGGACCCTCTTAACCACCCAAATTTTCAATCCATCAATTTTCCCATCATGTTTCAAAACAGAGTGTCTGGCATCTGGAGACATCAAATTGTATGCTTGCATTATGTAAAAATGTAAGTTTCCATCCTGTAATTTAGAGGGTGTCAGAACACTACCCTGAATTAGAAAATGGGGGAGAGAACAATTGAGCTAACCCTTGTGTACCATAATCCTAATTGTAAGCAGAAACAAAAAAGAGTTGGTACAACATGGTTGTCCAACGGAAGATTAGCGGACTTTAGAGGCACATACTGAGCAGGCAAAAATTGTTTGGATAAAAATATTTAAATTTTATTCAACACATTGTTTAAAAAGAAAGGGCATATGTGCATATATATATACAATAAAAAATGAACTCTGAATAGGAAAAACCTCCATACAGATTCCAAGTGGTTATGCAAATATTATATATGATTTTTACACAAGAGGTACATATGTTGTGCTGGTCTGGAAAGGTCAACGCGTTTCACATTACGCTTCTTCAGGACCACAGACGATTAGGTACTCTCTCCTGCAATGCAATACACCACGTCATCCAAAGCAGATGAACGGCCAATGGGGGGCAAAAGGGGGGGAACTAGACACCCACCTATGGTTCCAATTAATCTCCCACAGAGGGCGGCGGGGCAACGAGTAACACCTTAAATCAGCAGGAACCAGATTAGTGCCTTGTAGGCTGTAAGGATAAGGATGTCAGCTCATAGGAATATTAAAGTTCTCCTTTATCTATTTTTGTTTCATTTTTCGTGTATCATTAGATTAACGGTTCCAATATTCTGGGATAGAAAGCTCCCAACTGAATCTCCTGTATGATAAGCCGCACAGACACCTTGCAGCTCTGCGTTTCTATTGTTAAAGATGTAGCACTTGAGAAGATATACTTCTATCTAAGAAGGAGGGAGGGTAATCCCATGCTTCAGGTAGATTCTTAAAACCTTGTACGTGTATCTTCATTCGTGTCCCGCCTTCATTCGCGGCGGGACACGAATGAAGATACACGTACAAGGTTTTAAGAATCTACCTGAAGCATGGGATTACCCTCCCTCCTTCTTAGATGGAAGTATATCTTCTCAAGTGCTACATCTTTAACAATAGAAACCCAGAGCTGCAAGGTGTCTGTGCGGCTTATCATACAGGAGATTCAGTTGGGAGCTTTCTATTCCAGAATATTGGAACTGTTTATCTAATGATACACGAAAAATGAAACAAAAATAGATAAAGGAGAACTTTAATATTCCTATGAGCTGACATCCTTATCCTTACAGCCTACAAGGCACTAATCTGGTTCCGGCTGATTTAAGGTGTTACTCGTTGCCCCGCTGCCCTCTATGGGAGATTAATTGGAACCAAAGGTGGGTGTCTAGTTCCCCCCTTTTGCCCCCCATTGGCCGTTGATCTGCTATGGATGACGTGGTGTATTGCATTGCAGGAGAGAGTACCTAATCGTCTGTGGTCCTGAAGAAGCGTAATGCGAAACACGTTGACCTTTCCAGACCAGCACAACATATGTACCTCTTGTGTAAAAATCTTATATAATATTTGCATAACCACTTGGAACCTGTATGGAGGTTTTTCCTATTCAGAGCTCATTTTTTATTGTATATATATGCACATATGCCCTTTCTTTTTAAACAATGTGTTGAATAAAATTTAAATATTTTTAACCAAACAATTTTTGCCTGCTCAGTCCGCTAATCTTCTGTTGGACAACCATGTTGTACCAACTCTTTTTTGTTTCTGACTACCCTGAATTACATACAGGCAGTAATCACACCTTCCACACTTTGATACACCAACATGTGACATATCCCAATTCTCTCCCATACATATTGAATTGTGCACGAGTAAGTCCTTAACAGAATTTGTGACAGGTACATGAATTGGGCTGTCACTTTAGGTGTTGTTTCCCAATGAAATTTGAAAGGGCATCTACAGCACTCTTGATAACATTCCAATGTGTGTTTTTCTAGCTGAACAATGATCAATGCCTGTTGGGATTTGTAGTTCAGTGATAACTGTCGACCCACTGGTTGCCTATTATTTTTTTTAGATAACTAAGCAAAGAACCATGATTTTTATGGACCTTTGAGTTTTATTTTGCATATCTTCCTGATTATCTTAATATATTTACTGTAAGTGCAAGTTTTTATGGAAAACATAATGCAGGTTTAAAAGTCTGGCAGGCAGATGCTAAATAATATAAATCAACAGTTGCTCCTGGGTTTAACAGAATAGTCTGTCATTAGCAATGATAAAATTCCAGGTCTGTATCTATTCAAGGAGTCATTATGTATAACCTAATGTGAAGTGACAAACTTCACAGGTGCAAATCCACTTTACAAAGTCAGAAGAAATATAGGAAAATTGAAAAAAAAAAGCACAGACAAAAAAAAAATGAAAAGTCTTGAAGTGTTCTTCAGGAATATCATCTGAGATGTCAGTCTTAATGCCAAAGTTTGCTTTATTTGCCAGCATGTATCTAAATAAAAATGTTAAATAAAAGTCATCTGAATGTTATTTGAGCTTTACTGTCCATGTTAACACATATTCACTTGCATGCTTAGTGCCAATTTTTGGGTTAAGTCATGAACTCTGATCTATGTTTTGTTATCCCTGTTGAAACATAATCCTAGTTTTACCAATTCCACAATCACGTATGACTGCTAAATCTGACAGAATGTAATATGTTATATTAAGTTGACTGTGCTGTTACTGTAAGGCAATAATCTCAGCTGGTTGCAGCTGTTACACTGCTGTTGCAATGCATAGCATCTACAAGTGAAATGTAACATTTTATACAGACACTAAAATAATGAGCTGGGTTTCAAATGTTCATAACTAATTACCAATGGCTTTTATTTTGCACTATGGAAGGAGGAAATGAAACTTAAGTTATCACTTTTCAGAAATATTATTAGTAGATGCTAGGTGGTTGAATTCCCTTGCAAAGTGAACAACCTATTTACCTTATAGTAAATCAACCCCTATTATTTCACTGTGCCATGAGTAGATGGTGAAAGATGTGTCACCCCCTAATGGCGAAGATGGGTTTATTTGTGCAACAGCTCCAAGGTTCTGGCTCTCAGGATTGACTCGATGGCATAGTCAAGAATTAGCAAAATGGTTATGGAAGGAGAAATACAAAGAATAAATAAGGGGTGGGGGATACTGCGCTTCTGGGAAGAAAAATGGCTCGTCTTCCAATAAATACTTGATCAAATTCAGGTGTGTAATAAAAAAATGTGAATTAAATAATAAAAATATATTGGAATCCTTCTACAAGTGGAGAAATTTTAAGATAATCTTGGTTCAATCAAGTATATTCGTGTAAACAATTCATGAATAAATAAATAAGATTAAGTGCTATAATTAATGTAAAAAACCATCAAGTGTAAAATGAATAAATGTGATCTATAGTAAAAAAATAATAAAATATATACAACACCACTCTATTCTCTAAAAAGCCATAAATGCATTCAGTGACAGGTAAAAGTGCTCAGTGCATAAGAAGGTGCATAAATTCATTCAATATATTAAACGTAATGTCCTGAGTGCTCAGAAAAAAATTCCAACAAATAGTCCAATAGTGTATCCAGATAGGGAAATCCTAAAGGTGTTGACCCTTCACCTAACACCGTGCTTAAATAGTGGGGTGCTTCTTCTCTCTTATATACCCCTCTGGGTGTGCTAGTCGCTCACCTCAAGATCTCAAAACATGTGCCTTATCAGAAATCCAAGGGGCTCCTTTTCACTCCTGCTCTGTTATCCAGTGGGTAATGTTGTATAGACTGCCTAGGATGGATCAGCTTCCTATCCTTTTCCAAGTCCCCAGCAAATCTCAAAATCAGAAAGGCTCAAAATAGTGCAGTATTCTCATGCATAAAAGACTTTATTACCACATAAATTAAAAAGACTCACATTAGCCAGTAAAGCATTGCGCATTCAATAGAAGACTCGAGGAAGATCGCGGTCCTCACTTCCTCGTGTGTGCGTCACTTCCTGTCTAGCGTCCCTACGCGTTACGCCACTTCCGCATCACGTGGCTTCTTCAGGGGGAGAGAATCCCCTGTCTTTACTGGCTTTACTGGCTAATGTGAGTCTTTTTAATCTATGTGGTAATAAAGTCTTTTATGCATGACTATACTGCACTATTTTGAGCCTTTCTGATTTTGAGATTCGCTGGGGACTTGGAAAAGGATAGGAAGCTGATCCATCCTAGGCAGCCTATACAACATTACCCACTGGATAACAGAGCAGGAGTGAAAAGGAGCCCCTTGGATTTCTGATAAGGCACATGTTTTGAGATCTTGAGGTGAGCGACTAGCACACCCAGAGGGGTATATAAGAGAGCAGAAGCACCCCACTATTTAAGCACGGTGTTAGGTGAAGGGTCAACACCTTTAGGATTTCCCTATCTGGATACACTATTGGACTATTTGTTGGAATTTTTTTCTGAGCACTCAGGACATTACGTTTAATATATTGAATGAATTTATGCACCTTCTTATGCACTGAGCACTTTTACCTGTCACTGAATGCATTTATGGCTTTTTAGAGAATAGAGGGGTGTTGTATATATTTTATTATTTTTTTACTATAGATCACATTTATTCATTTTACACTTGATGGTTTTATACATTAATTATAGCACTTAATCTTATTTATTTATTCATGAATTGTTTACACGAATATACTTGATTGAACCAAGATTATCTTAAGATTTCTCCACTTGTAGAAGGATTCCAATATATTTTTATTATTTAATTCACATTTTTGTATTACACACCTGAATTTGATCAAGTATTTATTGGAAGACGAGCCATTTTTCTTCCCAGAAGCGCAGTATCCCCCACCCCTTATTTTTCAGCTTCACACTGCATGGTTTACAGTACTGATACATGCAGCATCTGGGATAGGTCCACTTTAACTACACATTTCCCCAGACAGCGCGGGACTCATCACATAAACTTTTAATACAAAGAATACCACTAATTAAAAACCAAGCTGAATTAAAACTAGGAGGCTAAGTGAGTCACAATTTCAGTAGCAGGTCAAATAGTCACATGATTGCTCCTAAATTTACTGCAGCAGTCACTCAGCACACTAAATAAGATATGGGGTTTCCTCTTACTATTGTGTTTGCATAGGTGCATGTATTAACATACATTATGATACACATTACTGCAAGCAAAAAGGGGGTATATGTGCTTTTTGGTCTATTGCTATTCATTTTAAATAGGACTCTAATGCACATAATTCTTAGATATAAATGCATTGTGTTTAATTAAGGATTCCACGCTATGGTAATTAGGGAAGGGCTGCAGCCTACCTCAGAGATCCCACAGTGGGAAATCAGGAATAGGAATTAAAAAAGGGGGAGGTAAAAAATGGTTCTGCCAATGATATATACAAACAAATAAATATAATGTAATACTTTTTGGACCATCAATAAACATGTTTGCAATCTAAATTGTGTGAATGAACAAATAAGTGATGTAAGTGGAAGACACTCCTATGATCCAAGAAAGTAAATCCAAATGTAAAAAGCTAATATATATATATATATATATATATATATATATATATATATATATATATATATATATATATATATATATATATATATACATGCAATAAACATAAGTGCAAAAAATACAAGTATATATATATATATATATATATATATATATATATATATATATATATATATATATATATTGATTGCATTTATGGTTTGATAGTGTATACATATATATATATATATATATATATATATATATATATATATATATTGTACTTATGTTTATTGCATGTATATATGAATATATATATATATATATATATATATATATATAGGCTTTTTACATTTGGATTTACTTTCTTGGAACAGTGTCTTCCACTTTCATCACTCATTTGTTCATTCACACAATTTAATTTGCAAACACATTTATTGATGGTCCATTTTACATTTTATTTATTTTTTGTATATTATTGGCAGCGCCATTTTTTACCCCCCCCCCCCCTTTTTTTTCATTTCTATAAATGCATTGTGTGTTGTGGAATGCTGTGTTGGCTAAAAATAGTGCAGGTATGTTTGAATATGCTTTGAGGCTTATTAAATTTCCATATAAAGTGATCACATTGCCTAAAGTCCCACACTGCCTAAAGCCCCACACGTCCGAATGCCAGCCGACATCGGTTGGTTAAAAAGAAACGGATGACATTCGGCCCGTGTGTATGGCACCCTGTCCAACAGAAGGTGGGCGTTTAGCCAGCTTCTGTTGGATAAGCATGGTTGAAAACCAGCAACCGACCTGCTCCCGATCAGTGATCAGTGCTTTGGCCAATGGCGGAAACCGCTCATCAAAGTGTACTTAATAAACTGAAACACACAAGAGTGAATAAAAGAATGTACCTGCACCTATTTTTACAATGCAATGCAGCACATTATAATGCAGAGTAGTACCTGAACCAGGAAGAGATAGGAAGAAAGATATGTAAGGAAGCAAGTCATAAGTGGACTGCAAGAGGTAAGCAGTTGATGGCAGCTTCTAAAAAATGGTATTGTTAGGTATTATTATATAGCGCTGGCATAGTCCACAGCTTTTTGAGGTCATATACTCTTTTCTATTTTTCCATCCATGGTTAGTAGCTAGTTAGTTAGTGGTTGTAAAGTGTCATTTTTTTTCCTAAAGTAGAAAAGAGGTTATATTTACCTGCTCACAGAAAGGTGCCCGAAACCTCCTCTTCTGGGGTCCCCCGCAGGCACTTTCAGCTTTGCCTCTTCTCCGTGTGCCACCACAGGAAGCTGCTTAATTTATTGCAACTCAAGCAGGCCGGCTCCTGAGCCAGGCTGTGTATGTGTCTATAGACACACACAGCGCAGCTTGGCCCTATTCCCTTCTTCCCACTCCCAGAATTTTACTGACAAATGCAGTGGCCCCAGGCTCCCACTGCTCTCAGCCAAGCCTGTGAGAGAGGGGAGAGAAAAGGTGCTGACAAGCACAAAGCTGGATCGATGTAGGATTCAGGTGAGTATTTAGGGAGCAGGAATGGAGGAACAGCTACTGAAAGGTTTTGTCTTTATACAGTATAAAGAATGCATTGAGGTAAAAAATATTTTACCTTTATAACCACTTCAAAGCCAAACTCTAGATATACAAGACAAAATATTTGCAGTCTTATATTCATTAATACATCATCAAATGTATTTTTTAAATGCAAATATTAGAAGTACCTGAATTTGACCTGGTATCAGCCTATTGCTGTTCCTGTACAGCAAAAGTCAGACTGGGAGAGGAAGAAGCAACAGCACATGGAGTCTGTTGAGTGATCACAGCAGAAGCTGTGTGGCTCAGACTCTGTCTCTTTCTCTCTAACTAAATTTCCCTATAGCCCTTACAAAAAATTTGTCATACCTATAATGTTACTAAACTATTTAAAAAAAATTAGAATTGCCTGTGGTCACCTTTTCTCCTTACCAGAGCCCAGCAGGTCTAAACAGAGATTTTTCATTAGTGTTGTCTTGAAGGTCTGTAAAATCTGTCAGAGGTTTTATGCTTCAGCATCAACTAAAAACTCAAATATCAGCTGTAAGCGGATTGACATTTTAAAGGCTAGGTTCACCTTTAATAAAATAATACATGCACACATTTGCAGGAAAAAAGTGTGCATTTATTATTTTTTTCTACAGGAGCCTACAAACATTTTCCCAGCTTTCTACTTGATGCATCTGTAGGTGCTTTCAGTTAGAAAGCTGGGGAAAATGTCAATGGACCGATTACTGTACTCGTAGTCCATTAAAGCTACAAGTCCAGAGCTCCACACAACCACACCAAATTCGAATATGAGAGCAGCTTACTTTGTATACCATGTTAATTATAGTATACACAAATTCTAATATTTTTGAAGACTACAAAAAAAAACAAAAGTAAAAAAATATATATTAAAAAAATATTATAGATGATAATGCAAACCACAATTGAGTCTATATAAGGTAGAAACAGATGGTATTCCCATATTAACACTTCCATTACAAACCTAGAGGTTTATTCCTTTTTTAAATAACACCTGTCATGAGAGAATTATGGGGCTGTCACTGTTAACATCTTCTTATCAGGATACTGATTTCCTGGCAATCATATTGATCCATTGCCTATATCTTTTTTGACTCGCAGGCCCAGGAAAAAAAAGAAATAAGGAACACTGAAAATTTTCAGAACATTTTCAGAACATACTTATACTATACTAGTTCTGGGTCTGTGTCACAAAAGTATTGAATCAAACGCAACCAGCTTACTAGCATTTTCAAAAGGAAAGCATTGGTAAACTTCCATAACTCTTGTGGCAGGTGTACTTTAAAGTGAAGCCCTACCTAGCAGCATATACTTCATTCCTTTTTGCTCCTCTTGTTTTCCCTGTATGGGCTACAAGATGCTGGAGACATTGTCTTCCCAGAGCTATTGTACTCCCTGTGTTGGCAGAACAGTTTCACATGAGTTGAGTCACATGCTACCGGGTGTTTTATTTAGCTCGCAGCATTGAACAGAGCATCAGAGGAACAAAGAAAAGTTAAACATATGCTGCTGGGGATGGGTAAAGTGCAGGTTTGATTCAAGCCTAACTTCAGCTTAATGAAAAATCTACCCAAAATGATTTCACCGATAAAGTTGAAATTAAAAAAGACAAGCTCTGTTTACAATACTAGCTCTTTCCACTACAGAAATTCATTTTCTCAACTGGATAGCATTCCTCCTCTGGATAGCCTACTTCCTTTGAGCCCTGGGTGTCATGGACACACCCTCTTGGGGTATGTCATCCAGCTGCCCTGGGTTCACAGGAAGACAATGGGGTTTATTTACTAAACGCAAATCCACTCTGCACAACAAGTGCACTTGGAAGTGCAGTCGCTGTAGATCTGAAGGGGACATGCAAATGCACTAATACGGCCCCAATGACCTCAAGCACTTCAATTATCAAAAAGAGTGTTGTGGTCGAGAATTTGCTATAGTTAGACTTTAAGGCTACTGAACAGAGCAATGCACATCAATGTTTCATATTTCTGGGCCAGCGTTGCCATCAGAACTGCTGGTTTGCAACAAAAATACAAAACTAAATTATAGAACAAATTATCCCAAACTGCATATCACTGTTACAATCTAGTTGGCCATTATAAGTACATGGTAAATAAATCATGGCTACTATGAAGTAGGGCTTTGGGGTTATTTCAGAGTTAAATAACGGCAAATAAAATGCAGTAAAATAACGCATGCAGTAAATCAGTTGTGAAAGTTCAATACACTAAGAATTTAGTGTTAAATAATGAATGCAATATTTTTTCTATTGTTCGGTAACTACTGCATTTTTGCATGTGGTAATTTATCGCACGTGTCGGTTCTTTAAGGTAAGTTCCTTATAGCATTTTACGTTTTAGCGCCGGTTCACATTTGTGCAATGACAGACATTGCATGTGATTCGCAGCACACTGCTCAGGAAATCACATGCGAGGTCTGTGCGATGCAAACTCTAGTGCACTATAAATTTACCAGGAAATCTTCCAGAGGAGTCTTTGCAGCACAAATCAGAGATCTGGAGGAAACCTGATTTTACTATATGCTGTTGTTGCCTAGTCCATGAGAGTGGTTAGGCATAGGCGTCTGGTGAGTCTGAATTTCAGCTACTTCTCCTGGCACTGTGTGGTGGTGGCAAGCAAGGGTGATCCCCATAAGTCGCACCTGTGATCCTTCATGTTTGCACTTTCATTGCTCTATGCACTTTATACCTATGGACTTTATGGACTCCTATTGATGTGATCTCATGCTTTTATGTATTTATGATTTTATGCTTATATTTATCACATCTGATTCATATATTTTGGTATATGTTATCATCCCATTTATTTGGTAAGAGGTTATCACCATCCCTGCGCTACTGAAAAAGCCAGTTCCTGTTTTTTATGGATGAATTTTATTTTTTATTATAGGAAAAATTAAATGAATTTTTTATCTGCAAGGTGCTGTGCCACCCTATATGAGTGGTGGGCAGTGGGCACAGTACAGTCTATGGACCTGTCACTCACTGGCAGGCAACTGCAATTATATTACAGAGGAAAAATTAAATGAATGTTTTATCTGCAAGGTTCTGTGCCACCCTATATGAGTGGTGGGCAGTGGGCACAGTACAGTCTGTAGACTTGACACTCACTGGCAGGCAACTGCAATTATATTACAGAGGAAACATTTAATGGATTTTTTATCTGCAAGGTGCTGTGCCACCCTATATGAGTGGTGGGCACTGGCAGTGGGCACAGTTCAGTCAGTGGGCTTAACACACACTGGCAGGCAACTGCAATTATATTAAAGGGTAAAAATTAAATGACTTTTTTATCTGCAAGGTACTGTGCCACCCGATATGAGTGGTGTGCACATAGTACAGTCTGTATATATATATATATATATATATATATATATATATATATATATAGAAAAAATAAAATAAAAGCAGACTGATGTACCAGCCCTAAAAAGGGCTTTTTGGGGTGCTGTCAGGACGCTGTCCTTACAGCAGGAGTGGACACAGAACACTGACCTAGCTAATGGTTTCCCTATTAATTCAGCAGCAGCAGCAGCACTCTCCCTGCTCTAACTAACACTGCAGCTTCAGAATGAATCTAAGATGGATGCTGTCCTTGCTTTTTTATAGGAGGTGGGAGGGTCTGGGAGGGAGGGTATGCTGATTGGCTGGAATGTGTCTGCTGACTGTGAGGTACAGGGTCAAAGTTTGCTCAATGATGATGTATAGGGGGCGGACCGAACATCGCATATGTTCGCCCGCCGCGGCAAACGCGAACAAGCGATCTTCGCCGGGAACTGTTCGCCAGCGAATAGTTCGGGACATCTCTAATCAGAAGTGCATAAGAAAGAAAGAAAGAAAGGAGGCGCAAACACCTGGTGCATTACCCTTGGACACCTTTAAAAACTTTTATTAAAAAGCCAAAAACATCCTCACAGACATGAAGAGCATAGATCGCATTGAATGAGTCCACCACATGTGGAAGTATTCATATCTGGAGCAATCTGGACCACTGACGAGTTTCGGGAAACACGCTCCCCGTCCTCCGAGCTAGTCTATCTTTCAGCAAGGTAAGATTTATACTGAATGTGCCATGTGTGCTGACACCCATCTGCCCCCTGCCCCAAAGCAACCACCCCCCCATGTTGAGGGCATGTAGCCTTGTATGGTTCAGGAGTGGGGCGCTCACTCGCCCCCATCCCCATCCTGGCCAGTCAGGCTGTGTGCTCGGATAAGGGTCTGGTATGGATTTTAGGGGAAATCCCATGCCATTTTTTAAAAATTTTGGTTTGGGGTTCCCCTTAAAATCCATACCAGACCTGAGGGGCCTGGTATGGATTTCGGGGTGGCCCCACACTGTTTTTTTTTTTCTTAATTTGTATCGCCGGGAGCCGACAATACATTACAGCCTCAAGCAAGCTTAAATTACATTTTTTTCCTTTAGAAATGTCAGTATTGCTGCAGCAGGCTACATACATCGTACAAATGCGCCACTTTACAGGCACATTAAGGGGGCACCCCAGGCACAATATTTAAAGGAATTTTTCATTTTTATTGTTTCACTTTGAGCATTAATAAAATCACTGCTCCTGTAAAAACAATTGTTTTTTTAAAAAAAAAAAAAAATTTGCATTGATTCATGTCCCCCATGGCAGTACCCAGGTTCCCATACACCTTTTTGGGCCAATAACTTGCATTTAAGCCTTTAAAATTAGGACTTAGAATTTTTTATGTTTGTGTCCCATAGACTTTAATGGAGCTCACTAGAACATTTCCCCTGTTCAAGATGGTCTGGTGCGAACCGAACAGGGGGGTGTTTGGCTCATCACTAGTCTTCTCCATGTAAAACTCTATTACCTGAAAATAGCTGGTAAGCTGTGTTGCACTCCTTAACTAAATCCATTATGCCATACATTCATAAGAATGTGTTTTTTTGTAAATGTATGGCTTACAAGACCTGTTGAAAGTGCTCTTTACTACATTGTTTTATGTTTTTGGCCCAATTCTGTGCTGCTGCCTATGTTTATATAGTGGAAAGTAAAGAAAACTTTTTTTTAGAATTGTTTTAAACATTTTTATTTATTTTTCATGTTCTTATCCAACTTTAACTTGTTGTAATGGTGTATATAACCAAAAGTATTACAGTGGCCACTTCAAGAGGTCGCTTCTAGCTGGAAAAATTGTGTGGGTTGACATACTACATTGTTGCACTTTTTTAAACAACATTTACTTTAAGGCCCCGTTCACATAGCAGCGACGCTACTTCCCGAGGCGACCTCCGAGGTCGCGGCGCGCTGCTCGCCCCGCGACCTCGGAGCGGCCGGCACGGACTTCATAACATTGAAGTCTATGACGGTCGCTCCGGGTCGCCCCAAAGAAGCTCCGGACCCTTTTTCTAAGTTGGAGAGACTTGTGTCGCTCCTATTAGAATGGGTCCGCAGCTTCCCTATGGAAGGCGACCTACGGCGACCTGTGAGGCGACCAGGTCGCCTCACAGGTCGCCCCAGTGTGAACGGGGACTAAAAAAAATGTATTCTTTTTTTATTTTTTTTTTTTAAAGTTCAGTTGATGCTTGCATTTAATTTAAAAACTTGTGTACTCGTGATGCATAGAGCAATATTTTTGTGTGTCCACTGCTGGTGCAATAGTGTCAACCTTCATAGGGTCCTCTGTGAGTGGAATTAGACTCCTCTCTGAGGTTAGTATTGCACCCCTTTCTGTGGGTGGAATAGTACCCCTTCCTGTGGGGGGAATTAAGGCAATTTTTGTGGGTCTTCTGTGGACTGAATTAGGCTCTCGGTGGGTGGAATGCCCCATTCTGAGAATAGTCTGAATAGGCCCCTTTTTCTGGTACCACACTGGCTGTCCCCACTAAATGGGTGGTGTTAAATATCGCACCTTTTTTTAGTTCCTGTTTCATTTGTGAATGAAGATTACCTCACGATTTTTTTGTGGCATTTGCCGACAATTTTTTTTTTCCCGCTGTTTACCGCAAAAATTTTTTTGTTCCAATGAATTGGACTTTATTTACTGCATGCGATAATGTATGCAAATGAGTAACATAATTCTCTTACTGCATGCGATAATGTATGCAAATGAGTAACATAATACCCTTACTGCATGCGGTAAAGCTTAGTGAATTGAATTTGAGACTAATGAGAAAGTATATGAGAACAGTATATGGTGAGGTGGGTTGAACAAGCTAAAATAGATGTGGGGAGATTTTCGATTCCTTTAGGCATTTTTCCCTTCAGTATAACCTAGCTATGCCTAAATATTCTCATTTACGTATATGATCATGTAATTTAAAAACCACATGTTTCTCTAGTTGTAAAACATACTTACATGTACGTGGAACACATTAAGCAATCTAATCTTGAGTAAACTGATTTTCTGAACATTTGATTCAGCAAATTCCTCTTTTCAGGAAAACCTCATCTTTATTGTAAAAATATCTCTAAACGTCAATAATATGACAAATAAAACAAACTCATAAGAGAAAAAAAAAAACAGTACTTTATTATACTTTAAAGGGTTTATAGATGAACAAGGGGACTTAAACTTCCAATTTACCTTATGAAGCATTTTGTGAGCTTGTTAAAGGCCAACTAACAGCTAAATCAGAACTATTTATTCCTACACTAATTTAATTCAAGTGGGTATTTAAAATCTCATAACTCTAAATGATGCTTCTTCCAGATGGTAAATTAATGTAATTTTAGCAAGAAGAGAAGTTGCACAGATATTTAGTATTTAGAACACTTGCTGATTTAATGCTCTGCATCCACCAATGCACAGATGTTGCTTATCATTTTAGTGCCAGCCTGTCTCTATATTTCCACTTACTGTGATCTGTGGAATGAAGATTGGAGGGTACAGAACATCTAAGTTGTTTTTATTATTATCGCCATGTTAATAATTCAGTAGTAATATATGCAGTTTCTAATTATATATATATAAACTCTTTTTTTCTTTTCAAAGGGTTTGGATGGAATTTCAGGTCTTCCAGGTCCAACCGGCCCCAAGGGAGAAAAGGTAGAATATACTTTCCATTAAATTTCAGTGGCAAAGAAAATTATTGTTCATATAAAAATGCAATCATTGTTTCAAGGATTCTCATTTACGAAGAATGCAAGAGTGGCTAAAACATCATATCAGTATTTATACACAATTTTATGCACTTTACACAGTTCACTGGATGTTAACAATGCATGTTATTGGTATGGACCTTGAATGTAATTTAACAGATAATGGCATAAAGGTTTTTTGTCAGTGTTTCTCTAGGATTATTGGGTGCTATTAAAGTCTAAATGTTATTTTTTAAAAATTTTTTTATAGATTTCTGTAGCATGGAACATTTAATGGACTTATAATGGACTTTTATATTCTAGCACAGCATTATATATATATTGTATGTAGATATATATAAAACAGCGTTTTTGTTTGCACACAACTAAATTATAGAAGCCAGCAGAACTTCACCTTATTAATACCTTCACTAAGATCTGGGGAAAATTCCCTTGCAAAGTGAACAATCTATTTGCCTTTAGTAAATCAACTTCAGTGGGTAGAGATTCTGGGGTACCTAGGAGATAAAATAAGCTTGTGGTTCACACAATTTTTAGTTACTTATATATGTGTATATGGAAAAATGGAGGTTCATTGTTTTTAATGAGAGTAGGGTGTGTGTGTGTGTGTGTATATATATATATATATATATATATATATATATATATATATATATATATATATATATATTTTTTTTTTTTTTTTTTTATTATCCTTGCAGATGATTGAGTATTCTTTACAAAGTAAAATTTCACCACATTTTATATGTTCTGGGGAAAAATCCCTTGAATAGTGCCAATCCCTTTGCAGAGTGAACAGCTTATTTACTTTTAGCCAGTCTACACCATTGTATTCTTCTTAATAACAATTCAAAAGAATTCAGAAAAAGTGGTTATATAAATACATAGACAGACCTGAAAACATAGATGAGACAAAATAAAGCCCCTTACACACTGACAGAATGTCAGGAGACATTGGGCCCGTGAGTATGCCACCCTGTCTGACAGAAGCCGGACATTTGGCTGGCTTCTTTTGAGTGAGCCGCCATTTGGCCGGCTTCTTTTGAGTGAGCATGCTGGAAAACCAGCAGCAGACCGACCCCCGATCAGTGCTTCCAGCCAATGGCGGAGATCACTGATCGAAGTGTTCTGGTGGGGGTCATCCCTCTATCAGAACACAACAGCTCAGCAAGGGAGATCGATATACTAACTTTGCATAGTTAGTACAGCACCTCCGACTGGAGCTGTCGGTCTGGGTTGAACAAAAAAAAAAACTCATAGTGTGTATCAGGCTTAAGTTAGTGGGTTGTGAAATTTTCTGCAGTCTACCAAAAAATGAAAAAGTCAGCTTTGAATAGATTATACTATAATACTTTGGAGATTACAAGATCAGCTCATGTCTGTAAAAAGAGTTTAGTGGAAAGTGAAAGGTGTCCTGGCTTTACCCAAGCCAAACTTGGTGTATATAAAGGATTATTTTCAGTTTCTTATAGTAATAATCCTTCAGCCCCAATTGTTTATGTATGTTGATCACTGAATTATAGTGGATACCATCTCAACAGTGACATTTTAAACTAATCTAGTAGGAGCAAAATGTTCAATACTTTCTGGTTCCTTACAGTCAAATAACACTTGTCTACTTGACTAGAGTATTAAAAATGGTAATTATTTTTAGTTTAAAGGCTAATGAAGTCCTCTGGCACAAACATTTTGTCTGGCAGAGAAGTATTACAGTGGTTGTTAAGCCACTTATATAAAATCATCAAATCCCTGTAATATAGGGAATATCTGTAATATAACAATAAGTGTCCCAGAAAAAATATGCAGATCTGTACCTTAATCAGAGCAGCTCTCAGCGTTCAGCTGACTTCTCTGTTCTCTTCTCTGCCCACCTGACAGCTCCAGTGGGCATGGCCAAGCACGGCCTCTGATGTCAGCTGGGGAGGAGGAGAAGAGAAGAGAGAGAGAGTGGTGACGTGATCGCCGAGAGCTGCTCAGATTTAAGTACAGATCACAATTTATTTATATAACACAGACACAGGGACACTTATTGTTATATTACAGAGGAGACTAGATGATTTTAAATAAATATGAGAGCAGCAGGAGGGGAGGGGGCAGGAACTGATGAGCAGACAGGCAGGGAGGGGAGGGAGCACAGAGGAGAACAGTGCAGGGCTACGGATGACAGAGGCACGTAAACTGACCATGGAATCAGGGCTCAGCAGCCATGATACACAGTGGTCAGTTTACAGGGGGGGGGGGGGCCTGGCAGGATCAGCCAGGTTTTTTAGGTGTTACAAGTGGGCCAAATGACACAGCACAAATACTGTGCTGTATACCATGCTTTAAGGGAACAGGATCTTTTTTTATTTTATTTTTTTATGGTAACAAACACTTTACCTTTGCCAAAGAAATTAGGATTATCATTATAACAGATCACTAGTTTGAATCATATTTCAGCATTTTTACTCCTAAAAATAGAAACAATTTGTATATTTTTTTCTTTTAAAGGGTCAAATGGGACCACCAGGTCCAGCAGCAATGCCTGTAAGTATACATAAATAAAGGCTATCAAATGCACTCGTTTTTATTCACCTGAGTTTCATGCACTATGTGAGACTGTTCACATTGACCAACCAATGAACATTTTGTACCAGCAGGTTTAAAAGAAGTATACTGACATATTGTGGGATTATTACACATACCAGTTACATATTAGGGGATTAAACTCATGATATTGTCTTACCAAATGCTGCTTTTACAGCATGATCATTCAACAGAAGCTAGTCGTTAGACCAGTTTCTGTTAAACAGACAGCAGTACACGTGGACTAAAGGTTAGCCAATTCCTGCTGAACTGCTCAATTTTGATCTGTGTATACCCTGCTTAAGATTAGACTTCCACAGAACATCAGCTTGGAGATAATATAGGGATTACATAATTTTGGCAATGCCATGTGAATTACAATTAGAATTGGTAACTGATCCACAACATTTAAACTTTGATTTTTTTCTGGATCACATGAATTTTGTCCAATTTTGAAACTAACATGTTTGATGACCTGCATTTTAAAATATTGAACACTTTTATTGTGGTGGTGTGAGTCTACATCTCCCTCACTGGGAAGAGCCTGAGGATATCCTCAGGAGGCAACCGGTGATCCTGTGGCTTACCAGTGAATAAACGACCCCCAAAAATGAGAAGAAGGGAAAGTATGTAGCTTTTACCCTCCTGAAGGAATACAAATCCCCAGCAACATTAAGAATCCTGTGTGAAGTGAATCCAGCAGTGTGT
This sequence comes from Pelophylax lessonae, assembly GCF_965119305.1. Classification (NCBI taxonomy): domain Eukaryota; kingdom Metazoa; phylum Chordata; class Amphibia; order Anura; family Ranidae; genus Pelophylax; species Pelophylax lessonae. The sequence continues at coordinate 342,877,874 of NC_138770.1, forward strand.
AAAGTAGAGCCAGCAGTTAAGGAGTCCTCAAGTTGTCTAGTTGAAGTTCCTTGCAGTATCCCATGCTCCCTATCCAAGTTCCTGTTCCAATAAAAACCCTAAAATATCCCCTAGGCTGTGTGCACTTTAAAGGGGAAACTAGGACCAAATTCTCCAGCAGCACCTAAGGGGGTATGCTATATATATAAACACACATAACTGTTAGAAGATAGGTTACGTGAGGATTGTTTTAGGAAGAAAACAGTTAATAATTTTAATTTAGATGTGCTCTACTTTTGGTAATTTAGTGGTCCTAACTCTCAATAATAATACCTAAACTAAAAGTAATTACATTTTTTTTTAGAACAATTAAACACCTGTTTAAGCTGCAACTTTGTTTTATTGTTGTTTTTGTTCCTTTTTTTTTTGCATTCTGGTTAGAGAGACACATGATGTTGCGGTTTCAGAACTTAATTCATCATGGTTAATTTGTGCAGCAGACTTGACAACATCAAATCCCATTTGACAGTTCTACATCTGTATTTCGACCTTTGTGTGTTTAATACCATCCATCACTTGGATCTTTCTAGCTGAGGTTTTCATAGTATTCCTATCCATGTTAAATAGCATCTGAGGTTTGCTAGCATTTTTTTCCCCTTTTTTTAACAAACATTTTATCTGTTGCTTCCTAACCTTGTTGCTCTAATGTTATATCGACATTTTTAGAATGTGTTAATTTTCTCATATCCCTGATCATTGATTTTTGTAAAGAAATGTAACTGGCCTATAATGTAAGCTCTTGCTGGAAATCTTGGGCTTCAGAATTTCCTGTAGTGAGTAACCTGGAGTTAATTAAGGCAAAGATTTCATGGGCTCAATGCACAGATCTGCCACAGAGCTTTAATTGCTCTACAGGGACAGATCAAGCTACTCATTATTCAGTTATTGTTATAGAGATGCTGCTGCATCTGATTCCCTAAATTGCTTCAGGAAGACAGGTGAGAAAAGAATAAGGCAAAACGAGACATTACTGAGGAAAGGAAGCCACAGAATAACTTTGAAAAAAGATTGTTGTTTTAGAATGTGAGAAAAGAAAGCATCCATCAGTAGCCACTCTATTATCATGCACTCGTGGAATTCCCATGATGCACATGCTACATGTCACTAGTCACAGATTCCCACTAAGTCACTCTAATTGATTTTATATCATTCGGTTATCACTGCTAGAGGTCAATAATACTTTCTGTGAAAATTACTTTTTTGTTTAGAAACTTTGTCTTGCTGATAGTGGAAAGTGACATTTTATTCTTTGTTGAGTGGCACAAAGCAAGCTTTTATTTGAAATGCTTGTCAGAACGGATGTGTGTGCTATAGAGAAGTAGCTTAAAAGAAACCTGTACTCATGCCATTGCTTCCCTAATAACTGAATTTATGGTTTATTGGCTTTAATGCAAATCCAGTGGCTTCATTAATAAATCACTAACATGAAAAAAGTTTGCGGATCTGGAGTTCTGGCATCACTGCATAGTTCTTAGTTTATGATTAAAAATTTAAAATCCAAGAATTGTCAAAGATTCCTTTGGATTGTATTATATCAACTAGTAGAATGCCCTGACTTTGTCCAGCTGGCATTTACTGAGGCTGCAGTTAGTCACATGGCAGTTAACAATGACTGTGGTTTATAATTAACCATTTAAAAAAAAAAATAAAAATTATTATAGCAGTCACCTAAAGACTGTAATTGCTCAAATGCATAGGAGGGTTATCACAATATGACCTTTAGGCCTGCAAGCACGTTATACTCACCCTGGACAGCAAATTAGGGGTTCCTCTGCTGGCTTCTAAAAATTCTTCATAGAAATCCAGAATTAGCATATGATCTTTGCATCTAATATCACCTGATTGAATCCTACTAAATCAAAATCCATGCAGCTATGTCAAAGTGACTGATATGTGGGAAGAGGGAAGAATGAGATGATTCACAAAGACAGTGCTCCCAAGTTTCAAATTATTAGAACTTGCCTCTTTATTATACTAATTAAGCATTCGTAGACATCAACAATTTTTGAAATGTTACTGGTGGAAAATTAAAGGAAGGAATATCATAGGTAATCTTTCCCCTTAGTTGGCATTAATAAAAGCCTCTTAGTTTAAGCGTTTTTTCTTTATAAACATATAATTCACACCATTCAGAGCCAGTTCAGAAAGACAAATGCTTTCTTAAAGGTTATTTTATATACAGAGTGTGTACCTAGTGTAAATCTCTTTTTTCCAAAGGGAATTACTTACTTATTTCACAATGTTTTCCACATTTTTTTTTTTTATTTCATTTTTTTAAATAAAATGTAGCAAAATAAATAGAATATTTAGGACTAAGTAATAAAGTTTCATTTTATGTGACTTTATTACTTAGGGAGTGTGCAGCTCTAAAATATAACATTTAGATTCATGACAATCTTCTGACTTCAATGTGGCCAGAAGAGAATGCAGAGGTGGAAATCATTGTCTTCTATTGAATCTATTCCAGTGGAATACATTAAGCCAATTGCTGACTCCACATTGTGTGTGTATATAAATATATATATATATATATATATATATATATACAGTATAAGAGCTATAAACAGTGTCTGAAAGACAACAAAGAATATTGTATTTTAAATCAGCAGGTGCTCCACTCAACTTGGTAGTCTGTTTACTTATTGTATCATTAATCATTCTGATTATAAGACAAATGGTGCAAACCAAAACCTGTAAAAGCAAGCTGGTCCAAAGTTCAACCAAATTCATTCAATTGTCAACATATGTTTTGCTAAGATGTAAATATGTTTCTATATCAGTACAATCCAAAGGAATGGAAATTTGACATCTATTACTTCTACATAGTTTAACGAGTTCAAAAGAATGGCACCATTGAGTAAATTTGCCTACTGATTAAAATGAAACCCATAAAAAATACACAGATGTGTGTGATAGCTATAACAGATTTTGCAAATGTCTGTACTGTAAATGTGTATATCTGTATATTTGCTGGATTATGTTTGGAAGACTAGGAATGTTTCCATTTATCATACTGATTTTCATTAATGATTTCAAGTTCAAGCTATTCCTCTTCAGTCCTTTGGGAGTTTAATAGCATCCTTTACTTTGTGTGGATAAAATCATTACATTGACATAAAAATGTAATATAATTTTTGCCAAAACTGTATTCTAAGTCATATTTCTCTTTGTCATTGTTCTTCCTATTTTTTGCCATGCATGTCAGTTTCAGGTTTTTATACTATGTAGGTTTTTATACTATGTACTATAAATTTTACTTTACATTTTCTATATGTTCTTAAATAAACATGTTATTTTACATATGCTTTTCATGTGAGATAGCAGTTGTATAACATCTGTTGATACAGTTTGACAAGTTTGTCTGAGAGTTCAAGAAAAGGGACAGAGAGCTGAGATTACACTCTGCAGAGCTCTGAGAACTGATTGGAGGGAAGAGACACACCCCCTTCACACAGCTCACAGGGACAGAGCTGAGGCTGTCAAACTGCTGGAGGTCCCTCCCCTGTCACCATTTTTCTCTTGGTGGCAGGAAAAATTGTCAGAATTGACAAATGCTGATAGCAGAGGAACAAAGCAGCAGACAAAAATGACACCTAATGATTTTAACTGAGACAACCACACGCTTTAGAAGGAAGCGAATGAGCACCTTTTCATGGTTGGTTCCCATTCAATTGTGACTGACTGGAGTTTTAACCCTTACTCATCTAGCCTAAAAAAGGCTATACAATACAATTTATGGTATTTATAATCTCCCTGTAAGGTAAAAGAAGCCTGGCTAAAAATATACTTCTATAAATTAAGCTGATTCCTTCAACTGGAGATATCAGAGTTGTTGCCAGTTGCAACCAAGCATGACTTAGTTTAGATTTTTTGGAAAAAGAAAAATGAATCTATGGTTGGCCACTACAGACAACAACACTACTTTAGTGTCTATTTTCTTTAATAAAAGTGTCAGATGTGTGCCTTTTTAAACCTGATTGGAATTTAAGCTTTTCAAAGCAAACTTAGACCTGGAATATCGAAGACAAGCAAGGGAATTAAAAAAAACTAGAAAACAGTTACTGTGATATTCAAAACATTGGTTCCCTTTAGGAATAATATAGTACAAGTTGTTTTCATCATTAAAAAATTGAAACATTCAAAAACAAGGGCAAATCTGTTAAAAAATGTTTTTTACATTGTCAAATTATTCTAAATTTCTATTGAGAAAATGTTATAGATTCATGTGAGTAATGTTTTATTATTCTCTCCAAGGCCTCATATTGTATGCTATCGAACAGAATAATTAACTCATCTTGCTTATCTTATGTTATTTATATTCTAGATTTCTGCAGCTAGTATTAAAGGAGATAAGGCAAGTAAAAATCATTAACTTATACCTTTATTGTCTGTTCTCACCTCTCTTTCTCTATTTTTAAGCATCTGTGTATAATATGGAGCTAATTAATTCAGTTTTTATTGGGTTTATTTATTTTTGCACCTATTGTATGTGTTCTTGCAATAGGGAATTGATGGCCCAGAAGGTCCCCCAGGAAAAGAAGGACAAAGGGTAAGTCAATTTTCACTTCACTTTACAGAAATCCCTGAATCAATTTCTGCAAACTCTATTATACAGGTAGTCTGATGCTTTTATTTTATATTATCAGTCTGTAAACAGTCGCTGAAAGCCTACACATGGACTTACTTGCTTTATTATACATTTGTTTAAACATGTTGAAGTTTCCTCACTTTTGCCATTTAGAAGCTTTCAACTCCTTTACTTTTCCATTTTCTTTGAGTGTCTCACAAGTGGACAACAGTTTAGCACCCCTGATATATACTTTACCTTACGAAAGTTTACACAATTTTTATTTTAAAATGTTTACGGTAGGTAGAACAAAAATAGAAACAACCTAAACAGTTACTATGGGATACCACACAGCACTATCACTAATGAATGGGATTTCGGTGCACTGTAGTCAGATTCATAAATAATGAAAACCTAATAGCTGTCATTTTTAATAGTTTGTAGTTTTCTGTTTTTTACCATTTTTGTTTTTAAGTATATCTGTCTTATGCAGTGCAGGACAAGGTCTTCTGACAACCAAGGCAAGGCTGATAAAGTTATTAAAAGAAAACTTACTAGCAACTCTTTTGCTATAGGGATGCCAATGTGTATGACTATTGTGCTAGGTTAATACCATTGTTGTGGGCATTTTTTAACTTTTAATTAAATCTAAGGATTAGTTTGAGGACTGTCCAACATATGCTGTCTGTAAATCAGACGGAAAAATACATAAATGATTAATCTAACACACCTATTTTATAAAAGTAATAAAAATTATACATTATGCATGTTCTGTCTCTTGGTATAGATCCAATAAAGTATTTTCCTTTTTTTTTTCCAAACAAATTTTTATTGTATAAAAGTAATATGAATACAATTGTAAAGAGGGGTACAGTAAACAAGACAACACAGAAAAAATGAAGTGTAACAGCACAATAAAAAGGTACCATTACGAGTTCAAGGAACAATGCAAGAAAACTACAGTCACATGTACCTTGTGACTGGAAGTACCTTACTACTTGGGAGTACCTGGTGACTGGGAGTACTGTGTGACTGGGAGTACCGTGTGACTGGGAGTACCTTAGTACCAGGGAGTACGTGGTAACTAGGAGTAACCTGTGACAGGGAGTACCCTGTGACTGAAAGCCAGGTGCTAGGAGCGACTGTGAAGTCACAGGAGTAGGTTTAGCATCAGGGGAGCTTAGAGTAGGGTAGGTAACAAATTAGCAGGTCGTTATCCTTATGATCCCCATAGAATACAGGGTAATAATGTCAGACAGGATTGGGGATGCCACTCAGTGCACTTCTTGCTCCATGTATGTGTTCCTTGATGAACCAATCAAGGGTGAGTACTACACAGATCCTAGATCTAGAAAACAAGGTTGAAACACTGCACAGCATCAACAACCTGGAAAGGATCTTGGACATTACCCAGCAGGTGCTGGCAGGGGCCAGCGTAGTGGAGTGTGGAGACATGAAGACACAGGCATCCGAGATAAGTAGTTGGGTGACAGTTAGAAGGAGGGGAAGAGGGAAGAGCTCTAGGGAGGCCAGTCCTGAGTAAGTAAACCCCAACAAATATGCCAAGTTTCATGATGTTGGGGATATATGCTCAGGGGTGGCAGTGCTGGAGCAGGTACCTTCCTCTAGCTGCCAGGGGAATGACAGCTCCAGGAAGGAGGGGGGCAGAGACTCAGGAAAGGTTAGACAGGCAGTGGTAGTAGGGGACTCAATTATTAAGAGGACTAAGAGGGCTATCTGTCAAAACAAGTGTGGTCGCCAAACAGTATGTTGTTTACCGGGCACTCGGGTTTGGCACATCACGAATCGGGTGGACAGATTATTGGGCAGGGCTGGGGAGGACCCAGCAGTCATGGTGCATGTAGGCACCAATGACAAAGTTAGAGGAAGGTGGAGGATCCTAAAAAAATATTTCAGGGACTTAGGGAATAGATTGAGGAAAAGGACCCCCAAGGTGGTTTTCTCTGAAATATTACCTGTACTTTGAGCCACACCAGAGAGGCAGAAGGAACTTGGGGAACTGAAAAAGTGGCTGAGGAACTTGTGTAGGAAGGAGGAGTTCAGGTTCCTGGAGAACTGGGCTGACTTCTTAGTCGGTTACCGGCTCTTTAGTAAGGATGGGCGGCAGCTTAATGGGGATGGTAGAGCTCTATCGGGAAGAAAGATGGCCACAAAGTTGGATGGGCTTTAAAACTAGGTGTTGGGGGGGGGGGGGCTCAGAGGTAGTGACAGTTAGTAGTGAGAAAAGGACAGAAGGTATTATGGTGGTCAGCAGTGACAATATAACCGTAACGACAACTACTGGGGGGAATGAGCGGACAAACCAAGCAGAAATAAACTTAATGATAAATCACTATCCACTCCTGCAACACTGAGATGAGTATACACAAATCAAACATATAAGTGCAGCGCAATCAAAATAAAGTAAAAGTTTTCATACAAACAATGCAATAATGGATAACAAGCATTAATACGTATGTCAAAGATTAATCCCAATCAGTGTAAATAGATCAATAAGACAATGTATATAAAGAGCAAATAAATATAAGTTCATAAGTAAATCCTAATGGAGCTATGCAGTCAGATGAAATAAGGATATTCCCTGGAGTGCAGTCTAGGTGCCTTTATTCAAATGAGGGATGTTCAGAGTGCTCTTATGAACCCATCACCATGGAATGCATATGTGCTCACCTCCAGATCAAGACCCCACAGGGTCAGACAGCATATATGATCACTCAAACTGCAATCTTCAAAACTCTAGAAAGGCTGCTTTTTAAACGTCCTCCATGGTACATAAATGAATAAAAAGGAAGCAGAATCTAGTGCTCTCTGTTTGACTATTTATTAAAAGGACTGCCAAAGCTCCTCATCCTTGTTTAATAAATGGTCAAACGGAGAGCACTAGATTTTGCTTCCTTTTTATTCATATTATTAATATTAGAGCAAGAGAGTTATCGTAAGGTATATCTTTATTGGCATTGTGGTGAAGAAGGAACTGTGCAGGTGTAAAATCTAGAGCATATGTTGTCATTTTTTCAATTTGTTTGTACATTGATAGCCAGAAAGAATGGATGGGGAGGCATTCCCACCAAATATGTAGGAGATTTTTGGTAGAATGCTGGCACCTCCAACATTTATCTGAGATAGAAGGATCAATTTGTGTAAAATAGTTGGGGTGTGGTACCATCTTGACACAATTTTTGTAGTTGTTTTCTTGTATGGATACACTGATCGAGCCCTTGTGGATTTATGAAAAACAGTTTCTTCGTTTTTCCTCATCAGGTTTAAATGAAGATCTTGGGCCTAGGCCTGGCATGCTTTCCCATCATCAGAGTGTGTGTCATCCCACATCATGTTGTATATGGTAGAAATAACATATCTTTGTGGCAATAGGGATGAGCATAACTTTTCAAATGGGGTAAATGAATTGTAAATGTTCGTAGAGCAGTTAATGTTTTGAATGAAATGTTTGATTTGCAAATATTCTAGTGTATTCAATTTAGAGGTAGCACAAAGAGAATTAGGATTTTTTGATCCATTTTGTAGGAAATTATATATTCCCAGGTCAGAATTGGGTTGGATGTGTGAGAAAGGGTGGGATGATAAATCAGGGGGGAATTCTGGGTTCATCAAGATAGGTGTTAAAGGGCCAGGGTTCATGGTGAATTTGAGTTTTTTGCAGACCTTAGTAAAGCAATGTAGAGATGGGCCTATGGTTGGGTGTTCTTTCAGATCTTTGTGGATGTATTTTGAGTGAATCCATGGGGTACGTTTTATGGGATAGTTTGAGAAGGAGTTTTCCAATCTAACCCAGTCTTTACCTTCACAGTGGAAGTGCCAATCTATTATGCGTTGCAAGTGTGAGGCCTAATAGTATTGTTTATATGTCGGGCAACCCTATACCACCTTTTGATTAGGGCTTGGTTAGTTGGGCATGGGAGATTCTCAGGCGATTTTGATTCCAGAGGAAGATTCTGCATGTTCTTTTGATTGATTGTAAAAAAGTTTGTGATATGGTAATGGGTATAGCTTGCAAAAGGTATACCAATCTTAGTAGAATATTCATCTTAATGATGACTGCTGTACCAAACCAGGTAAAGTGTGATTTATTCCATTTTTTGAGATCTCCCATTATATTTTTAAGGATTGGTAGGAAATTTTTTGAAAAAAAGATCGGAGAGTCATGTTGTCAGCTGGATTCCTAGATAGGTGATAGCCTTCTTTTGTTCAGTGAATGGAAAATTCTGTTTGCAAATTTTAGTTTGGGATGTGGTTAGTGTGATGTTGAGAGAATGTGATTTGAAGAAGTTGATTTTGAAGTGAGCTATGAATTGGAACAGTTGAAAGTCTTTGAGAAGGTTGGGTATAGTAATTTGGGGTTCAGATAAGAATAGCAGAATGTCGTCTGCAAAGGCTGCAAGTTTATATTTGTTGTCTATGGTAATTCCTCTGATTCTTGTGTTTTCACTTAATTTGCATAGGAAGGGCTCTAAAGTAAGGATGAACAAAAGGTAAGATAGAGGGAAATCTTGTTGGGTGCTGTTTTTGACGGAGAAAGCGTTCAACAGGAGGCCATTAATTTAAACTTAAAGCTGTAGGGATGGTATATAAGGCCATTATGAAGCTTATCAATCTATTGCCCAAGCCTAATTCAAGCAAGGTTACTTCAAGAAAGTCCCATGCCAGCCTGTCGAATGCCTTTTCAGCATCTAATGACAAGAAGAAACTGGGATATTTAGATTTAGTGAGCCAGTAATGAATGTTGAGTGCTTTAAGTGTGTTGTTCCTTGCTTCTATGCCTGGACTCCTACTCACAGTTCTGCTGACTCATGCAGCCTGTGCTGTGGAGACTGCCTCGTGGGACCAGGATCATAAGATCTCGGGTATGTTGCTGCTAGCCTGCAAGCCTGTTTGGGATTGGGTGGCTGAGTGGTAACGATCTGGTTTACCCATGTTCGTCGTGATTCTCTCCCTTTGTGGCTGATTACAGGGCCATGGAGTATCGGAGCGAGAGGATTATGCTGCCATCTTCTTCAGCGCACAGGCCATGCCCCTTTTTCCACTTAACCGCTTTAAAAAAATGTTTATTTATGACCTAATGGCTAACCATACAGTATTTACCATGATGGTTTTAAAAAATGTTTTAAAATCCAGTGCTCACATGGCCATAAAAATGTATTTGCCACATTGACCCATCACTGACATCACACTTGTTAAAAAAAAACTCAATAACCCCTCTACCTAAGTAGAGACTAAATGCAAACATTTTTTTTTCTTCCTTTAAAATACATAACTCATAATAAACTCAGAGTTTAGTCAGGAGTATATTTTATTTCATATTCCATATGTAGATTTTTTTCCCCCTATTTTTTAATATGGCAAAACAAGAAAAGCCAATTCTCCAAGGATTTCTGAGGGTGCTAGCTGACTTGTGACTTACAGGGGATCATCTAAAAGCATTACTGAAATGCTTAGCCCTGACCATGTAGGGTTCTTATTTGGGGCCGTAACTGTCAGTGGTTTCTGATGTTCTAATTATTATAAATGTGATTGCCAGCTTTTCTGGATTACAACATTTAAAGCGGAGTTCCGGCCACAAAATCGACATAATCGATTTTGTGGCCATCCGCTTGCTTTTCGGCACCTGAAAAGGAAATGAATAGTTACGATTTTTCTAATTGCAGAAAAATATACTCACCTTTTTTCCACTTCCTCCCTCGGCGGTCGCGGCCCGCGCCGTCACTTCCGGTTTGCAATGATTCCTGGGAGCTGAACGTCATCGCTCCCAGGAATCAATGCGCCGGCCCCACTCGTCACTTCCGGTGCGACGCCGCATTCCCTGTTAAACAGCTTCTGGGCATGCCCAGAAGCTGTGGAGGAATGCGGCACCGCACCAGAAGTGACGAGCGGGGCCGGTGCAGGCGCATTCTGGGAGAAGAGGACACGGAAGAGGACGCAGAAGAGGATCGCGCTGGCTTCAGCTGTCCACATCAGAAATGGCAATGCTGGAGAAGACATTTTAAAGGTGAGTATTTATTCTTGCAGGTAAGTGCGAACCGGGACAGATCAGAGGCTATCCATTGTGGAATGTACTAGCCCTGACTGTCCCGGGGGTATTTTTAGTGAAATTTTTTTTTCATGGCTGGAACTCCGCTTTAACAATCTTGGATGGGGCTCAGGACATCCTTAAAACGTTCAACTGTTGAATTACCACAAGTCTCAGCATGATCTGGCTGCTAAAAGCTGGTATAGCTTCTCAACAGTTTGTGTACCAATGGTTTTCAGTACCTAATAGTGACTAGGCCCTCAATAGTACATACAATAAATTGGCAGTTACTAAAATGGTATAGGCTCATGTTTGTTCTCTTGCCTTCATTACCTAGGTAAAACGCGGTCTCCACTGTTACCATTTTAGTATATATGTTTTTAGGTTACTGAAAAGTACTTGCAAGTTGCAGATTTTATACCAGTTGAACAGGAGAAAAAAGATCATTAAATGCAGTATAACAGATTATTAAAACTACAATACCCGCTTGAATTTTGCATTCATAATGGTAGAAGCAATTGAGTTCCTAATGAGAAACTGTGAAATATTTAATATAAAGTCTGGCATGCCTTTTAAATTGAATCAGAACATTTGAAACGAATTGGAAATTTGTAAAATAACTTGTTATTAGGGAAATTCATCTTTGGAAATACTGTATAATACATAGATGTGAAAGATGTCAAGGTTGTCTTCAAGCAAAAATCATGAGTGGGCAGTATACTCTATTACAAGTACAAGAAATCTGGCTGTTCTTGCTCACTTTGACAATAAATGAGAGAAAATGAATAAAAGTTTATTTGGGAATATAGTTTGCATATTGCAGATAACCAAAGTATTACATTTAATTTTGGACCTACACCCCCCTTAGAGACCTTAAACTGATTAATTGTGTTTAGGTGATTCCTTAGGTACCTAGAACATGACAGATAGAGTCATTATTCATAAAAAAGACTTTACAATGACATATGCTAATGTTTTTTTTACAGTACTAGCAATTAAGGAGGCTCCTACCATAATTTAAGGGGTTGTAGACGGACATGTGCAGAACGGAAACATTTGTTTATTTTTGGGTAGGCAAATTGTGTTACTAATTTTGTTTTTCATTGATTCGTTTCAGAATTTGTTTAGTTTAGTTTAATTTCATTTTGTTTATTGATTAGCTAACTAATTCAAAATTTTCAGAACGATTCAAATTCAGATTGGTCGAAAAATGATCGACTGATTAGAATTCTGTGTGAAGAATAGCTGGTTGTTAAGCAGCGGGCCAGGAAGCCAGGTGCCACATCCTTAGCAACTGATGACTAGGGTTGAGCGAACACCTAGATGTCCGTGTTCGACGGGTTCGGCCGAACTTTAAAAAAAAGTCCGGGTCCGTGTCCCGGACTTTTACCGAACTTTTCCCGGACACCGAACCCCATTGAAGTCAATGGGGACCCGAACTTTAAGGCACTAAAATGGCTCTAAAACACCAAAGGAAAGGGCTAGAGTGCTGCAAATGGCAGCAAAACGTAATTAAGAGCATGGCAAGTGCTCTGCAAACAAATGTGGATAGGGAAATAACTTAAAACAACAAAAAAAAACCAGAAAAATAAAACAATGTTCTTCTTCATCTCTGAAGGACGAGGCCCATATGGAGTAGGAGGGAGGTTGAGGTGGTGGTGGATGTGGCGGTGACATAGGCGTGCGCACAGGGTGTGCTGGGTGTGCCTGGGCACACCCTAATCACCTAGGGCACATAGCATTGCCAGTGAGGAGATGGGAAAGATCTCCCTGGGACCTGCTCTGCTCTATTTCTCCTTGCCTACAGGTACATGGCCCCGATACATTACTCTCCCTGCTGGCAAACACATGCATGTGTATTTCAACTTTGGGGTGCACACCTTAATGCAATAGGCTGCGCACACCTATGGGCGGTGTAGGTGGAAGCGGCGGTGGAGGAGGACCAGGGCCGGATTAACAGCATCATGGGCTTGGTGCTGAGGATTTTGAAGGGCCTTAAGGGCCGTGCCTTGCCATGCACCCAGAGGAGGAAGGGTGCAGCCATGCATGCCTAATTCAACATGGGATGCTGTCTCTGAAGCCCATAAACACATCCATGCATCGCCAACTGTCCCTCCTTGTCCGGCCTTCACGCTGTGTGGGGAGGTTCTGAGGGTGCTGCCTGGGGAAGCGAGCATAGAAGCCAGACTTCTGTGTTTACAAGTGACAGAAGAGCGGTAACAGTGAATATGGCCAACCCGGGGCCTATATAAAAGGTAGGGGCCTGGAGCTGCAGCTCCAATAGCCCCTACATTAATCTGGCCCTGAGGAGGAGGACGAGGTAGCCAACACTGCTTCTTTTCAAAAATTTTAAATGAGGGTACACCCCAAAAGAGTGAGAAAGAGCAAAAATGGAACAATGGGTGGGTAAGGTCGGTATCCATTGCTATTCTGCATAAGGTACGGAAAAGTCCCGTGGGATCCATGCCTGGTTCATTTTAATGAACGTGAGCTTGTCCACATTGTCTCTGGACAGGCGGCTGCGCTTGTCTGTTATAACGCCCCCAGCCGTGCTAAATACCCGTTCAGATAATACACTGGCTGCAGGGCACGCCAGCACCTCCAAGGCGTAAAGGGCAAGCTCAAGCCATGTGCCCAATTTGGAGACCCAGAAGTTGAAGGGGGCAGACCCGTCATTCACTACATGTAGGCGTGTGCACACATACTGCTCCACCATGTTGGTAAAATGCTGCCTCCTGCTAAGACGTTCCATCTGAGCTGCTGGTGCTGCTGTTTGTTGTGGCGTGCTGACAAAGCTTTTCCACATTTCGGCCATGCTAACCCTGCCTTCTGAGGTGCTGGCGGTGCCCTGGTTGCGTTGGCGACCTCCTCCTCCTCCTCCTCTGCCTTGTGCTTCCACTGTGGCCCCGCTGTCAGATGGGAATGCCAGCAGCATGGCGTCTACCAGCGTGCGCTTGTACTCGCGCATCTTGCGATCGCGCTCCAGTGAGTGAATTAAGGACGGTACGTTGTCCTTGTAACGGGGATCCAGCAGCGTGGCCACCCAGTAATCAGCACAAGTTAGAATGTGGGCAACTCGGCGGTCGTTGTGGAGACACTGCAGCATGTAATCGCTCATGTGTGCCAGGCTGCCCAGAGGCAACGAAAGGCTGTCCTCTGTGGGAGGTGTATCGTCCGTGTCCTCTGTATCCCCCCAGCCACGCACCAGTGATGGCCATGAGCTGGCCTGGGTGCCACCCTGCTGTGAACATGGTTCCATCTCCTCCTCCAGCTCCTCCTCCTCCTCATCCTCCTCATCCTCCAGAACTGTGCCCCTGCTGGACAATTGCGTCCCTGGCGTTTGCGTGTGCAGGAACCCACCCTCGGAGCCCCTTGCGAATGACTGCCCTGAAAGCCTTGGAAATGTTACCTCTTCATCCTCCTCCTCCTCCTCATCCTGTGCCACATCCTCTTCCATCATCGCCCGAATTGTTTTTTCAAGGAGGCATAGAAGTGGGATAGTTAAGCTGAGAACGGCGTCATTGCCACTGGCCATGTTGGTGGAGTACTCAAAACAGCGCAACAAGGCACACAGGTCTCGCATGGAGGCCCAGTTAAATTAAATAGCGGAATAGAAAATATGATCCAAAAAAAGTGTATGTATATCACACGTACACAACCACACTGGGCCCCAATTACTATTGTTTGTACCCCTAAAAGGCTAGATGAGGAGTAGGGGGAGTATGGAACAGGCAGCACCCTCAAACCTTCAGAAGTATGAGATGAACCCCAACAACTTGGAAAGGTGGATCTCTCTCACACGTACCGACACAGACTATCCCGCAATTCAATTGATCCTCAAAGGTTTTTATTGAATAGCGGAATAGGAAATATGATCAAAAAAAGTGTATGTATCTCGCACGTACACAACCACACTAGGCCCCAATTACTATTGTTTGTACCCCTAAAAGGCTAGATGAGGAGTAGGGGGGGTATGGAACAGGCAGCACCCTCAAACCTTCAGAAGTATGAGATGAACCCCAACAACTTGGAAAGGTGGATCTCTCTCACACGTACCGACACAGACTATCCCCCAATTTAACTGATCCCCAAAGGTTTTTGATTAAATAGCGGAATAGAAAATATGATCCAAAAAAAGTGTATGTATATCACACGTACACAACCACACTAGGCCCCAATTACTATTGTTTGTACCCCTAAAAGGCTAGATGAGGAGTAGGGGGGGTATGGAACAGGCAGCACCTCAAACCTTCAGAAGTATGAGATGAACCCCAACAACTTGGAAAGGTGGATCTCTCTCACACGTACCGACACAGACTATCCCCCAATTTAACTGATCCCCAAAGGTTTTTGATTAAATAGCGGAATAGAAAATATGATCCCAAAAAAGTGTATGTATATCACACGTACACAACCACACTGGGCCCCAATTACTATTGTTTGTACCCCTAAAAGGCTAGATGAGGAGTAGGGGGAGTATGGAACAGGCAGCACCCTCAAACCTTCAGAAGTATGAGATGAACCCCAACAACTTGGAAAGGTGGATCTCTCTCACACGTACCAACACAGACTATCCCCAAATTTAACTGATCCCCAAAGGTTTTTGATTAAATAGCGGAATAGAAAATATGATCCAAAAAAAGTGTATGTATATCACACGTACACAACCACACTAGGCCCCAATTACTATTGTTTGTACCCCTAAAAGGCTAGATGAGGAGTAGGGGGAGTATGGAACAGGCAGCACCCTCAAACCTTCAGAAGTATGAGATGAACCCCAACAACTTGGAAAGGTGGATCTCTCTCACACGTACCGACACAGACTATCCCGCAATTCAATTGATCCTCAAAGGTTTTTATTGAATAGCGGAATAGGAAATATGATCAAAAAAAGTGTATGTATCTCGCACGTACACAACCACACTAGGCCCCAATTACTATTGTTTGTACCCCTAAAAGGCTAGATGAGGAGTAGGGGGGGTATGGAACAGGCAGCACCCTCAAACCTTCAGAAGTATGAGATGAACCCCAACAACTTGGAAAGGTGGATCTCTCTCACACGTACCAACACAGACTATCCCCCAATTTAACTGATCCCCAAAGGTTTTTGATTAAATAGCGGAATAGAAAATATGATCCCAAAAAAGTGTATGTATATCACACGTACACAACCACACTAGGCCCCAATTACTATTGTTTGTACCCCTAAAAGGCTAGGAGTAGGGGGAGTATGGAACAGGCAGCACCCTCAAACCTTCAGAAGTATGAGATGAACCCCAACAACTTGGAAAGGTGGATCTCTCTCACACGTACCAACACAGACTATCCCCCAATTTAACTGATCCCCAAAGGTTTTTGATTAAATAGCGGAATAGAAAATATGATCCCAAAAAAGTGTATGTATATCACACGTACACAACCACACTAGGCCCCAATTACTATTGTTTGTACCCCTAAAAGGCTAGGAGTAGGGGGAGTATGGAACAGGCAGCACCCTCAAACCTTCAGAAGTATGAGATGAACCCCAACAACTTGGAAAGGTGGATCTCTCTCACACGTACCAACACAGACTATCCCCCAATTTAACTGATCCCCAAAGGTTTTTGATTAAATAGCGGAATAGAAAATATGATCCCAAAAAAGTGTATGTATATCACACGTACACAACCACACTAGGCCCCAATTACTATTGTTTGTACCCCTAAAAGGCTAGGAGTAGGGGGGAGTATGGAACAGGCAGCACCCTCAAACCTTCAGAAGTATGAGATGAACCCCAACAACTTGGAAAGGTGGATCTCTCTCACACGTACCGACACAGACTATCCCGCAATTCAATTGATCCTCAAAGGTTTTTATTGAATAGCGGAATAGGAAATATGATCAAAAAAAGTGTATGTATCTCGCACGTACACAACCACACTAGGCCCCAATTACTATTGTTTGTACCCCTAAAAGGCTAGATGAGGAGTAGGGGGGGTATGGAACAGGCAGCACCCTCAAACCTTCAGAAGTATGAGATGAACCCCAACAACTTGGAAAGGTGGATCTCTCTCACACGTACCGACACAGACTATCCCCCAATTTAACTGATCTTCAAAGGTTTTTGATTAAATAGCGGAATAGAAAATATGATCCCAAAAAAGTGTATGTATATCACACGTACACAACCACACTAGGCCCCAATTACTATTGTTTGTACCCCTAAAAGGCTAGGAGTAGGGGGAGTATGGAACAGGCAGCACCCTCAAACCTTCAGAAGTATGAGATGAACCCCAACAACTTGGAAAGGTGGATCTCTCTCACACGTACCAACACAGACTATCCCCCAATTTAACTGATCCCCAAAGGTTTTTGATTAAATAGCGGAATAGAAAATATGATCCCAAAAAAGTGTATGTATATCACACGTACACAACCACACTAGGCCCCAATTACTATTGTTTGTACCCCTAAAAGGCTAGGAGTAGGGGGAGTATGGAACAGGCAGCACCCTCAAACCTTCAGAAGTATGAGATGAACCCCAACAACTTGGAAAGGTGGATCTCTCTCACACGTACCAACACAGACTATCCCCCAATTTAACTGATCCCCAAAGGTTTTTGATTAAATAGCGGAATAGAAAATATGATCCCAAAAAAGTGTATGTATATCACACGTACACAACCACACTAGGCCCCAATTACTATTGTTTGTACCCCTAAAAGGCTAGGAGTAGGGGGAGTATGGAACAGGCAGCACCCTCAAACCTTCAGAAGTATGAGATGAACCCCAACAACTTGGAAAGGTGGATCTCTCTCACACGTACCAACACAGACTATCCCCCAATTTAACTGATCCCCAAAGGTTTTTGATTAAATAGCGGAATAGAAAATATGATCCCAAAAAAGTGTATGTATATCACACGTACACAACCACACTAGGCCCCAATTACTATTGTTTGTACCCCTAAAAGGCTAGGAGTAGGGGGAGTATGGAACAGGCAGCACCCTCAAACCTTCAGAAGTATGAGATGAACCCCAACAACTTGGAAAGGTGGATCTCTCTCACACGTACCAACACAGACTATCCCCCAATTTAACTGATCCCCAAAGGTTTTTGATTAAATAGCGGAATAGAAAATATGATCCCAAAAAAGTGTATGTATATCACACGTACACAACCACACTAGGCCCCAATTACTATTGTTTGTACCCCTAAAAGGCTAGGAGTAGGGGGAGTATGGAACAGGCAGCACCCTCAAACCTTCAGAAGTATGAGATGAACCCCAACAACTTGGAAAGGTGGATCTCTCTCACACGTACCAACACAGACTATCCCCCAATTTAACTGATCCCCAAAGGTTTTTGATTAAATAGCGGAATAGAAAATATGATCCCAAAAAAGTGTATGTATATCACACGTACACAACCACACTAGGCCCCAATTACTATTGTTTGTACCCCTAAAAGGCTAGATGAGGAGTAGGGGGAGTATGGAACAGGCAGCACCCTCAAACCTTCAGAAGTATGAGATTGTGTTCACTGTACCCCACAAAGATTGAGTTCACTGCACCCCACAATGATTGTGTTCACTGCACCCCAAAAAGATTGTGTTCACTGCACCCCAAAAATGATTTTGTTCACTGCACCCCAAAAAGGATTTTGTTCACTGCACCCCAAAAAGGATGTTGTTCACTCCACCCCAAAAAGATTGTGTTCACTGCACCCCAAAAAGATTGTGTTCACTGCACCCCACAAAGGATTTTGTTCACTGCACCCCAAAAAGATTGTGTTCACTGCACCCCAAAAAGGATGTTGTTCACTGCACCCCAAAAAGGATTTTGTTCACTGCACCCCAAAAAGATTGTGTTCACTGCACCCCACAAAGGATTTTGTTCACTGCACCCCACAAAGATTGTGTTCACTGCACACCAAAAAGGATTGTGTTCACTGCACCCCAAAAAGATTTTGTTCACTGTACCCCAAAAAGATTGTGTTCACTGCAGCCCAAAAAGATTGTGTTCACTGCAGCCCAAAAAGATTGTGTTCACTGCAGCCCAAAAAGATTGTGTTCACTGCAGCCCAAAAAGATTGTGTTCACTGCAGCTCACACACAGAAAAATGGATGTGGATCACTGACACCTGCCTATCTCCAATCCCACACCACACAGCAATATCGATTGTAGTTTGTAGAACACAGTTTCCCTAAAATTCAGCAGACTCTGTCCCTAACAGGATTGAGAAGAGATCGTAGATCAGGATTGAGTGCAGACCCCACCCCCCACACAGCAATATCGATTGTAGTTTGTAGAAGACACTGACCCTATAATTCAGCAGACTCTATCCCTAAAATGCCTACAACTCGCCCTGCCTAAACACTCCGACCTGTCCCTCAATTCTATCCGGACACAAATGGTTTTTTCCTGCCTATCTTTCCCTAATCAGCAGCCAGCACGTTGATGTGTGCTCTGTCCCTGAATCTAAGCAGCATAATGACGCCGCTGCGGCTGCCTCGAACTTATAAAGACTTGGTCACATGCTTCAGACGGCCAATCACAGCTACTGAGACATTTGCAGGCATGGCTGGGATGGCTTAAGGCACACCAGTTAAACGATTGTTGATTGGCTGTTGAAAGCCCGCCATGAAAAGAGCGCCAAAGCATGCAAAACCCGGAAATAAAACGACCGAACACGGATTTTTACCCGAACATACAGTAAAGTGTCCGTGTCCGTGTTCGGGTACAAAAAATCCAATTATTCGGTACGAACACGAATAATACAGTCCGTGTTCGCTCAACACTACTGATGACTAATCAGCTGTCAGCAGGCTTCCCCACTGAGAGTTGAAATTTAAAAAAAGAATGTCGGCAATGAAAAATTCTGAAAGAAAGCAGCTAGGCCCCCCCAATCCATACCAGCCCCTTCGGGTCTGGTATGGATTTTAAGGGGAACCTCATGCCAAAATATTTTTTACAAACCGCGTGTGGCCCCCTCCTCACATATATACCAGACCCTTATCTGAGAATGCAGCCCAGCAGGTCGGGAAAGGGGGAGGATGAGCGATCACACCCCCTCCTGACCCATACCAGGCCACATGCCCTCGACATGAGGGGCTCTACCCTCCACACCAAAGCACCTTGTCCCCATGTTGATGGGGACAAGGGACTCTTCCCTGGCCGGTGGTTGAGAGGGTGTGCAGGTGAGGGGCTTATTAGAATCTGGAAGCCCCCTTTAACAAGGGGCCCCCAGATCCCAGCCCCCCATAGTACCCCTACCAATTCACCAAAAAAGTGTAAAAAGTGAAAAGAGACACGAGTCTTTTATTAAAAATAAATAAATAAAAATATCCCCCAGTGTAGATCCATTATCAATCATCATGATTGATGAAGGATCTACACCGGGGGACATTTTTACCGGACCAAGGACCCCGGAAAAAAACTCTAGTCTTGTCTCTTTGGATCTACACTGGGGGGGCAAAACTTGTGTTTTGTATGCACCCATACTCATTCACATGGGGAAGCAAAGATCTAGGGGCCCCCTTGTTAAAGGAGGCTTCCAGATTCCAATAATCCCCTCACCTGCAGACCCCCACAAACGCCAGCCAGAGTTGTGGGGCAGAGGCCCTTGTTCCCATCAACATGGGGACAAGGTGCTTTGGGGTGTTGAGAGCCCCCCCCCCATGTTAAGGGCATATAGCCTGGTATGGTTCAGGGGGAGAGGGTGCTTGCTGCCCCCCCCCTTTCCTGGCAGGCTGCATGCTCAGATAAGGGTCTGGTATGGATTTCAGGGGGACCCCATGCTATTTTTTTTTTTAAAGTGGCGTGGGGTTTCCCTTAAAATCCATACCAGACCCGAAGGGTGTTTTTCTTTCTGAATTCTTATTTGCTTTCATTCTTTTGTTTGCATTTCAGCTGTCCGTGGGAAAGCCCACGGACAGCTGATGAGTCATCTGTTGTTAAGGACGCTCGGTTGATAATTTTTCCACCGATCCGAATTCAAATAGTTCTAAAAATTTGGAATTTGTTGGAAAACGAATATATGAAAGAAAATCAAATGAATTTCAACTAAATGTGTTACTATTTCATTCAGAGATTTGGATACATTTAAATCCCCAAAAAAACTAAAATTTGATTCAGACTGAAACGAATTGCACATGTCTAGTTGTAGAACTTCCTTCACAGTGTGTGCTATTTTGTATAGTATATGTGTGCTATATATGCAGTTCTCAGCATAAATTAGTACACCCCTTTTGAAAAGTAATATTTTAATCAATACTGTATCTCAATGAACACAAGAACAATTTCCAAAATGTTGACAAATCTGAGTTTTTTTAGAACATTTGTTTAGCTCCATTACATGAAAGTAAGGGTAATAATCATCAGGAACCATGAATCAGACTGAGACAGAAAATGAAGTAAAATCACACCTTTATTGTAATGGTAAGGAATGATACAGAACATTAAATGTAGTCAAAACATAAGCCAGGGGTCAGAAACCAAAATGGGAAGTCAGACGAGCCAGTGATCAGGAAACAGAAATCAGTGTAGTCAGAGGCAGAGAAACAGGATCAGGAACCAGAAAGGATGTCAGCCGGGCAAAGTCTTTAACATAAACACAGCAGAGAAACTCCAGATATGTTGACAAGGTGAAGGCAGGAAAGGAATGGACAAGGCAGCCTAAATAGCCAGAACGAGATGGCTGTAGGTGGGACTGACGAGCAGACAATGATAACCAGGTGAGCCACTGAGGAAACAATGAGTGCTGAAAATTAACTCTCAGCTGAGCAGCCTGAGCACAGTGAAGAGAGTTGTTGTGAGCCAAGCCCTGACAGTACACCCTCCTCAACAACCCCTCCCCCCTCGGAGAGGCACCAGGTTTGTGGGGAAAATGCCTATGGAAAGCACAGAGGAGGACAGGAGCATGTACGTCAGAGGATGAGACCCAAGAGCGTTTCTCCGGACTGTAACCTCTACAATGAACAAGGTACTGTAAGTGCCGACGTAACCTATGGGAGTCACTAATTGATTGTATCTCATGCTCCTCATGGTTCTTAACTTGAACCGGGGGAGGACATGGTACCAAGGTGGTGAAGCAGTTGCACACCAAATGTTTTAATAAGGAAACATGAAATAAATTTGAAAATATGCATATTAGAAGGACAATCAAATGCATAAGCCACTGGGTTGATCCTACGGAGAATACAGAAAGGCCCAATATACCACGGTGCCAGTTTCAGTGAGGGAACACAGAGTCGGAGGTTGTGAGATGACAGCCAGACCCTCTCCCCAACTTGATAGGAAGGCGCTGGCACAAGGACTCTTGGACCTGCTCTCAAGTGGAATGGAGATCACAGAGATGCTCCTCTAAGGCAGGAATTCTTTGAGGAACAAACGTGTCAGGCAACATGGATAGCTGCAAACCATAATTCGCTATAAATGGATACAATCGGGAAGCGGAATTGACAGCACTATTGTGAGCAAACTCCGTCCAAAGTAAGAGGTCTGACTATTAGGTATGGTGGTCAGAAATAAAGCAACATAGGAACTGCTCTAAGGTTTAGTTGGTTCGTTCTGAGGCCCCATTGGACTGTGGGTGATACGCAGAGGAGAAGGAAAGCTGAATTCACAACTGAGCACAAAAGGCTCGCCAAAACCTGGACACAAACTGGATACCCCTATCTGAGATGATAACCATGGGTAGCCCATGTAACTGAAAGATCTTCAGAGCGAAAATGGATGCCAGTTCTTTGGATGTGGGAAACTTCTTAAGTGGAATACAATGAGACATCTTCAAGAACCTGTATACCACCAAAAGAATAACTGTGTTTCCCTGGGAGTTTGGCAATTCCAAAATAAAATCCATAGACAAGTGGGTCCAAAGCCTCTCTCCATTGGGTATGGGTTGTAGGAAGCCTACTGGAAGGTGTCGCGGTGTCTTACTCTGAGCACACACGGAACAAGTGACTATGAAGTTGGTTACATCAGTGTGGAGACTAAGCCACCAGAATTGTTGGGAAATAGACCAGATGAGCTGATTCTTCCAAGGGTGACCAGCTGCCTTGGGAGAATGGTATGTCTAGAGCAAAACAGTGTGGAGATTCTCAGGGACAAAGCAGCGGTCACAAGATTTTTCAGGAGGAGAAGGGATCTGAACAGCAAGAGTTCTGTCGACCAAAGGGGAAGTGAGACCAGTGTGAATAGTGGCTAGAATGCGATCTGGAGGTTTCACAGGAGTAGGAACGGAATCCGTCTTGGAGGAGAAGGAAAACTGTTGTGACAATGCATCAGCCCTTACATTCTTAGTACAGGGTAATAATGAAACTATGTAATTGAACCTTGACAGAAAAAGATCCTATTGTGACTTTTACGGGAGATAAGCATTTAGACTCCGACAAGAATATTAGATTATTATGATCAGTCAAAATGAGGATCTGCACAGTGGTACCCTCAAGGAGATGCATCAATTCTTTAAGTGCTAAAATTATAGCTAGCAATTCTCTGTCCCCATTCTGCAAGAAACAATTTCTTAGAAAAGTAGCCACAAGGATGCATAGCGCTCACAGAGGTAGGATGTTGAGATAGAAGGGCGCCTACTCCAGTCTTAGATGCATCAACCTCAAGAATGAAGAGTAACGTAGGATTATGATGTGCCAGCACAGGAGCTGAAACTAAGACAGCCTTGAGGGACTCAAAGGCTTTAATGGAATCTGGAGATCAATTATGTGGGTTGCCATCCTTCCTGGTCATATCAGTCAGGGGTTTGACCAAAGATGAGAAGTTATGAATACATTTCCAATAATAATTGGCAAAGCCAAGAAAATGTGGTAGCGGATGTAGACCTATGAGTGGAGGCCACTGTAGACCTGCAGATAGTTTCTGTGGGTCCATCTAAAAGCCAGCAGTAAAAATGACATAACGCAGAAATGTAACCTTTTTACGATGGAACTTGCACTTCTCCAACTTACAGTACAGGTTATTATCTCCCAACCTCTGTAGCACATGGGAGACATCTGTGTGGTGGCTTTGAATATATGAGAATATCGTCGAGATAAACCACCACACATTGATACAACATATCTCAGAGGACATCGTTGATGAATTCTTGAAAAAACTGCAGGAGCATTGCAGAGACCAAATGGCATTATGAGGTATTACCTCGTAATGTCCGGTCCTGGTATTAAATGCGGTTTTCCATTGGTCACCCTCCTTGATCCTCATGAGATTGTATGCTCCTTTTAAATTGAGCTTAGCGAAAACTGTGGCTCCCTTGAGCAAGTAATTCAATGGAATTGTATAAGCGTTCATAATCGTGATGCAATTGAGACCCCTATAATTGGTCTCAGTTCACCACTCTTTTTCACTAAGAAGAAGCCAGCACAGGCAGGAGACGAGGACTTGCGAATGAACCCTTGAGAAAGTTAATTGGCAACATAGTCTTCCACTGCTTTATCCTCTGAGACAGAAAAAGGGTAGACCCGGCCACAAGGAGGCATGGCACCAGGTTGAAGGTGAATTATTCAATCTATCGATCAGTGTGGAGGCAAACTACCGGCTTGACCTTTGTCTGAAAAACAGGAGGATGAAGAGGTGCACAAGACCTTAACCACTTTCTGAAAACATGTCCTACTGCATTGTGGCAAACAAGAAATAACCTCAGCATGATGGGAATCAAAAGAGGGGTTGTGCCTTTGTAACCAAGGATAACCAATTACCACTGGGTAATGAGGGGTGAAAATGACTTGAAATTGTATTATCTCATGGTGCAGAGCCCCCACAGCCATGGTCAATGGAGCAGTTTCATGAGTCACATGGGCAGGCTGTAAAGGTCGCACATCAATAGCCTCAATGGCAAGTGGAGTGGCACAAAGCTGAATCGAGTGCTTAGACACAAAGGCACAATCAATGACCAGGCCTGCAGCCCCAGAATCGATTAGAGCCTGTGTATTGATGGACGACTTAGACCAAGACAGGGTAACCGGAACTAGAGGCTTATCCTTCAGGATAACTGGAGACGCAAAAATGCCACCTATGGTCTATCCCCTACAGGCAGTGCCATCTTAAGAGCCTTATAGGCCCCTGGGCAATGCAGTGCTCTGGGGCCCCCTGCTGACACAATCACCCACGAGAATATACTACAAGAGAGTAAAACTACCTGGAGTATATACCTTACTATATACATATTACAGGGACCAATATATACTACAAGAGAGTACAACTACCTGGAGTATATACCTTACTATATACATATTACAGGTACCAATATATACTACAAGAGAGTACAACTACCTGGAGTATATACCTTACTATATACATATTACAGGGAACACTATATACTACAAGAGTCTCTTGTAGTATATAGTGTTCCCTGTAATATGTATATAGTAAGGTATATACTCCAGCCTAGTTGTACTCTCTTGTAGTATATATTGGTCCCTGTAATATGCATATAGTAAGGTATATACTCCAGGTAGTTGTACTCTCTTGTAGTATATATAGGTCCCTGTAATATGTATATAGTAAGGTATATACTCCAGCCTAGTTGTACTCTCTTGTAGTATATATTGGTCCCTGTAATATGTATATAGAATATATACACATTACAGGGAACACTATATACTACAAGAGAGTACAACTACTACCTGGAGGATATACCTTACTATATACATATTACAGGGACCAATATATAGTAAGGTGTATCCTTCAGGTAGTTGTCTCTTGTGTCGATGGAAAGAGAGTGAAAAAAAGAAAGAAAATCAAGCAGCCTGGCAGCTGGGCTGGCTGCCTTACCTTTCACAACGGCTGCACATGAAGGGAGGAGTAGGGTGGAGCCAGTCTTCTTGGCGCGGAGAGGAGAGGAGGACGAGCCGACGAGGAGGATCCTCCTCCCCTGTGCATCATGGGCCTGCTCTCAGAATGTCACTGGTTGCTAGATGCCAATCAGCTGGCCTTAGCAACCAGTGTGCAATGCAGACTCGAGTCGAGCCACCGGCGGACAACAACGGGGGGGGGGCCCGGCGGACAATGGGGGAGCCTTAGACCATCAGGTAAACTAAGTAATCAGGATTCTGGCCTGTTGGGGGACAGTAATTGCCACCATGCGTGTGGGGCCCCTTGGCAAGTGGGGCCCCTGGGCAACCGCCGGGCATGCCCATTCGAAAAGACGGCCCCCTGCCTACAGGACCTCAGGTGCGGGCGTTTCCCAGACGAGTAGGACAAGATTTCGTTACGTGACCTGCCTGGCCACAATAAAGGCACAATCTTTCCCTCCTCCTAAAGGCCCTCTTCTCCGCAGAGAGACATGTGAAGCCTAACTGCCTGGATTCAACTTCACTTGTGGACTCGGTACCAGGAGGTGAGGGAGGCAAGGGTGGGAATGCAAAGCTTGGAGCCAAGCGTACAGGAGGCTTCCACAGATGCTCCTTAAAGGAAGGTCTCTCTCTGAGTCTGGAGTCAATGAGAATGGCAAACGTAATTAACTTCTCCAGGTCCATAGGTATGTCTTGGGCTGCTATCTCATCTTTAATGTTACCAGAGACTATGAGAAAAAGGAGCCATGAGGGCCTAATTGTTCCAATAAACCTCAGCTGCCAGGGTAGGGAATTTAATGACGTAATTGGCAACAATTCTCGTACTCTGTTTGATAGAAAGGAGGCTCTTGGCAGCAGAAGTTGAGCAAGCGGAAACATCAAATACCCTTTTAAAGGAAGCCACAAACTCAGGGTAACTCAGGACAATGGGTTTTTGCATCTCCCATAGAGGGTTTGCCCAGACCAAGTCTATTTCAGAAAGAAAAAATAATGAAGACTACTTTGCTTCTATCCATAGGGAACGCCTGGGGCAGCATCGCAAAGTATATCCCAACCTGGATGAGAAACCCTCTGCTATGAATTGGATAACCCCCAAAACTCTGGGGAAGCGGGGTGGAGCCAAACATACCTGTTACAGAGGTAATATTTAGGTGGTTGCCGTGGTTGCCTGCACAGAGCCTGGAGCAGCAGCAGGGACGGCCTGGTTGTACCAGAACAGCCACAGTGGGAGAATCCAGGTGAGCAGTATGAATCAGGAGCATCTGTAACTCCATCCTGCTCATCCAGTCTGGAAAAAATATTATGACTAGGTGGATTGCCTGCCTCTTCTGAATTCATGTCCTTTGGCTACTGTCAAGAACCATGAATAACCCAGAAAATGCAGTAAAATCCTACCTTTAATATAATGGTAAAAAATGACACGGAACAGTAAACGTAGTGAAAACATAAGCCAGGGTCGGGAGCCAAAACGGAAAGTCAGAAAAGTCAGTGATTAGGAAACCAGAAATCAGCATAGTTGGAGCCAAAAGAACAGGATCAGGAACCAGAAATGATGTCAGCCGGGCAAAGTCTTTCACAGAAACACAGCAGAGAAACTCCAGAGATGTTGAAAATGCAAAGGCAGGAAAGGAATGAATAAGGCAGCTTAAATAGCCAGAAGGGGCTGGTTGTAGGCGGGACTTATGAGCAGATAACGATAACCAGGTGACAATTAACACACAACTGAGCAGCCTGAGTACAGAGAAGAGAGCTGCTGCGAGTGCAGCCCTGACAATATATTACTTAGATTACAAAATCTTCAGTTTTACTCAAATCAGTTGATGCAAAAATGAATACACCCCCACAACAAAAACTACTACATCTAGCATTGTGTGACCTCTTTGTGTGACATTTGTAAGGGCAGCACCAAGTCTTCTAGACATGGAATGAGCAAATTGGCGACATATTGCAACATCTATATTTTTCCATTCTTCAAGAACGACCTCTTTTAGAGCCTGGATGCTGGATGGAAAGTAATGCTCAACTTGTCTCTTCAGAATTCCCCATAGGTGTTCCCCAATTGGGTTCAGATCAGGAGACATACTTGGCCACTGAATCAGTTTCACCCTATTCTTCTTCAGAAATGCAACAGTGACCATAGATGTGTGTTTTGGATCATTGTTCTGCTGGAAAACTGCATGACTACCAAGGGCAAGAAGTGATGGTAGTACATGTGTGAATTAGTGATACCATCAATAAAATGCATCTCTCCAACACCGGAAGCACTCATGCAGCCCCACAGAAGGGCAATTCCACCACCATGTTTTACTGTAGGCACCATGCATTTTTCTTTGTACTCCTCACCTTTGCAACGCCATGTAGTTTTGAAGCCATCAGTTCCAAAAATGTTTATCTCGGTCTCATCACTCCAGAGTACAGAGTCCCAGTAGTCTTCTTTTTCAGCATGGGCCCTGGCAAATTCTAGGAGGACTATTTGTTCATGGATCTTAGAAGAGGCTTCTTTTGTGGACGACACCCATGCATGCCATTTCTCTGCAGTGTATGTCGTATTGTGTCACGGGAAACAATCACCCCAGTTTGGCTTTCTAATTCTTTAGTTGACTGCAGTGAACTTGCATGGTGATTTTCTTCAACCCTTCTCATCAGAAGATGCTCCTATCTAGGCGGTAACTTTGGTGGATGGCCTGGATGTCTCTGTGAGATGGTTGCAGTTCCATCTTTGTTAAATTTTCATATCACTTTTGCTACAGTATTCTGACTGATAAGTAAAGCTTTGCTGATCTTCCTGTAGCCTTCACCTTTCTTGTGTAAAGAAGTAATTTTCTTTCTCAGGTCGTGTGACATTTCTCTTCCATGTGGTGCCATTGCTGACAGCATGAAATGGGAAGGGGTTTTCCTTGTTAAGTAACGGCCTTTTACAATCAACTGTCTGCTGGACACCTGTTTAATGAATAATTGGACTAACCTGTAGTTAAATTCTGGTTAAATAGGATTTTGTTGTCTTAAAGCGGTTGTAAACCCTATAAAAAAAAAAAAAAAACCTGAAAGACAAAGGCATAATGAGCTAGTATGCATCGCATACTAGCCCATTATGTGTAACTTACCTTAGAACGAAGCGCCGACACGGACCCCCGGACATCGCTGCGGGCGCTGCCATGATCCCTCGCCGTGTCTTCCGGGTTCGGCGGCTCCGGCGCGCTGATTGGCTGGAAGACACGGCTCCGGCGCGATAATTGGCCGGAGCCGCGATGACGTCACTCCCGGAGTGATTTTTCCGGCAATCTCCGGCAAACATAATTGAAGGTCCCCCCGGACCTTCAGAGCGCATGCACCGCTCGCGCGAGCGGCTGCATGCACTGTAAATATCTCCTAAACCGTGCCGGTTTAGGAGATATTATTTGTACCTACAGGTAAGCCTTATTATAGGCTTACCTGTAGGTAAAAGTCTCAAAAAGCGGGATACTACCGCTTTAAAATTTAGCTTTGCTCCTGAAACTTTCATTGGGGGTGTATTAATTTTTGCAACATGGTTTTGAATGAATTTGTTAGGAAAAATACTTTGTGTGTGCAAATCAACAAATCTTGGTTGCAATCAATGGCCCGCATTTGTGGTTGTATTTTTATAGTATAGCGTCCCATAGAAAATCTTGATTCTGAAAGTAAAGTAAAGGCTTTCTTACAAATCTGTTGGGGTATACTCATTTATGCTGAGCACTGTACAATTATGTCTTGTCATGAATGGTAGTCTCCACTGAAAAGATATGAACCAGTTTTACCTCATCCTTCCACTTATCCAAAAGCTGCCTAGAACATATTTGTTTTAATAATTATTTTTTGCCCCCACGTGGGTCAAAATGGAATATTTAACATTAAAAAAAACTTCCTTGAGCTCCAGCTAAGCAACTTTGATCTGACTTTTGTCTGATAAAGGCAGGATAAGGTTTTTTTCACATTCTCCTTTCCCCTAATGATCAGACTGCCACACTGTTACTTTGTAGCAAACTACAATGTAATAGGCTAAAGCAAAGGACTGACCTTTGTCAGACATATGTGAACACAACCAAAAACTGCACAGGCACCAGGATTTTCATCTATCTGCCAGCATCGCAGTCCAGGAAGCACATGCTGACCTTGGATAATGCCTAACTCTTCTGGAGGGAAAAAGAGATGAAGACATTGTCAGTGGGTGTCCTGTGATCTCAAAGATAAAAGTGATAAATACCTTAAAGTGTTACACTTACACATTACTTAGCATACAGATTGTTTACATGAAAAATATGTCTGGTGTAAGGTTTTTACAGGTCCATCAATCGAAAACTGATATTTACCAGTCCATGGACATTAACCTCCTTTTGCAACTCGGTATGGTAAAACCTTTACAGCTCCCCAGTTTAATGTTAACCAAAAGTGAAGACCCTGGACAAATTTCTGTAACACTGGTGTGTGTAGGAATACCTAATAGGAGTTGTACAATTGTTGTTCACATATACATTCTATGGTCCGCATTATTTTTTCAATAATAGGTGTGCTGACAAGCCAGAAATGTAATATTATTTTGCATGTATTCTTTATGTAGACATCAGGGGTCTAAGAAACCACTAATGTATCTCCAGGCCTCTGCCCGAGTCCACAACCTGCTGGTCAAGATTTGACTGCTCCGAACCCAGAAATGCTTAGAGTGCTACCAGGTTCATACAGTACCGTCTTGACAGCATTCCTGTTCCCTCCTGCTCACCATCCTGGTGATTTTTTTTATGGTCCCAGGCTCCTACAAGAATGTGAATGCAGAAACCAAAGGGGTCTGAGTGATGGGGGGAAGGAGGTGCTGCCCCTTCCGTACCCTGTGAAGGAGATCACCTTTACTAAAAAGCCCAGAATCAACAGAATAAAGTAATAATAACATATACAGGATATACAGTGTGTATCTATCTATCTATCTATCTATCTATCTATCTATCTATCTATCTATCTATCTATCTATCTATCTATCTATCTATCTATCTATCTATCTATCTATCTATCTATCTATCTATCTATCTATTGTGACAGGAAGTCAGGTAAATCTGTGGATGTAGTCACAGACAGGAGATACATTTCCACCTAGAAAATTCACCAATTACTATAGGGTGTCGGCTGCAAAGGTAGCCAGAACTGTCTAAGGACGTTGAACAGACTTCAGCTGTTCAGAATAAGGAAATTAAGGCCTCTATAATTTGTCCAGAGGAAGTCTAAGGATTGCTGCCTCCTGACGCTGTGTGAGCTGGGGAGAGGAGGACAGTCAGATGTGTGCCTCCCGATGCTGTGTGAAGCCTGGGAGAAGAATTGCTGCCTCCTGACGCTGTGTGAAGCTGGGGAGAGGAGGACCGTCAGATGTGTGCCTCCCGACGCTGTGTGAGCATGGGAGAAGACCTCCTAAAGCGATGTGCGCTGAGGAGGGTAAAAAGTGTGAAGACTACTCAAGGTGAGGTCTGGGATTGTTTCTATGTGGAAGAAATAAATGAACTGTTTGCTATGTGAAGAGACAAGCAAAGGAATGGTTGCTATGTGAAGAGACAAACAAAGGGACATGTTCAATGTGAAGAGGAAAAGGGACATGTTCAATGGACATTTGTTATGTGAAGAGAAAATAAATGGACTATTGAGTGTCTGCTGTAGGATCAGCAAAGTTTGCCCAACAGTAGGTTGGAGACAGACTCCGTAGGTAGGTTCCTGTATGTGAGAAGGTAGCCGCCCACTGTGGCAAGGATTTATTTTGTGTTTTATTTTTATTTTGATGTTTTGACGCTTGCATTTGTGTGAAGAAAATTGCATGAATAAACCAAACTGTTGTTTGCAACCACTTCTTGGCTATCTCCCTGTGTAAATGCGCACCCCCCCCCCCAAGGGGTCATCCATACCCGCCACCGAGCTAATCTCCCACATAATATATATATCTATATATATATATTCCACTACTTGTAAGTTAATATTAGAAAACCGAGCAGAGCTTTTATTAAGACAATATGACAAAAAAATGTTTAAAAAAATGATTTGTGTAGGCAAATTAGTTAGAATTACTAATGAAAATTTAGTGGTGCTGCATACTATTACAATGATGCTTCTACAGTAGGTACAGGGCATACTTGCATACACATACACGTATTGTATGAACTTTTCATTTCTTAAGAAGGAAACAAAAAATGTTATTCCAATACAAATGGCAAGTCTCAGTTCTGAAGATTCATATTTCTGGTATGGTTGTACAAAGGATCTTTGTTCATTTGAGCCAAAATGTCCTTTTCCTAAAACTGTCATATGTCTGTTGGTAGTCACTATTTTTCTTTTTTTTTTTTTAACAAACTAATCTCAGTGCAAAACAAAAGGAATGCCAGCAAATAGCAAATAATGTGCTTGAGGGAGGTAAGAAAACGACTGTGGAGAAAAGACTAAATGAGAGGTGGGCTGCAGAAATGTCATCCTGCATAATGTCATTGTAAAGGTAGAATCTAGATATTTCAGTGTTCAGATCACAAACCACAGAGAATTAAATAGTCTTTAGCTTCTGTGCATGTTGCTATAACAACCAATTGTTAAATTAAAAAGCAAGGACTTTAAGCACTAGTAATATCAAAAGTATAAATCTGTATTAAAAAGTGCTTGGCAAAGTAATAAAACAATACAATTTAATCAAAGGAAATGGAGGGAGAAAAAATAAAACTAAAAAAGAAATGTAAGTGTAGTCAGAAAAGTTTTACTTTCAAACTAATCAGTGCATGAGTTTTTAAATGTTCTAATTGTCTTTTTCTTAAATTGATAAGAGATTGAATTCTGATATAAATAAGTAGCTACATACAAAAACACATATGTGAACTGTTTATTTCCCAAATGGGTAGCAATTCTCTTCAGTTAGACTTGCAATCCAGGAACCCCTGCCAAGAAGCATAGCCAGGTATTTGACTGCAGAGTTAACATAGATTGATAAGGAACACACCCCCACCCTATTGATTGGACACTGAAAGAGCAATAGCACTATGATGAGTCATCATTCTGCCCACTCTTCTTTCTCTGATTTTCCTTCTGTTGTTTTGTTTGTCAACATATGTACTCTTATACAAAGCTTCATTGGGTTCTGGTGTTGACTCTCCATCTGTATGCAGCTGTGCAGAGGATAACCTAGAGCTCATAGCTAAATAGATTATAGTACTTACAATGGTTGCACCTAAAAATACATGCATTCATTTTTATTGAATATTTAATGTGGAAGGGTGAGGCCATTCCACTGGGTAATGTGGTGGTCTGGGCAAGGTTTTATAGAAAACATGCACACTAATGGCGCAAGTTTGTGCTGGCTTTTTAGGAGAGACAGAATTAGAGGATGTACAAGCTGGGAGCTGCAGGATAAGGTGGAGCTGAATTGAAGAGATGGCTCATTATCCCCACATGGAGGGCTGGGATGCCCAAGTGTCTGGGACACCTAGGAGGGTGTCTGTTGTTTCACCCTGTGGCCTCACAGTGCAATGCGGCAAGAAAAGTGAAGCAACAGAATGGTTCCTGAGTAGTGTTGAGCGAACAAGGACTGTATTATTCGTGTTCGTACCGAATAATTGGATTTTTGTTACCCGAACACGGACCTGAAAACTTTACTGTATGTTCGGGTTTAAAATCCGTGTTCGGTCATTTTATTTCCTGTTTTGTATGTAATGGCGCGCTTTTAATGGCGGGCTTTCAACAGCCAATAAACAAGCGTTTAACTGGTGTGCGCCATCACAGCCATGCCTACTAATGTATTAGTAGCTGTGATTGGCCATCCGAAGCATGTGTCCATGTCTTTATAAGTTCGAGAGCCCCAGCGCGCCGCGTCATTCTGCTGTAGTTTAGGGACAGAGCACACATCATACGTGCTGGCTGCTGATTAGGGACAGACAGTGATTCTGTGAAAAATTGTGTCCGAAAAGAATGCAGGGACAGGTCGGAGTGCAGGCAGGGAAAGTTATTAGAGCATTTTAGGGCGAGGCTGGAGATTAGGCAGGGTCAGTCTTCTACATCGATTTTGCTGTGTGGGGGGTGGTGCAGTGAACAATCTTATTGAGCATATTAGGGCCAGGCTGGAGATTAGGCAGGGACAGTCTACATCGATTTTGCTGTGTGGGGGGTGGTGCAGTGAACAATCTTTTTGCCCTCACTTGAGCCTACTGAGGAGGAGGGAGAAAAAAAATCTATTTTTATCAGTCTGCTATTAAAAAATTAATTTAAAGGGGAATTTTTTTAAGAGCACTTGCCATGCTCTTAACTACATTTTGCTGCCATTTTCAGCACTCTAGCCCTTTCCATTGGTGTTTTAGAGCCATTTTAGTGCCTGAAAGTTCCGGTCCCCATTGACTTCAATTGGGTTCGGTGTCCGGGTAAAGTTCGGAAAAAGTCCGGGACATGGACCCGGACTTTTTTTTCAAGTTCGGCCGAACCCGCCGAACACGGACATTCAGGTGTCCGCTCAACTCTATTCCTGAGGCGACGCACGTAAAGGAAGATTGCAACACCTGCCAATTGGAGTGGTAAGACTGCTGAAACAGGGGTTAATGCTGAACCTGTAGCAAGACTGACGGCTGTTATGGACTTGTCTTCATGCAGTGTTATGCGTAGCAGGGAGATGGGTGGTAAAACTAAATGTAATGAAGCAGGGAGATGGGAAAGATCTCCCGTTTATTGACTCTGCCATAGGAGAAGTGCACTTCTCTTTCACTGTGCCGGCAGGGAAATAAATGTGTCATAGACACACACACATGCATGTATGTTTGAGCTTAAGGGTGCACACCCTAATGTAATAGGCTGCACACAACTATAACAAGAACCCAGATCACACAATTAGATATCATTGGATAAGTGACTCCATCACCTACTGAAACAATTATAAATGTATCATTATATAATAGAGTTACTTAATCATGACTGAAGGTGAACAGTGGTTGGTTTACACTGGAGCAGAAGGGCAGATGCAACTTATGACTGTTGCTTTTGAAATTACACATTAGTAGATGTGTTCTGTTATAAAGAGACTCTGTAACTTATCTCATTCAAAGTTACTTACTTGCCCATCCCCTTACCCAAATATATTCATCTTCACCATGCTACTACAGGGTGCATACCAGCCAGGGCCGGCCTTTGGGGTGTGCGGGCTGTGCGGCCGCACAGGGCGCCATGGGCAACAGGGGCACCGCGCGGCCATCACAGCTCGCAAATGATGAGGCCGCACATCGGGAGGTAAGCGGCGACCGCGGCCTGGAAAGGGTCAACACAGGCCGCGGCCGCCGCTTGCTCCCCGCTGTGCGCTTGTGTCTGTGTCTCCATTCCGAGTCCGGACTGCAGGCTGAGCTGTGTATCTCACACACAGCTCAGCCTCTGGGACGCAAGAGGAGAGAGAGAGATCGTCAGCTGCTCCTCCTCCTCCCGCCCCTTCTCCTCCTCCTCCCGCCCCTCTCCTCCTGGGTCTGCCCCACCCACACTCTCCGGGGATGTGTGGGCGGGAAGTTTAACACAGAAGAACAGCTGCAGACAGCCTGAACCTTCATCCTGGGGTAAGTAAGCTTACCCTCTCTCCTGCCCCAGTATGTAACAAATGTAAGGGGGTCTCTAATGTAAGGGGGGTCTGTGGGGGCTCTGATGTAAGGGGGGTCTGTGAAGGGCTCTGATGTAAGGGGGTCTGTGGGGGGGTATCTGATGTAAGGGGGGTCTCTGATGTAAAGGGGGTCTGTGGGGGATCTCTGATGCAAAGGGGGCTCTGTTGGAGGGTGGTCTCTGATGTAAAGGGGGCTCTGTGGGGGGTTGGTCTCTGATGTAAGGGGGGTCTGTGGGGGGCTCTGATGTAAGGGAGGTCTGTTTGGGGCTCTGGTGTAAGGGTGGTCTGTGGGGGGTCTCTGATGTAAGGGGGGTTTGTGGGGGGTCTCTGATGTAAGGGGGGTCTCTGATGCAAAAGGGGCTCTGTGGGGGGGGGTTCTGATGTAAAGGGGGCTATGTGGGGGGGTGGTCTCTGATGTAAAGGGGGCTCTGTGGGGGTGGTATCTGATGTAAGGGGGCTCTGTGGGGGGGTCTCTGATGTAAATGGGGGCTCTGTGGGGGGTCTCTGATGTAAGGGGGGACTCTGTGGGGGTTTCTGTCGGATGTAAGGAGGGACTATGTGGGGTCTCTTATGTAAGAGGGGCTCTGTGAGGGTCTCTGATGTAAGGAGAGTCTGTGGGGGAGTCTATGATGTAAAGGGGGCTCTGTGGGGGGTCTCTGATGTAAGGGGGGCTCTGAGGGTCTCCTATGTAAGGGGGACTCTGTGGGGGTCTCTGATGTAAGGGGGGCTCTGAGGGTCTCTAAAGTAAGGGGGTCTCTGTGGGGGGTCTCTGATATAAGGGGGCTCTGTGAGGGGCTCTGATGTAAGGGGGGCTCTCTGATGTAAGGGGGGGTCTCTGGTGTAAGGGGGGTCTGTGGGGGGTTTCTGATGTAAATGGGGCTCTGTGGGGGTCTCTGATTGTAAGGGGGCTCTGTGGGGAGTCTCTGATTGTAAGGGGGACTCTGTGGGGAGTCTCTGATGTAAGGGGGCTCTGAGGGGGGTCTCTGATGTAAGGGGGGGCTATGAGGGTCTCTGATGTAAGGAGGGCTCTGTGGGGGGACTCTGGTGTAAGGGGAGCTCTGTGGGGGGTCTCCGATGTAAGGAGGACTCTGTGGGGGGGTCTCTGATGTAAGAAGGGCTCTGTGATGGTCTCTGATGAAAGGGGGCTCTGTAGGGGGTCTCTGATGTAAGGGGGTCTGTGGGGGGTCTCTGATGTAAGGGGGGCTCGGTGAGGGTCACTGATGTAAGCGGGGCTCTGCGGGGGGTCTCTGGTGTAAGGGGGGTACGTGGGGGGTCTCTGATGTAAGAGGGGGGCTCTGTGGGGATCTCTGTGAGGGTCTCTGATGTAAGGGGGCTCTGTAGGGGTTTTTGATGCAAGGAGGGCTCTGTGGGGGTCTCTGATGTAAGTGGGGGCTTTGTGGGGGGGGGTCTCTGATGTAAGGAGGGGCTCTGTGGGGGGTCTCTGATGTAAGGAGGGGCTCTGTGGGGGGTTTCTGATGTAAGTGGGGGCTTTGTGGGGGGGGTCTCTGATGTAGGGGGGGCTCCGTGGAGGGGTCTCTAATTTAAGGGGGGCTAAGTTATTATTGAACATAAAAAAAGTTCCAAGAAAAGTCCAATGAAGTGCCAAAAAGGTGCAAGAAAATGTGCAAAAAAGTGCAAATAAATATTTATGGTGACAAATCTTCAACAGAAGGTGTGTGCCAAAAAAGCACCCTATGTGCTGCTTCCACCAATCACCCCAAACTGACTCACCAGACTTAAATAAAAGCCCATGTATTTTATGCAATCACGCTATGCTGATTCATTTTTTGCACATTGTAGAGGTTATGAATATTTAATTGTTATTTATTTAGTAGTGGT
Source organism: Pelophylax lessonae (assembly GCF_965119305.1). Taxonomy (NCBI): domain Eukaryota; kingdom Metazoa; phylum Chordata; class Amphibia; order Anura; family Ranidae; genus Pelophylax; species Pelophylax lessonae. Next base: position 342,914,741 of record NC_138770.1, read on the forward strand.
ATATGTTATGTATACTGTAGTAGCCATTTAGATTTAATTAATAATTTAGCACTGTGCACTTTTTACAACAGAAACAGATTTAGGTGACATATTTATATATCATTTTAGGGTAAATACTATTTTTGTGCTGATTTTTTCCCTGTTTTTATCTTGCTGCTGCACCCACTTGCAGTCAATTAGCAGCAATTATACTCTTAAATCGTTTTTCAATAGATACAGCCATGTTTAGGGGGGGCGAGAGGTGAGGATGGGGTGGGGCGCCACAGGATTAGCTCACTCAGGGCGCCTGAACTCCTAAGGCCGGCCCTGATACCAGCAACATGATTTTTTCCAGCAAACTGCATTATACAAGGCACATCCTACACGCTTCCACCTGAAGTCTGCCAATCTATCATATGTTTCACCTATCTGGGCTTAGTCATAGAGATAGGGAGGGGCAAATGGAAAGGAATATATATACAATGATCCATTAAAAGCATTAACACGTTAAAAACATTGAAGGGACATGGTGATGTTGCTGGTGTGTGGTCTATCAAATAGAGTGGGAATGGGCTACAGGGCCAGGCACCCGATGTACCCACAGTGTGCTAATGCTAATGTGCACGCCCTGTGTGCACACCTATGGTCCTTGTATGAATAATAATTGCCTGTATATTTTTTAAAAGATATGCTTTCTTTGATGAAGAACATCTGAAACTGTTGCATGACTTGTAAATTTCAGATCCTGATAATTACATTGTGTTGCTTTTTATATGAGCCAGAACTCAGTGGAACTAGCACTAGGAAACAGTGATAAAACAAGTTATAATTACAGGCAAATACAGCAAATATACACAGTATCTTGTAGTATTGGAATTAATCCCTCTGAAAGCTATAAATGATTACAGAAAAGAACTCTGGCTAAAGAGGAACCCAGACCGGCATATAATACCTGTATCCTAATGAGAGATGAAATCATTTAGATATCAGTAACGTGTCCCCTTTAAGAGCAATACTATAACAATGTTCTACTTGCAAGGCCTTGCTAAGATCTTCGCCGGCAGTTGGAGTTCATGAAAGAATGATTCCCAATGTGGCAGAATATGCAACAAGCAAAGCAGAATAGCTGATTCTGAATGTAAAAGATCCTGTAACTGAGATGGCTGCACTCTGCTGTATCAGTGAGTCCCACCAACCCCACTCGATCAGCAATGATGCAGGGATGTCTGTGATGCTATGATGGTCATCCGTCCTGCCTGGGCTGAGTCTGCAGGCAGCTGGGTGGTGTGCAGTAGGCCACAGTCCGCTCCTTCTGCGGCAGACGTATATGCACAGGATGAATCCCAGGCAGCAAGAGGGCATTCAGAAGATCCCTTTATAGTCTCTCCCACAATTCTCCTGGAGCCCACGGCTTGCTGGGAAGTATGGTTATTAAACAGTTCAGTAGTGCAATAAAATCCTTGTAGAAGACTACAGTTCCCACAATGCCTTTCTTCCAGTCTCAGCAGTATGATGCATGAAACTGGAGACCAACACTGGAGGAGTGTAGAGACAGTGTGAGAGAGCAGAAAGTAAGTCTGCAGTGTCAGATAATGGTGTTCTGCTCCGGCTACATCAATATCCCCGGAGTTTAATTGATTTGACTTGATAATATACTCTGATTAACCACTTTAGCCCTGGAGGATTTGGCTGCTCAATGACGATTCAGCACTGCGTGACTTTAACAGACAATTGTGCGGCCGTGCGACGCTGTACCCAAATGAAATTCCCACAAACAGAGCTTTCTTTTGGTGTTATTTCATCGCCTTTTTTTTTTTTTTTTTTGCGCTATAAACAAAACAAGAGCGTAAATTTTGAAAAAAAAAACAATATTTTTCACATTTTTTTTATATGAAATTCTCAAAAAATTGTAAATATCAATTTTTTTTTAACATTTTAGGCCAATTTGTTTTCTGCTACATATTTTTGGTAAAAAAAATCGCAATAAGCGTATTTTGATTGGTTTGCGCAAAAGTTATTGCATTTACTAACTACGGGAAAGATTTATGTCATTTTTATTGTTTTTTTTTTTTCCTAACTAGTAATGTCGGCGATCTGCAATTTTGTTTGCGGGACTGCGACATTGCGGCAGACAGATCGGACCCCTAACTGACATTTTTGACACTTTTGGGGGTACCAGTGACATTACTACAGTAATCAGTGCTATAAATATACACTGTTACTGTAAAAATGACACTGGCAGGGAAGGGGTTAACTTTACTGACGATCAAGGGGTTAAGTGTGTCCCTAGGGGCATGAGGGCGTGGCTTGTGAGATCATCACAGAGACATGCGATCCTATATAGAAGGATCGCATATCCTCTGTGATAATCTAAGGGAGAATGACAGACGGCTGTGTTTAGATCAGTCGCCTGTCTTTCTCCCTCTGCTGCGGGAGATCGCGAGTGGCCGGCGGCCATCAGAACCGCCAGTCACACGCGCTGGCTCCCCAAGGGTACGCCGCTTTGCCCAGCTGCAGCAGAGTGCCGCAGTATATGTACGGTGGGCGGGGTGCAAGTGGTTAAAAAGTGTTCCTTTACGTTTTTTAAACAGTGTGTGTATATATACTGTATATATATATATATATATATATGTATATATATATATATATATATATTGATGCATCTCAATCAGAAAGGTAATTTATTTCAGGAATTACATTTAGAAAGTGAAACTCCTAAATTTTATTTTGATGTGTTACACACAGAGTTATATTTTTCAAGCATTTCTTTCTTTTATTTTGATGATTATGGCTTACAGCTAATGAAAACCCAAAATGTTGTATCTTGAAAAATTTGAATATTATATAAGATCAAGAAAAAAATTATTTTTTATAACAGAAATGATGACTTACTGAAAAGTGTGTCTTTTGGCAGAATGGGCAGGTGCCAAGTCCTGTTGCAAAAATAAATCAGCTTCTCCATAAAGCTGGTCAGCAGAGGGAAGCATGGAGTGCTCTAGAATTTCCTGGTAGAGGGCTACGCTGACTTTCAACTTGATAAAACACAGTGGACCAACACCAGCAGATGACATAGCTCCCCAAATCATCACTAACTGTGGAAAATTTTGCATTTCATTTGGAAATCAAGGTCCCAGAGTCTGGAGGAAGAGTGGAAAGGCACAGAATCTAAGCTGCATGAGGTCCAGTGTGAAGTTTCCACAGTCAGTGATGATTTGGGGAGCCATGTCATCTGCTGGTGCTGGTCCACTGTGTTTTATCTAGTCCAAAGTCAGAGCAACCCTCTAGCAGTGGTGTTACTGAGGGGGGGGGGGCAGAGGGGACCACGGCCCTCCCAACATTATGCTGTGCCCCCCAACAGGATCCCCCTTTCTGCTCTGGGATAGTGGGTCCGTAAGCCCAGATTGCGGGATCCCAACCTGCCATCCCTGAGCTTTACTGTAAAGAACTGAGCCTGCACTAGAGGAAGCAGAGCCAATGCTTTCAGTATAGTCACGGGCGGGGTGATACAAAATGTACTCCACTTGTGACAGTCACAGGAGAGATACAGGAAGCATCAGATCTGCTCTCTACTGCAGCCGCATGCTTCCTCCAGCACCACATTCTGATGGTGTGTCTCAGAGGAACCAGCTGTCCCAGCCAGCAGTACCCACCAGCAGTAGCAGCCTTCAGTACCAGCCAGTAGTACCCAACAGCAGTACCAACCAGCAGTACCCACCAGCAGTACGTACACACCAGCAGTACCAGCCAGCCAATATACACTGTATATTGTCCCAGATATTCTAAAGTCGCATGGCTAAATTGTACTTTTTCTGTGTGGATTACATTTTTGTGAACCTTAGTGTATAATCACTTCTTGTTGCACCCTATTTGAGGCAATAAATACCACATCAAGTGATTATAGTTGCATTCATCAGAGCATAGTTTAATTTTCAACAATTGCTTCTCTCAGTCTCTCAGCTGTTTTCTTTTTGAAATGTACAGTCTCAAATCCTGTAGGATTTCCAAAGGAAGTAGCAAGGGCCATTGCAAACTGTTATCAAGCTCTTCAGGACAGAAAATCATTGTGCCAGCAAAATCCCAGTTACAGCATTGTGTACACTCAAATTCTATTAAAAGAAAAAAAAAAAACATTATTAATTTCTTTTGTTATAGAACTGAAGCAGTCCTGAAAAATAAGACTCAGTGATGAGCTCTGCCAGCATTCTCATGAGACTGTTTTTGTGTGAGTGTCATCTCCACAGCATTGCTTGAACATCACTATAAGAAATATTAATAGGAGCTCAATAACAGACTTACTTCTTTCTGTTGTAAATCCTAATGTTCATTTTACAAAAGTAATATAGTAGTATACTTTTCACTATAGGTACATTTTATTATAGTATAGATTACCCATGCATTATTACTGTTTAACTAATGTTCCCAAATCAACTGTAAATAAATATATTGCATTATGTGTTATGTGTTTTTGATGATTACCTATTGTTTATTTACAATAGAGCTTATTTTATAATGATCCCATGATTTTGCCAAAGTCATTGTTTTCTGTTCATTGATCAAAATATTTTTTGTAAAGATCTTTGACTGGATATATCATATGTATAATAGAGGAGAGAAAGGTTCCTCGTATCCTTTATGTAAAAGATAAGGATGCTTCTGATTTCTTGTTAGCTATAGTGGAAGATTTGAGCACATTACACACTTAGGGTGAATTTGTCTGTGCTCTTCTCAGGTTTATATTCTTTCTCATTTGCCTTCCTTCCCATTCTGTGCCCAGTCCACTCTCTCCCTCTAATCATATTATCAGTAGGGATGATCGAACTTTTCAAAAGTTCGGTTCGGCCAGAACACCCGAACTTCCCGAAAGTTCGGCCCGGATTTCAGAACCCCATTGAAATCAATGGGACCCGAACTTCGGTAATCAAAAAACACAATTTTGAAGCCCTAAAACCCAATAAATGCCCCTAAAAAGTGCCTAGGGTTCTGGGTCATGCCCCAGGGACTATTAATCACACAACAAAAAGTTCTTAAAAATTGTCGTTTTTGATAGAGAGACAATTATTGAAAAAATTATTGAAAAAAAAAAAAAAATGAGATTTCTTTGGATTTAGTGTCTGGGGGGGTCTAAAAAGTGTACCTGTGAAGTTTCAGCTCTGTAGCATGTCCAGAACCAGAAAAAAAGTTTGTTTGTGTTAGAATTAATATAGAACAGGTTAGTAGCTTCGCTACTTTTACACCCGGCTTTTTGTTGCAGGCGTTTTATTGGGCTTCTTTGAGGACATGTTTGGAGTCAGGCATGACATCAGAACTTCTGTGTAGGGGTATATATACAAACACACATGTATGTATATATACACATACACATATATAGGTGTGAAAGTAGCAGAAACCTATGCTTGCGCTAATGAAATAATTAACAGGCATATGGCTTCTCTGCTATAACACCTATATGTGTATATGTGTGTAAATACATATAAGTGTGTGTGTATATATATATATATACCCCTATACAGAAGTTCAGATGTTATGCCTGCCTCCAAAGACCCCCAAAAAATGCCCAAAAAAAACGCCTGCTGCAAAAACACACCTGGCCGTTTTTGTTGCAGGCATTTATAGGGCTTTTTTGAGGACATGTTTGGAGTCAGGCATGACATCTGAACTTCTGTGTAGGGGTATATAAGGTATATAAGGTGACAGGGGAGAAGCCACCATCCTGTTCTGTAAGTGTTCTAAGAGAAACAAACTTTTCTCTATAGCGGTCACCCTGACATGGAAGGGTTTTGTCACCCTGCCATAGCAATCAGAGTCAGTTAACCCTACACTACACCAGGGGCAGATCCAGAGTCTAGTCTCGGGAGGGGCACTGCTAGAAAATAAAGTGTTGCTTACAGAAGTGAATGTAGAACTGTGTTGCTGTAGAACACCTCTCCATCTGGGACTCATGCCCCTACAGCCTTCCTTCATTGGTTTTGCCGAGGTGGCGGAGGCAGGGCCATCCTTAATAGTGATTGGACCCTGGGCAAACAATTTTTAGGGCCCCCACAGCACATTAATATACATACTACAGGAGATGATCAGAGACTGCAGACATAGTACAGGAGATGGACACCCTACATGAGACTGTCAGAGGCTGCGGACACACTCCAGGAGACTGTCAGAGGCGGCGGACACACTCCAGGAGACTGTCAGAGGCTGCGGACACAGTACAGGAGACAGAAATGGGGGACACAGTACAGGAGACAGAGATGGGGGACACAGTACAGGAGACAGAGATGGGGGACACAGTACAGGAGACAGATGGGGGACACAGCACAGGAGACAGAGATGGGGACACAGCACAGGAGACAGAGATGGGGACACAGCACAGGAGACAGAGATGGGGGACACAGCACAGGAGACAGATGGGGGACACAGCACAGGAGACAGAGATGGGGACACAGCACAGGAGACAGAGATGGGGACACAGTACAGGAGACAGAGATGGGGGACACAGTACAGGAGACAGAGATGGGGGACACAGTACAGGAGACAGATGGGGGACACAGCACAGGAGACAGAGATGGGGACACAGCACAGGAGACAGAGATGGGGACACAGCACAGGAGACAGATATGGGGGACACAGCACAGGAGACAGATGGGGGACACAGCACAGGAGACAGAGATGGGGACACAGCACAAGGAGACAGAGATGGGGACACAGCACAGGAGACAGAGATGGGGACACAGCACAGGAGACAGAGATGGGGACACAGCACAGGAGACAGATGGTTGACACAGCACAGGAGACAGATGGGGGACACAGCACAGGAGACAGATGGGGGACACAGTACAGGAGAAAGATGGGGGACACAGCACAGGAGACAGATGGGGGACACAGCACAGGAGACAGAGATGGGGGACACAGCACAGAAGACAGAGATGGGGGACACAGCACAGGAGACAGAGATGGGGGACAAAGCACAGGAGACAGAGATGGGGGACACAGCACAGGAGACAGATGGGGGACACAGAACAGGAGACAGATGGTAGACACACAGGAGACAGATGGGGGACACAGCACAGGAGACAGATGGGGACACAGCACAGGAGACCGAGATGGGGGACACAGTACAGGAGACAGATGGGGGACACAGCACAGGAGACAGATGGGGGACACAGCACAGGAGACAGATGGAGGACACACAGGAGATGGTCAGAGACCTTTCAGAAATGCACAGACTTGCACAGCTCAGGGTTTCAGGTTAGCATTCATGCTGTTTATGGAGGGGAAAACATACCTGGCCATCAGGAACTTTTAGAGGTCCGGGGGCGGGGAATCCACTCATAGCTCTTCTCCTTCTATTCCATCCAGTACACAGGCTGCATGAGGTGGGGGCAGGGCCAGGAGCTCCACTTTGCTGGCTAAGCAATGCAGAAGTCCGGGGGCGGGGCTCTCGGCTCCAATTACAATGGCTCATTACCAAGTGGACAGGCTGAAAGGGGCGGAGTCAGAGCATCAGTGGAGCTCCCGGCCCCACCCTCTCTCTGCTGGCTGCGTAATACAGCGCTGCTTCCTGTGTCCCCAGTGCTGTCTGTGGTGCCATTATCAGAGCACCAATTTGCAGGGAAGCTCCTTTGGATGTCGGGGGGGGCAATTGACCCATTGCCCCCCCCCCCTGGATCTGCCCCTGCACTACACTACGGCCACCTTTACACTTAACACTTTCCCTACAGAAACTAGATTATTAAATCTAACTATAGTGGAAAATAGTACTCTAACTACACTAGATATCCCTTTCCTCACACTAATAATTGCTAAATGACACTTTGAAGCAGAAGTACCAGAACTGATTCCACTCTCTTCAACATCCCTGTATTAAAATGCTAGAGATTTGGCGGGGCTATCTTATATACTGGGGGCGTATTCACTAATGATTGGCCTCTGGACCCCCTAGTCACTCCAATCACATTCCTAGCGTTCTCCTGCCCCCTCAATTGGCTTTTACTGATGGTTTTGGTCCAATCACGGGCTTTTAAAGCCCAGTTCCTGTCCCATTGCATTTTGGTTGGTTCTGGTTGCCAAATTCCGAACTTTTTCAGCAAAAAGTTCGGAATTCAGACGAATTTCGAACAGTCAATGTTCGGGTCGAACCGATGGTCGACCCGAGCCGTTCGATCATCCCTAATTATCAGTTTGTTTCCCCCTCTGATTCTGATGGGCTGATTCCCACCTTTTCTTCTCTTTGATTTGCACTCTCTTCCACACATTTTTCACACGGTCCAGTGTAGTTGTTCCCACATGCAGGTGTTTTTCTTGCTATCCATGCCATCTCATGTAGTTGTGCTCACTCTCCTGCATGCCACCCCCCCCCCCTTTTAATATATGTCCATCTATTTCCACTGCTTTCTTATCCATGATGTAAACCAAACAGGTCAGTAGGGATGAACTTCAGGTAAAACATAAGTTTGACAAAAACCCAGTATGTTTGCATTTTGATGAAATCCCCAAACCAGCCACATTTGGCCAGTTCATCATTACAAATTTCCATCATTTGTTTGTGAAGACACTGGCCATGAATCTGTGATTTCGAGGTAGCACATTAGGAAGTGTAATAACTAGCCTGCAGTTTGGTAACCCCAGAGATAAAAATGATTGAATCAGTAAATGGTTACAAGAAGTTGCTGAAAGATGGTTGCAGTTCCCCTGTAAACAGGTCCTGAGTTCGCCTTGTACACATAAAAAAAAACAAGCAGAAGAGGGCGCCATCATCCAAGCATTAGCTGTTTATTAAAAAATGAAAAGTAATAAAATAATGCACTCACTGCATTAGACACGGAGTAGGTATGTCACAAAATGTAGAATGTGGTAATCTCTGGAGCAACTTTGGTGTGCAAAGATTGGCAGGCAAGCAGCTGGTCTGGCATGCAGACCTTGGTAAGCAAGCAGCTGGAGATATGCAGTGTAAGGCAAGGAAGTGAGAAATTGCTGTCAAGGCTGCAGAGTGGAAAGCAAGCTTAGTGTCGGCTCAGTGGCTTACAGGTAGCGCCACTGGCCCGGGTTTGATCAGCTCAGCTGCGGAGCTCCCTAAGGATGAAATCACAAAAAGTTTTGGTTTGACAAAGGGGCATGTCTTGTGCCCTGAAACACATAGTCACATGCCCTGATGTAGTGAAGTCATCCTCGGGCAACTCCGGAGCTGACAATGAGCTTGCATTCCACTCTGCTACTCATATATCCCAACAAACCCCTTTATGCTCTTGAGGACTGGGATGAGGTCCTGATCCTTTTATCATACAAACATGGTTTATTGCAAAGGGGTGAGGCTTAGTTTAAAGGCATGCAATTTTTATGTGACTGGTTGATTGAGAGTCTCTTTCTCCCTCAATATCCCCTTATAACTACCAATTGGAGCATCCGAGGTTAGAGCATAAGTCGGGGGAATCAAAGACCTACTTTGTGAGCCCTATGTTACCCATTAACTATATGGTAGTTTGGGTCTACAGTATCTGGTGAGCGCTTATTTATTTACCTTTGATGGTGTTGGGATCTGGCAACTACTGTGACCACACATATCACCTTGGATATTTCTTTCACCTTTACACATGGGACTTACTTTTTTGTATTCATCTTTTATCATTTATTTGATCATTTTCAGTGGACTTTGTGGTTTATTCACTGTTTTAGCGATGCACTTTATTTATATTTTCATTGCATTGTACCAATTTTTGTGTCAGTTGTTTCTGTTAGCGGCTTTCCCATTTTGTTTGGTTAGCGCAATATATTACTTTTTTGCACTAGCTAGCTGACATGTTTGTTATTTTTAAACCAAAAAAACCCCCAAGACTTTAATAGCACTTTAACTTATTCAAACTGAAGGCTATTCACCTAACAAAGTAAATCCACAGAAAAAAAAAATCATTGCACAGTGAAAAAAATGACCACATAAAAAAACAAAAATTTCCAGAATGATTCTTTATGAACATGGACATTTTACTAGTGGTTTTAATTTTGAAATAGTCTTTCACCTTAATTCATACTAGAGGCGTAACTGCAACCTTCAGGGCCTGGGTGCAAGAAACCATGAAGGCCTCTGGGGCTCCTTCTCATGTTCTGCAGTGGACCATCTCCTGCCATGTTGAGGCCCCCACATGGTGGTGGAACACCAGGGCCCAGCCACAAGTGCGACCTTTGAAACCCTAATAGTTCTGCCACTGACCTTATTATTACTAGGGGGCATTTTTGAGGATGTAAGGGAGCACTCTGGAAGATATAAGGGAGCACTCTTGAGGTACTAAAACAATACCTCCAGATTGCCCCCTTAATGCCTCCAGAGTGCCCCCTTACATCCACCTGAGTGCCCACTTGGGATCAGTGGTATTGGTGGTGGGAGGGGGGTGGTATCTGTGGTGGTGGTGGTGGTGAAGGAGTTTGGATCCATGGCGGTGGTGGTGAAGGGGGTGGGATCAGTGGCAGTGGTGGTGGTGAGGGAGTGGGATCAGTGGCAGTGGTGGTGATGGTGAGGGGTTTGGATCAGTGGCAGCGGTGGTGGTGAGGAGAGTGGGATCAGTGGCAGCTGTGGTGGTGGTGGTGAGGGGAGTGGGATCAGTGGCAGCTGTGGTAGTGGTGGTGAGGGGGGTGAGGTCAGTGGCAGCGGTGGTGGTGATGAGGGGGGTGGAATCAGTGGCAGCATTGGTGGAGGTGAGGGGGGTGGCAGCAGTGGTGAGGGGGTGGTAGGATCAGTGGCAATTGTGGTAGTGGTGAGGGGGGGTGGGATCAGTGGCAGTGGTGGTGAGGGAGATGGAATCAATGGCAGCATTGGTGGTGAAGGGGGTTGGATCCATGGCGGTGGTGGTGAAGGGGGTTGGATCCATGGCAGCGGGGGTGGTGAGGGGGTTGGATCTGTGGCAGCGGTGGTGGTGAGAGGGGTGGGATCTGTGGCAGCGGTGGTGGTAGTGAGGGGAGTGGGATTAGTGGCAGTGCTGGTGGTGAGGGGGGTGGGATCAGTGGCAGCAGTGGCGGTGAGGGGGTGGGATCTGGGGCAGCAGTGGTGGTGGTGGTGAGGGGGTTGAATCTGTGATGGTGGGGAGGGAGGGTGGGATCTGTGGCAGCGGTGATGGTGGTGAGGGGGGTGGTATCAGTGGCAGCGGTGGTGGTGATGAGGGGGGATGGGGTCAGTGGCAGTGGTGGTGGCAAGGGGAGTGGGATCAGTGGCCGCAGTGGTGTTGGTGAGGGGGTTGGTATCAGTGGCAGCGGTGGTAGTGAGGGGGTGGGATCTGTGGCAGGGGTGGTGGTGAGGGGGTGGGATCTGTGGCAGTGGTGGTGGTGAGGGGGGTGGGATCTGTGGCAGTGGTGATGGTGGTAAGGGGTTGGGATCTGTGGCAGTGGTGGTTGTGGTGAGGGGGTGGGATCAGTGGCAGCGGTGGTGGGGAAGATGGTGGGATCTGTGGCAGTGGTAGTAGTGAAGAGGGTGGAATCCATGACAGTGGTGGTGAAGGGGGTGGGATCAATGGCAGCAGAGGTGTCATCCTCCCCCACCAACACAGTTGAGCCTCTTACTGATCCCACCCCCACTACCACCACAGATCTCATCCCTTTCCCCACCCCATCACCTCTGTCGCAAAGGTGATGGGAGGGATAGGGCTGAGATTTGGGGTGGTGGGATCGGTAAGAGGCAGCACAGGTGGAGGATGGGATCAGTTGCACTGACATCTGGCAGTTAATCACTTAGTCATTCACGTGCCTCCAGGTAGGCCTCTTTGTCATGGAGTCTCCTTGCTCCTCCACCGTCACTCTATTGGTTTTCAGCTGCTCAGCTAACACCTCTCATTCAGCCTTTCAGTGTCTGTCTCCCTACATTGCTTCTCCCAGGAGAGGATAGGCGGGGCAGCACAGTGAAGTGATAGTCACTGATCAGCCTCCACTCAGCGGCCAGCGAGCGGACGCCTCCTACCTCAGCAGTGGAACGAATGAGCAGATGGCCAGGCAACTCACACTGACAGAGCCGGAATAGGCCAGAGGGCCCCTCACAGCGGCAGAACTTGAGAGGAATGGGTGGGTCGGCCCCCGCACAGTGGCGGAACTCCAGGGCCCAGTCACAAGTGCTGCGACCCTGGTAGTTCCGCCACTGATTCATACACTATATTACCAAAAGTAATGGGACGGGCTTAGGAGTGTGTATATGGGAATGTTTGACCATTCTTCCATAAGTGCATTTGTGAGGTCAGGAACTGATGTGGAAGAGAAGGCCTGGCTCGCTGTCTCCACTCTAATTTATCCCAAAGGGGATCTATCGGGTTGAGGTCAGGACTCTGTGTAGACCAGTTAAATTCCTCCATCCCAAACTCGCTCATCCATGTCTTTATGAACCTTGTTTGTGCACTGGTGTGCAGTCATGCTAGAACAGGAAGGGGCCATCCCCAAAGTGTTCCCGCAAAGTTGGGAGAATGAAATTGTCCATAATGTCTTGGTATGCTGACATCTTAAGAGTTTCCTTCACTGGAACCAAGGGGCCAAGCCCAACCCCTAAAAAACATCCCCACACCATAATCCCCCCTCCACCAAATGATTTGGTCCAGTGCACAAAGCAAGGTCCATAAAGACAAGGATGAGTGAGTTTGGGGTGGAGGAACTTGACTGGCCTATAGTCCTGACCTATAGACAAATTAGAGCAGAGACTGGGAGCCAGGGCTTCTCGTCCACATCAGTGCCTGACGTCACAAATGGGCTTCTGGAAGAATGTCAAACATTCCCATAGACACACTCCTAAACCTTGTGGACAGCCTTCCCAGAAGAGTTGAAGCTGTTATAGCTACAAAGGGTGGGTCCACTCAATATTGAACCCTACAGACTAAGCCTGGAATACCATTAAGTTCATGTGCATGTAAAGACAGACATCCCAATACTTTTGGTAATATAGTGTATGTATAACATGGCTTTAAGTGATTGTAAAGGCATACTTAACTGCTCTGTGCAGTGGTATTGCACAGAGCAGCCCTGATCCTCCTCTTCTGGGGTCCCCTGCTGGTGCTACTAGCTCCTCCCTTTCTTTGTTTCCAAAATATTTTATTAAGAATATTCCAAGTAGGAATACAGAGAAAAGAAGAACATAGAAAACCAGAACTTATATGGGCCCAATGGCCTAAAGATATACATGCATACTATAATCGCAAGAGTGGTTTAATATATAACCCGGATGTAGTGACAAAAAGTTGTATAATGTATAATAATGTAATAATGTGCTAAAAGATATAAAGGGGAGTAGCTAAGGTTATATGGTGAGTATGTACGTTGTATCTCAGAGGCCTGCAGGGTCCGATGCTTAAGTCAAGTCCATGTTGAAGTTGACAATGTTGTGGATTGAGCTTGTTTCTTGAGACAAGAGAGATTAGTTAGGGGAATCTCTGTAGGACAATGGATGAAAGTAGTCTTCAGGGTGGCGATTGACACAGAGTGGTATTTACATACATCTAAGGGGGTTTCCAAGGTTGACAGACCTGCTGGCAGCCTTGATTTGATACATTATTTGGTTTGGGGTAGTAACAGGGTGTGATAGAGGGGGTTGTGAGAGGGGAGAGGGGGGGGAAAGAGAAGGGACTGGAGAGAGGAGTAGGAAATGGATGCATTTGCTGTAGGGGATAAGAGTGGAGTAGATCGAAACAGGGGGGTGAGTGCCTCCTACCTGACCCTGTTTTTCAGCCTATCCAACCTTGACTCTCCTCCCTTTCTTAGTGCAACAACTTAGGAAGCCGCATCCTATGAGGGCACACCTGCCAGCTTGCTCCCAAGTTGGGGTGTGTGTGCAACCAGTGTCTTGAAAAAGGACAGATTTAGCTGTGTGTTACTGTATACCTATATCACATCCCCCAGTAGACAGAGGACTGGTATGACCAGAACAGCCTGGGAAAATTTGCAGTGCTTAGTAGAAGCAAAATTGAAAGTTTGGAGAGCACACAGCTCTTAATAAGGAACAAGTTGAAGTCAAGACAGAAGTCATACATTTAATTTATAATACAATATATGGCAAGCTAGTAAAAGGGTTGAGGTAACAAGCCAAAGTGGACAGCATGCTGCCTTCAGGAAAATGGGAGTCACCAAAGTTTATATCATTTATCATAAATCTGCCTATAGGCTTTAATGATTTGGATGCTAGATGTGAGATTAGAGTGTGGATGATTTTCCTGACAAAAAGATCGTAATTCACATGGGGAATGTACATGCATATAAAAATGGAAAAAAGAAATGGATCATTCATCAGACATTCCTGGTCTGACCTTTTATGAGGGAAAACGGGCACAAGAACAAAATTCGCCCACAGCCATCTCCTGTGAAGGGAAGGAAAATGGTTGGAGTTGCACCCCAGAGCAGCTAAATGCAATGTATACTTGGAAGTCAGAAACAGGAGACAGATGATGGGTCTTTGAAACTTTTTTGGAAATAGCATTTAGCGCATTTCTGGGGAACAGGCCTGGCCGGCATATTGGGGTTGATTTATTAACGGTGAATAGGCTGTTCCCTTTCTAATGGCAACTTTTTTTAAGGAGATTTTCCCTAGATCTTAGTGACTGAGTTGAAGTTTTACATTGAACATTTTTGCTTGTCCACAATTGGATGATGGAAGTAAGTAGAGCTTCACCTCATTCGTTAAATTCTGGGACAGATTCCCTTGCACTTTGCAAATTCTTTAGCATATCATATTTTTTGCTGTCCATCAGCTTCCTGATCAGTCAGTGGAGCTAGTGGGAGAGCTGTGGTTATACCCCGCTTTGTGTGTTCTTTTTTAGGTCATGCACACTTACAGTATGTACTCTGAGTAGTGGTTTTAATAAAATTACATACAGTTCAAAACAGAGAACACTGGTTCCTTTTTAATATATTTTGAGCTGCTTTGGGTGGTGAATTCATCTGAGAGAAAGGGGAAAGACCCACATGGAGAGATAGCTGTAGTAAACTGATCCCAGTTTAAAAAAGGGGGAACAATTGTGTCTTAACCTTTACAATTAAAGGCCTATGTTTAAGGTGCACTGCTAATCTGTGTGGTGGTGGTTCCTTTCCTAGCACGTTTTGGAGGTGATCAATCTTATTTGAATTCAAAGATGCTTTAAATTCACTTCAGGACTTTAAGGATTTGTAAGCTACTAGGACATACTGACCAACATGGTTTCAAGGTGGTGGAACTTTCATATGCTCACATGTTGGTGGTGTGTTTGCATATATAACTAAGAACACAATCCAGGACATTTGTTTGAAATACAAACATGTTTATTATACTTTATGTGGTTTATAAAGTTCATACACTGATAACAAGTGATTTCACATGTATTGTCACATTTTGTAAAATTATTTTTCGCTATTTTGTGGTACTTTTTATGTTGGAAAGTTGGAAACTTTATGTGCTGCAGCCACGTTTTTTAGTGTTTGTGTTTGTTAAACCTTATTTGAATGGTAAGCGCTAGGGTTGAGCGGACACCTAGATGTCCGTGTTCGACGGGTTCGGCCGAACTTTAAAAAAAAGTCCGGGTCCGTGTCCCGGACTTTTACCGAACTTTTCCCGGACACCGAACCCCATTGAAGTCAATGGGGACCCGAACTTTAAGGCACTAAAATGGCTCTAAAACACCAAAGGAAAGGGCTAGAGTGCTGCAAATGGCAGCAAAACGTAATTAAGAGCATGGCAAGTGCTCTGCAAACAAATGTGGATAGGGAAATAACTTAAAACAACAAAAAAAAACAGAAAAATAAAACAATGTTCTTCTTCATCTCTGAAGGACGAGGCCCATATGGAGTAGGAGGGAGGTTGAGGTGGTGGTGGATGTGGCGGTGACATAGGCGTGCGCACAGGGTGTGCTGGGTGTGCCTGGGCACACCCTAATCACCTAGGGCACATAGCATTGCCAGTGAGGAGATGGGAAAGATCTCCCTGGGACCTGCTCTGCTCTATTTCTCCTTGCCTACAGGTACATGGCCCCGATACATTACTCTCCCTGCTGGCAAACACATGCATGTGTATTTCAACTTTGGGGTGCACACCTTAATGCAATAGGCCTATGGGCGGTGTAGGTGGAAGCGGCGGTGGAGGAGGACCAGGGCCGGATTAACAGCATCATGGGCTTGGTGCTGAGGATTTTGAAGGGCCTTAAGGGCCGTGCCTTGCCATGCACCCAGAGGAGGAAGGGTGCAGCCATGCATGCCTAATTCAACATGGGATGCTGTCTCTGAAGCCCATAAACACATCCATGCATCGCCAACTGTCCCTCCTTGTCCGGCCTTCACGCTGTGTGGGGAGGTTCTGAGGGTGCTGCCTGGGGAAGCGAGCATAGAAGCCAGACTTCTGTGTTTACAAGTGACAGAAGAGCGGTAACAGTGAATATGGCCAACCCGGGGCCTATATAAAAGGTAGGGGCCTGGAGCTGCAGCTCCAATAGCCCCTACATTAATCTGGCCCTGAGGAGGAGGACGAGGTAGCCAACACTGCTTCTTTTCAAAAATTTTAAATGAGGGTACACCCCAAAAGAGTGAGAAAGAGCAAAAATGGAACAATGGGTGGGTAAGGTCGGTATCCATTGCTATTCTGCATAAGGTACGGAAAAGTCCCGTGGGATCCATGCCTGGTTCATTTTAATGAACGTGAGCTTGTCCACATTGTCTCTGGACAGGCGGCTGCGCTTGTCTGTTATAACGCCCCCAGCCGTGCTAAATACCCGTTCAGATAATACACTGGCTGCAGGGCACGCCAGCACCTCCAAGGCGTAAAGGGCAAGCTCAGGCCATGTGCCCAATTTGGAGACCCAGAAGTTGAAGGGGGCAGACCCGTCATTCACTACATGTAGGCGTGTGCACACATACTGCTCCACCATGTTGGTAAAATGCTGCCTCCTGCTAAGACGTTCCATCTGAGCTGCTGGTGCTGCTGTTTGTTGTGGCGTGCTGACAAAGCTTTTCCACATTTCGGCCATGCTAACCCTGCCTTCTGAGGTGCTGGCGGTGCCCTGGTTGCGTTGGCGACCTCCTCCTCCTCCTCCTCTGCTTTGTGCTTCCACTGTGGCCCCGCTGTCAGATGGGAATGCCAGCAGCATGGCGTCTACCAGCGTGCGCTTGTACTCGCGCATCTTGCGATCGCGCTCCAGTGAGTGAATTAAGGACGGTACGTTGTCCTTGTAACGGGGATCCAGCAGCGTGGCCACCCAGTAATAAGCACAAGTTAGAATGTGGGCAACTCGGCGGTCGTTGTGGAGACACTGCAGCATGTAATCGCTCATGTGTGCCAGGCTGCCCAGAGGCAACGAAAGGCTGTCCTCTGTGGGAGGTGTATCGTCCGTGTCCTCTGTATCCCCCCAGCCACGCACCAGTGATGGCCATGAGCTGGCCTGGGTGCCACCCTGCTGTGAACATGGTTCCATCTCCTCCTCCAGCTCCTCCTCCTCCTCATCCTCCTCATCCTCCAGAACTGTGCCCCTGCTGGACAATTGCGTCCCTGGCGTTTGCGTGTGCAGGAACCCACCCTCGGAGCCCCTTGCGAATGACTGCCCTGAAAGCCTTGGAAATGTTACCTCTTCATCCTCCTCCTCCTCCTCATCCTGTGCCACATCCTCTTCCATCATCGCCCGAATTGTTTTTTCAAGGAGGCATAGAAGTGGGATAGTTAAGCTGAGAACGGCGTCATTGCCACTGGCCATGTTGGTGGAGTACTCAAAACAGCGCAACAAGGCACACAGGTCTCGCATGGAGGCCCAGTTAAATTAAATAGCGGAATAGAAAATATGATCCAAAAAAAGTGTATGTATATCACACGTACACAACCACACTGGGCCCCAATTACTATTGTTTGTACCCCTAAAAGGCTAGATGAGGAGTAGGGGGAGTATGGAACAGGCAGCACCCTCAAACCTTCAGAAGTATGAGATGAACCCCAACAACTTGGAAAGGTGGATCTCTCTCACACGTACCAACACAGACTATCCCCCAATTTAACTGATCCCCAAAGGTTTTTGATTAAATAGCGGAATAGAAAATATGATCCAAAAAAAGTGTATGTATATCACACGTACACAACCACACTAGGCCCCAATTACTATTGTTTGTACCCCTAAAAGGCTAGATGAGGAGTAGGGGGGGTATGGAACAGGCAGCACCCTCAAACCTTCAGAAGTATGAGATGAACCCCAACAACTTGGAAAGGTGGATCTCTCTCACACGTACCAACACAGACTATCCCCCAATTTAACTGATCCCCAAAGGTTTTTGATTAAATAGCGGAATAGAAAATATGATCCAAAAAAAGTGTATGTATATCACACGTACACAACCACACTAGGCCCCAATTACTATTGTTTGTACCCCTAAAAGGCTAGATGAGGAGTAGGGGGGGTATGGAACAGGCAGCACCCTCAAACCTTCAGAAGTATGAGATGAACCCCAAAAACTTGGAAAGGTGGATCTCTCTCACACGTACCAACACAGACTATCCCCCAATTTAACTGATCCCCAAAGGTTTTTGATTAAATAGCGGAATAGAAAATATGATCCAAAAAAAGTGTATGTATATCACACGTACACAACCACACTAGGCCCCAATTACTATTGTTTGTACCCCTAAAAGGCTAGGAGTAGGGGGAGTATGGAACAGGCAGCACCCTCAAACCTTCAGAAGTATGAGATGAACCCCAACAACTTGGAAAGGTGGATCTCTCTCACACGTACCAACACAGACTATCCCCCAATTTAACTGATCCCCAAAGGTTTTTGATTAAATAGCGGAATAGAAAATATGATCCAAAAAAAGTGTATGTATATCACACGTACACAACCACACTGGGCCCCAATTACTATTGTTTGTACCCCTAAAAGGCTAGATGAGGAGTAGGGGGAGTATGGAACAGGCAGCACCCTCAAACCTTCAGAAGTATGAGATGAACCCCAACAACTTGGAAAGGTGGATCTCTCTCACACGTACCAACACAGACTATCCCCCAATTTAACTGATCCCCAAAGGTTTTTGATTAAATAGCGGAATAGAAAATATGATCCAAAAAAAGTGTATGTATATCACACGTACACAACCACACTAGGCCCCAATTACTATTGTTTGTACCCCTAAAAGGCTAGATGAGGAGTAGGGGGAGTATGGAACAGGCAGCACCCTCAAACCTTCAGAAGTATGAGATGAACCCCAACAACTTGGAAAGGTGGATCTCTCTCACACGTACCAACACAGACTATCCCCCAATTTAACTGATCCCCAAAGGTTTTTGATTAAATAGCGGAATAGAAAATATGATCCAAAAAAAGTGTATGTATATCACACGTACACAACCACACTAGGCCCCAATTACTATTGTTTGTACCCCTAAAAGGCTAGGTGAGGAGTAGGGGGGGTATGGAACAGGCAGCACCCTCAAACCTTCAGAAGTATGAGATGAACCCCAACAACTTGGAAAGGTGGATCTCTCTCACACGTACCAACACAGACTATCCCCCAATTTAACTGATCCCCAAAGGTTTTTGATTAAATAGCGGAATAGAAAATATGATCCAAAAAAAGTGTATGTATATCACACGTACACAACCACACTGGGCCCCAATTACTATTGTTTGTACCCCTAAAAGGCTAGGAGTAGGGGGAGTATGGAACAGGCAGCACCCTCAAACCTTCAGAAGTATGAGATGAACCCCAACAACTTGGAAAGGTGGATCTCTCTCACACGTACCAACACAGACTATCCCCCAATTTAACTGATCCCCAAAGGTTTTTGATTAAATAGCGGAATAGAAAATATGATCCAAAAAAAGTGTATGTATATCACACGTACACAACCACACTGGGCCCCAATTACTATTGTTTGTACCCCTAAAAGGCTAGGAGTAGGGGGAGTATGGAACAGGCAGCACCCTCAAACCTTCAGAAGTATGAGATGAACCCCAACAACTTGGAAAGGTGGATCTCTCTCACACGTACCAACACAGACTATCCCCCAATTTAACTGATCCCCAAAGGTTTTTGATTAAATAGCGGAATAGAAAATATGATCCAAAAAAAGTGTATGTATATCACACGTACACAACCACACTAGGCCCCAATTACTATTGTTTGTACCCCTAAAAGGCTAGATGAGGAGTAGGGGGGGTATGGAACAGGCAGCACCCTCAAACCTTCAGAAGTATGAGATGAACCCCAACAACTTGGAAAGGTGGATCTCTCTCACACGTACCAACACAGACTATCCCCCAATTTAACTGATCCCCAAAGGTTTTTGATTAAATAGCGGAATAGAAAATATGATCCAAAAAAAGTGTATGTATATCACACGTACACAACCACACTGGGCCCCAATTACTATTGTTTGTACCCCTAAAAGGCTAGATGAGGAGTAGGGGGAGTATGGAACAGGCAGCACCCTCAAACCTTCAGAAGTATGAGATGAACCCCAACAACTTGGAAAGGTGGATCTCTCTCACACGTACCAACACAGACTATCCCCCAATTTAACTGATCCCCAAAGGTTTTTGATTAAATAGCGGAATAGAAAATATGATCCAAAAAAAGTGTATGTATATCACACGTACACAACCACACTAGGCCCCAATTACTATTGTTTGTACCCCTAAAAGGCTAGATGAGGAGTAGGGGGGGTATGGAACAGGCAGCACCCTCAAACCTTCAGAAGTATGAGATGAACCCCAACAACTTGGAAAGGTGGATCTCTCTCACACGTACCAACACAGACTATCCCCCAATTTAACTGATCCCCAAAGGTTTTTGATTAAATAGCGGAATAGAAAATATGATCCAAAAAAAGTGTATGTATATCACACGTACACAACCACACTAGGCCCCAATTACTATTGTTTGTACCCCTAAAAGGCTAGATGAGGAGTAGGGGGGGTATGGAACAGGCAGCACCCTCAAACCTTCAGAAGTATGAGATGAACCCCAAAAACTTGGAAAGGTGGATCTCTCTCACACGTACCAACACAGACTATCCCCCAATTTAACTGATCCCCAAAGGTTTTTGATTAAATAGCGGAATAGAAAATATGATCCAAAAAAAGTGTATGTATATCACACGTACACAACCACACTAGGCCCCAATTACTATTGTTTGTACCCCTAAAAGGCTAGGAGTAGGGGGAGTATGGAACAGGCAGCACCCTCAAACCTTCAGAAGTATGAGATGAACCCCAACAACTTGGAAAGGTGGATCTCTCTCACACGTACCAACACAGACTATCCCCCAATTTAACTGATCCCCAAAGGTTTTTGATTAAATAGCGGAATAGAAAATATGATCCAAAAAAAGTGTATGTATATCACACGTACACAACCACACTGGGCCCCAATTACTATTGTTTGTACCCCTAAAAGGCTAGATGAGGAGTAGGGGGAGTATGGAACAGGCAGCACCCTCAAACCTTCAGAAGTATGAGATGAACCCCAACAACTTGGAAAGGTGGATCTCTCTCACACGTACCAACACAGACTATCCCCCAATTTAACTGATCCCCAAAGGTTTTTGATTAAATAGCGGAATAGAAAATATGATCCAAAAAAAGTGTATGTATATCACACGTACACAACCACACTAGGCCCCAATTACTATTGTTTGTACCCCTAAAAGGCTAGATGAGGAGTAGGGGGAGTATGGAACAGGCAGCACCCTCAAACCTTCAGAAGTATGAGATGAACCCCAACAACTTGGAAAGGTGGATCTCTCTCACACGTACCAACACAGACTATCCCCCAATTTAACTGATCCCCAAAGGTTTTTGATTAAATAGCGGAATAGAAAATATGATCCAAAAAAAGTGTATGTATATCACACGTACACAACCACACTAGGCCCCAATTACTATTGTTTGTACCCCTAAAAGGCTAGGTGAGGAGTAGGGGGGGTATGGAACAGGCAGCACCCTCAAACCTTCAGAAGTATGAGATGAACCCCAACAACTTGGAAAGGTGGATCTCTCTCACACGTACCAACACAGACTATCCCCCAATTTAACTGATCCCCAAAGGTTTTTGATTAAATAGCGGAATAGAAAATATGATCCAAAAAAAGTGTATGTATATCACACGTACACAACCACACTGGGCCCCAATTACTATTGTTTGTACCCCTAAAAGGCTAGGAGTAGGGGGAGTATGGAACAGGCAGCACCCTCAAACCTTCAGAAGTATGAGATGAACCCCAACAACTTGGAAAGGTGGATCTCTCTCACACGTACCAACACAGACTATCCCCCAATTTAACTGATCCCCAAAGGTTTTTGATTAAATAGCGGAATAGAAAATATGATCCAAAAAAAGTGTATGTATATCACACGTACACAACCACACTGGGCCCCAATTACTATTGTTTGTACCCCTAAAAGGCTAGGAGTAGGGGGAGTATGGAACAGGCAGCACCCTCAAACCTTCAGAAGTATGAGATGAACCCCAACAACTTGGAAAGGTGGATCTCTCTCACACGTACCAACACAGACTATCCCCCAATTTAACTGATCCCCAAAGGTTTTTGATTAAATAGTGGAATAGAAAATATGATCCAAAAAAAGTGTATGTATATCACACGTACACAACCACACTAGGCCCCAATTACTATTGTTTGTACCCCTAAAAGGCTAGATGAGGAGTAGGGGGAGTATGGAACAGGCAGCACCCTCAAACCTTCAGAAGTATGAGATGAACCCCAACAACTTGGAAAGGTGGATCTCTCTCACACGTACCAACACAGACTATCCCCCAATTTAACTGATCCCCAAAGGTTTTTGATTAAATAGCGGAATAGAAAATATGATCCAAAAAAAGTGTATGTATATCACACGTACACAACCACACTAGGCCCCAATTACTATTGTTTGTACCCCTAAAAGGCTAGATGAGGAGTAGGGGGGGTATGGAACAGGCAGCACCCTCAAACCTTCAGAAGTATGAGATGAACCCCAACAACTTGGAAAGGTGGATCTCTCTCACACGTACCAACACAGACTATCCCCCAATTTAACTGATCCCCAAAGGTTTTTGATTAAATAGCGGAATAGAAAATATGATCCAAAAAAAGTGTATGTATATCACACGTACACAACCACACTGGGCCCCAATTACTATTGTTTGTACCCCTAAAAGGCTAGATGAGGAGTAGGGGGAGTATGGAACAGGCAGCACCCTCAAACCTTCAGAAGTATGAGATGAACCCCAACAACTTGGAAAGGTGGATCTCTCTCACACGTACCAACACAGACTATCCCCCAATTTAACTGATCCCCAAAGGTTTTTGATTAAATAGCGGAATAGAAAATATGATCCAAAAAAAGTGTATGTATATCACACGTACACAACCACACTAGGCCCCAATTACTATTGTTTGTACCCCTAAAAGGCTAGATGAGGAGTAGGGGGGGTATGGAACAGGCAGCACCCTCAAACCTTCAGAAGTATGAGATGAACCCCAACAACTTGGAAAGGTGGATCTCTCTCACACGTACCAACACAGACTATCCCCCAATTTAACTGATCCCCAAAGGTTTTTGATTAAATAGCGGAATAGAAAATATGATCCAAAAAAAGTGTATGTATATCACACGTACACAACCACACTAGGCCCCAATTACTATTGTTTGTACCCCTAAAAGGCTAGATGAGGAGTAGGGGGGGTATGGAACAGGCAGCACCCTCAAACCTTCAGAAGTATGAGATGAACCCCAAAAACTTGGAAAGGTGGATCTCTCTCACACGTACCAACACAGACTATCCCCCAATTTAACTGATCCCCAAAGGTTTTTGATTAAATAGCGGAATAGAAAATATGATCCAAAAAAAGTGTATGTATATCACACGTACACAACCACACTAGGCCCCAATTACTATTGTTTGTACCCCTAAAAGGCTAGGAGTAGGGGGAGTATGGAACAGGCAGCACCCTCAAACCTTCAGAAGTATGAGATGAACCCCAACAACTTGGAAAGGTGGATCTCTCTCACACGTACCAACACAGACTATCCCCCAATTTAACTGATCCCCAAAGGTTTTTGATTAAATAGCGGAATAGAAAATATGATCCAAAAAAAGTGTATGTATATCACACGTACACAACCACACTGGGCCCCAATTACTATTGTTTGTACCCCTAAAAGGCTAGATGAGGAGTAGGGGGAGTATGGAACAGGCAGCACCCTCAAACCTTCAGAAGTATGAGATGAACCCCAACAACTTGGAAAGGTGGATCTCTCTCACACGTACCAACACAGACTATCCCCCAATTTAACTGATCCCCAAAGGTTTTTGATTAAATAGCGGAATAGAAAATATGATCCAAAAAAAGTGTATGTATATCACACGTACACAACCACACTAGGCCCCAATTACTATTGTTTGTACCCCTAAAAGGCTAGATGAGGAGTAGGGGGAGTATGGAACAGGCAGCACCCTCAAACCTTCAGAAGTATGAGATGAACCCCAACAACTTGGAAAGGTGGATCTCTCTCACACGTACCAACACAGACTATCCCCCAATTTAACTGATCCCCAAAGGTTTTTGATTAAATAGCGGAATAGAAAATATGATCCAAAAAAAGTGTATGTATATCACACGTACACAACCACACTAGGCCCCAATTACTATTGTTTGTACCCCTAAAAGGCTAGGTGAGGAGTAGGGGGGGTATGGAACAGGCAGCACCCTCAAACCTTCAGAAGTATGAGATGAACCCCAACAACTTGGAAAGGTGGATCTCTCTCACACGTACCAACACAGACTATCCCCCAATTTAACTGATCCCCAAAGGTTTTTGATTAAATAGCGGAATAGAAAATATGATCCAAAAAAAGTGTATGTATATCACACGTACACAACCACACTGGGCCCCAATTACTATTGTTTGTACCCCTAAAAGGCTAGGAGTAGGGGGAGTATGGAACAGGCAGCACCCTCAAACCTTCAGAAGTATGAGATGAACCCCAACAACTTGGAAAGGTGGATCTCTCTCACACGTACCAACACAGACTATCCCCCAATTTAACTGATCCCCAAAGGTTTTTGATTAAATAGCGGAATAGAAAATATGATCCAAAAAAAGTGTATGTATATCACACGTACACAACCACACTGGGCCCCAATTACTATTGTTTGTACCCCTAAAAGGCTAGGAGTAGGGGGAGTATGGAACAGGCAGCACCCTCAAACCTTCAGAAGTATGAGATGAACCCCAACAACTTGGAAAGGTGGATCTCTCTCACACGTACCAACACAGACTATCCCCCAATTTAACTGATCCCCAAAGGTTTTTGATTAAATAGCGGAATAGAAAATATGATCCAAAAAAAGTGTATGTATATCACACGTACACAACCACACTAGGCCCCAATTACTATTGTTTGTACCCCTAAAAGGCTAGATGAGGAGTAGGGGGAGTATGGAACAGGCAGCACCCTCAAACCTTCAGAAGTATGAGATGAACCCCAACAACTTGGAAAGGTGGATCTCTCTCACACGTACCAACACAGACTATCCCCCAATTTAACTGATCCCCAAAGGTTTTTGATTAAATAGCGGAATAGAAAATATGATCCAAAAAAAGTGTATGTATATCACACGTACACAACCACACTAGGCCCCAATTACTATTGTTTGTACCCCTAAAAGGCTAGATGAGGAGTAGGGGGGGTATGGAACAGGCAGCACCCTCAAACCTTCAGAAGTATGAGATGAACCCCAACAACTTGGAAAGGTGGATCTCTCTCACACGTACCAACACAGACTATCCCCCAATTTAACTGATCCCCAAAGGTTTTTGATTAAATAGCGGAATAGAAAATATGATCCAAAAAAAGTGTATGTATATCACACGTACACAACCACACTAGGCCCCAATTACTATTGTTTGTACCCCTAAAAGACTAGATGAGGAGTAGGGGGGGTATGGAACAGGCAGCACCCTCAAATCTTCAGAAGTATGAGATGAACCCCAAAAACTTGGAAAGGTGGATCTCTCTCACACGTACCAACACAGACTATCCCCCAATTTAACTGATCCCCAAAGGTTTTTGATTAAATAGCGGAATAGAAAATATGATCCAAAAAAAGTGTATGTATATCACACGTACACAACCACACTAGGCCCCAATTACTATTGTTTGTACCCCTAAAAGGCTAGATGAGGAGTAGGGGGGGTATGGAACAGGCAGCACCCTCAAACCTTCAGAAGTATGAGATGAACCCCAACAACTTGGAAAGGTGGATCTCTCTCACACGTACCAACACAGACTATCCCCCAATTTAACTGATCCCCAAAGGTTTTTGATTAAATAGCGGAATAGAAAATATGATCCAAAAAAAGTGTATGTATATCACACGTACACAACCACACTAGGCCCCAATTACTATTGTTTGTACCCCTAAAAGGCTAGATGAGGAGTAGGGGGGGTATGGAACAGGCAGCACCCTCAAACCTTCAGAAGTATGAGATGAACCCCAACAACTTGGAAAGGTGGATCTCTCTCACACGTACCAACACAGACTATCCCCCAATTTAACTGATCCCCAAAGGTTTTTGATTAAATAGCGGAATAGAAAATATGATCCAAAAAAAGTGTATGTATATCACACGTACACAACCACACTGGGCCCCAATTACTATTGTTTGTACCCCTAAAAGGCTAGATGAGGAGTAGGGGGAGTATGGAACAGGCAGCACCCTCAAACCTTCAGAAGTATGAGATGAACCCCAACAACTTGGAAAGGTGGATCTCTCTCACACGTACCAACACAGACTATCCCCCAATTTAACTGATCCCCAAAGGTTTTTGATTAAATAGCGGAATAGAAAATATGATCCAAAAAAAGTGTATGTATATCACACGTACACAACCACACTAGGCCCCAATTACTATTGTTTGTACCCCTAAAAGGCTAGGAGTAGGGGGAGTATGGAACAGGCAGCACCCTCAAACCTTCAGAAGTATGAGATGAACCCCAACAACTTGGAAAGGTGGATCTCTCTCACACGTACCAACACAGACTATCCCCCAATTTAACTGATCCCCAAAGGTTTTTGATTAAATAGCGGAATAGAAAATATGATCCAAAAAAAGTGTATGTATATCACACGTACACAACCACACTAGGCCCCAATTACTATTGTTTGTACCCCTAAAAGGCTAGGAGTAGGGGGAGTATGGAACAGGCAGCACCCTCAAACCTTCAGAAGTATGAGATGAACCCCAACAACTTGGAAAGGTGGATCTCTCTCACACGTACCAACACAGACTATCCCCCAATTTAACTGATCCCCAAAGGTTTTTGATTAAATAGCGGAATAGAAAATATGATCCAAAAAAAGTGTATGTATATCACACGTACACAACCACACTAGGCCCCAATTACTATTGTTTGTACCCCTAAAAGGCTAGGAGTAGGGGGAGTATGGAACAGGCAGCACCCTCAAACCTTCAGAAGTATGAGATGAACCCCAACAACTTGGAAAGGTGGATCTCTCTCACACGTACCAACACAGACTATCCCCCAATTTAACTGATCCCCAAAGGTTTTTGATTAAATAGCGGAATAGAAAATATGATCCAAAAAAAGTGTATGTATATCACACGTACACAACCACACTAGGCCCCAATTACTATTGTTTGTACCCCTAAAAGGCTAGATGAGGAGTAGGGGGAGTATGGAACAGGCAGCACCCTCAAACCTTCAGAAGTATGAGATGAACCCCAACAACTTGGAAAGGTGGATCTCTCTCACACGTACCAACACAGACTATCCCCCAATTTAACTGATCCCCAAAGGTTTTTGATTAAATAGAGGAATAGAAAATATGATCCAAAAAAAGTGTATGTATATCACACGTACACAACCACACTAGGCCCCAATTACTATTGTTTGTACCCCTAAAAGGCTAGATGAGGAGTAGGGGGGGTATGGAACAGGCAGCACCCTCAAACCTTCAGAAGTATGAGATGAACCCCAACAACTTGGAAAGGTGGATC
This sequence comes from Pelophylax lessonae, assembly GCF_965119305.1. Taxonomy (NCBI): domain Eukaryota; kingdom Metazoa; phylum Chordata; class Amphibia; order Anura; family Ranidae; genus Pelophylax; species Pelophylax lessonae. Next base: position 342,942,687 of record NC_138770.1, read on the forward strand.
TCTCTCACACGTACCAACACAGACTATCCCCCAATTTAACTGATCCCCAAAGGTTTTTGATTAAATAGCGGAATAGAAAATATGATCCAAAAAAAGTGTATGTATATCACACGTACACAACCACACTAGGCCCCAATTACTATTGTTTGTACCCCTAAAAGGCTAGGAGTAGGGGGAGTATGGAACAGGCAGCACCCTCAAACCTTCAGAAGTATGAGATGAACCCCAACAACTTGGAAAGGTGGATCTCTCTCACACGTACCAACACAGACTATCCCCCAATTTAACTGATCCCCAAAGGTTTTTGATTAAATAGCGGAATAGAAAATATGATCCAAAAAAAGTGTATGTATATCACACGTACACAACCACACTAGGCCCCAATTACTATTGTTTGTACCCCTAAAAGGCTAGGAGTAGGGGGAGTATGGAACAGGCAGCACCCTCAAACCTTCAGAAGTATGAGATGAACCCCAACAACTTGGAAAGGTGGATCTCTCTCACACGTACCAACACAGACTATCCCCCAATTTAACTGATCCCCAAAGGTTTTTGATTAAATAGCGGAATAGAAAATATGATCCAAAAAAAGTGTATGTATATCACACGTACACAACCACACTAGGCCCCAATTACTATTGTTTGTACCCCTAAAAGGCTAGATGAGGAGTAGGGGGAGTATGGAACAGGCAGCACCCTCAAACCTTCAGAAGTATGAGATGAACCCCAACAACTTGGAAAGGTGGATCTCTCTCACACGTACCAACACAGACTATCCCCCAATTTAACTGATCCCCAAAGGTTTTTGATTAAATAGCGGAATAGAAAATATGATCCAAAAAAAGTGTATGTATATCACACGTACACAACCACACTAGGCCCCAATTACTATTGTTTGTACCCCTAAAAGGCTAGATGAGGAGTAGGGGGGGTATGGAACAGGCAGCACCCTCAAACCTTCAGAAGTATGAGATGAACCCCAACAACTTGGAAAGGTGGATCTCTCTCACACGTACCAACACAGACTATCCCCCAATTTAACTGATCCCCAAAGGTTTTTGATTAAATAGCGGAATAGAAAATATGATCCAAAAAAAGTGTATGTATATCACACGTACACAACCACACTAGGCCCCAATTACTATTGTTTGTACCCCTAAAAGGCTAGATGAGGAGTAGGGGGGGTATGGAACAGGCAGCACCCTCAAACCTTCAGAAGTATGAGATGAACCCCAACAACTTGGAAAGGTGGATCTCTCTCACACGTACCAACACAGACTATCCCCCAATTTAACTGATCCCCAAAGGTTTTTGATTAAATAGCGGAATAGAAAATATGATCCAAAAAAAGTGTATGTATATCACACGTACACAACCACACTAGGCCCCAATTACTATTGTTTGTACCCCTAAAAGGCTAGATGAGGAGTAGGGGGGGTATGGAACAGGCAGCACCCTCAAATCTTCAGAAGTATGAGATGAACCCCAAAAACTTGGAAAGGTGGATCTCTCTCACACGTACCAACACAGACTATCCCCCAATTTAACTGATCCCCAAAGGTTTTTGATTAAATAGCGGAATAGAAAATATGATCCAAAAAAAGTGTATGTATATCACACGTACACAACCACACTAGGCCCCAATTACTATTGTTTGTACCCCTAAAAGGCTAGATGAGGAGTAGGGGGGGTATGGAACAGGCAGCACCCTCAAACCTTCAGAAGTATGAGATGAACCCCAACAACTTGGAAAGGTGGATCTCTCTCACACGTACCAACACAGACTATCCCCCAATTTAACTGATCCCCAAAGGTTTTTGATTAAATAGCGGAATAGAAAATATGATCCAAAAAAAGTGTATGTATATCACACGTACACAACCACACTAGGCCCCAATTACTATTGTTTGTACCCCTAAAAGGCTAGATGAGGAGTAGGGGGGGTATGGAACAGGCAGCACCCTCAAACCTTCAGAAGTATGAGATGAACCCCAACAACTTGGAAAGGTGGATCTCTCTCACACGTACCAACACAGACTATCCCCCAATTTAACTGATCCCCAAAGGTTTTTGATTAAATAGCGGAATAGAAAATATGATCCAAAAAAAGTGTATGTATATCACACGTACACAACCACACTGGGCCCCAATTACTATTGTTTGTACCCCTAAAAGGCTAGATGAGGAGTAGGGGGAGTATGGAACAGGCAGCACCCTCAAACCTTCAGAAGTATGAGATGAACCCCAACAACTTGGAAAGGTGGATCTCTCTCACACGTACCAACACAGACTATCCCCCAATTTAACTGATCCCCAAAGGTTTTTGATTAAATAGCGGAATAGAAAATATGATCCAAAAAAAGTGTATGTATATCACACGTACACAACCACACTAGGCCCCAATTACTATTGTTTGTACCCCTAAAAGGCTAGGAGTAGGGGGAGTATGGAACAGGCAGCACCCTCAAACCTTCAGAAGTATGAGATGAACCCCAACAACTTGGAAAGGTGGATCTCTCTCACACGTACCAACACAGACTATCCCCCAATTTAACTGATCCCCAAAGGTTTTTGATTAAATAGCGGAATAGAAAATATGATCCAAAAAAAGTGTATGTATATCACACGTACACAACCACACTAGGCCCCAATTACTATTGTTTGTACCCCTAAAAGGCTAGGAGTAGGGGGAGTATGGAACAGGCAGCACCCTCAAACCTTCAGAAGTATGAGATGAACCCCAACAACTTGGAAAGGTGGATCTCTCTCACACGTACCAACACAGACTATTCCCCAATTTAACTGATCCCCAAAGGTTTTTGATTAAATAGCGGAATAGAAAATATGATCCAAAAAAAGTGTATGTATATCACACGTACACAACCACACTAGGCCCCAATTACTATTGTTTGTACCCCTAAAAGGCTAGGAGTAGGGGGAGTATGGAACAGGCAGCACCCTCAAACCTTCAGAAGTATGAGATGAACCCCAACAACTTGGAAAGGTGGATCTCTCTCACACGTACCAACACAGACTATCCCCCAATTTAACTGATCCCCAAAGGTTTTTGATTAAATAGCGGAATAGAAAATATGATCCAAAAAAAGTGTATGTATATCACACGTACACAACCACACTAGGCCCCAATTACTATTGTTTGTACCCCTAAAAGGCTAGATGAGGAGTAGGGGGAGTATGGAACAGGCAGCACCCTCAAACCTTCAGAAGTATGAGATGAACCCCAACAACTTGGAAAGGTGGATCTCTCTCACACGTACCAACACAGACTATCCCCCAATTTAACTGATCCCCAAAGGTTTTTGATTAAATAGCGGAATAGAAAATATGATCCAAAAAAAGTGTATGTATATCACACGTACACAACCACACTAGGCCCCAATTACTATTGTTTGTACCCCTAAAAGGCTAGATGAGGAGTAGGGGGGGTATGGAACAGGCAGCACCCTCAAACCTTCAGAAGTATGAGATGAACCCCAACAACTTGGAAAGGTGGATCTCTCTCACACGTACCAACACAGACTATCCCCCAATTTAACTGATCCCCAAAGGTTTTTGATTAAATAGCGGAATAGAAAATATGATCCAAAAAAAGTGTATGTATATCACACGTACACAACCACACTAGGCCCCAATTACTATTGTTTGTACCCCTAAAAGGCTAGGAGTAGGGGGAGTATGGAACAGGCAGCACCCTCAAACCTTCAGAAGTATGAGATGAACCCCAACAACTTGGAAAGGTGGATCTCTCTCACACGTACCAACACAGACTATCCCCCAATTTAACTGATCCCCAAAGGTTTTTGATTAAATAGCGGAATAGAAAATATGATCCAAAAAAAGTGTATGTATATCACACGTACACAACCACACTAGGCCCCAATTACTATTGTTTGTACCCCTAAAAGGCTAGATGAGGAGTAGGGGGAGTATGGAACAGGCAGCACCCTCAAATCTTCAGAAGTATGAGATTGTGTTCACTGTACCCCACAAAGATTGAGTTCACTGCACCCCACAATGATTGTGTTCACTGCACCCCACAAAGATTGTGTTCACTGCACCTCACAAAGATTGTGTTCACTGTACCCCCCAAAGATTGTGTTCACTGCACCCCACAAAGATTCTGTTCACTGTACCCCACAAAGATTGTGTTCACTGCACCCTAAAAGGATGTTGTTCACTGCACCCCACAAAGATTGTGTTCACTGCACCCTAAAAGGATGTTGTTCACTGCACCCCAAAAAGATTGTGTTCACTGTACCCCCCCAAAGATTGTGTTCACTGCACCCCACAAAGATTGTGTTCACTGCACCCCAAAAAGATTGTGTTCACTGTACCCCCCAAAGATTGTGTTCACTGCACCCCAAAAAGATTGTGTTCACTGTACCCCCCAAAGATTGTGTTCACTGCACCCCACAAAGATTCTGTTCACTGTACCCCACAAAGATTGTGTTCACTGCACCCCAAAAAGATTGTGTTCACTGTACCCCCCCAAAGATTGTGTTCACTGCACCCCACAAAGATTCTGTTCACTGCACCCCACAAAGGATTTTGTTCACTGCACCCCAAAAAGATTGTGTTCACTGCACCCCAAAAAGGATTTTGATCACTGCACCCCAAAAAGGATGTTGTTCACTGCACCCCAAAAATGATTTTGTTCACTCCACCCCAAAAAGATTGTGTTCACTGCACCCCACAAAGATTGTGTTCACTGCACCCCAAAAAGATTGTGTTCACTGTACCCCCCAAAGATTGTGTTCACTGCACCCCACAAAGATTCTGTTCACTGTACCCCACAAAGATTGTGTTCACTGCACCCCAAAAAGATTGTGTTCACTGCACCCCAAAAAGGATGTTGTTCACTGCACCCCAAAAAGGATGTTGTTCACTCCACCCCAAAAAGATTGTGTTCACTGCACCCCACAAAGATTGTGTTCACTGCACCCCAAAAAGATTGTGTTCACTGCACCCCAAAAATGATTTTGTTCACTGCACCCCAAAAAGGATTTTGTTCACTGCACCCCAAAAAGGATGTTGTTCACTCCACCCCAAAAAGATTGTGTTCACTGCACCCCAAAAAGATTGTGTTCACTGCACCCCACAAAGGATTTTGTTCACTGCACCCCAAAAAGATTGTGTTCACTGCACCCCAAAAAGGATGTTGTTCACTGCACCCCAAAAAGGATTTTGTTCACTGCACCCCAAAAAGATTGTGTTCACTGCACCCCACAAAGGATTTTGTTCACTGCACCCCACAAAGATTGTGTTCACTGCACACCAAAAAGGATTGTGTTCACTGCACCCCAAAAAGATTTTGTTCACTGCACCCCAAAAAGATTGTGTTCACTGCAGCCCAAAAAGATTGTGTTCACTGCAGCCCAAAAAGATTGTGTTCACTGCAGCCCAAAAAGATTGTGTTCACTGCAGCCCAAAAAGATTGTGTTCACTGCAGCTCACACACAGAAAAATGGATGTGGATCACTGACACCTGCCTATCTCCAATCCCACACCACACAGCAATATCGATTGTAGTTTGTAGAACACAGTTTCCCTAAAATTCAGCAGACTCTGTCCCTAACAGGATTGAGAAGAGATCGTAGATCAGGATTGAGTGCAGATTCACCCCACCCCCCACACAGCAATATCGATTGTAGTTTGTAGAAGACACTGACCCTATAATTCAGCAGACTCTATCCCTAAAATGCCTACAACTCGCCCTGCCTAAACACTCCGACCTGTCCCTCAATTCTATCCGGACACAAATGGTTTTTTCCTGCCTATCTTTCCCTAATCAGCAGCCAGCACATTGATGTGTGCTCTGTCCCTTAGCTAAGCAGCAGAATGACGCTGCTGCGGCGGCTGCCTCGAACTTATAAAGACTTGGTCACATGCTTCAGACGGCCAATCACAGCTACTAAGACATTTGCAGGCATGGCTGGGATGGCTTAAGGCACACCAGTTAAACGATTGTTGATTGGCTGTTGAAAGCCCGCCATGAAAAGAGCGCCAAAGCATGCAAAACCCGGAAATAAAACGACCGAACACGGATTTTTACCCGAACATACAGTAAAGTGTCCGTGTCCGTGTTCGGGTAAAAAAAATCCAATTATTCGGTACGAACACGAATAATACAGTCCGTGTTCGCTCAACACTAGTAAGCGCGTGTTTTGTATTTTATTTAAACAGCATATCTGCCTTTAGTAAATTAACCTCATTACATGTTTGAAATTACTACAATAGTATCTTTACAACTAAGTATTTTCTTTGGCATATGGCTATTTGCTCAAAAAGGAAAATTAATTATTTATAAAAAAAAAAATAATAATAATAATCTGATTACATCTCAATTAAGAATAATTTTCCTGTCTTTGCTAATAATTAAAATTCTATATGTAATATTGATAGAATCTTTTAGAGGTAGCCTTGCCTTCTAATTAACAAGGCACAGTGATGCTCATTTTGTGCCAAGTAATAGATAAAATTACTTACATAGAAAATAGTTACTGTAAGTATGAACACAAACAAAAGAGCATGATTGCTGCTACTGTGAGCGATACTGTCTAAGAAAACTAAATCATATCAGTGCAATTTCAGTATATCTCTGCCAATTTGTGTAAGAATAAAGTCACAATTTCTGTGAATTCTAAGATTCCTGGAATTTTTTGTGCCCACATAAATGCACAAAATTGTGGGAAGCAACTATGTATAATAAATTAAAGTGATTGTAAACCCTTGTTTGTTTGTTTTTTTTTTTAATTTCAATAAGGTTTTATTGATATTTTCCAAGGTACAAACAAAAGCACGTAGAACATAGAAAAGCCTCACATGACACGCAGGTCAGCGCACAACCCAACACAAAAACAGTTGTGAAGAGGGCATATACAAGATAAACAGAGCAAATTCGTCATGTAACCTGAGGAACGGGACCCCATGGTCCACAGAGCCCTCCAACCCCCAGTCTCTCAACACGGCCAGGGGAAAGGAGGGGCAGGGCACAGCGGAACAGCGACAGCCAGAGGGGGTCACCGCTCCATTAATAATGCATTCATGTCAGAAAAAGGAAGACATTACATTTACGTGTCACGGGAGGATAATGACTTCAAACCATGGTGTCAGGTAGAAAAGAAGAGAAAAAGGGTAGAGAACAATAAAGAGTGTGGGAGGGGTGAAATGCAGGCATTAGACTGCTTTAGGGTTACATAAGGTCCATGGTTCCCGAAGTTTACTCACTTGGTGGTGTTTATCTACAACAGAAGAGAATATAAGCTCATATGAAGTATGAGTGTGTATAGTACCCAGGGCTTCATGAAGTGTGGGAGGATCTTCATCTTTCCAGTGGCGGAGGATGGTTAGGCGGCTGATAGTAGGATATGGGGGAGGACCGCCCTAAGATGATGTGGTATGCGCTCTATCCCTAGGGAGCAAAGTGCAAGCGTTAGCGGGCCTGTGAGCTTAAGGGTCTTGGAGATGAGGGAGGAGATATCGTCCCAAAACACGCTAAGTTTAGGGCAGCTCCATAGCATGTGGATCAGTGTACCAGCCTGTGCACAACATCGCCAGCATTGCGGAGAGGCCTGTGGGTTAAATTTAGAAATCCTTATAGGTGTGAGGTACCATCTGAGAGGGATTTTATGGGTCAGCTCTCAGAGTCCAGTAGATCTAGTGGCTTTAAACATAAGAGAGAGAGCTTTTTGCCATTGGGAGATTTGGAAGGAATTGCCAAAGTCTTTTTCCCATTGGGTAAAAGGAGTAGTCCTGGAAAAAGTGGTTTTGTGATTGAGAAAGTTATAAAACAGGGAGATACCTTTAACCTTAGAGATAGGTGATGTTTTTTTTTTGTTCTTTAACAAGCATGTCATATTTACCGGTTCTGTGCAATCGTTTTGCAAACAGCAGCCCAGATCCTCCTCTTCTTGGGAACCCCTCCAGAAACCCCTGGCTCGTCCCCTCCACCATAGCAAGCGCTTCTTATGGGGGCACTCATGCAGTTTTGCTCCTGAGCCAGCTTTGTGTGTCAATTAACACACAGAGCACATATCAGCCCCACCCCTTCTCCCTCCTCACTGGCTGTGATTGACAGCAGATGGCTCCCACTGAAGTCTCTGAGCCTATGAAGAGGGACAGAGACAAGAGAGCCACTGCTCTTGTGCACATCAGTGGATCAATATTGGTGTCCTGAATCTGCAGTAATGTTTCATGCCCTGACTCTCTGTTTCTCTGGTCTGTGTATCATCTTTAGGGACCGTACTCTCACACCTGTGTCTTTAAGTAATCTTCTCTCAGCATGGCTCCACCCCATCCTCTAACAAGAAACACTATTTTAACTCGGGCACTGCAAGTCAGCCTTGCCCGAGAAACAATTGTGTGAAGGCTTCCCTGGGTAATTCTTGCCGTGTTCTCTACGTCTGATTCCTGTGTTTCTGACTTTGGCTTGTTCGCTTGACCATCTCTTTCTGCTTGTTGCCCCGACCTTCAGCTCATTCTTCTGACCATCCCTGTCTGCTTGTTGCCCCGACTTTGGGCTTGTTTTCCTGAATATCCCTTGTTGCCCCGGACTGCTGCTTCCTCTCCATCCACCAGAGCCAGCCGGGAGCTGGGAGGTCCTGGAGCCGCGACCTAGAGTCAGCTAAAGCCAAGTCCATCCTCACCATTAGAGGCCCTGATGAAAACCTGCTTGCTTTCTGTCCAGGACAGTGGCTGCAACCCTGTGTAGTTGCTTCTTAGAGTCATCAACCCTCAGCAGTAAGCTGTTGAGTCCACAACCTTTGCGGTGCGCTTCACGTTACTTGGTCCCGCAGGTGACCTTATTACTTAGGAATTACCTAAATAAGGTGATACTTATTTATTAGGAATTACCCTTCCATTTTTGCGCCTATTATCGTCTTAACCAAGAAGGGTGCTTATGCCAAGGAGGTAAAACAGGCCTTTGTTTCTGGACCTCTCTTGAGGAGACCTAATCCTGGGGATCCATTCTTTATTGAAGTGGATGCTTCTTCGACTGGGGTGGGAGCTGTGCTTCCTCAATCCTTTGAGAAAAAAATATCAAATGTGCGATTTTCTCCAAAAAATGTTCTCAGCCAAAGAAGAATGCAATCTGGATCTTCAACTTCTTGCAATTAAATTGGCGTTAGAGGAGTGGTGTCATCTTTAAAAATCTGTAGTACTTACTGAATGCCATACGATTGAATCCCAGATGGGCCAGGTAGAGTCTTTTCTTCTCCCATTTAAATTTCACTATTACATATAAACCTTGTTCCTGCAACAGTCGGGCTGATGCACTCTCTAGGTCATTTGACACTCTGGATGAGAAGCCCCCCTCTGAACCTGAGCCGACCATTCCTACCTCAGGCATTCTTGCCCATTCTACCACTCTGGAGTAAAAACATCCTCCTGGCAAGACCTTCGTCCCCACTGAGGTAAGAGCAAAGATCCTTCACTGGGCACTTGATTCAAAGGTGGCAGGTCATACTGGGCTGTTCTGATCCTTCCTTCTCGTCAGTCGCCACTACTGGTGGCCTACTCTCCGTTCGGATGTCAAAGACTACGTTAAGGCTTGTCATGTCTGTGCCCAGTCTAAATCCTCCACACAAGCCCCTGCTGGTCTTATCACTAACCATACCTGCCATCACCTTTAACCTGGAACCTCCACACGCTTAGGTGGAGGTAGTCCCTATCTTTTACAGAGAAGTACAAGGTTAGTCCCTGGGTGATTCTTGCCTGGTGCTCTATGTCTGATTCCTGTGTACTGACTTTTGCTTGTTCGCCTGACCATCTCTGTCTGCTTGTTGCCCCAACCTTCAGCTCGTTCTTCTGACCATCCCTCTCTGCTTGTTGCACTGACCTTTTTCTTGTTCTCCCAACTATCCCTTGTTGCCCTAGACTGCTGCTTCCTCTCCATCCACCAGAGCCAGGCGTGAGCATAAGCTGGGGGACCCTGGGGTCGTGACCTGGAGTCAGCTGCAGCCAAGTCCATCCTCACCTTCTGAGGCCCTGGTGAAAATCTGCTGGCTCTTGGACTCAACAGCCTGGGGAATCCAATGCTTTAGCTCCCTGTCCAGAACCGTGGCTGTGACCCTGTGTAGCTGTTTCTCAGAACCATCGACCCTCAGCAGTAAGCCGTTGAGTCCACAACCTCCACGGTGCACTTCCCGTCACTTGGTCCCACAGGTGACCTGACAATTTGGCTCAGGTGATTATAAGGGGGGGGGGGGTGAGCTGCAGAGAATGCATTAAAGTAAAAAAGAAAACCTCTGCCTTTAGAACCACTTCTAAATGTAACTAACTGTTAGAAATCATTATAAATATAATGTCAGACGTCAATGAACACGGACCAGTAGACATTGGAAAACATACACTGACAGACCTTGATAAGCACAGACTGTGATTGATGGAGATAGAATGACAGAAGTTGACAGACCTGACTACTAGGATCATTTTATAAGTTATCTGTATAATTATTAGTTATTACTAGTAAGTAAATGTGAAGTAAACAATTTAAAGTTGGGAACAGTACAAATAAAAAGATCAGTCAGATGTTTTTTACTTGCTAGAAAATATACAATACTTTTACCTTTTTCAGACCTGCACCTTTTAGAAGGGTAGTGTGTAGTTTGTTATTCTTTGATGTGATGTGTTAATATTCTTTTAATTATGTAGAAATAGTTTGACCTATTGTCATGAAAGTGTATCATCTCTGTGAAGCTAGAGAATTGGAAACTCATTAATTATCTTGTAATGAAATAGTTATCCATAATTTATGTGCCACTGAAGTAATAATTTAGATGCACTTTAACAATACCGTAGGTAATAATTGCCCTTAATACCCTGAATGAATTAAAATACTGATTAAAAATATGAGCATATCAAACTTTTGATTAATTATTAGCAGCCTTTTTTTGCCTCATGGCATAGTGCCATACCTCCTGAATGTAGGATTTTGTACCTCCCTAGTTTAACAAGTCAAGTTTATGAAAGCCGAAAACATTCATACAATAAAGTTGGGTTGGGACCCTGTCCCAGGTTGTATTTTCCAGGCAGCAAAAAAGACCTCACCACACTTCCAACCTCCTGAGGTTTCTAAAAGACCTTTATACAACTGTAAAAATCTAAGTGACTTTGCAGACACCTTCATTTTATTCAAGTTATACTGTACTGCAAGTTTTGTAGGTGTTAGAATATAAGTGACATAGGGAAATGAGTCACAACAGGCAGGGGTGGAAATGTGGGGTCTACTACTATGTGAACCCTTTTCCCATATACTGTCAATTTGTGACTATTGTCACCAGGAATGGAATTAAAGGAAAATACAACATTTAAATTGTCACTAAAATAGGAATACAGGGAAAATCTTCCAAAAGACAAACGAAAAAAAAACAAAACATAATATTAATTGTGGCAACAGCACGTGGGATTTTCTTTATTTTCCTTTCACTCCCTACCTTCTACAGGACAGAAAGTCAAGTGAGATTAAACTAAATGACAAAAAGTAAAAAGTAATGAGTTTTTTGGACCAATGTGTAGGCTTTTATATTAAAAAAATGCAATACCTAACTGCTAAAAGTGTTACACAAACCTTTTTATTATCACATTATTGTCTTAAAAATTCAATATTAAGGATACATACTGTTGAAAAAAAAAAAAACACTTTTCAGTAATGCTAATCACTTTTTGCTTATTATTTCTTCATAGACCTCATAACTGTGGGTGTGGCAAGGGGTGTGTCCTTGTATACACATTTTGTGCTAAAGTTGCTTTTTTCCCATCTCAGAAAATTATAAGGTATGCTTATTGTATCTAAAACAAAGAAAATGTTTGGGCTTTAGAATAGTGCTGCACTTAGGTTGGCACTGCAAATGATTTATCACTCTTTCAGTTCGAAATAGTGCACTAAGGGGAGACGTGATTCCCTAATTGCATTATTATTATTATTATTAGTAGTAGTAGTAGTAGTAGCATAGCTCTCAACTGTCCCTGATTTCGAGGGACTGTCCCTGATTTGGAACAAAGTCCCTCTGTCCCTCTTTCCTCCTCATTTGTCCCTCATTTTGATCTGATCTATATAGTTATACATAAAATGCACTATTTCCCTATTAAAAAAGTTTTTCCCAGTGCTAAACCTTTCACCTAATTATTACATTTCTGCATTGGTAAATTTCAAAAGCCAGTATAAAGGAATAGTAGTGGTAAAAAAAAAAAGCACTTGTAGGTTTAACTAATCATTTTTTTTTTTTTTTTTTTGTATAATTCTCCTTTAAGGGGGCATGGCAGGGTGTGTCCTATGCCTACATACTTTTGGCAATAGGTGTCCTTCGTTCCTATTGCAAAAAGTTAGAGGTATGGTAGCGGTAGTAGTAGTAGTTGTTGTTGTTGTAGCAGCCGCAATGTCCGCCGGACATCCACGATCGCTCCCCGTGAAGACAGAATGGCCGTCTGTCATTGTAAAAATGGCAATCTGCTGTTCTGTCAGTAATGAACACAGGGATCCTGTGTTCCTCTAATCCCCCACACAGTTAGAAAGCACCCCTCAACCCTCTGATCGCCCCTGGTGTTAACCCCTTCCCTGCCAGCATTATTAGTATAGTAACAGCGCATATTTTTAGCACTGATTACTGTAGTAACATCACTGGTCCCCCCAAAAGTTTCAAAAATGTCAGTTAGGTGTCCGATCTGTCCGCCGCAATGTCGCAGTTCCACAAAAAATCGCTGATCACTGCCAGTACTAGTAAAAAAAAAAAATTGTTTTTTTTTTCGGAATTGTCACTCTCTTTTTGTTTATAGCACAAAAAAAAAAAAAATTGCAGAGGTGACCAAATACCACCAAAATAAATCTCTATTTGTGGGGAAAAAAAGGACACCAATTTTATTTTTGCACAGCGCTGCATGACGGCGCAATTGTCAGGTAAAGTAACGCAGTGCCGTATCGCAAAAAATGGCCTGGTCATTAAGGCAGTAAAACCTTCCAGTCTAGAAGTAGTTAAAGTGTTCTGTAAGCTTCAACCTGCAGAAGGTTTTGAGGCACTAGAGCGGGTGCGTTTCTTCTTGGAGTGCAGTTTCGATCTATTCATCAGAGAGAGACCTGAGGTTACAGCTTTAAGGGGCCAGTCAGGTAAAGCAGGAAGCTCAAATATTCCAAGAAAAATAACGAGGTCTCCCAGTGTGTGAAAGACTGTGGATTTTCTATCATGTAAGGCTGAAAGCTGAAACTGGAAGCCCCAACAGCGTTTGATCCACTTGGCTTGTAAGCTTTTTGTGAGGGGTTTCAGAGCCTAGCACATTTCTACTGTCTGCTTGACTATATCCAATAGGAGCACACAAGGTGTTTCATTGAAAAGGATAGTGTCTTGCATGTGTGCCGCCTGCATTATTTTACCCTTAACTTTATAAAAATGGATCCTGCAGATGATATCTCTCGGGAATGCAGGATTATGATTGCAAGGACCCAGGGCCCTGTGGATGCAGTCGAGCTCCAATGGACAGTTTTTGAGCTGTTGCAGGAGTTGGTTAAAGATGGTAGTAGCCAAATATGCAAGCTTTCTAGTTTCCACCATTTCAGGAAGGCAACAGATGGGGATATTGTTACAGAAACTTCTGTTTTCTTAATCATCCAGGCTGTAAAACAGTTGTTGAATCTGTGTAGTATGTTTGTAAAATATCACATCATGCTCGTTTAGCTTAGCCACTGTATCCTCCACTGTTTGCTCCACATCCTCTTGTCTGCCTTCTAGATCTTTGCAGAGATGGATTATCTCTTTCTTGTAGGAGTACTCCAGGCCTGTTGCAATAGGCCTCTATGTCCTGGCGGGTCAGGAGTGCCTTAATATAAGTCTCCAAGGGCTAAATCACTGATATACAGTGTGGATCAAGTACCAAAATTTAACTCTATGCAAAACCAGGGAAAGAACCTGAAAAAAAGTGATAATATATGGGAGCTAAGTAGTTTGACTTAAAATAGTTTTACTTTTTTGAAATTGAATGCAATAAAAAATTGATTAGAAAAGGCAAGCAGTATATGCTATATTTGCAAAAACCTCCACCAAACACCAACTGTAGCAATGACAACGTTGTCAGTGATTAAAAACAAAAAAAATCCTGACTAAAACAATATCTGCCATACTTGAGATTACTTCAAGTTCCCCAGCCCAGTATTTGGGAATAGTAAATTGTAATAAATTATTGTGTAAATAAGAGGATGGATCAGGGTGATCCTCACAGGCATCTCGGATACATTGTAGATAGTTTGTAGCAGAACCCTGCAGCAAACAGATAAGCAAAATAAGTAGCAATTTCAGTATAGAAGCTTAAGCAGGTTAAACAAATAAACTAATTTTTACCATAAATGCAAGCTGCCGAAAGCTGAGTTCCATCCTAAAAATTATCTTTGCATGTCCGCTAGCTTAGATGAACCTGAAAAAGTATTGGATAATTAAAACATTTTTTTGTTTCACTTACTTGTTTTTAATGAAAATATACTTACCTTCCTTCCTCTTCCTCCCTCTGCGGCCGTGGCCCACAATGTCACTTCCTCCTTGAATTAACTCCTGGGAGATGAGCGGCATCGATCCCAGGAGTCAATGCGCCTGCACCGGTGTCACTTGTGACTTCCGGTGCAGGCACGTCATTCTCTGCTGAACAGCTTCTGGGCATGCGCAGAAATTGTTCAGGGATGACGCGTCTGCACCGGAAGTGACGAGCAGGGCATTCTGGGACTCCAATGTCACTGAGAGGACACGAAGAGGACACAATCCGGCTTCAGCTGCCCACACCTGATATGGCAGCGCTGGACAAGACATTTTCTAGATAAGTATTTCTTCTTACAGGTAAGTGAAACAGGGGCAGTTCAGAGGCTATCGTTGCTTAAATGCACTACCCCTGACTGTACCGGGGGTATTTTTAGCTTAACATTTTTTTTAGCCCTGAACTCCGCTTTAAATAGTATAGTGGGCAGTCTGTGCTCGGATAGATCACATTAAACATAAGGGTAAATAGCCAGTTCACTGGGAAAGAAACATGGCTATAGTCAAAGTTCATACGTCCCATCTACATGTATGTATACAGATGACAAGCGCACAAGAATATCTAGAGAAGCCACATATTGGGAAGCAGTAGTAGGCATATATGCAGACCATGGAGGGAGTGCAGATAGACCCTGAGTCAGATTGTGTAATGGTAGTTGTGTATATTAAGCAGAGTTTCATGAAGGTAGTTATCACCACATGTAGCAATAACTGGGTGCTCATACACAGCACCCAGATAATAAAGCTAGGAGGCAAATACAAGAAGCAAAAATCAAAGCTAAAGCTGATATGCAGTAAGGATGCCACAGTCTTACATTCCATGGCTATACTTCTCACCTCTACCAGCAAATTTGAGGTATTAGGCTGCCGAAGTTAGTGAAGCCATCCTGCTCACTCTGCCATTGCTTCTCCTACCAACACTGGCTCTCTTCAAAGCGGATGTTAGTGCCATACTTCTGCTGTGGCACCGCTCCCACTGTGCTAGCAGCTGTCAGAAAGCAGTTCAGCCATAAGAACTGAAGATAATGTCAATGCATTTTGCATGCCCCTCTAACGCAGGCTTCTTAAAGAGGAAGTAAACTCTGCACAAAAAAATTTGAAAAAAAAAAACCTGTAGGACAAAGGCATAATGAGCAAAGGCATCGCATACTAGCTCATTATGAAATACTTACCTTAGAAAGAAGCCCCCGCAGTGCCATCTGCACAGCGACAGAACAGCCGACATGTTCGGCCATCCTACTTCCTGGTACGCAGGAGGCGCGATTACATCACTCCTGTGCATGAACGGACGGGAGCCACCGTTCACGGCACAGGGCTCTTAAGGAATGGCATGGGTGGCCGTTTCTTCAGAGCGCATGCGCCAGTGACGTAATCGGCTGCATTAAAAGTAAATATCTCCTAAATGGTGCAAGTTTAGGAGATATTTACAGTACCTATAGGTAAGTTTTATTAAAGGCTTACCTATAGGTACAACTTCCAAGAGAGGGTTTACAACCATAGTGTAGTCATATAAGCAGCAGTGTATTTGGGTCACAGGCAGAGTCGGCAATGGATGCAGGATCAAACAGGTGCAGCAGGCAGAGACAGAATCCGGGGTGAAGCAAAGGGTCAGGAAAAGTAGCAGACAGGAATGGTCGAGAGCAAGCCAGATCAAGATCAGAGGTCAAACACAAGAATCAGGAACATACACAGAATGCTGTAGACCAAACAGCAATTAGTCAGTGCTTGGAGCTCCATTTAAATAGGCTTTTTAGTGCCAGCCTTGGTAACAGACTAGCGCTTGCGAAAAAATGGCGTGGGGTCCCCCCCAGTCTATATCAGACCCTTCGGGTGTTCCTTGAATGGGGCAAACAGACAATGTTTGGCCCAAACATGCTAGGACCGAACTGTTTGCCCAACTCTACTGGGGGGCCATACACACACTGTTCAGATCAAGGCAATACAAAAAATAGCCGTAAAGGTGATGATAGATGGGGAGTGGGTCCCCCTTCCATTACCTGTAAAAGTAATTTAGTGTCTCTTTAGCCAAAAACATTTTAGGTACCCTCTCTGTGCCGTGATGATGTGACTACCGTGTGTATGCACAGAGGTGACGACATTGCGACCCAGCCATTCAATTGACTGACTAAACTAAACTCAGAAGGAAAACCGAGGGGAAGATGGATGCATGACCAGCCATGACCAGCCATGGCCAGCAAGGAGTGTTGACACTGCAAGAGGGCTTTGTTTGACATATAAGTTTAGCATAATGTGTGTTTTTTTGCAGTGCATACCAGTACATCATGGCATAAAGCTCAGTTTATTTAAAAAACAATAATGGGTTTTAATTCTTCTTTAATGAGAAGTCTGCCTATAGGCTTTAAGAGTAAAAGAAATGGGGACAAATTCAGCAGCATTCGTGATAATGTATTTCTGGAAACAAAATATATAATAACACTACAATAAAATGATCAATCTCCTTTGTGCAAATGCACACTGTTGGATAAAAATAAAAGTATGCTGGGAAGAGTAAAGTAAAAGAATTTAAAAATATAAAAAATGTAAAAAAGTACAGTTGGATTTTGCAAAGGTATTTACTATTACTCTTATTAGCCTGGTATAAAATAGAAGGATGCAAGTTCTACAGGAGAATGTATAGGTATGAGAAATGAAAACAAAGTTGCTGTCATTGGAATATATTCCAAATGAGCCACAGTTTTCAGTAGAGTTCCAAAAGGATTAATAATGGGCCTAAGTTTTTTTAATAATGGCTTGTTTGTTGACAGAAGTATTCAAGCAGCAGAGCTTTATGTGGTGCTGAAGAATCTGCTACACAACGTTATATAGAACAATAGTTTATTTCTTAGAAAAACATGATAAAATCATTATATTTGATTAAAAACTCCTATCTGGGTTCAAAAGTAGATTCAGTTACCTCTAATGCTCCCACACCTTTTTGGGACCCAAAACGTAGTATACGAAACACAAAAACAAAAAAATGTAAGTTTTTAATCATCAAGGAGAGAGCTTCTATGCTTTTTACAGATATTATACTGCTTCATCAGGAGAAAGGGAGACAAGAAGTACTGTATCTATGAATCAAGCAATAATTTTGTAATAGCACATGGATAAATACATGCATTTAAAATATAAAATATAATTTTTTTTTCTATCAAATTGTAAAAACAGGGATGTTCACAGTGGTCAAGGGTGAAATTATGTAGCCATATGCATTGCCCTATGTCATTAGGCCCCCTGGGGGTGAGCATGGGGGACATCAGGATGAAAAGCTAAGAGGAAGAGGGATGCATCTCCCCATAGGTAGGGAAAACACATGTCAGAGGAGCCTAGCCAGAAGGAGTTAAGCGGGAAACTGTATCTTTCTCAATAATGGCTGGGTTTCGATGTATGGTATTTCTACTAGGGATCAACCAATTATCAGCAAAGCCGATATATCGAGGGCCTATCTGCACTTTCCCCGATATATATCGAAATTGGCCCCTGAGGTTACCGATATTGCCAATAATTTGGGAAAGTGCTGTATCGGAGTGATGCCTGCAGCTAGAGGCATCACCCCGCTACCGGCGTCTATAGCCGATGGTCAGCTGTCTTGTAATGACAACCAAAGTGGCTGAGAAGCCGCTCGGCTGTCATTACAAGGGCAGGAGGGGACGCCCCCCCTCCCGCCACCTTCTGCAGCTCGCCCGCGTCACCCGTCCCACCGGGAGACTCGAGCATCCTACCTGCACGGCCACCGAAGAGATGACCTGATCAAAGCCGCATTCGGCTCTAATCAGGTCTCCATGAAAAAAACCTGGAAGTGATGTCATGACTCGGCGCCAAATTAAAAAAAAATGACAGCATTCAAAACAGCTAAACTTGGTGTTTTTAATGCTTTTAAGTGCAGAGGAGGGGTTTGGGGGTCTTTTAGACCCCCAGATCCCTCCATAACAGTACCTGTAAAAAAAAAAAAAAAAATTTAAATGTGCGAAAAAATCGGCAGATATCGGCCGATACCGATATGCGATGACCAAAATATCGGTATCGGCTATAAAAAAACAATATCACTAATTTCTACCTTCTCTCGTCTCATTTGTAAAAGAGTTTGTTGTCAGCAGGGATGACTGACAGCCAACTAGCAGACAGGATAGATGCTGAAGTGATCACAATAAGCAGGAGAGAAGTTAGTGCTCAGGTAGGTGGTCTAAGTCCCCGTTCACACTAAGGGGACCTGTGAGGCGACCTTTTCGCCTCACAGGTCGCCTTAGGTCGCCTTCCATAGGGAAGCTGCGGACCCGTTCTAATAGGAGCGACACAAGTCGCTCCGACTTAGAAAAAGGTTCCGGAGCTTCTTTGGGGCAACCCGGACGCGACCGCCATAGACTTCAATGTTATGAAGTCCGTGGCGGCCGCTCCGAGGTCATGGCGCCCTGCTCGCACCGCAACCTCGGAGGTCGCCCCCCCAAGTCGGATTGCGGCAATGTGAACGGGGCCTTAGAAGACAGAGAACAGCATAGTTAAGGCAGGGGTTCAAAACAGATATAAACAGGGTTCTTATACAGTCCAAAATGTACAGACAAAAATTAGAGAAAACTTGATTAGGCCCAGGCTGAATATGCAGTAGTCTATTTAAGCATTTCTGATTGGTACAGATGTGCACTGCAGCATAGCCTGTGCTGCAGGTCTGAGTAATGACCAGCATCTGGAGAAAGCAAGATGCTAATATTTACATCATCTGTTCTCTGAGGGCATAGAATTCTGTACCATTTTTTCCATGATACAGTTTTAAATTGTGCATTTTACAAAGACCAACTTTCAGAAGTTTAGGCAAGTGGGTGCACTTTCCATATGACAAAATGGTATTGTATCGTAGGTACATGTATACATTTTACATAAATTTTACATGTCAAAATCATAATAATTTCACAATTCAGTTTCAGATTAGTGGAGTGTCATATTGAAAGAGCTATGCAAAAATTATAGCTGCAGAGCTCCAGCACCCTCTGTAAAGCTCTGCTTGCACCAGCCACAGCCTTGGAGAATAATAGTCATGGATGCATGTTCTGAGTTACATGTACTGTATATATGTATACAACCACTATTATGTCACAACTGGAGCTCCACAGATGTAAACAGATGTTAGGCAAGCAGAGATTGTGTGAATTTCTGTTTTAAAAAGTTTAATATTACTGATAATTTAGACTGATATGGGCGGTGGAAGGTGTTGGTATACTTTATATATATTTTTTTTTTTAACAAATTACAATTACATTTTAAAGTGCCCCTTGTCTGCACTGTGTTCCTAATGAAAACTGTTATACATTTAACCACTTCTGGTCCGTAAGATTTTACCCCCTTAATGACAAGGCCATTTTTTGCGATATGCCTCTGTGTTATTTTACCTGATAATCAGCAATTTTTAGTGGGACTGCAACCTTGTGGCGGACAAATCAGACATCTATCTGCCACTTTTGACACTTTTGGGGACCGGTGACAGTAATACAGTAATCAGTGCTAAAAAAATGCACTGTTACTGTACTAATGACACTGGCAGGGAAGGGGTTAACATCAGGGGTGATCAAAGGGTTAAGTGTGTCCCTAGGGGGTGCTTTCTAACTGTGGGGGTTTGCACTGATTGGGGAAGACAGAGATCCAGGTTCCTGCATAGCAGGAACACATCATCTCCATCTTGTCCCCTTGCAGAAAAGTGATCTGCCTTGTTTACAAAGGCAGATCGCCATTCTGCCTCTCCCGGGGATGATGGTGGGTGGCCACCGGACCTGTTGACTGACATCCCCCTAGCCCATAACTGCGTGATGGCGCCATCTAGTGGCTATTGAATGCAATGATGTACATGTACGTTGTTTCACACAATAGCGCCACTTTGGCAAGTGGTTAAAATTCTTTTAACAAAACCTTTCAATGTACTATTCTCAGACTATTTGGCTTATGAACCTAATAAAAACTTGGTTTTGGATTACTCAAGGAACAATATTATGTAAATGTTTTATGGAGACCAGCATGAGATACTGCTATACGATTTAACTGTATGCAGGGATTAATCAGCATTAGCTATGACCAAAAGCTCTTGTTCCTATACCTTTTCTTATACATTATTAACATGGAGAATGTTGTGTGAAGCCACAGTGACTGTAATCTCCTTTTCTTTGGGCTGGTGACTCATTTTTTTCTGAAAGATATTCATTAAAGATGACATAGTTCTCTTGTAATAGTAGCAGATTTTCACATGTTCCCGGCCTGTGACACTCTCCTAAGCAATTCAAAGTCTGCTTTCAAACTTTCAAAGCTCATTCCATTTTAAGTTAAAGAAGTCAACAGTCTGCTTTAGTTCCGCATTTGGTGTGATTTAGAAGCGCATGTACTAGTAAGGCAGGCAACATATGAAGAAGCAATTGCAGTATTTTCAGTTCAAAGGGCAGTTTGCTTTGATCAGTTCTACTCAAATAATATTTTAGCTGAAGGGGTATAAAATACATTTTTTTTTCAGGGTAATTCATCTGAAGTGCAGTTTAACTCTACATGCCTATGTTTGTTCTATTTCATATACAGTACATCTAATGCAGTTCACTTTGTTTATGAATCGTAATAAGAAAGACTACCAGACTAATGAAAGTCAAAATCTCATTTGAATATGGTATTATTGTTACAGTTCTGTGTTCTTCTGTTACTAGAGATGACTTAATTGTTGTTTTAATTTTGAAATTCAACCAGAGTTGATACCATTTACTCAAGGAAGGAAATGTGTAAATTTTGTTGGTTTGTGCCAGCCTGTGACAGTTGAACAAGGACTCCTGGGTGAAGGGAACGGCTGCAGTCTATCCTACTGTAGCTGTGCGAAGTTTTTATGTTGGCTACAAAAGCATTGCAAACGTACTCTTTTGCTGCAGTCGTTTCAGTCTGTCTTATGGAGCAACCCATGCTCTCAATCCTCATTTATCCATCTGTAAAAATGCTCTAGTCATTGAGCTCTGCCCTACAGAGATGAAAGTTTTTTTTTCTGGTTGCTGTGTGTTTAGAGATTTCAATCACCCTTTCTCTTCAGGCCACATTTGTTAATAGAAGACTTGCTGCAGGCATTGAAATGCAAGGCTTTTTACCAGATGCATTGGGTTTACTAACCACAATGTTTTTGCCCCCTATATAATTAGTTTATAAGCTAAAACACTATTGGCTTCAGGACACATTTGTCAGTTGGGAGAACAGCTTCAGGTATTGCAGTGTGGTCTCTGGCCTTCAAAAGATGTGAGAGGGCTTGTTTTGCTGGATACAAAGAACAGTTGGAATGTCTCTAAATTTGCCCTATTTTTGTGTACTGACATCAGTGTTTCTAAATATGTTGATGATCATGATCAAAGACATTCACTTCATACACACATTGAAAAGATTGTTTGCTACAAAAATAAAAAATAAAAACACTTCATATTTTCCAAATTTGTGGACCTTTCTGCAGGAGTCAAAATTGTTCTTCTGCTGCCCTAGGCGAACACCAATATGACATCCGTACCCTCCCTCTGAAATGTATCTTTACACAGAATGTTGCCTCTTGCCCAGCCTAAGACAAGACTCTCACCTTGCCTACCTCAGTTCAAGTTGAGGGCATTTTTCCAACTGGCATTCCCAGAGTTTTTTTCCCTATTCTTCTACGATGCATTCCTTAGCTTACTCGCAGGTAGATAGGGATAGTTTTATATTCAGCCAGGCATGTTGGCAGATGCTAAACTGTCCTTTAGGGCCTGCTGCACTTTTAGCACATAACACTTCAGAGCCTTATAGAAAAGATTGGGCAGCAGTAGCAAAAAATGGCCAACAGCTAATTCTGCTGTACCCCTATATTACCAGCACTTGTCATGCCTTCTGTGCTTTGTGCTTTTGGGGTTAAGTTTCATGCACTCAGGCAATTTTTCAGTTTTCAGCACTGTGATACTTTGACTAACAATTACTCAGTCATGCAACACTGTACTCAAACTAATTTTATAAAAAAAATTGAGACGGATAGAGTTTTGGTGGTATTTAATCAGAACTGTTTTTTTTTATTTATTTTTCACTATAAAAAGGAAAGAAGACCGGACGTTAGAAATAAAACCGGTTTCCCTTAGTTTCTGCAATAAAAGTTTGCAAATAAATATTATTTCAGGGAATATGTATTCTGCTACATTTCTTTGGTAAAACAGCTAAATAAGTGTATATTATTTAGTCTGTGTGAAAGCTAAAGAGTCTACAAACTGGTATTTATACATTAAAATGTCCTGATGTTCTAACTGCCTATCTCAGTTCTCGAGGCCTTGCAATGCAACCAATACAAACCCCCTTAAAATTACCCCTTTTTTTTTAGAAAGTAGACATCAAAAGATATTTAATAAAAAGCATGGTGAATTTGTTTAAGTTGTTGTTTTGTTTCCACAATGTGGAAATTAAAGTAAGTAAAAAAAATGTAATTTTATTAGATTTTAATGGTATTTTTTGACATACATCTGTCATTTAATATGATTCTTACACAGCATAGGCATATATAGAATTACACCTAAACACTCTCTCCAAAACACTCTGTCCCTTTCAAATATGGGGATATCACATTTGTGAGACTCTTTTTGGAACCTAAACACATAGAGGGGCCCAAAATCAATCTTTCAAGAGGCATGAGTTAGGGATCTAATTTCCTGACTACCTATCACATTTTGGGAGCCCCAGAACAGTAGAAAACCCACAAAATGACTAAATATAAAGTCAACACCCAAAAATATTTTTAAGAGCCATTGTGATTCTTTTGAATTATTAATTTATTGCCACAATTTTCTGGCCCAAAATATGCATACAATTTGGAGTGGAGCTTGGCCCAGGGGACAAGTGGCATCTTGCAAAGGAGACCCTTGGATCCAGCCTGCACAGTGTGCCCTAAGCAGCAGAAGTCAAGGAGCACTTCTACCTGGTGGGCTCCACACAACTAAAATGACCCATGAACTTCTTTCCTGGATCCCTGGAGCCAGCTGCATGGTGGCTCCAGGATGGGGGATGAGAGTGAAATAGAAAATGCTCCCTCATCACAACAATCTGCTAAGAGCGCTCCCAGCTCACACCATGCAGCAGCTCTGTAGAAGGAAGGCAAGAGCTATAAGAAGCACCCTGTTCCCTCTCCTGTTGCCTCCCCACTCTCTATATGGCCAGTGAGTAAAAAGCAAATGTATCCCCCTCTTTTATAATTTCAGAGAAACTGACATTTGTGAGATTCCCTCAACTTGGTAAATGGGAGAGTGATTTAGGGTCACACTTCACCCCTCTCCAGTGGCAGCACGCACTGAGGGAAATATGGTGAGCCTCCTGTTGTACCGCCCTTTGGGAGCTAATTCAAAAAAAATAATCACACAACGGTGGTACTTAAACCTGACGTGGATGTACGCATTCAACCTGCAACTTTCCCATCTGTGTTGGAGAGGGTGCGGAGCGAAAGGGTCCTTATTTCACAAATTATGGAGTTGTCTAATTCTACACAGATTTTGGGAAGGAAATTTCCACATTATCTCAGATGTTTTTAGATGTTGCTAGGCTCCCAATCCCTCCATCATCGTGTCTAGCTCTACTTAACCTCTCGATACAGATTATACCCCCACCTCTGCGTATAGTGCTCACCCACATACTGTCAGCAGTGAGACTATCAATTATTAGACTTTGGAAGTCCATTTAACCCCCATCAACAGAAACCCTGGTACAACTGATCCAAACACACTACACCTATGGGCCACTACTGTCTCTTGACAGGAAGGCTCTTGTCAGAGTCCAAAAATCCTGGAAGGCCCTCCCAATAGCCATCCTGCCCCAGGATTATTTTTTGTATTCCTATTGGTTTGGAAATGTTCCTGATCCCCTCTCTTGGTTGTGTTCTTGTTGTAACTGTGTTATTCTTCTATTCAGAATGTCTCTCAGGGTAAATATGAGACACAACTTTGAGTATGCTTAATGCGTTTTTCACTCCATGTATTTGTAGAAGATACCCATGTTACTTCCTGATTGTACTTTACATAGTTAGAATACTCAGTATTTGCTAAAACAATTGGTTGTTTACTATGCTGATATTAGAAAATTCAATAAAAACGTTTAGAAAAAAAAAAAAGAACAGGCCTATAGATGCCAGGAGGATGGGGAAACTTCCAGACCCCTTTTCCAAGTTTCAGACTTTTGCTGATCTTTCTGCCGCAACCATGCAGCAACGTAAAATATATTTCTTCATCACTACCTAATTACTGGAGTGCAACATTTCCTATCAATGGAGATTTCCCAACAAACTAACCATAATGCATCAAAGTCACATGTATAGCTTAAGATCTCCGGAGGAAGCATCAAAACGTCCTGGCCAGTGGGGTGCCACGGTAGATTGCAACCGCAACCCCTCCCTTGCCAAACACCCTCAACACATCTCAGGTGGTTGGTCTGTATGCCACATGAAAAGCCTCCAGTTTGCAATACATACTCCAACGCTTGATCCAGCCAGACCAAGTAGGTTTTGTAAAGAGCCTACAAACTTCAGACGGCACTTGGCACACTCTTAATCTTCAATGAGCAGAGCACACTCAGATGCTTTCTCTGTTTCTGTCTTTGGATGCTGAAAAGGCATGCACTGGCAATATCTGCACGTGGTGTTAAATGCCTTTGGATTACCGGGGTACATAAATGATGCCATTAAAGCGGAGTTCCACCCAAACGTGGAACTTCCGCTAGTTTGCTCCCCCCCCCCTCCAGTGCCACATTTGGCACCTTTCTGGGGGGAGGGGGGAACAGGTACCTGTTGTTGACAGGTACCATACCCAAATTCCTGGAAACAGCGCCGCGGTAAAGTTTGGTCTGGTCCTCCTACCCCCTGCTGCTGAGCCAATCCGAATGCCACAAGGCTTCGCTGCAGGGTTCCCTTACCGGCGATGGCAGAAACATCAGCTGCGGTCCTGACATTACTGGACTTCAGGACAGGTAAGTGTCCTAATATTAAAAGTCAGCAGCTACAGTATGTGCTGACTTTTTGGAGGGGGGTGGAACTCAGCTTTAAAGCGTTGTACTTTACTCCCCCGGCTAGGGTTCTTACTTCTGGTATTCTTTCTATCCCCTTTTCCATATCAAACAGCACAAGGCAGGGGTGTCCTCTATCCCCTATGATATTTGCACTAGTAATGGAGCCTCTCGCCCAGGCCATTCTAATGCATCCAAACATTTCAGGCCTTAAACTAGGGGATGGGGAGTATATGTGGACAGCGTTGGTCTCTACATCACTGATCCACTGACCTCCTTACAGTCCCTTCCACAGTATTACACACATTTAGCCAGCTCTCTCTCTACAAAGTAAATATCTCCAAGTCCCATATGTTGCCAATTACAATATCCAAGAGCCTTTAAAAATCTATTTCTAAACTACTATGCACTAATTCCTTCTGTGAAAGAGTAAATTGATGCAAAGTGTTGCTGTCTGCACTGGTTCTGGTGACACTAGAACTGGTACGGCTAATTATCAGGAACATTGTTGCTGGATGCACTGGTCTGGTGAACACTGCTGATGGTTTACACTGGTCTGGGGACACTGAGACTGGTGCAAAAGAAATCCCCAAGACTGTTGATGGCTGCACTGGTCTGGCAACAATGTGACTGGTGTGGTGGTGATCAGGGACACTGTGGCTGGCTGCATTTGTATAGTGATACTGTACTGGTATAACTAGTGATCAGAGACATTGGCTGGTTGCTCTGGTGACACCATACTATGTAAAAAAGAAAAAAAGCTACTGCAATCTTTGGGGAAACATCCTGTTTTCTTTCACAGTCAATTAGTGTGAGAGGAAACATAGTGCACTGCTGGCTGCAACATACAGCCTTTGTTTATTTACAATATGTGATTGCTGTGACTGGTACAATGGCTGGATGACAAGGGGTTAAAATGTGACAGATATTTCCTGCTGAATCCAATGAGATCAGGAATTTAGAGTGGCATGGCTAAAATAAATATCTTTTCCCCTGTAATGATGTCAGGAGCCTGGAGAAAAAAAACCTGACTCTGCATAAAAACCAAGAGAAGTAGTATAGGAGTGGGTTCCTCCTCTGAGTTCATTATAGATTAGGGATGCTTAACTACGTATTACTCTTTAACTGATCACTGTGTTGTGTTTGCATACCTCTGTCTGTGTAACTGTGTCTGCAGCTGGTATTTTGATATAGCTGCTGTTCTAGTCCCAGCTCTCTACCCTTCAATTAATGCCTGCTTTATGTCTTGTGTCCTACATGTTGGCACCATTGACCCCTGCCTACTTGCCTCCCTGCCCATTCTCTATGACTGCTCAGAAATGCCCTGTGCTGTTGCTGCTCTTCATCAAGAGAACCTCTGTTGCCTATATTTTTTTTTTTTGTTAACCTCGTTGCTTAGTCATTTTTAAAATCTAAGATATTTTCCTGTTATAAAGCTACACCCAGTCAAAAGATATTTCTCTCCACAATAAAATGTAACTTATTTTTTGGGGCATTCATTTCAGTCTACAATGTAGAAATGAATGAATATAGCCTTTGAAATTACCACACTCTTAAACCAACTAAAAACAAAACATTGTTGGCAAATTTGGACAGGTTGGTGAAAGAGTTAGAACAGATTTCTATACCACAAAGCAGATCAAGGCCTGTATGTTCCCAAGTAAAAAATATTTTTCAAGATTTTATTGGTATAAGGCAATGTTTACCTTTTCAACAATCTCTGTTATATTTGTATTGTACTGACACACTATTGCAGACACTCAATAAAGATCGTATAAGACTATATTAAAAAGACCCATGAGCACATTCTTACATGCTCAATCTTATAAAGACCTAAATAGACCTATGTGTATGGTAAGGAAAGTGCTCTCCAATTTTAATATATTAGCACATCTACTATGCATATACATAAGAATAAAGTATGACTACAGCAACCAATCATATTTAAGTTTTTGTTAACAAAATGTATAAACATTATGGGTTCCTATTTATTTTTTGTGTCTGTAAGGTAGATCAAAATATATTTTAAATAACATAAATAAGAAATAGTGTCAATTTAAGTTTGAAAACAGTGGGTTTTGTGGATACTGTGACACAAGATGTGCTATGGAAAATACTGAGAAAATATTTCAGAGAATGTGAATGTAAACAGCAGACTGTTGAGCAACTGTTTATATGGACAGATTTGAATGTGTGTTTGAAGTGTGTTATAAATCGTGTCCTGCATAACTCGCTTTGAACAGCTTGTTTTGCAGCCAGTAGTATTTCACATGCACATGAAGTGGTTCTCGGTTTTAAGAGGTTGCACCAAGAGCAGATCAATCTGCTTGTGGCAAGGATGTCTGGATAGTATTTTATCGACTGACATTTCCAAAAACAAAGAAAACAAAGGCAAAGCAAAATATGTGACCTGTATTTTGTGCTGTGATAAAACAAACAGTAAATGTCAAGTAGTGATGTATTGTTAATCTGTTACAGCCATTATTTGAATTATATTTTATATCTGGATATGGTGTGCACCATGTATTCTTCTACACACACAGTCGGGTTTGCTTTGTGTATCTCTTATTTTTTTTCTTTTGTAATCTGTGGCCCCATTAAGGACAATCTCTTTTTCCTAGTGACAATGTTGTCACCAGGATACATCTCTTTCAGATACAGTGACAACACAATAACAACATAAACAATTTACTAGTAAAGGGTTGAGGAAGACTATAACCTTTGTGGCTTCCTGCCACAGTGATAATGTTCTCACAAGAGTTGAAGGGAAAACTCTGAAATGCGACACAGAAAAATGATAGAGGTTCTATCTGCTTTGATATATTTAATGTGGGGAAATGTTAAGCTAAACCATGAGGGCTGTGGAGGTTGATGCAGATATTTCAAAACTCTTACAGGACATTAAAAAGTAGAATTCCATGACATGTCTACTCAATATCTTTTTTGTTTTCAGAGAGCCATTTTAGCCATTACGAACAATAAATGACCCTAATAATGGAGTGGGACAATTTTGGTAGTAATTTTGGGGTAGCTACTAGTAAACAATTTCACTTACAACAGAATGGACTTGGTATCTATCTAACCTAGTTTGAATATGCTGTATTTCCATCAAGGTTTCCTGGAAATCTTCTATATTTTGACACACCAAGTGAAGTTTTAACTTGGTAGCCAGTAGCCACAACTTGTCCAGTTATCCCTGACTTGCTCTTTTTCTGTATCTCTTTAAGGCTGGATTCACACTTATGCAAATAGGATGCAGGTTTTTCCGATTCACAAGGTCACCGCCCAGGTGGGCCTTGTTGAAAACAGGCCCTGACATTCACAATCCAATTAAAACAGAGTTTTACACTCCTATACAGTGTACACAAAGATATACACTGTGGGACAGTCCCCCCTCCTCAGCAGCCAATCCACATACACATACTGTATACATCCCATAATATGATTATCTTAAGGCAGACAGAACAATGTGAGGTCATTAACATTTAACAATGAGACAGGCACAATCCACATTCCCTCCCAATACACAAACAATAGGGAAGTCTGCCAATGACAGTCTGTGTGTCTCTCACAGACAAGCACATGGAATACACTGTGTAAGGTGTTATTAAATCTTCATATTTCTCTAGGAAGATATGGTTGACAAATATTACTGTTCCACTTGAAGCAATCCAAACCATTAATTATCTGTCTTTCACTCATAGTGACGGTTAGTACAGTCAAAGACGTGTCCCTGATGCTGATCCAGGGATGCAGAAAATATCAAAATATTGTCTAAATAGATAATTAAAAAAATATCCAAACAGTCTCTGAAGATATAGTTGACAAAATATTGGAAAGTGGCCGGGGCATTGCAGAGGCCGAAGGACATCACCAGAAATTCATAATGGCCAAACCTGGTGCGAAACGCTGTCTTCCATTCATCCCCTTTGTGAATATGGACCTGGTTATAGGCCCCCCGCAGGTCTAATTTAGTGAATATGGAAGCAGCCCTTAGTCTTTGAAAGAGTTCAGGTACCAAAGGAAGGGGATAACAGTTCTTGACAGTATGCTTGTTTAGTTTCCGGTAATCCACACAGGGTCTAAGAGAATACTGCGAAGATTTCTGCCCCTGCTGGGGTAGTGAACAGATGGATGAACCCTCTCTTTTGGTTTTTATCCACATATTCTTTTAGTGCCTCCAATTCTCGCTTCGATAATGGGAAAATTCGTCCGAACTAAATCTCGACCCCTGGGAGCAATTTGATCAGGTAATCATATGATCGATAAGGGGGGAAGGGTTTCAGCCCACCTTTTACTAAAAACATCCAGATACCCGTGATATGGCTCAGGCACAATAGAACATATTTCTACTTCAGAGTCCAGACACAGCAGAGTGCTAGAAGAGCTGAGGGATACTGACAGGCAAAAAATCAGACAGTAGGAGGACTGGAACTTGATACTTCCAGAAACCCAATCAATTTGTGAACTGTGTTCCTGCAGCCAGGACAGCCCCAAAATGACTGGAAATAAAGGGGAAGCAATGGGATCCAAGCTCAGCAGCTTGTGGTCAGTGAGAGTTACCACAGGTAGTGAAGGGGTCTCCTGGGTCACTAGTCTGGACCTAATGTGGGACCCATCCGCCAGTAATATGGAAAGTCCTTGTGTCTTGGACCGGAGTGGGATGTGCTGTTGTGCTGCAAAAGTCGAGTTAATGAAACAGCTACATGCTCTAGAGTCAATTATGAATGAGATAGACAGAGCTAGGTGAGTGGCATTAGCAAAAGGTGTTGGGTAACTGGAAAGAGTGATAGACAGACACTTATGTAGTTTTGCTGGGCATGAACGCACATAATGGCCAGCTTCTCCACAGTACAGACACACGTTATTCTGTCGCTGGTGTAGCTGCTCTTCAGCTGTCATGGAAGGCCACATTATTCTGAGCTGCATGGGCTATGGGATATCAGGTGTTAAATTAACAGGAGCAGGGCTTGCTGGAACGGAGCTGGAGTCGCAGCGCCGCATCAATCCATTGAATGTCTGCGCTCTAGCACCTAAAGTCCGTGACATAGTCCTCAACCACTCTGCATCCTTGCTTGAGAGCAGCCTCTGCGGTGGAAGATCACTGCGAATCACTTGCCAACCGCCCCACGCAGATTTACTGTGGCAAGGTGGCTCGGCTGCGCATAATCACATAGATCTACATGATTATATGCACGCGGCCTCGGCGGCATATGTGTGCCGCTGGAGCCGCGCTTCCACTGTGATTATACACAGCAGAAGTCAGACCGCGGGAGGAGCGGGCTCGATCGCAACTGGCCTTCCGCGATCTTCAGAAACACTCACAGAAGAGCTGCCTGCCTATGTAAACAAAGCAGGCGGCTCTTATGTCACACAGGCAGAAAGAGATTGTGTGTTTCAGCAACAATCTCTCTTTGCCTGTCACAGAGCCCCCCCCCCCCCCACAATTAGCAGGCAAAAGTAGGCATGCATTTAACCCCTCTTGATCACCCCCAGTATTAACCACTTCCCTGCCAGTGCCATTTATACAGTAACAGTGCATATTATTTAGCACTGATTACTGTATTAATGTCACTGGTCCCCAAAAAGTGTAAAAAAATTGCTGATCGCCGCCATTACTAATAAAAAATAAACAAATGAAAAGTCCAAAAATCGATCCCGTAGTTTGTAAATGCTAAAACTTTTTGCGCAAACTAAGTAAAATACGCTTTTTGGGCAAACTAAGTAAAATACGCTTTTTTTACCAAAAATATGTAGCAAAATACAAATGCGCCTAAACTGATAAAAAAAAATTGCTCTAGAAAGCTGTACCTGTAGAATGAGTTTTGAAGCATTTTTGCAGTAGCGCTTTTATTGTTTGCAGTTTCCAGCTTTTTCTAACAAACCTATACTCCCACAAAAGCTTATGGCTCACAAATGCCGAATAGCCGCATTTTTGAACTTTTATCAGAGTTAGAGCATTTTTACAGCTGAAAAACTCCTCTTCAAACCCACTAGTTCTGGGTTTTTTTTTGTCCAGCCAGAAAAAGTCCCTTCCAAAAAAACGCTGATAAAAGCCTGTGTATGCATGGACACATAGGATAACATTCTGGGGAGTTTACTGGCTGCCGAAAAAATGCCTAAAGCCAAAAATAGCAGCTATAAAATGGCAAGTGTGCATGAGGCCTAAGGCACATGTGTAAAACACAAGGCCCGAAAGCTGAATCTGACCAACCAGGCCATTTCAGGTGGCCGTCACACCCAAGGCTTTTTACAGCTGAAAAGTCCATTCTGCCACCTCTGGCTCTCGCCCACCACTCCCTGCTCACCACTTTCACTTATAAACACAGAAGAGACACAGAGCGATGAGGGCTGTGGAGGGAGATGCAGAGATGAGAGTGTGGGAGAGTGGTGTAGAGGTCAGAGTCGCTAATGGGTGGAAGTGAGATGTGGACAGCCTGTAAAAGAGAGCTAAACCTAGCACATTGTGCATATAACACCCTTGACCTCTGCACTCTGTGCATAGGGCATCCCTGAAACTGCACTCTGTAAATAGCACAACTCTGAAATCTGCACTATGCACATAACACATCCCTAAACTTCATACAAAACGCACTCCTGATATTTATTGCACCTTTAAAACCCTTCCATTGTTCAATGTGTGCAATTTGGCCACACCCACCATTTGAGGCAGTTCCGTGGGAGGTATGGTTGCTGCACCTATTATCTGAGAAAATGGATACATGTTTATTGTTATAGTCGGATAATACCTGTCCTTCTAGGGCAAACATAATGCAGATGCTGCCCATGCTGAAATTATACAGGAAGATTAACAGATCTGTATAAGGTATAACACTATTCTTCTAAGGGAAACCTCTACTACAGTATTTAAAGGCTCTCATTGCTAACATCTCTTTTCAAAAAATTCTAGTATACTAGTTACTTGGTTGTAAATGATCCAATGGCTTCAATGACTTCTTTTTTTCTAACCTGAAAACAGTATGGGGACCAGGAGTGACTTCACTCTGTATTTTTAATCTACATTGCAAAAAAAAGGGGAAAATTAGGAATAAAAAAATGCAAGCACAAAAAGGAAATATCCCCCCTAAATACCAAAGTAGCAATAAGACATGTTGCAATACAAGTCATTTTTACCAGTTGAAGTCCATGTGACGAAACGCGCCAGAACGCACGTACGTTGTTTCCTTGGAGACCGTAGACGATACTGCTGCAGTTCTGGGACTCACCGCGGCCAGCGGTCAGGCTGATCCACGCGTAGCTTGCAGGCGGCGAGCAGCGGTACACTCGGTCTTTATTCTATAAGCTGTGTTGATTTTATTAAATATAAGCAGATTTAAATAGGGGGGTTGGGGATACGTGTACTTTATGTGGAATAAAGGTTAAAAACGGTATCACACTATCCCTGTCCCTGTTGTTTGCTTGCATTTCATTGGTGATATACGGTCCCTGATCCTACCATTGGAGGAAGCATATATGGTATCCTGGTTTGAAGATCTTAGGATTTGCTGGATATCTTTGGAAAAGGGCTTATGCAGCCAATGCATACAGGCTTAAAGTGAAGTGATATTTGGTGAGTGTCCATTCTTTCGGGGAGCACTGAAGGTGAGGTGATGGCTATATATCGATACGCCCAAGGAACACCGGTGTGATCTGTCGTTGCTTAAGAGTTTTCTTTATCTGATAGCAATATAACCATCGTATATTTGTATATGGACACTCTTATAATATTTTATGGACTATTAATTTGGGACATTTGATATTTGGAAATAAGCGCTGCTGAATGTGATTAATGCTGCTATCGATCTATGCAAGAGAGAATACATTTTTACATTTTTCCTCACACAGTATGTTCGATCCCCAGTGGCACAAATATGTAAAGACAAGCATATAAACTCTCCTCATTCTGTAAAATATCATCTGATACCTTTATTGAACTTAAAATTGCACTCGCATGTGTAGCACTGCCCCTTGAGGGTTGCTGTTAAAGAGGTTGTAAACCTCCGATTTTCTTTTTTTTTTAAATGAACACCTGAAAGAAAAATGCATAATGAGCTAGTATGCATCGCATACTAGCTCATTATGAAATACTTACCTAAGAACGAAGCCCCCACAGTGCCGACCTCTTACCTGTCCATGGGCGACATGTTCTGTCGCTCTTCTTCCGGGTTTGCGGCATCCGGCCATCTGATTGGCTGGAGCCGCGATGATGTCATTCCCGCGCATGTGAGCGGGAGCCGACGGTAACGGCACAGGGCTCTGAAGGAACAGCACGAGCGGCCGTTCCTTCAGAGCCCTGTGCAACCCCAGGCTGACCTATACCACCTGTAACCTAATGTGAGATAGGGTAGGCTAGATACCAGTAATGTGTGCCCTTTAAGAGCAACAGTATAATAATGTCCCACTTGCAAGGCCTTGCCAAAGTCTTCACCGGCAGTTAGAGCTCATGTAATAACAGTTTCCAGTATGGCTTAGTGTACAGTGGGTACGGAAAGTATTCAGACCCCCTTAAATTTTTCACTCTTTGTTATATTGCAGCCATTTGCTAAAATCATTTAAGTTCATTCTTCTTCCTCATGAATGTACACATAGCACCCCATACTGACAGAAAAACACAGAATTGTTGACATTGTTGCAGATTTATTAAAAAAGAAAAACTGAAATATCACATGGTCCTAAGTATTCAGACCCTTTGCTCAGTATTTAGTAGAAGCCCCCTTTTGATCTAATACAGCCAGGAGTCTTTTTGGGAAAGATGCAACAAGTCTTTCACACCTGGATATGGGGATCCTCTGCCATTCCTCCTTGCAGATCCTCTCCAGTTCTGTCAGGTTGGATGGTAAACGTTGGTGGACAGCCATTTTTAGGTCTCTCCAGAGATGCTCAATTGGATTTAAGTCAGGGCTCTGGCTGGGCCATTCAAGAACAGTCACGGAGTTGTTGTGAAGCCACTCCTTCATTATTTTAGTTGTGTGCTTAGGGTCATTGTCTTGTTGGAAGGTAAACCTTCGGCCCAGTCTGAGGTCCAGAGCACTCTGGAGAAGGTTTTTGTCCAGGATATCCCTGTACTTGGCCGCATTCATCTTTTCCTCGATTGCAACCAGTCGTCCTGTCCCTGCAGCTGAAAAACACCCCCGCAGCATGATGCTGCCACCACCATGCTTCACTGTTGGGACTGTATTGAACAGGTGATGAGCAGTGCCTGGTTTTCTCCACACATACCGCTTAGAATTAAGGCCAAAAAGTTCTATTTTGGTCTCATCAGACCAGAGAATCTTATTTCTCACCATCTTGGAGTCCTTCAGGTGTTTTTTAGCAAACTCCATGCGGGCTTTCATGTGTCTTACACTGAGGAGAGGCTTCCGTCGGGCC
Source organism: Pelophylax lessonae (assembly GCF_965119305.1). Classification (NCBI taxonomy): domain Eukaryota; kingdom Metazoa; phylum Chordata; class Amphibia; order Anura; family Ranidae; genus Pelophylax; species Pelophylax lessonae. Next base: position 342,977,579 of record NC_138770.1, read on the forward strand.
ACTCTGCCATAAAGCCCCGACTGGTGGAGGGCTGCAGTGATGGTTGACTTTCTACAACTTTCTCCCATCTCCTGACTGCATCTCTGGAGCTCAGCCACAGTGATCTTTGGGTTCTTCTTTACCTCTCTCACCAAGGCTCTTCTCCCCCGATAGCTCAGTTTGGCCGGACGGCCAGCTCTAGGAAGGGTTCTGGTCGTCCCAAATATCTTCCATTTGAGGATTATGGAGGCCACTGTGCTCTTAGGAACCTTAAGTGCAGCAGAAATCTTTTTGTAACCTTGGCCAGATCTGTGCCTTGCCACAATTCTGTCTCTGAGCTCTTCAGGCAGTTCCTTTGACCTCATGATTCTCATTTGCTCTGACATGCATTGTGATCTGGAAGGTCTTATATAGACAGGTGTGTGGCTTTCCTAATCAAGTCCAATCAGTATAATTAAACACAGCTTGACTCAAATGAAGGTGTAGAACCATCTCAAGGATGATCAGAAGAAATGGAAAGCACCTGAGTTAAATATATGAGTGTCACAGCAAAGGGTCTGAATACTTAGGACCATGTGATATTTCAGTTTTTCTTTTTTAATAAATCTGCAACAATGTCATCAATTCTGTGTTTTTCTGTCAGTATGGGGTGCTATGTGTACATTCATGAGGAAGAAGAATGAACTTAAATGATTTTAGCAAATGGCTGCAATATAACAAAGAGTGAAAAATTTAAGGGGGTCTGAATACTTTCCGTACCCACTGTATAGCAAGAAAATGCAGGATAACTGATTATAATCCTAAGAGATTAGGTATCTGTTTCAGTTGTAAAGTGTCAGTATTTCAGTGTGGAAAAGAATGGTGACAAGTGTGGACTGAACTCTGAGAAGGTGCCCTCTCACCAAATCCTGATGTCCACCAATGAGGGTCCTGGGGAAACAAGCGATGCAATTCTCCAGGCTCTGTTGCCTCAAGACGGCTTTGCTCTGCTATCTCAGGGTATCCAGCCAATTCCGCCTGATCAGTGATGCTGCCAGGATGTCCACAATACTGTGATGGACTTCCGTTCCGCCAGGGCTGAGTCTGCAGGTGGATCAGGCGGTGTGAAGTAGGCCGAAATCTGCTGTCTCACTCTCTCAGCAAGGCAGTCTGATGTGCACATAATGGGTTCCAGGAGACAAGAGGCCCCAAGCCTGTTTAGCTCTCCCAAGATGCTCCATTGTTCCCGAGCTTGCTGGGAAAGATTTTTCTTAAACAATCCAGCCACATAATCATCACTTTACAGAAGACTACACTTCCCACAATGCCGTTCTCCCAGTCTCTGCGATATGACAATTTAATCCTGAAACCAACACTAGAGGGATTCAAAGACAATCCAAAGACACAGAAGGTGAGTCTGCACTTTCATAATATGGTAGTCCGGTCCCAGCTACACATGCATATACAACAATGTGCATTAAAAAAATTCACTAATGTCGGCCAAACCTCAATCACTTCCCGTATGCAATGACATCAGCAGACATTTTCACCCTACGCTTTTCTTCATTAAAAGGACATCTTCTGGAGCATGAACGCCTTGATATGCCATCACGCATATACATACAAATGACAGCCAAGCCTCATTTAGAAGGTTAACAAAGCCTTTTTCTGGTTCACATAGACAGCAATAGTCCACATACCAAACCTCATAAACCTCATTTTCATGACAAGCTATCAGGCCTCCTCCAAGCCTCACTCTGGATTCCACATAAAAAAACGGATTCCAAAATCGGGAGCTTCTATGGAGCAACTACAGTCCACAAATAAGTATAGAAATTACAAAATAGTAGATTGATCAACAAACCAAGCAAATCATATAAAAAAAAAAAAAATGGTTATTAAAAACAGTAGCACTTGCTCCTGAGCACCATCTTGTGGGCTCAAAATGTAATATAAACAAATTTTCAAACTGGAATCTGATCTAAAACTCCAGAAGATACCCACATCCAATACAGTATATCACAGATGCTAAAATATAACCATCCATGTTATATTATAAATACAGTCATTAAACTACATACATATCAAAATCAATTCAACATGAAAGGAAATTGTATAAAATCTAAATAAATGTATCAGAAGGCCTAATGAAGGAGCACACATGGTCTGAACGCGTGCCGCTTTCTCCGCTTGCAAACCCGGAGGTAACGTTTTCCTTGGTCTCCAGCATCCACAGCCTCCATCAGCACTGCTATCAGTGCAGAAAGCGCAGCTGCCTGCCTGCCACCCGGACCCTGAGACACGAAGACAGTGGGACCACCCGGAATATGCCCAGCTGAACTTACTGGTCTATACAAGTGAATATCTTCCTACTCTTGTGCATTGTTCTACCTTTACCATTAAAGTGTTTTTTATTTACTACACTTAGAATCGCTGTTCTCTCTCTCCTCCCTGTCATTCACCGAGTACCTTCTAGCGCTATTAGAACCGGCTGCTCTCAAGTGTCTTTTACTGACTCCGAGACTTTGGTTACACATGTTTTTATGGACTCTTTGATATGTATTCATGACAGCTCATTTGACCCATGGGATTCTCTCTCTTGTGTGCCAAATACCTACCTGTCTGAAGCCAGAGACAGCCAGGCAACTAGTATTCTAAAGGCTCGTACACACTTGACGAAAATTGGACGAAATATCCTCTGATTTTTCTCTCTCAGAAATGTTCACGAAATTTCTTGTCCGATTTTTTTTTTTTTTTTGGGACATTTGTTACTAGACTTCCGGGTCATCAGCAACTTCAAATCATGCGCGGTCTTTCGTATTCAATTTTTTGCGGACGTACTGCATACACATTAAATGACAATTGGTCGTCTGGGGATGGACGATAAAAATGTTGGTGTTTGTCCCTCTGTTTTTTTTCGTTGAAAATGTCGGCATCGGCTGCTGAAAGTTTTTACCTTGGACGGGGAATTTTCGGCAGATTTTCTACTAGTGTGTACCCCACTTTAGAAGGAGGTCAGCAATGTCCGCCCCTTATTTCCCTCAGTACAGGTTTTCTTTAAAAGCATTTGTTGATTTGAATCAGTTTAATGATGGATTATATTTTTTGCAAAACTAAAACACTAATTAGATTTATATGCACACCATGTGCTGATAATGCTTGAGAACATGTATTATTCGAACTTGGTAATTAGCATTGAGAAATATTTATTTTTTAGACAAATAAAATGGATTTAATTTTTTTTTTTATTAATCTGAAGACACGCCACTGCATCCATAATGCTTCTTTATTCATTAATCTGAATCATGGAAATAATAACAGTGCTGTCACAATAGTGTGGTGTTGTATGGTATCTGGCTGACAGTTGACTCAAATCTGCAACATGACTGTAGTCATTATCCTGCTGCATGCCATTAATGTGGAATTAACTTTAATCCCCACATTGTACAGATTATTTTCATCCCTTTCCCTGCCAGTAAAGTCTACACCAGCTTTCAGACTGAAAAAAACATGTATCGCCTAAGCTTCTTAGGCTTGCAAACAACATTTAAATAATTTTCCATTTAAAAGCTCTAGAAATATGTGCATATAAGTTCCCTAATTTAGCTGTCAATGAACTGAGAATAGTAACATAAGTAATATAGTAGTAACATAGACACCTCCACAGTCACTCCAAGCTGCCATCCTGTTTCATACATTATCAATAGGCTAGAGAGAATGTAAGTTGTAAAATGTGAAGCTAATGCTTAGGTGGACTGTTGCAGCACAGTGCCAGTAAGTAAGTAAAGAAAAGTTTACCACCATTCTTAAAACTGCAGTAAAGAAAAAGTAGATTTTTAGCATATTAAGACCATAGTTTAGTTTAAAAAACTAAAAACTTGATTGCTTCAATTACTCAATTTTTGTAGAATTAGCTCGTTAATTTAGTAGGTAATAACCTAAGGTACCACATCCCTGGTTCTAGTGCAAAGAGTATCAAGTGTTGGGGCATATGTTGGGATTTTAAAGGTACCGTTTTGACAACCAATATATCACAGAGGAATGTAATTTAAAATTTTCTCAAAAAATGTGACTTTATTGTATACAAACATTTCCCAACAATGGGGTACATAAATCATCAAACGATCATGGTAACAAACAATATATAAAATATGAAGTGTGCCATAGTGGCAAACATCACAGTATCAACATATGGTCAATCCTTGATTAGGTGGGTGGACTCCTCAAAGGTTACTACCAGCTTGGACGACCATAGCCAGTATGTAGGCCTCTAGTGAATCCAACTTCCACTACCCGACATGTTTCGCGGTATGTACCGCTTCCTCAGGGGTATAAGGGATAGAGCATTAACAAAGACCAACTAGAAAAGTAACAAAGAAGTATATAATTATTAAGATACATCGTGCAATTTACACTTTGTCATCATACGATTGTGTTATTTTGAATATCAGTATGTGCCAAGAATGGAGTCTTAGGCCGTGGCCCCTCCACCTTCTGACACTTTAACGTCATGTATTCGATCATAATTACCGCAATTACTTACAATGGTAACAAGAAAGTTCATTTACACCTGCATACAGACCGAGGCATATGCAATATTCCCAAGTGGTGAGACTGATGTATCACACACATCCGAGATACACGTGCTGGGTGCCAACTAACGTCCCCCAGGCGGGCATGGACGACCACAAAAGAAGGCAGCTTTGCCTAAAATGGTAGAGGGTACATGATGTACTGGTAAGTCGGTATGGTAAATGCTAATGGATATTGTTAAGTATTCCATACAGTAGCCAGGTATCATGCATATAATTGGACATTTATCCACACATCATTAAGTGGCTATGAATAGCCCATATGCTATTACTTTTAATTCAAAAATCTTTATAAAAGTTAAAGAGTAATAAAAAATAAAAATTAAAAAATAGAAGATATAATGTCTCCATACCTACCAAAGTATAGGCCAAAAAGTAGCACACTGGTCAGACGATGGAAGAGGCGACAATTCGAACATAGGAGTCAGTGTGATTACCCTGGGGAAATATCCCGTTGAATTCGGGTCTCCAGGTGATTTGTAGGATATCTGTGAAGGTATATATATGAATACAGGGAACACTATAAGCCATATGAGTAATCCCCTTAGTGTCCTCAATGCTTGTATGGGTCTTTAGATAGATATCAATATGAAAAGGGTATCAGCATGGATTCAGCTAAAATCCCTAGGTGGTAATATGCAAACCGCATCCAATGCTAAAGATCGCATGGCCACTAAAAAGGCTCCAAGGTATGGAGAGGTGGAAAAAAGGGAGGGGTCCATAGTCTATAGCGAGATACTACGGTCCTGAAATAGCACAAGTTCAGCATTGTAAATGCCATTACCTTTCCTAGTCCGTGTGTCCAGCCTCCATCGTCTGCACCATAGCCGTGCACTGCCGCCGCTTAAATGTGTGTCGTCAACCCCGCTGTCAATAGAGGGCGATGCGCGCCGTAATGACGTCACGGGGTCCGATGTACAACTGCGCATGTGCGTCGGTAGACGCAATGCGCAGCTGTGAATGACACAGACGGACCCACCTACTTCTGGTTGCGTGGCAACCCGGTGACGCCGGAACACAGCAAACGCTGTGGATGGATACGGCGTTAGTGGTGGGAGGTCCGTCCATGTAAACAAAGGGGCGTGGGACTGATTGAGTTCCTATACGGGTGGTCTTATGGCAAATTTGTATTAATATAGGTCTATTGATATTCTGTTGTGGAGGGCTACACAATTTAATACCATGTTTACAAAAGTTATTGCAATTATACTTATATCAATGTTTTTATAATTACAGAAATGTGAACTCTTGCATGCAGCCCGATACAGTGGCATGGGATTACACCCCGGTGAAACTTGAGACCATCCTGAGATCGAGAGCATTGGATTGCCTATGAAGTCCCAGAGGCGGGTATGCGATGTACAGAGGGTCATGTTGGCACAATCAGTCCCACGCCCCTTTGTTTACATGGACGGACCTCCCACCACTAACGCCGTATCCATCCACAGCGTTTGCTGTGTTCCGGCGTCACCGGGTTGCCACGCAACCAGAAGTAGGTGGGTCCGTCTGTGTCATTCACAGCTGCGCATTGCGTCTACCGAAGCACATGCGCAGTTGTACATCGGACCCCGTGACGTCATTACGGCGCGCGTCGCCCTCTATTGACAGCGGGGTTGACGACACACATTTAAGCGGCGGCAGTGCACAGGCTATGGTGCAGACGATGGAGGCTGGACACACGGACTAGGAAAGGTAATGGCATTTACAATGCTGAACTTGTGCTATTTCAGGACCGTAGTATCTCGCTATAGACTATGGACCCCTCCCTTTTTTCCACCTCTCCATACCTTGGAGCCTTTTTGGTGGCCATGCGATCTTTAGCATTGGATGCGGTTTGCATATTACCACCTAGGGATTTTAGCTGAATCCATGCGGATACCCTTTTCATATTGTTATCTATCTAAAGACCCATGCAAGCATTGAGGACACTAAGGGGATTACTCATATGGCTTATAGTGTTCCCTGTATTCATATATATACCTTCACAGATATCCTACAAATCACCTGGAGACCCGAATTCAACGGGATATTTCCCCAGGGTAATCACACTGACTCCTATGTTCGAATTGTCGCCTCTTCCATCGTCTGACCAGTGTGCTACTTTTTGGCCTATACTTTGGTAGGTATGGAGACATTATATCTTCTATTTTTTAATTTTTATTTTGTATTACTCTTTAACTTTTATAAAGATTTTTGAATTAAAAGTAATAGCATATGGGCTATTCATAGCCACTTAATGATGTGTGGATAAATGTCCAATTATATGCATGATACCTGGCTACTGTATGGAATACTTAACAATATCCATTAGCATTTACCATACCGACTTACCAGTCCATCCACCTAATCAAGGATTGACCATATGTTGATACTGTGATGCTTGCCACTATGGCACACTTCATATTTTACATATTGTTTGTTACCATGATCGTTTGATGATTTATGTACCCCATTGTTGGGAAATGTTTGTATACAATAAAGTCACATTTTTAGAGAAAATTTTAAATTACATTCCTCTGTGATATATTGGTTTTCAAAACGGTACCTTTAAAATCCCAACCTATGCCCCAACACTTGATACTCTTTGTACTCAATTTTTGTGCTTAATTTATTTTTACAGTGTAAAGTATATGTAACCCACAATCCAAATACTGTGTTGGTTTAAAATGTTTACTTAAATTCAAAGTAAATTGAAATGTTTTTTAATTTGCCCCTTTCAAAAAAGCAATACCAGTTAATCCTTCCCTGAAAGCATTGTTAATTCACCTACTGTTTTAGGTTGACAACACAAATGTCCAACAGTTATGCAACCTGTCAAACAGGCTTCCAACAGAGACTACAAGTGGCTACATCCACACACATTACCCAGGCATGGTTGCATTGCTGACATCATTAGGAAACCCATCCTAAGAAATGCCATGCAGCCATTGCTGTAGTACATACATATAGACAGGGAATTGCTGCCCAGAGGCAGCAAAAGACCAGCAGCAATGAGATGCAAAGGGATGGAAAATAAAGACAAAAACAGCTATTTGTATCTTTTAACTACTTGACGACCTGTAATATATACGTGCGTCATATGCGTCATTTTGCCTTCTCTGGTTTGGGGGCACGCTGTGCACCCCCCACAAATGCTGTGCCCACTGTGTACAGTTGATTGTGGATCTCAGTACTCAGGTCTGGTGATCATGTCAACAAAGCTGTTATGAATTAATTAATTTATAATACCTGTGTTTCCTATGTCGTGATTGGCCCACGACTATCACATGGTACCTGGGCCAATCACCACACCCGGTACCATGTGATTACCTGTAGCCAATCACAGATCACTAGTGATCACAGCTGTTATGAATGGTTAACCCACTCATGACTGTTGAAGATGCTGTTAAAATGATCTTCCATTTTTTTTTTTAACATACTGTCACCTGTCATAGTCCCTGATCATTGCCATATCAGTCATATGATGATGCTGTACTGCACTAGTGACAGTGTGTAAAACAAATTGTGAAAAAAACAAGTTTTGTTCCAATTTTTTATTTTCAAAAACAATGAGACAAAAAATTACAACCTAAAAAACTTGCCATGCTTCCTACTAAGATGTGGTTCACACCTATGCATTTTTTTGTGCGTTTTCAGTTTTTCAGTAGCATAATACAGTCCATTTACTATGGTTTCCTATGGGTCACATTCACATCTGTACATTTTATGGAAGCGTGTATTGAAAAATGCAAAATGCACCTGGAATATGCATCAACTGCAATATAAGTGTGAACCAGGCCAGTTTCTACATTCCAAAAAGGGGTCTTTTTTTTGGGGGGGGGGGGGGGTTTGTACTGTCCTAGCATTTTAGGGCCTAAAAAGAGATTAGATTGGCCATCAGTAGATCAGGATTGATCAATTTTCAAACATATATACCATAGGTTGACAATGCTGTAACTTTCACAGAAACCAATTAATGTACACTCATTGAGATTTTTGTTACCAAAAACATGTAGCAGAATATATTTTGGCTTATGTTTATGACGAAATTTGATTTTATTGGATATGTTTTAAAACAGAAAGTAGAAAATATTGTTTTTTGCAAAATTTTCAGGTTTTTTTTTTTCATTTATATAGCAAAAAAATAAAAAATCCAGTGGTGCTCAAATACCACCAGTAGAAAGCTCTATTTGTGTAAATAAAAATGATAAAACCAAGCAATCTTGTTTGAATGAACCTTAACAAATGCTCAATAGGAAATTTTGGCACAGTAGCATTTTGTTAGCTAGGCTTTGTTTGGGATTAAATATATATTCAAAGGAGTGTAGACAGTAAGCTCCTTCAGAGGAAGAGACTAATGTACAGTCAGTGCTTCAGTATTCTCCACCAAGTGCTTCTGAAAATGTCTGCTCCTTATAAATGATTAAATGATGTGTCATAGCAATATTAAAAATATTCAGTACATAACTGAAATACACACACATTTCCCCATGCTTTAAACTTTTTAAAATCACTGAAAGTATGGAAAATACTTGTTGATCTAACAGAAATCCAGTGTACTTCTGAATTTCTGTTTAAGCTGACAACACAGTGCCTTTGGTACTCTAAAATCTTAAGCATCATTTTCAGGCCACCCTACTGCACCATCAAACTCTGTCTATTCTCTCACTGTCCTTCTCCACATGCAAGCATTGCTTCTTTCACAGCAAAATAATGCTGTTGTCTTACCAAGAAACACTATTGGGTATAACAGTGAGCGTGACTTTCACCAACATTTGTTGTTGGAGGATCAATCACTGTTATTTAACCACTTGCCGACTGCCTAACGCCGATCTACGTCGGCAGTCAGCCCCTCACAGGCAAAGTGACGTAGGGCTACGTCACTAGCTTGTGAGGGTCTAGGGAGCGAGCGCGCGCCCCCGGAGGCACGCTCCCGCGTGGTCACGGACCCCCCCGCGCGTGTGACCAGCGGACCCGATGTCCGCCGGTCACTCGGCGATCGGCGGGGGAGAGGGAGAATGTCAGGCAGCTTGTGTAAACAAGCCACCTGCCATTCTCCTCGCTGTAAAGACACTGATCAAACGGATCTAGTATGTAGATCCGTTGATCAGTGTCCTTACAGCTCAAGCCACAGCCAATCACAGTAGAAAGCACGCCCCTAGGGATACACACAGCCCCTCCCTCCCAAATAAAGTTAACCCCTTCACAACCAGTGTATTTTTACAGTAACAGTGCATATGTATAGCACTGATTACTGTAGAAATGTCACTGGTAACCCCAAAAGTGTCACAAATGTCAGTCAAGGGTCCGATCTGTCCGCCCCAATGTCGCAGTACCGCAAAAAAAATCGCAGATCGCCGCCATTACGCGTTAAAAAAAAAAACAACAAAAATGACAAAAATCTTTCCCTTTGTTAGTAAACGCGATAACTTTTGCGCAAACCAATCAAAATACGCTTTTTGCGATTTTTTTACCAAACATATGTAGCATAAAACAAATTGGCCGAAAATTTAAAAAAATTTTGATTTTTACTTTTTTTTTGGGGGGAATTTCATATAAAAAATGTGAAAAATATTGTTATTTTTGCAAAATTGACGCTCTTTTTTTGTTTATAGCAAGATCAAAAAATCGCACAGGTGATCAAATACCACCAAAAGAAAGCTCTGTTTGTGGGAAAAAAAGGACATCAAATTCGTTTAGGTACAGCGTCGCACGACCGCGCAATTGTCCGTTAAAGTCACGCAGTGCCGAATCGCAAAATACCCCCTGGTCAGGAAGGGGGTAAAATCTTCCGGGGCTTAAGTGGTTAAAGCACATGGACCTGGTTGATTCTTTACCAGAGATGTTTGGTGAATGTAGCAACCACAGCTTTGGAAGTAGACCCCATGTGTAGGGAGGTTTTTTGGGGGGGGGGAATGTAATTCTGGGACATGCCTATGTCAACAGGAACTGAGCAACCAGCAGCTACCCTGCAAGAATTTTAGAAGCCTGGTAATCATATCAGAGGGAGTAATTCAGACTGTTTTATGCTACAGGAACACAATGAAATAAAAAAAAAAATGAATGCTGGAAAATTATCTAGGACAGTGTTTCTCAACCTCTTTTCAGTCAAGGCACCCTTTTTAAAATGATGGACAATCTCGAGGCACCCTTTAAAAATTATGGACAGTCTTGAGGCACCCCATTCTAAAATGTAAAAACTATTCTAATAGTTTTACATAATTCAGCAACATCCACACATGTGGGACACCCAACGTTGGAGGTGATTTATTCCTCCAAAGCAAATACATGTTTGCAAACTGGTGCTGACTAGTATTCCAGTGTTTCTCTTCTCCCTCAGTTTTTCCCACTCACTCAGCTAATGTGAACCCAACACTGATGGAGAGGGGCAGGGGATGGTCAAACAATCATGCTATTCAGACAGCTTACATCCTCCTTATCAACTGATTATGCCAATGGTTGTTAGGACTCTGGCAGCTAGAAGGTCGTAATGGTGCTCAATGAAAACCTGTGGCTTTGTGTAACTAAAAGGCAGGCTTTGTATACAGAATTGGGCACTTTTTAGGCATTTTGGAAAGGCACGCCTAAAGAAGTCTCAAGGCACCCCAGGGTGCCTGGGCACCCTGGTTGAAAAATGCTGATCTAGGAGGTAGATAGCGGTTTAGGGGTACATTTGGGTCACACCTATACTACATTTTAAATTAAATAAATAGAACAAAAATCAGCGTATTCCGTGTTTGACTTTAGTTTAGTTGTGAAAGATACAGTGGCCCTCATATATTAATAATGTGTGAAAGAATGGTATCAACACTGCAAGTATCAGCTTGACAGATGCTTCTTTTTTCTTATCTTTAATATCTGTATTGAGGTTTCTTTAGAGAGTTATTTTCAGGACCTTTTTTTACAAATTGTCTCTGAAGACTTTGCCAGCCTTGAAATTACATTTATATGGATTCCAAATTCTTTGTTTAATTGTGTGTTTTTTGAATAAGAAAAAGGCTGTTAAATTCTAAAATTATTGCCAAACATACTTAGGCTCCATGTACATGGGACGCTGGAAATGGCCGTTTAGGAGCAGTTGGGCGTTTTTTTCAGAAGCCCCTGAACCTATCTACATTTTATCTTATCTGTCCATGTACACCAGGTCGTTTACAGTCATTTGCAGGCAGTTGCGTTCAGGGACTTTTTTTAGAACGCAATTATTTGCGTTCGAACGTGTGTTTCCCGACGTTTCAAACGCACAAACGCGTCCGAATGCATCTGAAGGCGTCCGAACGCGATGACCCGCGTTTAGCGTTCGCGTTTTTCCATTTTAAAGGGGAATCATTTTTTGACCTCTAGGAACGGTTCTAAACGCAAACGACCGAACGGACGTTTCAAACGTCCTAAAAATTGCAGCATTCAAAGGGACTTTTAACAACGTCCCGTGTACATGGAGCCTTAGGCCTCATGTACACTATAGCTGCTAAACTGAAGTTTAGGAGCAGTTGGGCATTTTTTTCAGAAGCCTCTGAGCTCTCCTCTATGTTATCTTAGGTGTACGTGTACACTCAGTCGTTTATAGTTGATTAGAGGCAGTTGAGGTTACAAGCATTTTTTGAAAGCAGAAAAATTGCGTTCAGGACTGTAGTATATTGGTTTTTTTAAACCCCAAATGCTTATAACCTCAGTAAACTGCGTTTATGCGCGTTTTTTGTTTATAAGCATTTTTAAAGGGGAAAACATTTTAGATACTTATTGAACATATAAAAAAAAATGTTGAAAAAGCACACATTTCACCACATGCTGTTGCCTGCATTAAAGGGAAACTCTGGTTCTCTCACGCAATTTTCTTTGTCTTCGGAGCCTCAGCAACAGCAAGAGCAACATCAGGAGCATTTCCTCACACATGCTTATAATGGGGTCCATAGTGAAAAACACCAAAAAATAAGACAGCTATCTACAAGCACACTGCTCTCTCTGCTCCTGCTTTCTCTCTTCTCTCACAGAATGGCTGAAATAGTTATTCATGCATTCTCTGCATTTGGGAGGATCTCCTGTGGTTATCTTTCAAAAACGCTTCTAACCTCAATGCTCATAACTTGCTGCTAAACTTACAGTGCCTTGCGAAAGTATTCGGCCCCCTTGAACTTTGCGACCTTTTGCCACATTTCAGGCTTCAAACATAAAGATATAAAACTGTAATGTTTTATGAAGAATCAACAACAAGTGGGACACAATCAGGAAGTGGAACAAAATTTATTGGATATTTCAAACTTTTTGAACAAATAAAAAAACTGAAAAATTGGTCGTGCAAAGTTATTCAGCCCCCTTAAGTTAATACTTTGTAGCGCCACCTTTTGCTGCGATTACAGCTGTAAGTCACTTGGGGTATGTCTCTATCAGTTTTGCACATCGAGAGACTGAAATTTTTGCCCATTCCTCCTTGCAAACAGCTCGAGCTCAGTGAGGTTGGATGGAGAGCGTTTCTGAACAGCAGTTTTCAGTTCTTTCCACAGATTCTCGATTGGATTCAGGTCTGGACTTTGACTTGGCCATTCTAACACCTGGATATGTTTATTTGTGAACCATTCCATTGTAGATTTTGCTTTATGTTTTGGATCATTGTCTTGTTGAAAGACAAATCTCCGTCCCGGTCTCAGGTCTTTTGTAGACTCCATCAGGTTTTCTTCCAGAATGGTCCTGTATTTGGCTCCATCCATCTTCCCATCAATTTTAACCATCTTCCCTGTCCCTGCTGAAGAAAAGCAGGCCCAAACCATGATGCTGCCACCACCATGTTTGACAGTGGGGATGGTGTGTTCAGAGTGATGATCTGTGTTGCTTTTACGCCAAACATAATGTTTTGCATTGCTGCCAAAAAGTTTGATTTTGGTTTCATCTGACCAGAACACCTTCTTCCACATGTTTGGTGTGTCTCCCAGGTGGCTTGTGGCAAACTTTAAACAACACTTTTTATGGATATCTTTAAGAAATGGCTTTCTTCTTGCCACTCTTCCATAAAGGCCAGATTTGTGCAGTATAAGACTGACTGTTGTCCTATGGACAGAGTCTCCCACCTCAGCTGTAGATCTCTGCAGTTCATCCAGAGTGATCATGGGCCTCTTGGCTGCATCTCTGATCAGTCTTCTCCTTGTATGAGCTAGACGGACGGCCAGGTCTTCGTAGATTTGTAGTGGTCTGATACTCCTTCCATTTCAATATTATCGCTTGCACAGTGCTCCTTGGGATGTTTAAAGCTTGGGAAATCTTTTTGTATCCAAATCCAGCTTTAAACTTCTCCACAACAGTATCTCGGACCTGCCTGGTGTGTTCCTTGTTCTTCATGATGCTCTCTGCGCTTTAAACTGACCTCTGAGACTATCACAGTGCAGGTGCATTTATACGGAGACTTGATTACACACAGGTGGATTCTATTTATCATCATTAGTCATTTAGGTCAACATTGGATCATTCAGAGATCCTCACTGAACTTCTGGAGAGAGTATGCTGCACTGAATGTAAAGGGGCTGAATAATTTTGCACGCCCAATTTTTCAGTTTTTTATTTGTTAACAAAGTTTGAAATATCCAATAAATTTCGTTCAACTTCATGATTGTGTCCCACTTGTTGATTCTTCACAAAAAATTACAGTTTTATATCTTTGTTTGAAGCCTGAAATGTGGCAAAAGGTCGCAAAGTTCAAGGGGGCTGAATACTTTCGCAAGGCACTGTACATAAACTTGGTATATGAAAGCTGTAAAATGAACGTTTTTCACTGACTTCCAGCTGTCAAGTTTCCAATGTTCAGAAAAGATTTTCAACTGGCCTGTGTACATGATCCCTTATAAAGTTTGGATTCTGTTTCTGTTGGATTCTGTTATGGCACGTTTTTGGGGTTCATAAATGAAAGAAAGTCCACTAGAGTCCTAGAAAATAGCAAGCGAACATTTGGAGACACCAACCTTAAAACAAATGAACTGCCTTTGCATTTTGTAATTCCACAATATTTTCAAATAAAATAAAAAAAAGCCAACATTGGTATTTTGTACTGGTAGCAAAATGTTGTGTAAACCAAAACATATAGAATTGCAGCATGCTTTATGCATAATGCATTAGAAAAATCACCAAACAAAGCAGAAATATGTTCTACCTGAGGAGGCAGAAGGATATTGGGTGGGAAAGTCTGTGCTTTATCCTGAACTTTCTGGGTCATAACTCCTTAAGGAATAAAAAGTAATTCCATGACAAGAATAGATTTTTATGCCACAGAAAAGCTTTAGTAGTTACCTGCTGCACAAAGAGGACTTGATAAATTATACATATTGGAGTGTAGTGCTGCTTTGCTTTGCCTGCACTTTCTAAGTCACTACGTCTTCCCTTTCTTAGTGATGGTTTGTCATGGAAAATATGCATCTTTTGATGTTGTAGTGCTCCCCTGTTGAGAGACTTTGAAAGGTTTAGATTTCTTTATGAGCTTCCAGGTGGTACATATTTTGCATCTGAATTTAAATCAGCTAGCGTTTTGGGCAGAGAGGTAATGGGGGATGAAATTGCACAAGTTAAACCCTTTTCTGTCTTTCCTTTTTTCAAAGGTAAAAGTGGAAAATTGTGGTTATATGTGAAAGTGTTTACTACATTATTATTAACTTCTCAGCAGGATTGGTAACTATACATGATGTGACTTTTGTTGAATGTGACCAAGATTTAATTATCACTCGATAATTGAACAGGGCATAGGGGGAGGGTAATATTAAAACAAGTGTTACAAAGCAGTAAAATGCTGTATGCGCTGGCTGAATCATCTTAAAAAAAAAGAATAAGCAAGAAGGAATGGCAATGTCTTTGCTTTAAAAGAATGTAAGAATTATTTTAGTAACATAGGAGAGAACGAGTTTTGTTTGAGTTTGACTTCTCCTTAAATGGGGAGGTTGCATTAGCTTTTTTTTTTTTCTCGTTTTTTCCTGTATTTTCACCTGGTGATCCAGCCAGTAAGTCTGCTGTTTTTCTTTAACAGACCAAACTGTCTAGCAAAAGTTGCACGCAGAAGGTTGAGACTAACCATTTAACACTAACAGGGGTACAATTGTCAGTTTGTATTATTTTGGTCAATATCAATCTTTATCCCAAAAGTATTAAACACGTTTTTGTATCTGTTTAAAAAGTATAAGCTGGATCTAATTTGTTCATCATTTATAGAAAGTCCATTTAAGTCTACCAGTTCCTCTGATTCTACCCCCTCCAAACAATGCGTCTGTCCAAGGATGTCTTTGTTGCTCCTCCATAGATACAGAAGCCACCCTAAAAACGGAAGCATGCTACTTACCAGATCACATGGTAAAATAAAGGAAAATACCTAAATACAGAAAAAAGCAGACACCGCATGTAATGGTTGGCAATATAAAATATATCAATAGTCATATGTCTTTTACAGGTATTGGAACATACAAATAATTGTACGTACCCTTCTGTTACCAGAGGGTTTATAACTGGCATGCGTTAATGCTGGGATGATTGGAGAACAGAGCCGCTCAGGTGTATCAGTCCAACCTGGTGCTGGTAAGACCCGTCATCCGGATAAAGTGCAAAGGAAGTAGTGGAACCGCAGTTCCACTACTTCCTATGCGTTAATGCTGAACACCAGGCATACGGATAACTATCCAATTGAAATACGTATGTGGGAACTATTTTATCTGCCAAAGAATTTGTATTTATGTCCTTTCTGTTCTTAAGAGTGGACATGAGAACTTAGTGGTTACATGATCACTCGGTTTTAAGGCCTAAAGCCGGTAAGGAACAGCTGCAGTACCCGACCAATGCTGCAGTAGGTAGGTGATTATTCATTTTTTTTAGGATTCCTGCATTTCTCCTTTAAGTAAATGGGTTCCTGCAAAACTATAGAGAGCTGTTGCATGCATGCAATTTCACCCATCATCTCTTTTCTATGTTATCTGATCTATATTGCACAGTGATTTTAGTCTGTTTACTTAAGATGACTGAACATTGACCAGTCATATATATGGGTTTTCACATTTTTCCACATGTTTAAAGATGTCAGCATTCATAAGCACGTGCCTCTACAAATAATCCAGTGACAACAACAGGAAATAGATTGCCTATACAAACTCTAGTGTATTGTATTAAATGCATGGTTTACTATATTCTGTTATGCATTATTTACTATATTCCTTCATTGAAGCTCAACTTAATTGTATCTGAGCACCACAATCTGAAAACTCTATTTCATTTATTTTTAATATTCAAAGCAAACTCACCAATCCATCCATATCTCCATGTTTTTTTTGAGAAATCACTTTGAAAAACACCACCCTAGCATTTCTAATTACAGCCCTCTTGAGTAGGACTTCCTGGTATCTATGTGCCTTTAGCTCAGCCATGCAGGCAGGCGGGTGTGATTAGCTGAGGAAGCCCTTGCTCCAGCCTCAAGATGAAAGAAAAAAAAACTGCCCATAAAGATTCATGGGATGTATGGCATAATTTTGGCTTAGACCAGAAACCAGGAATCAATTGAGCAAAAGTATAAATTAAAAACAAGTAAATATAAGACACCTTTCTATCTATTTATTAATGTTACCAGCATAAGGAATAAAGTGGATGTAAACCCCATCCATGAAATTTGACCTGGGCACATACATCTTTAGTATTTACCTATCTCTCTCCAAAGCCCTAAGTCCTGTGTCTTTCTGCTGCTCTGTTCCTCTGTTATCAGAATGATAACTTCTGACAAGCTCCCTGACAGAGGAGATAAAGGCAGCTGAAACTTTGAGTCGGGGAGGGAACTTCAAGACAGATTAGCAGAGAACTTGTCTATTCACAGCACAGCTCTTCAAGTTTCTTCATTCCTCTGCCTATGTGGAGGGGGGTGTGTGCCTTTCCTCCAATCAGCTCACACACAGTGTATGCCTAGACTCCCCTTCCACTGCTGAAACAGGAAGAAAGATTTGGAACACAATATGCACGTTTTTAAGAATATAGATAGCTAAGGACAGCAGATATACAAATAAAACGTATATAGGAGGATTAGTTTCATCTCTGTGTATCATCTGAGGCTGTTTACTTCACTGGGTATATGTGAGGGTCTGCATCCATTTTAAAATAGCTAATGTGATTGAGAGAATTTAGTTCCTTTTTAATTAGGAACCTTATTCGGGTATTTTTAGGGAGGGGCTTGAGCATTATTTGGACCTGTTTGCAGGTTTGACTACTGAAGACATCTCGGACCTTACAATCTGACTACGACAAACTGTTTATGAACATTCATAATTCATTACCCAGAGACACCTGTTGTCTCTCTGAAGTTATTGTCCACATCCTGCCCCTGAGGAGACTGAAGACACATTAAATACAGGCCCTGGTCGTAAAACAAATAAATGACTATCTGTAGCTGAGAAAGGATTACATGCTCTTACTACGAAAGAAAAAGGCTATAATCCCTAATCTGACCCTCCTACAATGATAGTTCCTTACCTATTTGAGAGCCTCTGGTTACCTGACTATTTTTTAGCAGTTCTTAGATCACTGGCACCATGGCATCAATAGAAAAATAAAAGTTTAACCCCCATTTAAATATTATGCTAATGTACTTTTGAAGAAAGCATTATCCAACTATGTATTTGCTGAATTTTCCAGGATTTGTACTGGCAGGTTATGTACATTTTACACTCATACATTTGTATCTCTTACCCCTTGCATACATAGAGTACCAGACTGATATAATCTTCTGCTGTTTACAGCATCGTCTGTGTAAATGGATATCGGTAGATTGCTGATAAAACTGTATAGCAGGATTCCTGCATAACATGTTGCATAATACCACGGTGTTCTTTTCATTTTAATGGCTTGAACAAGTAAGTGATAACGCCAGGAGCATTGCTGAACATATGTAATTTGTCTCCGATTTGTCCCTTTCCTGTCACTGAACTGCTCTCTCTGGTGCTTCTGGAAAGCAGTTTGCATCTAAGAAAGGGTGGACGCTCTGACGGCAGGTAGTTACTTTTGATGCTCAGTGTGAAGATAATAGCTTCTCTCTAAAATAATAATGTAGAGTTCTTACTTCTAAAACTTATATGGGGACACCAAATTGCAAGATGTTAGCTAGTGGGTATATGTATTATTTTTCAAATTACATCTGACACATCTGCTCTGTTATACTAAATTCTACAAAAAGAATGCAAATTATATGCATTTTTATATGTCATGATTACAGAATTTTCCGCAGTCTAACATAATGTAACATTACAGGTGTTCTGTAGCCCATGTCACTGTGTATGTAATGATGCTTGTTCCTGATTATATGGATAGTAATAATGAAGTGAATAATTTAGTGTAGATGTAATACTGTCATGCAGTAGAAACAATTCTAATTTTTCATATATGAATATTTGCAGAGCATGATGTCACCTGTAATCCAAAGTACACAAAAGGTGAAAGAGTTCAAGGTATTGTAAATGCTCATAATATTGTTACATAAAAAAAAAAAAAAAATGGAAACATGTTTCTGGGGCAACAAAACTCCCCTATCATCAGGGCTTAGTAGAAAGGAATTAGGACTGAATATAGTTCCAATTCTGAAGGAGGTTTTTCACCATATCAAATGTATTTCCACTTGGTTATCATTGCCTTTGAGTCCATTCTAGTCCTTTTTCCAGTCCTTATCTTCTAAGTCCTAATGTGGTTGGATGCTTTGTTGACCCCAAGATGCATTGGATGCTTTTATGTGACAGTATTATGAACAGTGAAAGGCAATTTGGACTTTTTCACTTTGTGGTTTAGCACCCATTTGTATACTTTGAGTTGCTTTTGAGTGTCCATTTTGGGAGGCCTGTGTGTTTTGAGAGCCAGTGAGCTTGCTTGATGATTTCATAGCATTTGTACCATTGATTTAAAACATTGAAATCCCTGAACCTCTTAAATGTTTTATAATGTCACCTGTAACAGTTTAACAAATGTTTGCATTTTTTCAGTTTAGAGCAGTGATTTTAAAATAAGGTGAATGATAATTGGCTGCTTTGGGTTATTGCACTTTGCCAGCTGTTATTTAAGTGTATGTCATTTTTTTTTACATTATCTGATATACCATAGTTTTTTCAAAGCTGGAGGGTTTTATATTTTTTCAGAAATACCATGGTTGTTCTTGAAGTGGTTGTTAAGCCACTATCTGATCTTGCACCATCCCCTCTGTTAAATAACAACCTGTGTCCTGGTGTTTTGTGCTTTATAAAAAAAAAAGAAAAGCCGATTTCTACCTGTTTTTACAGTGCCTCCCAGCGCTCACGTGACTCCAGACTCTCTTCTCTCCCTGTCTGACATCTCCAGCGGACAGGGCTGAGAACTCCCACTGACGTCAGCCGGGGGGGGGGGGGGGAGAAAGAAGTCATGTAAACTGACCACGGTGTTAGGGCTCAGCAGCCATGATAACCTGTGGTCAGTTCACGGGGGGGGGGGGCAGAACCAGGCAGAATCAGCCGGGTATATCAGGTGATAGAAGGGGCTAATTACACGGCACAAGCACTGTGCTGTATTCCATGCTTTAAAGGAACAGTAATCATTTTTTAGGGTAACAAATGCTTTAAGATGCAGGGTTTCTTTCTTGGTTGTACACCAATACCCTAATGTGTTTTAAGGTGGAGCTGAACACAAAAAGTGAAGATTTGCTATATTATGTTAAAGTAATATTAAAGGCATGTTTTTTTTTTAAAAAAAAACTAACATGATCCTCCTCTTCTTCGGTATCCCACCTGCTTTTCTTACTCCTCCCTCCTGCCAAGTGTGCTCAGAGCAAACAGCTTGCTGTGGGGACACCCATGCAGGCTCACTCCCAAGCCAGAGCTCTGCATGTCCTTTCAGACACAGAGCCAGGCTCTGCCCTGCCCCACCCCACCCCCCCTTTCTTCTCATTGCCTCGCTAGCTGTGATTGACAGCAGCAAGAGCCAATGACTCCCCCTGCTATCTCAGCCAATGAGGAGGGAGAGTCCCCGGAGAGCTGAGTCTCTCTTGAATATCACTGGATTGTGATGGGGTTTAGATAAGTATTAGGGGGGCTCCTGCACACACAAAGTTTTTTGTACCTTTTTGCATAGAATGCATGCATGCAAAAAACCTTAAGCCTTTAAAACCACCAAAGTGAAGGAAAACTGCACATGTGAAAACATCTGTGCACTTACCTCTTTTTAATCTGGTCTGGTCATGTGATTCTGAAGCTTCTGCTCCGCTGTGTCAGTGAGTGGTTACTGCAAAGGGGAAGAGGGAGTGCCGACAATGGCTGCTCCATGGGAGCCTATGTGGATGTCAGATCTCACAGACTTCACAGATGTTGTTGAGCACTCCCTTACAAAGGGGAGCCAGAGCTACAGGGTCCCATGACTGGACCAGATTAAAAAAAAGGTTAACATACAGATCTTATTTTATACAAGGTATGTATGACAGGTAGGGGGAGAGGATGTTTTTAAGAATAGGTAATATTAGACTTTTCTTCCACCCAAATTGTGTATAAGCAATGTCCCGAAAATCTAAACTTTTTCTTCAATTTCCACTTAAAAACATCAGTGCATTTCATGGTAAATGACTGTGACTATAGTATCATAACTGTATATCAGCAATGTAAGTTCTAATGCACTGCTACCTTTGAATGCTAGCCTCAGGAGATTTGGGGGGGGGGGGGGTGATGTCACTACTGTGATGCTCACTGTTCTATGGCTAGAGGTTCTGATGTTCTGCCAAGATGATCACCTCCACACAGACACAATGCAGAAGAAGACATAGTAAAACAGTTGTGGGAAAAGATTCCCTGCAGGTAGACAAACAATGCTGGAGACTAGAGTTTTCTTTTAGCCTGTCTGTACAGGCAGCACAGCTTTAACAAATCATGTTTTCTTTAATAAAACTGGTTTTACTTAAAACGTCCTTAGTTAATAAAAATTCATCTTCGCTGGGCTATAATTGCAATAGCAGCAGTGTTGTATAAAGTTAAACATACTAAACCTATCTTTATATGTATAGTCATACTACTGACAAATATGTGTCCAAGAACATAATCATATAATCTGATTAATGACAATAGCATTCTTATCCCTTTTTAAGAAATATTAAACAGAATAGTAATAGCATGACTTTTTTTGTAGAAATAGAACAGTTTAAAACATAGTACTTTTAATTATGTGTCTAAAAAAACGAAATCTGAAAATAAATGAGAACTTTCTGCACTCAAGCCTGCTAGAGGCTGATGAATTCACACAAGCCACAGCTCACTAATAATGTAGCCACCTTTGTTAACCATTGGTTTGACAAGTAATGAGGCATCATCTGTAAGATTTTCTAGACGGTGTCTGCTCTCTGATCAAAGCTTCTGGTGGATTTGCTGAGCTTCCCAAGTCAGGTGCTGCTGGGTCTGTGCTAGTGATGGATGACTGTAGTTCAACAATCATCAATAACCAAGAAATATTTATTTCACTTCAGTAGTATCATTAGGCCCAGTTTAATTGAGACTGAATGCACATTAAATTAGATAACTGTATTTTAAACTGGCATCTTTAACGCCGTTATTATTAGTAGCAATGACAGTTTTGACCAATGATTTTTTCTTTGATCATTATCAATATGCTGTTACTATTATATTGAAGCTAAATCAATACATATTATGTGTTGGAAAGACAACCGGAAATGCTATGTCAATTTACCTTTCTTTGATTCATATTCATTGTTAAGTATAGTGATCAAAAGCTGTCTAGATGCTATTAGAACTGATTGATGTCACAATCAACCTCAATCACATAAACGCCACTGCTGGAATCTTTTTATGAGCTTCTAAATAAGCAGTATGATTTTTTTTTTAATTGCATTTATTCATGGCTGTTCCAAAGCACAAATTACAATTAAATGTTTTATTTTCTAGGGTAGAAGAGGGAAACCAGGGTCCCCTGGCAAAGATGGTCCACCTGGACCTCCTGTAAGTATATAGCTTTTGTGTGATCCTATCACTGCTGACAGCTGGATGCAGTATATTTGGTGTTATTTTATTTCAATGTATTTCCGCTGAGAGATATGAAGAGAACACTCTGCAATTTGAAAAGGCTCTAATTTCAGCACAGGATTTATTGAGAAAATGAATGACAATAGGGTCTGTTCAGTCCCTTTTGATTAGATGGTACCATTTTCAATTATCTGTGTATATTCTTTTCACAGTATCCTTTTCTGTATTGGCTTGTGATATGACATTCTCTGTAATGATCATACAGGCTGCTTTGATATATACAGGGTGCTTGTAACTTTGTGCAAAGTAAACTCCAATGCACAGAAAACAATGTTATAGCCAAGTCCATAAAGCAAAAAGCTTTTTAAAGTAAAAATGAACCCTCATCCTGTAAAACAACCCATTCAGCATAAAAGAGAGATGAAAGGCAAAACATTTGTGTGTGTGTGTGTGTGTGTATATATATATATATATATATATATATATATATATATATATATATATATCATCATCATCATCATCATCAATACATTTTTCTTTCGTTTTTTATGTGATCACCTAACCTCTGTTCTCAGCTGCATAATGGGCTTGGAGAGGTGGAGAAAAAACAGTAGCACACTGATCTTCCCCAGTGTGGGGAGGACTGTCAGCAGTAGTCTTGGCCACTGGAAGATAGGCAGATTGTTCTTCCAGCACAGCAATAAAATGAGCATGCTGAGATGAACGTGCTCTCATGCCAGGATCACCAGGGATTTCACACAAAAGAAGAAATACAAAGAGATCAGGCTACTTTTTAACACACGTACATAGTAAAACAGACACATATCAGGAATATGAAGTGTTAGGTTAACATATTCACTGTTCTAACAATATGAATTAAAACTGAGGCTTTTGTTGCATTGCAAACAATACATTTTCAAAAATATATATAGAAGCCACACTGCCTCAAGGTCCCTCTGTGCAATGTGATCCCTAACTCTAGTGTAATAAAGCTTTCATATTTGTGCAAATATAGCAGCAAATAATAAATTGAGGTGTGCCTGGAGGCAGCCCATTCCTCCTTAAAGTGAAACACCAGAAGTCCAGTATTTGAGACACTGGAGGTCTTTAGTTGCCATTATTCTGTGCTGGGCCTTTGTTGTGCCCCTGTGCCTTTAGGGAGCAGCAGACTAGCTCCTGGAATACTTGTTCTTAATTTATTCAGTACTATATATGTCCAATAATAGTAGTTCTACTAGATTAGAGTTAGGGACCATACCTCTTGATGGGGCAGCGTGGTTTCCACATACTGTATATTTGCAAATGATTACAACAAAAATTCTGTTTTGAACTCAAATTGGTAAAGCAATGTATAATTATTTTTTGCTGACTAGCTGGTATGAGTATTGAGATATTTTTGTATTTTTTCTGTATTTTATAGGTTTTTTAATCAAAACATTAGCATTTTAACCACTTAAGGGCTGGAAGATTTTGCCCCCTTAATGGCCAGGCCATTTTT
Source organism: Pelophylax lessonae (assembly GCF_965119305.1). Taxonomy (NCBI): domain Eukaryota; kingdom Metazoa; phylum Chordata; class Amphibia; order Anura; family Ranidae; genus Pelophylax; species Pelophylax lessonae. The sequence goes on from NC_138770.1 coordinate 343,001,575, forward strand.
TGCAATTTGGCACTGCGTGAATTTAACTGGTAATTGTGCAGTCAAGCAATGCTGTACCCAAACAAAATGTATGTCCTTTTTTTCCACAAATACAGATTTGATCACCACTGGGGTTTTTATTTTTTGCAATATAAATTAAAAAAAACTTTGTTATAAAAAATTTCCAATAAACTCAATTTTTGTCATACATTTAAGACAACATGTATTTTGCTGCATGTCTTTGATAAAAAAATCTTAGTACGCGTATAGTTATTGGTTTGCTCAAAAGTTATAGCGTCTACAAATTATGTTGTATATACTGGAATTTACGCAGCTTTTACTGTTTGACTACTTATCTCATTTCTTAAAGTGCTAAAATGTCAGGGCAGTACAACCCCCCCCCCCCCCCAATTATCCATTTTCTTAAAGTAGACACCCCAAGGAATTTTCTGAGAGGCATGTTGAACCCATTGAATATTACATTTTTTTGTCACAAGTGTTTGAAAAATGACAAAAATGGTTGTTTTACACCAAGTTGTCATTGAAATAATATATTGCTCACACATGCCATGGGTAGATGTGCAATTACACCCTGCTGCTTCTCCTGAGTATGGGGATACATAATGTGTGAGACTTTTTGGCAGTCTAGCCGGGTACAGGACACCTAAAAGCAATCACCACCTTCAGGATTTCTCAGGGTGTAATTGTTGATTTCACTCCTCACTACTTATCACACTTTCAGAGGCCATGAAATGCCAAGACAGCACAACCCCCCCCCCCCCTCCTAAATTACCCTTTTCAGAAAATAGACACCCTAAGCTATTTGCTGAGAGGCATGTTGAGTCCATGGAATATTTGATATTTTACCACAAGTTTTGGAAAAATTACACCATTTTTTTTGTATGCACAAAGTTGTCACTTAAATGATATATTGTTTAAAAATGCAATGAATATATTTGAAATTACACCCCAAAATATGTTCTGCTGCTTCTCCTGAGTAGGTGGATATCCCATGTGTTAGACTTTTTGGCAGTCTAGCCGCGTACAGGACCCCGAAAACCAATTACTGCCTTCAGGCTTTCTAAGGTTGTAAATTGTTTGATTGATTATTTGATTTTTTTATTGAATACCTTTACTTTCTGAAAAAAGGTCATTTGGGGGGAGGGGGAGGGGGGGGCTTGGGCTATCTTGGCATTTCATGGCCTCCGAAACTGTGATAGGTAGTGAGGAGTGAAATCAACAACTTATGCCCTTAGAAAGCCTGCAGGTGATTGGTTTTCGGGGTCACGGTTAGGCTCCCAAAAAGTCTCACACATGTGGTATCCCTGTACTCAGGAGAAGCAGCAGAATGTATTTTGGGATGAAATTCCACATATACCCATGGCATGTGTGAGCAATATATAATTTAGTGACAACTTTGTATAAAAAAAAAAAAAAATTGTCATATTCCCGAAACTTGTGGCAACATATAAAATATTTTATGGACTCAACATGCCTCTCAGCAAATAGCGTAGGTGTCTACTTTCCAAAAAGGGGTAATTTGGGAGCTGTTTGTCCTGGCATCTTTTGCCAATATTAGAAGCTTATGCCACACATCACCCACTCTTCTAACCGCTTGAAGACCAAGCCTTTTCTGACACTTTTTGATTACATTTTTTTAAAGCAGAGGCCCTACAGAATAAAATGGTGGGTGTTGCAATTTTTTTGTCACACAATATTTGCGCAGATATTTTCCAAACGCAATTTTTTTGAAAAAAAACAAAAAAACACTTTTTTGAAACTTAAGGCACAATTACACAATATATTGCCTAATTGTTTGGTAAGATATGAAAGGTGGTATTATGCCGAATACATATATACCAAACAGCACACACCCGTGCAGCGGTTACGAACGATGTAAATTTTAAAAGCCTTTACAGTTTACCACTTTAGATTTAAAGAGAAGGTCTACTGTTAGGATTGCTGCCCTTGATCTGACATTCATGGTGATACCTCACATGCATGGTGCAATTGCTGTTTACATATGACACAAAATTGATGCTTGCGTTCGCCTTTGCAAACACGGGGGGACAGGGATGCTTTTATTTTTATTTTTTATTTTGCTTTTTATTTTATTTTTACACTTTCCCTTTCATTTTAAGTAGTGACAGGTACTCTTTTTTTGAAAAAATTGGGGTCTGTTAGACTATAGATCTCTCCTCTGCCCTTAAAACCTCTGACCGCACCAAGATCGGTGTGATAAGATGCTTTCCAAAGTTAAAAATGGCGCTGTTTATATTCAGTGAAACTGAAGCGATAAAATGCTTGTAGCTTCCGATATCTTAAGCCATGAAATGATTGGAGCCATTCTGCTCTACGATCAGCTCTATAGTCAGCTGATGGAAACACCAGCTGCATTCTCCAAACCCCATCTTCCTAGTTTTTCAAATAGGTAGGGCTAATAAACTGAATCAAAGGCTTTCTGGAGGTCAATGAACAAAAGAAAGCCTTCCTATGGGGCGCCCCCATCCCAGTGGGAGTGTAGCAATGAAATTATATCTATGGCTCTCCTAACTTGGTCTGAGCCCTGCCTCCCAGGGATGAAACCCACCTGGTCCTTGTGAATATCATTACTAATGAGCCGGACACCCCCCTGTTCAGTTCACACCAGAACATCTAGAACAGGGGAAATGTTCTAGCGAACATGCAAACTCCAATAAAGCCTATGGGACATGAACATGAAAAATCAAAAGTCCTAATTTAAAGGCTTAAATGCCTTTTTTTTTCTATTTTTCGGTTGCGGCCGGGCGGGCGACGTGATCATCGGGGGGATACTATTTTTTTATTTTTACTTTTTAATAAAGGACTTGTCCACAACTGGCTTTTGTCTTTATTTTTTTTTTGTACACTTTTTTGATGAATGGGTAGGGGTACGATGTACCCGATATCCAATCACAAAGGGGGGCGGGATCTGGGGGCCCCCTTGTTAAAGGGGGCTTCCAGATTCCGATAAGCCTCCCCCCGAAGACCCCCACAACCACAGCCCATGGTTGTTGGGAAGAGACCCCTGTCCCCATCAACATGGGGGCAAGGTGCTTTGGGGTGAGGGAGCAGAGCCGCCCTGCCCCAAAGCACCCACCCCCCATGTTGAGGGCTTGTGGCCTGGTATGGTTTAGGAGGGGGAGGGCGCTCGCTCACCCCCACCCCCATCCTGGCCAGCCAGGCTGTGTGCCTGGGTCTGGTATATTTCAGGGGGGACCCCACACCGTTTTTTTCAGCAATACTGACATAAACTGATATAAACTGAAGTGCGTGTGTGCGTGTGTGCGTGTGTGCGTGTGTGTGTGTGTGTATAAACTTTGTGGTATAAATTGTACTATCTGATCTCAATAAACTGTATAAAGCAAAAATCTATCTCCCTGCCAGCAAAGTATTCTTAACTAACTATACTATCTGTTAAACTCACTACACTCTCCCTGAAGGAATTCCACTTATAAATCACCCACTGGCCAAAGGATTCAAACCCACAACCTCTCACTTGCAAGCCTGGTATTCTATCACCTACGCCACCATTAAGCCTGCTCAGGCTGAACACACTCTCCCTGCCTAACTAACTAACTTCTATCTCGCCCTACACACAGTGCATGGCAGCCGCCACTGAGCCATGATTGGCTAAAGGCACCTACCTTTGCTCAATCATGGTACAGATGATTTGATTGGCCAAAGCATGGAGGCCAGAGTCCATGCTTTGGCCAATCACATAATGCACTGCTAGTGCGTAATGCATTACGGATGCATGAACTCAATGTTCCTGTGAAGAAGCCCATTTGTTCACCATTCGGAGAACGGGCAAACAGGCTGTGTTCGAGACGAACTTAGGTTCGACACGAACACGTAGGCCATCCCTAATCATTAGCTATATAGCTTGACAGTCTTGATGCAAGAATCTTCATCATAAGTTTAAGGTCGTTCTTAATAGGTTGTATTGGACAATAGTTACTAACATCACTTACATTTTTCCCCGATTTTGGGATTGTGGGAATAACAGAGATATATGCTGAGTTTAAATCACTCTCCGTGGGGTTTCCATCTTGAAGGGAGTTAAGAATTCGAGCCATTTAGGGGGATAAGAAGGGGCCAAATTTCTTATAATATGGGACCGAAAAACTGTCAAGCCCAGGCCCTGCGCCTGGTCTGAGAGATTTTTTGGACTCCTATATCTCCTCTAGTGTGAAAGATTTATCGAGGAGTTCCCCATGGGACTGTGTGATTTTGGGTAAGTGAAGATCCCTAAGGAAAGTCTTGTGGGGCAGCAGAGAATTGCAAGTCATACAAATTGTATTAGAAAGTTTGAAAGGTTTCTATGATACAGATAGGGTTTTGGGTCAAGTTCCCTGATGAAGTGCAAATTCTGGGGAAGGACAAGGTATGAGGTCTTGGGCATAGTTTTTTTGCCAATTTAAAACCTATCTTCTGTGAGTAGAATTTAGTACCAGTCCATCTAATGTGCTTTTCTGCTGCTGTAGTCAGTGCTAGATTTAATTTCACCTTGGCTGAATCTAGCTGAGACAGGGGTAAGGTTACTTTTGTGACATTTGCTCATTTGAAGGAATTCCTCATTCAGTTTCTGGATTTCAGCTCTGCATTCACATTTCAGTTGGGAAGAAATCTGAATGAGTTTCCCTCTCAGCACTGCTTTGTGGGCTGCCCAAAGTGTTATTGGTGAAACGCTGTTATTGTCATTGTCTGTAAAATATTTCTGAAGAGCTTTTTTTTAGGATTGTACGTTGTATTGGGTCACTCAGGAGGGCTTCATTAAAACTCCATTTCGATGGGCCTTCATCCCTTAAACGCTTACTACCCGCCCGCCGTCAAATGACGGCGGAGCGGTGTACCTATTATCCTGGGGCACCGTCATATGACGGCGCACCAGAACAGCCTCTGCGGAGCGGCGATCGTGACCGCGCCGTGTTGCTAGGACACGGTGCGATCCCGATCTCGGTAAAGAGTCAATGACATGACTCTTTACCCATGTGATCGGCCGTGTCCAATCACAGCTGGTCACATGTAAATGAGGAAGTGCCGTTATTCGGCTCTCCTCGGCTCACACTGTCAGTGTGTGAGCCGAGGAGAGCCGATCAGCGGCTCCTCCTCATAGGGAACACAGAGAAATGTAATCAGGTCACTGATCACCAGTGCCTTGATTACACAAGAGGGAAATAAACTGCTATAACTACCCACCATCAGTGCCCACAGTGCCCGCCATCAGTGCCCCCCATCAGTGCCCACAATCAGTGCCCATAGTGCTGCCAGTCAGTGCCCATCAGTGCCTGCTCATCTAGGCACTGATGAGCACTGACTGGCAGCACTATGGGCACTGAGTGTGGGCACTGATGGTGCTGCTCATCAGTGCCGCCCATCAGTGCTTGTCAGTGCCACCCGTCAGTGTCCATCAGTGCCACCCATCAGTGTCCATCAGTGCCGCCTCTCAGTGCCCATCAGTGCCGCCCGTCAGTGCCACCTCTCAGTGCCCATCAGTTCCACCTCTCAGTGCCCATCAGTGCCACCTCTCAGTGCTCATCAGTGCTGCCTATCAGTGCTCATCAGTGCCGCCTATCAGTACCACCTATCAGTGCTCATCAGTGCGGCATATTAGTACCTCCTCATCAGTGCCACCTCATCAGTGCCCATAAGTGCCACCTCATCAGTTCTCATAAGTGCCACCTCATCAGTGCCCATCAGTGCTGCCTCATCACTGCACATCAGTGAAGGAGAAAAATGTATTTATTTTAAATAAAATTTTATTTTTTACTCACAGAAAATAAGAAAACTTCAAAATTTTCTGACTTTTTTCATTTTTTTTTTGTAAGAAATTAAAAACCCAGAGGTGATTAAAACCACCAAAAGAAAGCTCTATTTGTGTGAAAAAAAATGATAAAAATGTCATATGGGTACAGTGTAGCATGACTGCGCAATTGTCATTCAAAGTGTGAGAGTGCTGAAAGCTGAAAATTGGCCTGGGCAGGAAGGGGGTGAAAGTGCACTGTAGGCAAGTGGTTAAAGAGCGTCAGAGGGAAAGTGGCAGCATAGAGTTGTCTGATAGGGGTGTGTCTTGGATTTTAGATGTTATGGTTAGGGGAATAGAGGAAGATCTGATGAAAATATGGTCAATCCTGGCATACATATTATGTGGGGTTGAGAAGTGTTTGTAGTCCCTGACATGGGGATTTAATTCCCTCCAGATACCTATCATGCCAAGGGCGTGTAGAACCTTTGCTATTTAAAGGTTTTGTCTGGGGGGGATGTTTTGATTTTGGGGTCCCCTTACTTGATGTATCCAAAGAGAGATCAAATGCTATCTTGGAGTCCAAAAATGATGGTGCCCTGTAAATAGGGCTTCAATGTATTTGTCATGGATACTAAAAATCCCGCTTGGCCTTTATTTGGGGTGTAATAGGATACAAATATATACATTTTTCCATCGATTGTACCCACTACCAACAGGTAAAGACCTTCTGGGTCCCTTAGTATTTTGGAAGGGGAGAAATGTAAATGTTTGGGAAAGCAAATTGCTACTCCACATGTCTTGTTTGTGGCATTAGCTAGGTAAATTGGGGGAAGCTCTGGTGAAGGAAGAAGGGGTTGTAGGAGATTGGAAAATTAGTTTCCTGTAGGAGAATAACATCTGTCTTTAGGGTATGATATAAATTGAACAATTTCCACCATACCGGGGAATTAGGACCCTGTACATTGTGGGATATAATCTGCATGATCGTATTGGAAGGTTTAGAATTAGGCATGGATCAGAGGTTTGGTTAACTCAAAATAGAAAAAAATCTCACCCACTGAGGACAGGCCGCCCTGTCGTGCAGTGCATCCATATCCTTTCCAAAGTCTCAATCCTGCGAATTGATGTGAGAGGAGTTCCAGGCAGACCATAAGAAAGAGAGAGGTTAGAGAAAGAAAAAGAAAAAGAAAAGAGGCAGAGAAGGGGAAGCAAAAGAATACAAAACAACAATTAGAGAGACAATCAAACCAAAAACCCAGTAACTCACCTAGGTGAGGAAGGGTCCAGCCACTTCCAACCAAAAAACCTGAGAATGCTGATATCCCCAGAAAGTAGGGAACATCAATATGCCACTGAGAGTAAAACATAAACCCATCAGCAGGAGATGGAGGCGCATTGTATCCACTTCGGTCAACCCGCCTAAAAATATAATGAACTTTAAATAAACAGAGCACTATTCCTTAAAACATGTAAGAAGTAGGGCCTGAACAGTTGTCGCCAAGAAATCAGACAGTGAAGATTTCTTTGTTACCCACCGGGAGCATCAAGGAGGCAACTGCACAGGGTCAATTATAGTATTATGTAGAGCAATGCATCCAGTGAATATAGTGAGTACCAGAGTTCGCCTTGGATGACATCCCAGTTGTATCATAACAACAAATATGCCCAAGTAGAGCTAAAGGAAGGTGTAAGAAAAACCTTGGAAACTTCAAGACAAATTAGACTTTGAACTTGTCAAACATTGGGGAATAGGACTACTAGACCCCTCTTGCCCCCCCCCCCCTTGGAGGAGTCCCCCAGTAAACAAAGATGTAAGCTCGTGCTAAAAACTTGCACAAATTGTGGGGAGGGGAAGGCCGTCTGAAACATCAGTTCCAAAAAGTGCTGAACAGGGTCTAGTTGTCCTTAATCCAGATGACTTCCTAAGGGAGGTTGAGAGTCCCTTGACCTCTTAGGTTGTTGTTTCTTCCAAAGTGGACTTGGAGGAGAATGCCTCTTGGCAGATGAGGAACCCCTGGCGGTGGAAGGAGGAGGGATCTCTTGGGTAATCAGCCCCAGGTGTAGGAGCAGGCGTTCACCTTCTGAATATAATGAGAAGCTGTGGGCCTTGTTCCGATATGAGAAGTTCAGGCGAAGTGGAAAGGTCCATCTGAATGTTATGTCCTTTTGAGCCAGAACTTGAAGAAGGGGTTACAGAGAACGACATTTTTGTATGGTAAAGGGAGAGAGATCTGCAAAGACCTGGACCCGATACGCCTGAATATTGAGCCCATCTGAATTCCTGGGCAATTTCATCACCTGTTCCTTAACAGTAAAGTTGTTGAGTAAAAGTGGGGTTTAACTATAATGTCTCTCGGTAGACAGTCAGATTGCATTGGTTGCACTCTGTCCAATTCCAAATGGTGTTCTTGGATGTCTGGGATTAAGTGCTTGATGAAGGAGCAAATTGCATGGTTAATTTCTTTCACTGATTCAGGGAGTCCTCTGACTATGAAGTTGTATTGTCTTGAACGGTTTTCAAGGTCATCTATTTTGGACAATGCAGTTTCCAACTGATCCTGGATGTCCTGTTTTCTGGAAATGTTTTGAGTAATTATGGCTACAGATTGATCAGCCTTCTTTTCCATGACTTTAATCCGTGATCCCAAATGCTGCGGTTCAGCATGAATAGAGGAGGTGATCTTTGCAGCTGTTTGGGCCAGACCCCTGGACAGCATTGTGGAAAAAGCGGCTATCATGGAAGGGAAATCAGTAGGGGTGATATGTGGGTTGTGGGCCCCCTTCTTGCATGCATCTGGGGTAACCAGAATGTCACTCATGGGTGTCTGGTTAAGGTCTTCACATGTCCTCCTAATCAGTGATTTAGTAGATGCTGGGGAAAGGGCAGCATGGGGCTGATTACTCACTGTGACATGTGTTATAGGAGTTATTGCAGGGCTGGAGGTGTCTTGGTCAGCAATGGAATCCTCTGTATCGCCGTCTTTGCCTCGTGTGGTAGCGGCTGCCATCTTTGATAGGCCAGCCTGCCATGGGATGTGATCCAGCTGACTGGATAGAGTTCTCCTGGCAGAGCCAGGCAGAGCCAGGCAGAGCCAGGCAGAGCCAGCCTCCGGACATCAGATTATTTCCTGGGTATTCCTAGGTCGATCCGTGGTGGAGCAGGTCAGGAATGAGTGCTCTGAAGGCTGTGGCGGGGCTTAGAGGACCGGAGCGGTGCGGAGCTCCAAAGCTAAGCAGCCATCTTGGCGTCCTCTGCAAATGCACCTCCTGGGGTTTTTTTTACATTTTTTTGTAACTTTAAAAAACATTTAAACATTCTAGGCTAGGGTCTCTAAAAATGTGATAGCCATCTAATATCTTTTGAAACCCTGTGTGAAAGTGTGCCCTAGACTGTGCCGTGCTGTACCCTATACGAATACTCCACTATGTGTGTGGTAGCGACGGAAACATTCCCCAATGCAGAGACCAGGTTGGCCATTACAGGAGGGACAAAAATAGCAGTGTCATGCCTATATCCGCATTGTCTACAGACACAACATTTTCTATATATATATATATATATATATATATATATATATATATATATACACCTTTAGTATGGTCTAAATGAAGCCCATCAAAAAAATTTGAGGTTTTCTGAGGCAACCATCAATAGGGAATCCAATCCACCAGGCCGTTAAAAGAACACTAAGAGTGCTTACAGTAATGCACTAGAAAACAGCAAGAGGAAATGCAAGAGACTTAGTAACTTCGCAAGCAGAATACAGCATCCACTCATTGCAACCGAAGTCTATAAGACCTACCATCAATGTGAAATCATTGTGCCTGTCGTGGGGCCCCAGCCCACACTGCCAGCCTCCGGGGACCGCTTCCTATATACCTCTCTCGTCGCGCCAGGTGTCGTGGCGTGGATGCAAAAAGGGCACCTCCCACTCCTACCACATCACCATCTAGGGATGCCTTGCACATGCACAGTGCAGCTTAGGATCCCAACAGCACCAAACAGGACCTCTCAATTACAGACCACAGAGAATCCAAGAAAATGCAGAGCCACCTAGTGTTCACAGGTAGAATCATCCCAGCAGTAAGCCATGAAGGGCAGGAGCAGCCCAACAACAGCTGTCGCATAACAGACAAACACCTTATGACATGAGGAAAGAAAAGGAAAGGATTATTAGTATGTTTAATGGCACTACCCACCCTACCCTACCACCGCTTGTTAAATCCTGTATTGGGAAGAGTATTCAATATTGAATCAATATAACATCAGGCAGTAAAAATAGCCATACTATTTTTAAATAATAATGACTCAAAGCAAAATCATATAAATATAACAGGTGATTAAAAGGGGGGCAGGGGTAAAAGGGTTTACTCTAATGGCGGTGCCCAGAGTTTGCAAGTGGACAGCACCCAAACTCAATATACAATTTGAATGAAAGAAAAACATTATTTTTCAATGTAGTAAAGTCTGCAGATGTGCATGATATAAGTTCAGATTGGCTGATCTTCTCCCTAAGGTTGAGTCTTTTGAGCCAGGGCATTTGGTGCGCTTAAAGGCAGGTGTATTTCTTTGCTATGTAAATGTGCATTGGGGTGCTATTTAGAATGAATGGTAATGTACACAACATGTTGTGGTATATGATAACACATATTGATACAAGCACAGGTGTAAAGAAGCCCAAAATGTAAGCACTTTGGACAAGGTACCTGGCTTCACAAGACAACACAGAGTCTTGATCTCAGGGTTTTTTAAAGCAACATTCAATTTATGCAATAATAAAATCTAACATAAAGCGAAACAAATGCATTATTCTTAACCATTTCTTCTGATACTTTCTTAAGGGTAATGCATAATTTATATTCCTACTATGCATTACAATAGTGTACAAGTATAGAAACAAGTTACAAATTGTCTCACAATAAATGCAGAAATACAACCAGGAAATCTTTGTCTTAGCAGAAAAAAAATTGAATAAGAAAACAGTCAAACCATCATGAAATTGATCATTGTAGCTCTGGGAGTCTTTGTGGCATATTTGTTCAATGAATTATAGACCTGTGCATGATAAAGTAAGACTAGTCATAGCTCCTGAGACCAATAAAAGGTGGGTTGTGGCTGAGTGTACTGTATAAGGTGCATTTTAAATTATTTTGCAAAAGTAATTATAGCAAAATGTTAGAACTCATATTTTTTAATATATGAGGGGCTGGGAAAAATGCTCTCACCTACATGTTAAATATATTTTCCTTTGTAAAACAGCATCTATCTAAAGTATAAATGAGGTTATTTACCTAACTATAAAACTAAAACTTTTATCAAGTCTGTTTTTGAAATCCTGAAGCTCAAAATGAAGATTTATAATCCTGTACTGCAACAAAAAAAGCAAGCTGTACAGTACTACAAATCCTTTAGTTTATCTTCCTCTAAAATGTACAAAAAGCAAAGGTTATTCAAGAAACAAGAATTAGAAAAGTGAAATTCTTCACAGGTTCATGGGTGAGATAATTAGTGTTGTTCTCTTAATATCAATATCAGACAAGAACTTTTCATGTCAGTGATTTATTTTTATTACCATGATGAGTAATGAGCGAATCGGTGTGAATTCAGTTCACCTGCAATTTATATGGATGGAGTACAAAATGTGCTTTCTTTAATGAATAGCAAATATCAAAGAATTTAGATTTTTTTTTTTATGTTTTTTTTTTTTTTAAACCCTTTGGGGGAAGCTTAGTGTGTTTTGTAATTGGATATTGGTAACTGTAGCTTTTCCTTGACGCAATGATAATTAAAACAAAAAATAAAGCTTTTTGTTTTTGGAAGTGTTAGCACCAACACAGAGAGTAGAGCAGTAACACCAATAAATATGTAGATGTTACTTTTTTTTTTAAACAAATGTAAAAAGTTATTTTTTAATTGCTGTTGCAGCATGGTGACCTTGTTACAGTGGATACCACTTAAAGCAATGACGACATGTAACACTGATGGTAGAATTTTAATTATGTTAGTAGAGCTGGCAGCATCATCATAAAAAAAGTGACAACAGCAATAGATGCATGATATGTATCTTTTTAAAGATATTTTAAATGAACAGCTAACATATTATTGGCTTTTGTGGTAGGGTCTTACATTTATGGTGGCTGACTATTCTGTGGTATGCAGAATCAATGGCTAAAACTATTATATTATCCAACCCTTTTTCTCTTTTTTATTTCTATGAATTTCAACCTTTCAATGCTTGCACTTGACTCTGGTGTGCTTATTAATAACATTCCACATCACACTAGAAGTAATGCAGGAGAACAACTGTATTGTACACTGGGAAAGATGGGCTAGTGGCACATTCTGTAACCTCAGAATGCATGTGGTCATTAGTGACATTTTTGTGTCATTGTAAGTAGTAAGATGTAAGCAGTTACTAACTTGTCTAGCCTTTGTCTATGGATTTGGCTTGGAATCTCCTTGGTCTGGCTCTTTATCAAGTTTGTACAGGTTGTAGAGCATAAATCTGTGAATCTACCTAGGACCCACGTTTACAGATTAGTGAACTAGGGATACAGTTGTGTGTATTTTTGAGCTGCAGTGTGCCCTGTGGAAACCTTAGTTTATCATTGAGATGAATGGAGGTCTGCAGAGATGGGATATTGGTGTAAACGTCTGTGCCAGTACTACAGGTGGCATAGTTTAATAACTTTAATATTCAATATGTATTGCATAAGTATACACCAGTCACAATGCTTTCATTTTAAAATAAACTGATCACAAATGCATGTACTGTTTTGCACGAGGGTTTAAACCATAATAAACATATAATCGTGCCTTTTTTAAGTATATGATTGCCACTTACTTTAGTACGCTGCATATAATCAGAACTAAAGTTTCCTAGTGTGAGTAAGGCCTTATGTATTAGAGGTCATGAGCTCCAGTTCCAGGTAAGCTGGAAGGCTGTGGATAAATAAATCATAACATACATCTTACCTCAGACAGTGAGATGAGTGCTAAGAATATAAATAGTTATATAATAATATAAAAAGTAGTTCAGAGAATCCCTGCTGATAGGAAAATGTTATGATGTACATTACATAAATATCTTCTCAATGGTAGGGACATTTGAATGGAAACAAAGCTGGCCTGCCTTTATGTTGAGGTTTAGAAGGCATGAAAAACATACTTTAAGTAAATTCAGTGTAAAGTGCGCATTGTTAAATCTCCTCTGCATGGAGCCAAGTTTTCACGGAAACTGGAAATTGCCTTTAAGCACCACTGGATTAAAACATGTACAACCAACAGCAAAGGAAAGATTAAACTGCTACTTCATTAAAACATCTGTTTCATACTGACCAATTATTATCCCATAAACAAGTATAAATGAGTTTAGGAAATAGTTTTCTTCCTTTGGAAATTTTTTGGTATTGAATTTGAAGGTTGGTGCGCATTTATTGCATATATAATCAGTTTTGAAATTGAATTAAGGGTCATTGACTATTACTTTCCAGAGAGTTTGATGTGTTGTCCTGTTATATATTTTTTAATCTAGTTTAGTTTACTCCTATAATGAGCAATGTCATTTTGTATGTACCTAGTAAGACACCAATAGATGTTGAACAGCTTTTTACTTTTTAAATATAGATTTTCCAAGTTTAAGAAGGATCAATGCTTGAATAGAATGGGAAAATGCTAGAAACAAAAGTAGAAGTGTTGTCCAAAGCAATGAATCAAATAATGTCTCAAAGTAGATCTAAACTTTTATAAAATAATTGTTAGTTTTGCAAACCACTGTAAGTAAAACAGGATCACATTATTTGTTTAAATGTATTTTTCCAGCATGGATTAAACATTACAATATTTCTTTAGTGACTGCAGCAAAATGTGGTGGCAGCTGTTTTTAGCTTAATTTGGGCATTTGCAGGAACTGCAATGCTGCCTCTGAACTTAGTTAGCCTTGTCACGCTAGAAAAGGAAGTGACTGTGGATACACCTTGGATATTATTTATTTTAAACAGAACATTTAAAATATTAAACATTTTGACATTACTGAACTATATTCAATAAAGTATTTTGTGTAAGTCTTCAGGTTAAGATACATTTTAAAATTGCTAAAAATATGCAATCTTTTTTTCAATGAATGTTTATTTAGTGGAAGGGAGTATGAACAGCAGAAGAGGACATACCCTCTTTTGTATACAAAATGAAGGATTAGCTAAATGGAATTTGTTCTGTCTTGAGAAGAGGAGATTAAGGGGTGGGGGGGGGGGTATAATCACCATATATAAATTCTTAGCTGGTCCATATAATGAACTTAATGTTGAGTTATTCACTTTCAGGTCACTGCAGAGGACAATGGGGTCTTCTTTATGTCTGGAAGATGAGATTGGGCAGTCACATGGTTTTCTCACGTTATTCTCCCAAGCAGAGAGACTGAGGGGGGAGGGGTTCACATTGCTCTGCTGGTTTAGCTTCAGGAGGGGAGGGGAGGGGAGAGGAGGGATTTCATACAGACCATGGAAATAATAGAAAGGGAGGGAGGGAGAGAGAGGGAGATACAGACGCTGCAGAGAGAGCAGAATGATGGAAAGTCAGAATACTGAGAGAAACACAGGAACAGACAGGATCAACCAGCTATTATACTATATAGAAAAGGATTAATAACATTGCAAAAAATTATTAGCAAAAAAAAAAAAATATGAAGGGAGGATCAAAGATAGGAAGGAAGGATAGATCACAACAAGGAAGGATTGGTCAAAGAAAGGACTAGTGGTCTGTCAATTGCAGGAAGGATCGGCTGGTCGATCGCAGGAAGGATCAAAGTAAGGACAGTTTGGTCAATCCCAGGAAGGAACAATCGATCAATTGCAGGAAGGAATGGTCGAGCGATCGCAGGAAGGAGTGGTCGATCGATCACAGGAATGACCTGTTGATCAATCACAGGAAGGATCAGTCAATTTTTATTGCAGGAGAGGTTGGTCAATTGATGGCAGGAAAGATCATTCGATTGATCACAGGAAGCAATGGTGGATCAAAAGAAAGATTGATTGCAAGAAGGATCGATCAATCAGGAGGGATAGTCGATTGATTGCAGGAAGGAACGATCGATTAATTGCAGAAAGGATCAAAGTAAAGAAGGATCAGACAATTGATCGATAGAAGCATTGGTAGAAGGAAGGATCTGTTGGTCGATCACAGGAAGGATGAATCAGTCAATCGCAGGAAGGATTGGTTGCTTAATTCTTCATCCCTTGTGAAAGCAATAACGTTTTGAAAAAGTTTTGAATAAAATAAATAAAAATAATAATTAGAAAATTTAAAGCGCCCCCTCGCCTGATGCTTATGTGTAAACACGAATGCATATGTAAGTCGCGCACGTATATGTAAAAGTTGATCGCACCACACATGTGAGATATCAATGCAAATGTCACAGTTAGAGCAATAACTTTAGCTCCAGACACCTGTGTAACTGGTAACCTGTAAAGGCTTTTATAATGTCACTAGTAAAGGTGTATGCAAATTTAAAGTGTGCCATGTTTGGTATCTATTTACCCAGGGTAACATCATATTTTAAAAATTTTAACAAAAAAATGAGTATTATATAGTGTTTGTGTGAAAAAAATTAATTGTTGTGTATTTGTTTCCCAAAAAATTGCGTTTGAAAAAACGCTGCACAAATACATTGTGACATTAAATAATACAGCACCCCTCATTTTATTTTCTAGGGTCTCTGCTAAAAAAAAAAAAAAAAAATATATATATATATATATATATATATATATATATATATATATATATATATATTCCGCTGGTGGACATCGGAACTGCAGCCTATAGATCTGGGAACCACAGTGCCACCAGCAAGGGACCCTTTCCTGACAGTAACCCCCCACCCCTCTAATGCACCCTCCGGGTGCTCCAACCAGCCATGGCTGACGGAGTCCACAAAAGATACCCAGTTGCTGCATATGTCCAGAGGGAAAATGTCTTATAGACCAAAGGAGTGCCGGGTTCCAAATAAGATGCCCTGCTGCCGGGATCCATCGCTTGGTTCATAGCTGCACCGGCTTTAGATATACATGTTCAGGGTTTGCTCCCCCATTTTTTTGCTTGTTTATTATGTAACGGGATCCATCAATAAGCCAGGTGTCCCACCGCTTGGGTCTGGTGACTGGCTAGGTATCCTGTTGGCCAGATTGTTAGAGACATATGACATTGATCCCTCAAGACTAAAGGCATTGCAAAGCTGGGGTACTATGGGTCATCCACAAACTTAGAACTGGGGTCATGTGACAATGCTGGAACTCTGACCGGAATGTCAGGCTACATCTGTGTAGCTTGCCTGGTTTCCAGGATTTGCTCTGCAGATCAACAGCCATCTAGGTTTCCCCAAGGCACTGGTTAGCCGACACGGGTTCCCTAATGCAACCTGGAGTTGTGGCAATCACATCTAGGTCACGGCATGGTACAATTGGTACTCTGACACTGCCCTAACGCTCACCACTACCCAGGTCGTGAAGGCAATTGTAGCTACAAGTTGTGAAGGGTATGCCCGGACCACCAGACTTTAGCGCCATCTGAGCGACATACCGTAAAATGGACCCAACCGAGGCAACTGAATAAAGAATCTCAGGCAAAACAGGTAACCAATACAAGGTACTCGAAGACTCATAGGTGTCTGATCCAATAGCAAATGGAATCCTACCCTTTGCAGGACAATCCAGCTGAGCAGCATGCATAGAGTCAATAAAAGCTAGCCAGGCAGTAGTCACAAAGTCAGTAGAACCTGGCTGGGTGGTTAGTAGAGGATCATTAAAATCAGGCTGGTCATTGGTCAGGGGATCATTGGAGGTGGGCTGGACATCGGGGGCACAGAATGAATAGGCTGGCCAGCAGGCCTCGGATCAGCAGGCGCCGGATCATCAGGCTGGTCAGCAGGCATTGGATCATCAGGCAGAGGCACAGCAGGCAGGGGTAGAAGCACAGCAGGCAGGGCAGCAGGCAGATGCACATCAGGCTGGGCAGGAGGCAGAGGCACATCAGGCTGGGCAGCAGGCAGAGGCACATCAGGCTAGGCAGCAGGCACATCAGTCTGGGAAGCAGGCTGAGGCTGGGCAGTGGGTAGAGGCACATCATTTTAGGAAGTGGGCAGAGGCACATCAGGTTAGGCAGTGGGCAGAGGCACATCAAGGTGGGCAGCAGGCAGAGGCACATCAGACTGGGCAGCAGGAAGAGGCACATCAGACTGGGCAATGGATATAGGCACATCAGGCTGGGCAGCAGGCAGGGGCAATTCAGGCTGGGCAGCAGGCAGAGGCACATCAGGCTGGCTAGCAGGCAGAGGCACATAGGTCTGGGCAGAAGGCAGAGGCTGGGCAGCAGGCAGAGGCACAACAGGTTGGGCAGCAGGCAGAGGCACATCAAGCTGGGCAGCAGGCAGAGGCACATCAGGCTGGGCAGCAGGCAGAGGCACATCAGGCTGGGCAGCAGGCAGAGGCACATAAGGCAGGGCAGCAGGCAGAGGCACCTCTGACTTGGCAGCAGGCAGAGGCACATCAGGCTAGGCAGCAGGCAGAGGCACATCAGGCTGGGCAGCAGGCAGAGACACATCAGGCTGAGCAGCAGGCAGAGACACATCAGGCTGGGCATCAGGGAGAAGCACATAAGGCTGGGCAGTGGGCAGAGGCTGGGCAGCAGGTAGAGGCACATCAGACTGGGCAGCAGGAAGAGGTGCATCAGACTGGGCAGCGGGAAGAGGTGCATCAGACTGGGCAGCAGGCAGAGGCACATCAGGCTGGGCAGAGGGATGAGGCATATCAGGCTGGGCAGCAGGCAGAGGCACATCAGGTTGGGCAGTGGGCAGAGGCACATCAGGCTGGGCAGCAGGCAGAGGCACATCAGACTGGGCAGCTGGAAGAGGCACAGCAGACTGGGCAGCAGGCAGAGGCACATCAGACTGGGAAGCGGAAAGAGGCACATCAGGCTGGGCAGAGGGTAGAGGCACATCAGGCTGGGCAGCAGGCAAAAGCACTTCAGGCTGGGCAGCAGGTAGGGGCACTTCAGGCTGGGCAGCAGGCAGATGCACATCAGGCTGGTTAGCAGGCAGAGGCACGTAGGGCTGGGCAGAAGGCAGAGGCTGGGCAGCGGGCAGAGGCACATCAGGTTGGGCAACAGGCAGAGGCACATCAAGCTGGGCAGCAGGCAGAGGCACATCAGGCTGGGCAGCAGGCAAAGGCACATCAGGCTGGGCAGTGGGCAGAGGCACATCAGGCTGGGCAGTGGGCAGAGGCACATCAGGCTGGACAGCAGGCAAAGGCACATCAGGCTGGGCAGCAGGCAGTGGCTGGGCAGGGGGCAGAGGCACATCAGGCTGGGCAGTGGGCAGAGGCTGGACAGTGGGCAGAGGCACATCAGGTGGGGCAGCGAGCAGAGGCACATCAGACTGGGCAGCAGACAGAGGCAAAGCAGGCTGGGCAGCAGGCAGAGGCACATCAGGCTGGGCAGCAGGCAGAGGCACAGCAGGTTGGGCAGCAGGCAGACGCACATCAGGCTAGGCAGTGGGCAGAGGCAATGCAGCGAGCAAAGACACATCAGGCTGGGCAGTGGGCAAGGGCACATCAGGCTGGCAGTGGGCAGAGGCACATCAGGCTGGGCAGTGGGCAGAGGCTGGGCGGCAGGCAGAGGCACATCAGGCTGGGCAGTGGGAAGATGCTGGGCAGCGGGCACAGGAACATCAGGCTGAGCAGCAGGCAGAGGCTGGGCAGCACATTGGGTGGGGCAGCAGGCAGAGGCACTTCAGGCTGGGCAGCAGGCTGGGCAGCGGGCAGAGGCACATCAGGTTGGGCAGTGGGCAGTGGGCACAGGCACATCAGGCTGGGCAGCGGGCAGAGGCACATCAGGCTGGGCAGCAGGCAGAGGCTGGGCAGCAGGCACATCAGGTGGGGTAACGGGCAGAGGCTCATCAAGCTGGGCAGCAGGCAGAGGTACAGCAGGCTAGGCAGCAGGCAGAGGCACATCAGGTTGGGCAGCGGGCAGAGGCTGGGCCGCAAGCAGAGGCACATCAGGCTGGGCAGCGGGCAGAGGCTGTTCAGCGGGCACAGGCACATCAGGCTAAGCAGCAGGCAGAGGCACATCGGGCTGGGCAGCAGGCAGAGGCACATCAGGTGGGGCAGCAGGCAGAGGTGCTTCAGGCTGGGCAGCAGACAGAGGCACAGCAGGCTGGGCAGCTGGCAGAGGCACACCAGGTTGGGCAGCAGGCAGAGGCACACCAGGTTGGGCAGCAGGCAGAGGCACATCAGGTTGGGCAGTGGGCAGAGGCACATCTGGCTGGGCAGTGGGCAGAGGCACATCAGGCTGAGCAGCGGGCAGATGCTGGGTAGCAGGCAGAGGCACTTCAAGCTAGGCAGTGGGCAGAGGCTGGGCAGCAAGCAGAGGCACATCAGGCTGGGCAGCGGGCAGAGGCACATCATGCTGGCAGTGGGCAGAGGCTGGGCAGTGAGAAAAGGCACATCAGGCTGGGGAGCGGGCAGAGGCACATCAGGCTGGGCAGCAGGCAGAAGTGCATCAGGCTGGGCAGCAGGCAAAGGATCAGTAAGGTCAGTCCGGTCATCAGGTTCGGGACCATCAGAGGCCAGCTTAACCCCATTGCAATCATAGAAGCAGGCTGGAGCAGATCGGCTGGCATGGAGGCAGGCTGGAGAAGATCAGCTGGCTTGGAGGCAGACTGGAGCAGATCATCTGGCATGGAAGCAGACTGGAGCAGATCGACTGGTGTGGAAACAGACTGGAGTAAGTCGGCTGGCAAGGAGCCAGAATTGGATAGTGGCAGGATTGTGTGAGTTGGGAAAAACATTTGTTTCTTTTTGGGTTTGGCCACTGAGGTTCTGCATGTGAACACAGGGCTGTGAGTAGGGGTAGCAGCTGATGGAAAAGAAAAGCAGGGGGATGGTGAAAAAGAGGGAGCAGTTGCTAAAGAGGATTTCTGAGGGATTGGCACTGGCAGCAGAGAAGAGGTAATCTTCAAGCGGTTAAAGGCAGGGTAGGTGCAGCAAGTGGAAATAGCATACTGACAAATGGTTGGTAGTAGGGTTGCAGCTGTGGTTGCTGTGGGCGACAGAGAGAGAGATACTTGAGCAGGCAGGTGTCTAGCAGAAGGAATGGGTTGGTGCAAACTGACTGAGACTGAGTTCAATATATCTGACCATGCTTGTAGTAATGGTTAAACAAGATTCAGTTTACACTTTGCCTGTCTGGCAAGAGACTGCACTGCATTAACCCTTTCATTGCCAGGTCCTTACCCCATACGGACCTACAGCACTGCTTGCAGCTGGCCAGATCTGTACGTTGTAAGGACCTCCTCCTCTGCTATAAGTTAATGGGCACTTAGTAATGACCCTTTCACATGGGCGAACCGATTGGGTCCACCTGTCAGTTTTTTTCTCTGAAGCAGTGAATGTAAATGGAATTATGTCCATTTATACCTGCCTACATCCAATTTGCTAAAAACAGACGGATTGGGTCCGCCTGTCAGTTTTTTAGGCGGACCCAATTGGACCCTCCTTTTTCCTCTGTGGAGCGGCAAATGTAAACGGAATAATGTTTACACCTGCCTACATCCAATCCACTAAAAACAGACGAATGGTGATAAATGTTCACAAAATTTCTTGTCCGATTTTTTTTTTGGACATTTGTTCCTAGACTTCCGGGTCGTCAGAAACTTCAGATCATGCGCGGTCTTTTGTATACGATTTTTCGTGAACGTACTGCATACACATTAAACGAAAATTGGTCATCTGGGGACGGACAATAAATTTTGGTGTTTCTCCCTCCGCTTTTTTTTTTTGTTGAAAATGTGGGCATTAGCTGCTGAAAGTTGTGTACACAGTAGCCGAAAATCGTACGATTTTACTTCGGACGGGAATTTTCTGCAGATTTTCTACTAGTGTGTACCCCACTTTAGTCTCCCTTGTCTCTGAAGCCCGATCCGCACTAAGTTCACGTTTCAGTGGCTACTGACAGGCAGTGAGGTAGCCATCTGCTGCTTTCTCGCCACCTGTTTTAACCCCATTTTTGCCAACAAATGGGTGGGATTGGCGGGATTTCCCTATTAACTTAAATGTGTAGCATTCAACGGCTGCAAAGCAACTTTGCTGTTGGCGCAAAGCAACAGGATGCAGCCTGCAGCATGTAAACAACCCTGTCTGCTGCCTATTGAACATTAAAGTGGAGTTCCACCCAAAAGTGGAAACTCCGCTTTACTGCTTCCTCCCCCCTCCAGTGCCACATTTGGCACCTTCTGGGGGAATTTGATACCTATCAAAAAAAGGTACCCGCTCCTACTTCCATGTAGGGGCGCTGCAATAACCTACGTAATTTGCAGCTCCTCCACCCCACCCCGCTGCCTTCTGGGAGACACACACATGTCCCAGAAGACAGCGGGACCATTCAGAAAGTGCCTGCGACTGCGCAGTAGGAAACAGGCTGTGAAGCCACAAGGCTTCACTTCATTTTTCCTTTAGTAAGGATGCTGGCGCCAGCACCCGGAACTGATGGACGAGTTGACTTTGGGTGCTGACATTGCAGGCTCCCTGGACAGGTAAGTGTCCTTATATCAAAAGTCAGCAGCTACAGTATTTGTAGCTGCTGACTTGTTAATTTTTTCCCCCAGGCTGGAATTCCGCTTTAAGGAGAAAAGGTTGGCGGGTGGAAGAAATGCAGCTCAATAGCAAATTTTTGCCACCTTCACAACCGCAAGTCTATACAAGGCATAGGGCCTCATTCATGTGGGGCATACTACAACAAGGCTGTGTTTAGCTGCACAGGGATGCACAAGTGTTCCGTGCATCCCCATGCAGGCAGTCACGTCAATGTCAATTGGTATACAGTGGCTGCAGTGGAATGCACAGTTGTTCGTGCATTCCTGGGTAGGGAATCTAATTCATGTCAATTAGAACACAGTGGATGTATGGGCACAGCCACTGCTCCCAACTTGACATCTGTGTGGGTGCATGTCCCTGAATACTATCTGTGTTTAGAGCCATGCACCTACACCAGAACGGATGTCATATTTGTCCTTATAGCCATGTCATATTTGTCCTTACAGCCACTGCATCCCAACTGACATTAATGGGACTACCTGCACATGGATGCACAGAGCACCTGTGCATCCCTGTGCGGGTAAACACGGCTTTTCATATGGTCCTCAATGAGCGTATGCTTTAGTAGACCCCATGTGAACAAGGATTTAGCAGGAATTTTTTAAGTTATGTTGTGTTTTGTATGCTAATAAGGATTTTAGTGTTAAACCAGCAATTTGATAAACATTTGCATTGCACAACTATTGCGCCCCTTTAGTAGCACCTTCTTTTTATTCTATTGGTCATGTGCTTTCAGTATATATTTGGTTTGGGGTTGGAGGGGTCTTTTACAAACTCTGAAAGCTGTAACTGAAAAATAAAATAAAAACCTCCAGATTTTTAGAGAAATGTGGTTGTTTACAGTTTTGTGTACGTCTGATTTTCACAATTTGTTAAAAAGGCACAATTTAAAGATTACAAATATTTGTTTTTTTTTTTAACTCAATACAGGTTACACTTTTATATTTAAATATCAGTAGCACCCTCTTTTTATTCTACTGGTCTACTGTGCTTTCAGAAAATATATGAATTGGGTTTTTTTTACAATCTCTGAAAGCTGTAAGTGAAAAATTAAAACCTCTGGATTTTTTGAAAAATTTGGTTATTTACAATTTTGCATAGGTTTGATTTTCACCATTTCGCATATAAAGGTACAATTTAACCACTTAATGACCGCCCACCACAGATTTACTGCGGCAGGCAGCCACTCCTGGGCAACCCGATGTAGTACTACGTCACTCGCTCAGGAGACTCTAGAGGTGTGCTCCCGCCCCCGCTCGTCAGCCGGGGAGCCAGTGCGTGTGACAGGTGGCTCCAATGGCCACCGGCCACTTGCGATCTCCCGCAGCTGAGAGAGAAGGACACATGGCTGATGTAAACACAGCCCTCTGTCATTCTCCCTGAAGTGATCACAGAGGCTATGTGATCCTGCTATATAGGATCGCATGTCTCTGTGATGACTTCACAAGCCATGCCCCCTGACAGTTAGAATAATGCCCCTAGGGACACATTTAACCCCTTGATCACCCATACTGTTAACCCCTTCCCTGCCAGTGTCATTTTTACAGTAACAGTGCATATTTTTAGCACTGATTACTGTAGTAATGTCATTGGTACCCCCAAAAGTGTCAAAAATTTCAGTAAGGAACACAGAACACAACGAACACAGAAACACCCGATGTTCAAGAACGTTCGACTCGAACATAGAGCTCATCCCTAACAAGCAATGTTTAGCTCTAAATGTGAAAGCATCAGCCTGATCTAGGTGCATTGCTTGAAGAAACACTACATTTGCTTTTTGTCTTTTAAGGGAATTTCCCTTCTTTCTTAGATTCAAGCCCCTCAACTCTGAGAGAAAACTCTAGCCATAGTGATAGTGTGTAAGAGGTGTAGTAGTTACTGCTACCCCAATGTGCAGGATCTAATGGACTGTTCCTCTGAAAAAAGAGAATTTCTCATGCAGTGTTGAATCAGACATGTGCCCAAGTGGCTTGGGTAAGTGAAAGGGACATTAGGAGAAAGAAGAAAAATAGAGAAACAAGTGAAACATGAAAACCAAAAACAATATCATTATTTATGAAAGTTTCCAGATGGGGCCTCCAGGTCCCTAAAGAAAGGTGGTCAATGCGAAGTCCACAAGGGAGTCTTGGAGAGAGTATAGGAGTAAATCCTCCTAGCCAGTAACAGGAACTAGGCATATACAGGCATGAAAAAAAGGATAGCAACCTATACCTGGCTCTTTTTTGGATAGAAGAGACAATTAAGGGGGATATGATCACTATTTATAAATACATAATTGATCCATATAGTTTATTCAATACAAAAGAACAAGGGGACTCTCTTTATGTCTGGAGGAAAGTATATTTACCTTTCACATACAGAAAGACTTCTTCACAGTAAGAGCCATGAAAATGTGGAATAGACTTCCTCAAGAACGGGTTATTACCAGCTCAGTGGACTGTGGTAGAACAGTCTATAGTTGCTTATTAATAAGGTTTTGGGCTAAACATAGCTGACCATTTTTGGCCTTGAAAAAAGTATAAAATGTAATACTGATATACTAAATCCTTGAGTTGGATTGGAGTACTCTGTACTGCTGACTCTGCAAGCCCCCTCAGTCTGCTTCCGTGTCCCTGTGCCTCGGAGGAAGTGGCAGAGTTGCCTGTTGGAGCAGAGTCACAGACTACATTAAAGCCGCAGGTAATGTGTGGTATATTGGGTAGGGCTGTCCCTGGCATTTGGAGAAGATGGCAAATGTTGACTGGCATTTGATTCTGGAGAGGCAAAAGTCAGTAGAAAAGAGGTGCCCTACTGAACATGCATGTCTCAGACTGCCAGGTCTGAAGAGAAAGGAGTGGTGCCATTGCAGCCTCCTGGGTCTTGGAGGCAGAAATTTAAAAAAGTCCACAAAGAGGTTTTGTAATATAAATGAAGGTCCTGTTCTGACTGAGTGATCTTTCTTGTGCTTGGCTTTACCCATGGTAGGGGAAATAAAGCCTTTTAATATGCAGGCTGGTGCATGAGCTAGCCAAAAAGTGTCTGTTTCCAGAGCCGACCACACCATGCCCCTTCAATCTTTTTTAAGAGCAGACCTTATAAAATTGATTTGCTTTATAAAATAATATACAGTAACATAATGTTGGTTTTCAGCCTGTTTTACTATACGTGTTCCTTAGTGTATACATGATACCTGTAAAAAAAGTTATGGCATTAACATTTTCTATTAAAATACTTTTGAAAATGTCCACTCTTATCTTTTAAAAAAAGACAGATATTTGTTAGTGCTAAGTATGGATATATTTAATATTTCTTTTTTTTTTTTATTAAAAACGTTTATTGAAAAGTTCTTAAATACAACAATAGTATAGATGTAGTTTGCACTTGTATTTTACAAAACACTTATAAATATGTGTATTAAGCATATAAAAATACAATTCAACAAAAATAGGGTTTACCTATAGAATTGTTTTTTTTTTTTTTTTTTTTTTTTTTTTAGAGTAGAAGAGACTAGGTCCATGGAGAATCTGCACCATTCTATAACCAATTCAAAAAAAATGTTCGATCAAAAATGGAATCCATGGTTTCTTTATAGATGTCCCTCAGCCTTATAAGACATGCTTCAAACGTAAATCTGGTTTGATTTACACACTGACTCGACATTACTTATCATATATCCGACCTTGAATATTCTGGATAAGCACTTAATTTTGTCTCCTCCCCTGATCGGTAGACAAAACTTGAAATTCATAGTATGGAACTTGTTTTGATCTGGTAATATCTATGATATTCTTAGTGATATGATCCATCTGTACTGTTCTTTTTGTTATATACTTTTTTTGTTCATTTAAAAAAAAAAAAAAAAAAAGATATATTTAATATTTTAAAATCACGTCAAACATGGCTATAGTTCCTTATCTGCCCTCAGATATTTTGTAGATTTCTCTAATCATACACAAAAGAATTAAACTGCATGACTATCCATTAATTAGCCATAATTTCAACTGAGATAAACTCTCAAACTCCTAACTTGAAAATATGAAAGAATTTATTGTATTAAATGACTAGTCTTATGTCTGTTTTAATGTGGTATAGTAAGGAGCACAGGCAATGGGCATGGTAGTGCAGCATGGGGAATACAAACATCACTGACTTAGCTAATTAGTTTGTAAACTTTACATTTACATATAAATGTGAACACACTTTAGAATCCTGATACAATTTGGTTTTGCACATTATTTTTTGTTTGAACTTCAGATATGACTAGACACATTTTCAAAATCAATATTTTAAAAGAGTATAATCGTACATGTTGTGGTGAAAATGGAATAACACATTAAGAAAGCCCTCACTATAGTCACAACACAGTAAACCCTTCCTAAAACAGAAAGTATTCGTAAATTACAAAAAAAAAAAAAAAAAACGACAACGCACTAACTTAGAGCAACACCTTCAGACACCAATTTATCATTAAAATGTTTTAAAATACTTACAAAAGGAATTAAATCACATATCATCCCACCCCAAACTTGGGGTCTCTTTCCATTTCCAGAGACTGGATGTTCAATTAAAGAACCTTCTTGGCATCTGCAGCAGGAAACAAAAGGTGCAAGCCTGCTAATGGGTTTTTCTCACTTGCATGCTTGACTTTAAATGTCTAACGTTAGGGAGGGGAGTGGCCATAGGTCCCTCACTCCTTGCAATTATGGGTCTGAGCTTAAAATGAAGGCAGACCAACAGCACAGAACAAAAATCTCAAAAATAATGACAGCAAAGGGTTATTAATTCTTATACTAGGAATAATACAAGCTGATAGATGGTAAACTATTGGTCACTCCATAGAACTAACTCACAGATACTCGATACATGACACCCGACTCAAGTTGTTACAAATAAAACCGGCAAAGAGTAAATGCAACAATAAGTTAATAACTTACCCTACCAGCATGTGCATCTCATTATGCTGTTTCATGTTAAGCTGCATCTTGATAAAGCTGTTAAAAGGCCGCCATATATAGGTAAAGAACATAGAGTAAGTAGCTGGATTAAAAGGTGACTTCAGGGACGTGTCCAAAGGATGGTGATAAATGGGGAGTACTCGGAATGGTCTGGTGTGGAAAGTGGGGTCCCCCAAGGATCTGTCCTGGGACCAATCCTATTTCATTTATTCATAAACGACCTAGAGGATGGGATAAACCGCACAATCTCCGTATTTGCAGACAATACTAAATTAAGCAGGGCAATAACTTCTATGCAGTATGTGGAAATCTTGCAAGAAGACCTGACCAAATAATGGGCTGGGCATCTACATGGAAAATGAGGTTTAATGTTGAAAAATGTAAGGTAATGCATTTGGGTGCCAGAAATACGAACGCAAATTACTCACTAGGCAGAGAGCCTTTGGGGGAATCTCAGATGGAAAAGGACCTGTGGGTCCTAGTAGATGGCAAGCTCAACAATAGCATGCAATGTCAAGCTGCTTCAAACAAAGCCAACAGAATAGTGACATGTATTAAAAAGGGGATTCACTCCAGAGATAAAACGATAATTCTCCCACTCAATGTACAAATTCTATACTGGTGACCCTAGTATAGGGAACAAACTATTCAGTGAAAGGGAATATAAAAGGGCTCGCTGCCATTTGCTAAAATTCCACAAGCAGTGGTATCAGTGAGGAGCATCGATAGTTTCAAAAAACTATTAGATGGGCACCTTAATGACCACAACATACAGAGGTATACAATGTACTAGTGACATAAACACACACACTCTCATCATAGGTTGAACTGGATGGACTGGTGTCTTTTTTTCAACCTCACTAACTATGTAACAAAGATGTGCTGGCTACCTCGGCAATGACAGAGCTCTTGCTTACAGGGACCATGCCTCCCTCCATTCACAAAAGTCAAAATTGTCTCCAAGAGAGCTAAATCCTCTCCCCCCCATCCCCACTTCACCTGACATTTGTAAATGTTTTGGCACCAGGGTGCACTGTCAGGGTATGCTATCTCCCCGCATGGTACTTGCCACCAGTACCATACATATCTAAACGGTGTTGACTAAACACTCATACACACTTATACGCATATATAGCTTACATTTTCACTATTTACCTCACTTTAGCCCCTACCTCTCATTGATCCAAAAAAGCAAGTATGCAAATATTCAAATCATGCTCCTCAATATTCAAGAAAAGCAGCCAAATCCAAGAAATTAAGCTTCATATTTCATTATTTACAAGCAGAACTATTTATAAATTTTGCTACTCTATTACCACTCATTCAACAATTATAACTATTTATTTTCTCATGTTAAGGTACATGCTCATAAACGTGCACTTGCCACATACTGTATAATCTGTATGTACCTACTATAGAGAACTGCCACAGAAATTAAAATATATGAAAAAGTAAAAAAGAGTGGGTGAGAGATACTGATCTGCCAGCAGATCTGCTAATGTGGAATTGCTTATATATTTTGTACATATGTGAGTGGCATATTCAATAACATTTGTAAACTGAATTATGCTATGTGACATTATTTTACCCTTACACGAGCATCACCACCTAATGGTTGGAGGAGGAGAAGGCTAGTCTCGGACCCTTACATAGGATGTACAAAATATCGGCCCATAGCGGCTGATACCGATACATTGTGACCAATATATTGGCATCGGTATTGGCCCTGGATATAAACCTACTCTTAAATAACATATTAAACATAAACAACAAGGATGTAGTGATTA
This sequence comes from Pelophylax lessonae, assembly GCF_965119305.1. Lineage (NCBI taxonomy): Eukaryota > Metazoa > Chordata > Amphibia > Anura > Ranidae > Pelophylax > Pelophylax lessonae. The sequence goes on from NC_138770.1 coordinate 343,029,681, forward strand.
CATAGGAATAGTGGTAGAAAGTTTCTTAAATGCTTCCAAAAGAAGATTGATGAATTCTTGAGTGAATAAATGAACTATAGAACAATCAAATATAAGGAAAGAAAGAGGTTGAGACTTTAAATGAGGCTCATATACTAATGATACTAATGTGCCTCCATCCCTGTATTTGGAGAAGCAGAAAAGAAGGTTTGGGACTTTATATGAGGCGTGTGACCGAGCAATGGTGTATAACATATAGGCATAATACATGCTATACAAAAGAAAGTAAATATATAATAAAAGCAAGTATATATTTTATTAATAGCAGCATATGGTAACAATATTGTATCCTAGATAAATAATATGCCTATATGTTATACACCCATGTTCGGTCACATGACTCATATAAAGTCCCAAACCTTCTTTTCAACTATAGAACAATCAATCAAAAATATACTTGGTCATCCATTTCATCCACAGGGACATTATGATTATGGATCCTCCAGCTCAAATTCCAGGTGGACAAAAAAAAATGAGAGGGCTCTTAGCTGGTGGTGCTCTTTATACCTTCCTGTGAAGGATGGACCCTTTCCTCTACATTTGGAATGAAGCCTTTAGCACTTTAAACTTTATGCGATTGTGTGGTTTTTTTTTGTGATTTTCTTTCTATGGTCACCTATCTAATGGGATCCTAACAATATGGGTGACATCCAAGCCATGCATATATGGTCTAGTTGGTTCTGGTAGACATCCAAGCCATGCATGTATGGTCTTTGTGGTCCCTGTAGAAATATGTGTGTGGACAATCTTATACTATCAATTACAGGCTAAATCCACCTGGAGACCTGAAGATATTGTTAAAGAACTTGTTAAACCACATATGTATTGGCTGTCTCAGTGGTCCCTTTAGCAATCATTATTTGGCGCCGCCCTCCCCAGACCACGGAGCCCCCCCAGCCCACACCGCCTATGTGGCCATGCACTGTGCGGTGCGCCAGACCAACTGGTCTCTACTAGGTCCATCACCCCCTCACAGGCACGTGACCACATCCCGAGGCCCTAACTGACCAGTTTCATGTTGCCCTCCTGCCCTGCGATACCAGCCAATACCAGTGGCTTTCAGCTTCTTGGCCAATCAGTACAGAAAAACTCAACCTGGAAAGAAGACCGGTCAAGATAGAAGCTGCAGCACTGGGCACCAGGGATGTTGTGACAGCTGGAGGGCTCCACCGTAGGTTGAGTGCAGAGTAATACTGTCATCAGTGCAGCTCTGAATGTCTTCTGTGCTTAGAATAGACAGGGAGATCCTAGGCACATGTGATCATCCCTCTGATATGGGAGATTACTGGTCCAGTCTTATCTGATATATCTGATCACTGCCCTAGTCTATACATCTAATCTACTGGATCCATGCCCCAGTCCCTTCTCATCTATGTGTGATCATAGCCCGGTGCCCTTTAATTTATGGAGTCTCTGCTCCAATGCCTTTTGATCTATCAAAACACAGCCCTGTACCCCTAATCAATTAGATAATTCCCCAGTCCCTTCTGATTTATAGTATCGCAGCCATGTAACCCTTAATTTAAGGGATTACAACTGCAATGCCACCTTTATGGGAATGGGATCACAGCTCTGTACCCCCCTATATATTTGGGATTACAGCCTATGTGCTATCTGTTCTATAAGATTACAGTCTCTTTGCCCCCGATCTGTAAAATGACTTTCACACTTTTTGATCCATGGGGTCACAGCCTCTCCACATCCTTATCTGTGGGATTACAGCCTCTGACCTATGGGGTCACTCACCGGTATCCCTGGATCTGTTTGATCCTTGCCCCAGTCCCTTCTGATCTGCATGACCACAGCCTCTGTAGCCCATTATTTGTAGTATCACCACCTCAGCCTTTTTGTTCAATGAGTTTACAGCCCTGTACCTCCTGATTTGTGGGGTTACAGCCTCTGTGCCCCCTAATCTATGTAATCACAACCCTGAACCCCCTGTCTTATGACATCACAGCCTCCCAACCCTTTCATCTGTATGAACACAACCGCTGTACCCCCAATCTGTAGGATCACTTCCCTAGCCTTTTTTATCTACGAGTTCACAACCCTGTACCTCCTGATTTCTTGGATTTCAGTCTCTCTACCCCTATTCTATGTTATCACAACACTTAACATCTTTAACTGTGTGACCACGGCCCTGTACCCCTCTATCCTAGGTGATCACAGCCCTGTACCCCCTGTAGAGCCTACAGATCTTACAGATCTGCTGACCAGCTTCTAACCTAAACAGATTTCCTCCTACTATAGGGATTATTGTTCATATGACTGTCTGCAAATCCAAATCCTCATTCCAACCTCTAGGCGACATACTCCCCAGAGTTTAAATTCAATATGCCTAATTTTGTATACCAATTGATGCCTATGCCATAAATCAGTGTCTCCTATGATGATCTTTCTTTCAAAAAGCCTGAACCCATTTGAGTTACTAACATGAGCTCCCACAAAGTGTCTAGAATGATGGCCTTCTCCTTTCATTATATTATTTTTATGCTCTCCAAACCTGAGCATCAAGGGGCAGGACATGAGATTTAAATATAACAGCCTGCATTGGCATACTAGGTCATGAATGAAAAACTGGGTGCCACAAGTGATGCATTTCCTTGTTTGTTTGTTTTTTTCAAACATCCCTGTCACTAACTTTTTCCATTGCCACGTATAATCACATGTACCTCAGTTCTGAACGTTACACTTGTAACTGCCTTTTTGATCAAAGAATGAGCCCCAACCAACCACATCATCACTTGATCCTTGGACCTTATATCTTTCACTCACCTAGGTGCAATAAAGCTGCCCAGGTCATTTGGTTTTCTATATATCACCCCTGTTTTTTTAGGCAGACTAGTCCCCAAAATGGGATCTTGCTTCAAGATGTTCACATTTCTAGAAGAGAAAAGGAAATGCTTTCCTGGAGGGTGGCACGGCTTTGAGATCTTAGTGGTAAAAAAGTTGGAGGGTGAAAGGGAAAAATTGTCATAGTAGGAATAAAAATTTGCTAAAATTTTGGTGCAAAAATGGGTCAATTTTTTGTATTTATTTACTTTAAATAAACAGCTTCAATTTTAATGTCAATCATAGCCTCCATATCTTAAATTTACAGTCCATTTCCATTTGAAGATCCTCCTTTGTAGGCTCCAGATTTTATCATAAGAGTGTCGTCAAGAGCACTTGAGAAAGATGAAGGTTAAACCCCAACAAGAGGAAAAGCCATTGAACTTTTCACCAGATTTAACAAGGACATCAAGTTTATTTATTTTTTAAATTTGAACATCTTAAAGTAAAACCTATTTTGGGGATTGGCTTGCCTGAAAGAATCAGGGGTGATTTTTGGAAAACCATGTGACCTGAATAGCTTTATTGCGCCCAGACAAGTGAAAGATAGAGGGTCCAAGGGCAGTGTGGTTGTGGGGGCTCATTCTAGGATCAAAAAGGCAGTTACAAGTGTGGAGCCTGGAACTGTGAGATGCATGTGCGTTTACAGTATTTGGCTTTGTAAAAGTTAGTGACAGGGATGGATGGTAAAACTTATCTCATCAACTGTGACACTTAATCTGTCATTTGTCATTTATGGCCTAGTACGTTAATGTGGGTTGTTATACGGGGGTCACACCTCCATTGAGGGTCAGGTTTGGAGAGCATAAGAGGAATGTCCTCTAAAGGGAAGCCCATCACACTGTTCATAGATACTTTATGAAAGCTCATTAGAACAACCCTACTGACCTTAGCCTTTTTTTTATAAAACAGGTTATTGTGGGAGACAACTATTTAACGGAAATGCATAAAGGGTTATGAAAGAAGCAGACATATTGGATTTACACTCTGGGAAGTATGTGGTCTGGAATGAGGACTTGGAGATACAGACTAGTATCTGTTATATTAACAATAATCATAATATTAATACCAAAAATCATAATAAACATAATAATCATAATAATAATAAAAAGAACAAGAGCAATAATCATAGCATATAGTCATATAAACAATAATCATTATAGTACGAGGACCTCTGCTTAGGTTAGACTGATCTGTATGTTCTGTTCAAGAGTACAACTTATCCTTATACATGTAGGGAAATATACCGTAAATGTGGCAAGTGCACATTTATAAGCATGTTTATGTACCTTAATGAGACATATAAAAGCAGTTTTAAAGGCTGAAGGTTTTTTTTAACCTTAATGCTTTCTTTGATAAGTTCTACATCCCCATCTGTGGTGGTAAATTTCCCTTATGTGTCTTTGACTTCTGATGAATTGTCACTTTTGTCTCAGGATTTCTTCTCTCCTACTCGCCACTTTAATGTGTTTTTCAACTATTCTTGATGTTAATTATTTAGAAATAATTTACTTCATATACTCTTTCATGGTGAGGGAGAGAAAGAAGGACCTGATAATTTAAGAATTTGGATGATGCTTCTGTGGATTCTGAAACTAAAAATGTTTTCTTTTGCTGATTAGTGCACTAGGCTGTATCTAGAGCAATTACAGACTGAGTCTATGGGTGGTTTGTGTGGCATTGCCAGCAGTGCCTTATATAAAAAGGAGATAAATATTTCTATCTATTACATGCTAGTAGTTCTGCTGTTGATGCCTTTCAGAACACCATTGAACAGGAATTTGTTTAATTAAAATGTGAAACAAGTTCTTTATGTGAGTCTAATGTTACACAAGGAGAATGAACAGCTTTGAAAAGTCTAAATAGTTCCAAGGATTTGGTGATTAGAGGGGCTTATAAGGGGGGAGTGGTGGTTTAAACATTGTAATATTGCTCTGAAGCTTTGCGGCAACTAAATGATCTTAATACCTACCACCCCTCCCAGCCAACCCCACTTTTAGTTTCAAGGCTAACATGGCAGGTTTATTGTATAGGGGTAAGATAAATAAACAGCTGAATACCTTTTTGGGGAGCATCCCTTTACCCCTACATTCCACCATCTGCCAAAGCCCAGTACAGGGTCGCATGATTGTGGCTGGCATTGGTTCCCTCTTAGAAAGAGTGAGGGAGTTGGCAGACTTACATCAGCAGCCTTTGCTATTACATCTGCCAGGATATATTCGAGACACAAGGCATTTTTTTCACAAGTGTGCTTTGTACACTGGACTTGTGGATTCCAATAGGTCACTTTGGATATTCAAGCCATATATTCTTCGATCCCCCACAAATTAGTGCAATCAAACATCATTTGTCTAAATATATTTATGTTCATGAGAGCTGCAGGAGTTTCTTCTCTTTTCAGTTGTATTTTTATCAAGTCATAATTTTTTTGTTTTGTTTGACTGCCAGTGTTATCTCCAGGGCTTTGTGGCCTCGATAGGGGCTAAATTCTCACCTTCCATGCCAAATTCATACATGGAGTGGTAAAAGGGTTTGTTTTTGTTTTCTCCTCATAATTCTTTCAAGCACATTGACGACCTGCTAACGGTGTGAGATGGAAAGACTGAGGCTTTGGACAGATTTTTGGATTACTTTACCAATAACCAGCTTAATCTTAATTTTACTAATGAGCATTGTTTTTATTTCTCTACGGACTCAGCAAAGTTTTTCCTTTGTGTTTTTACCTGTCAAGGGTGGTATATAGAGTTAATTTGCCTGTCCGACCCTACCTTCAGTACAGGGTATTGTCTATATATTTGTGCTGTTCCATGTTGCAATTTGTTATGACTAAAGCCCAGTAAGTGGCTGAAACGTGTTAACTTTGCTCTGTATTGGGTTCCCCTTTTATGTCTTGATGAATGTCTAATAGAGAGTCTAAGGACTGTTAACTGCATTTTGCCTTGTTGCTGGACCTTTATCTATTTTGTGTTGTGAATCTGCGTGTGTTGCAGTGGTCCTGGCACAGGTATCTTACTTCACCCAGTTTTATGCTCATTATTTGAAGGTTAGCACCATCCTTTTTTGTTTTAATGTATCCAAAACCTCTTCATTTTTGGGCAAGCCACAAATTTATGGAATGAAGTACCCCCCCGGCCAGAGATAAAGCATTGTGGAAAGGTATCCAGGACACACAATGTTATTCTTGCTGTCACCACCTCACAAAAACTATAGTTTGCTTCAATTAATGAAATATTAGCATACATTTATGTATGGCCTTTAAAATCAGCAGAGGGTGATCTGTATTGAAGTTAATACTCCTGAATCTGAATGGGTAGTGAGCACTGTCTAGGGAGATAGCATTATCTGACAGCATACCCTGATGCCAGTGCAATAGCAGATATAATTGGTGGCAGGGTGAGTTCTTCTCCTGTAGATGAGTTTGTCTTGTGTGAAAGGAGGGGAGGCCAACTTGGCCCCTCACTAGGAAGTTAGATCCCTGTAATGACCACAACAGAAAACGTGTGTGCTGGCATGGGGGCAGCCATTTGAGAGCTTGTAACAAGATGCAGACCAACATAGAACACCATACTGAGACACACGTACTGGTCAGGTAAGGCATTAGCTCATTGTGGTGTGTACTCTTTGCCAGCTTTATCTGTAACAACTGATGGTGTCATGTATGGAACATCTATTAGACTTCTGGTTTGAGAATTGCCACTAGTTTACCATATATTAACTTGTAAAATTCCTAGTATAAAGATGGAATTTGAGTTTGTGGAGTTTTTTCCTTTTTTTATTTAATTTGTGCTGTTGGTCTGACTTCATTTTAAAGCTTGGTCACGTAATTGCATAAGAAGAGAAACATTCGACCACTTACCTTCCAAATTGAAAACACTTAGGAGCAAGCATGCAAGTAAGCAGGTCTGCTCTGAGGAAGAGGGTTTGTCCCTCAAAACACTTTAGCAGTATTAAACCTCTACTGTACCTTGCTGCAGGTGCTAAAGAGGTCTTTTATGACCATCCAGTCTCTGGAGACAGGAAATGATACAAGGTTTGGAATTGAATAATAGGAAGCAAGGGGTAAGAACCTGAACTGCTGAGCCTACATCCCCATAATATGGAAAGGAACAAGGAAAAAACCCCGCTGTGGGACTTTAAGGGCTCTGGTATAGCAATATCTGATATATTCTCAATTGGCTAAAAAATATATACATTTTATTTAACACATAAAATGAAAATGACACGTACAATGTAGTACATCATAAAAACAATGCGGTTGTGACAGTGAAGGTGCATACTGAATACTGTTACTTATAAAGGCAACAATCACATGTAACCCAACCCCTCAGGGTAGGGGGTTGGCAAGGCCAGACGCATTTGGAATAACAGGAGGATAGTTCAATCTTCTTCAAGGGCACAGGTGATTACAGTATATTCTCATGCACTGTATGCAAAAAGTGCACGCAAAACCAAAGATAAAAGGGGGTGACCTAAAAGATCTTGTTGTACAACCTTCACAATAGCCAAAAAGGCACCCATCAACAGGGACCAAAGGTACACGCAATGTCTGACACACAAGGTCGGCCAGTGTCCAAGCCCAAAAGGCAGTATCAATGAGAGGGATGCTGCATGGGCAAAGCCATCTCACATGCAGATGGCCTAGGCTATAAGAAGATTGCCAAGACCCTGAAACTGAGGTGCAGCACGATGGTCAAGACCATACAGCAGTTTAACAGGACAGGTTCCACTCAGAACAGGTATTGTCATGATCGACCAAGGAAATTGAGTGGACATGCTCAGCGTCATATCCAGAGGTTGTCCTTAGGAAATAGACGTATGAGTGCTGCCAGCATTGCTGCAGAGGTTGAAGGGGTGGGGGGTCAGCCTGTCAGTGCTCAGACCATATGACACACACTGCATCAAAGTGGTCTGCATGGCTGTTGTCCCAGAAGGAAGCCTCTTAAGATAATGAACAAGAAAGCCTGCAAACTGTTAGCTTAGGACAAGCAGACTAAGGATATGGATTACTGGAACCAAGTCCTGTGGTCTGATGAGACCAAGATAAACTTATTTGGTTCAGATAGTATCAAGAATGTGTGGCGGCAACCAGGTGAGGAGTGCAAAGACAAGTGTGTCTTGCCTAGAGTCAAGCATGGTGGTGGGAGTGTCATGGTCTGGGGCTAAATGAGTGCTGCTGACACTGGGGAGCTACAGTTTATTGAGGGAACCATGAATGGCAACATGTACTGTGACATACTGAAGCAGAGCATGATCCCCTCCCTTCAGAGACTGGGCCGCAGGGCAGTATTCCAACATGATAATGACCCCAAACACACCTCCAAGACGACCACTGCCTTGCTAAAGAAGCTGAGGGTAAAGGTGATGGACTGCCAAGCATGTCCCCAGACCTAAACCCTATTGAGAATCTGTTGGGCATCCTCAAACGGAAGGTGGAGGAGTGCAAGGTCTCTAACATCCACCAGCTCCATGATGTCATCATGGAGGAGTGGAAGAGGACTCCAGTGGCAACCTGTGAAACTCTGGTGAACTCCATGCCCAAAAGGGTTAAGGCAGTGCTGGAAAATAATGGTGGCCACACAAAATATTGACACTTTGGGGCCCAATTTCGACATTTTTACTTATAGTTGTACTCACTTTTGTTGCCAGAGGTTTAGACATTAATGGCTGTCTGTTGAGTTATTTTGAGGGAACAGAAATTTGACACTGTTATACAAGCTGTACACTCACTACTTTACATTGTAGCAAAGTGTCATAAATGAGTGCTGCTGACACTGGGGAGCTACAGTTTATTGAGGGAACCATGAATGGCAACATGTACTGTGACATACTGAAGCAGAGCATGATCCCCTCCCTTCAGAGACTGGGCCGCAGGGCAGTATTCCAACATGATAATGACCCCAAACACACCTCCAAGACGACCACTGCCTTGCTAAAGAAGCTGAGGGTAAAGGTGATGGACTGCCAAGCATGTCCCCAGACCTAAACCCTATTGAGAATCTGTTGGGCATCCTCAAACGGAAGGTGGAGGAGTGCAAGGTCTCTAACATCCACCAGCTCCATGATGTCATCATGGAGGAGTGGAAGAGGACTCCAGTGGCAACCTGTGAAACTCTGGTGAACTCCATGCCCAAAAGGGTTAAGGCAGTGCTGGAAAATAATGGTGGCCACACAAAATATTGACACTTTGGGGCCCAATTTCGACATTTTTACTTATAGTTGTACTCACTTTTGTTGCCAGAGGTTTAGACATTAATGGCTGTCTGTTGAGTTATTTTGAGGGAACAGAAATTTGACACTGTTATACAAGCTGTACACTCACTACTTTACATTGTAGCAAAGTGTCATTTCTTCAGTGTTTTCACATGAAAAATTATAATAAAATATTTACAAAAAAATTAGGGGTTTACTCACTTTTGTGAGATACTGTATATACTGTATTTATACAGTATAATAATCATAGAACAGAATGCTTTTAAAAAAAGGTGTATTGTGTAGAAGTGGCTAACCTTTTAACCTCCCTGGCGGTATTCCCGAGTGTGGCTCGGGGTGGAATTTCAGTTCCATTAGCGGTAACCCCGAGCCACACTCTGGGTACTGCCAGGGAGCATCGCTGGATACTGGAAGAGAGGGTACTTACCTTGTCCCAGGGATCGCGCAATGTATTCCTGCAGCATACTGCAGCCGGATCTTCCGCCTGATGCTGTGAGCCCCGGCTTCCGTCTCCTGCGAGCGTCAGGTCGCAGGGGGTGGAACCGGCGGCAAAATTCAAAAAGTTAAAAACACAAACACACTGATATATTGTAATCCTATTGGATTACATTACTAAAATAAAAAAAAAATTGACCTTAGTTTGCCCCCCCAGTGCTTTCTCCAGTGCCCTTCCTGCATTTTTCCTGTACTTTGTGTCTGGAAACTGCAGAGCGACCATGGCATCAAAAAAGCGCACCGCCACCTCAAAAGCGGTATATTACCTGCTGGAAAACAGTGACAAGGATACAGAATCGCTTGCAGAATAGAGATGTATAGAACTGTTCGCCGGCGAACAGTTCCCGGCGAACTTAGCATGTTCGCGTTCGCCGCTGCCGGCGAACATATGCGATGTTCGGTCCGCCCCCCATAAGACATCATTGAGGCAAACTTTGACCCTGAACTTTACAGTCAGCAGACACATTTCCAGCCAATCAGCATACCTCCCTCCCACACCCTCCCACCTCCTATAAATAAGCAAGGGCAGCATCCATCTTAGATCATTCTGAAGCAGTGTGTGTAGTGAGAGTAGGGAGAGAGCTGCTGCTGCTGCTGCTGCTGCTGCTGTTAAGCTAGGGACAGTTAGTCAGTGTTCCTGGTCTTGCAGTGTTCTTGGTCCACTACTGCTGTAATATCAGCACCCCAAAAAGCCCTTCTAAGGGCTGGTATTTGTGTTTTTTTTTTTTTATATATATATATATATATATATATATATATATATACCTAGCGTCCCCAAAAGCCCTTTTAAGGGCTGGTAATTGAGTTGTTTCTTCTTATATATATATATATATATATATATATATATATATATATATATATATATATATATATATATATCTAGTGTCCCCAAAAGCCCTTTTAAGGGCTGGTAATTGAGGATTTTTTTTATTTATATATATATACATATATATATATATATATATAGTGTCCCCAAAAGCCCTTTTAAGGGCTGGTAAGGTAATAGAGTTTTTTCTTTATATATATATCTATATATATCTATTGTACACTGCAGTTGCCTGCCCGCTGTGTGTGAGAGGCCACAGACCTACCACAGACTGTACTGTGTGCACACCACACTCATTTCGGGTGGCACAGGCACAGTACCTTGCATTTTAAAAAATATTTTTTTTTCCTCTGTCATAATTGCAGTGAGTGCTGTGTCAGGTCCACAGAGTGCACTGTACCCACTGCAGTGCACTGCCCACCACTGATATATATACGGTGGCACAGCATCTTGTTGCAATAAATTGGAAAAAAAAAATATTTTTTATTATTGCAGTTGCCTGGGCTGCCAGTTACTGTCAGGTCCACAGAGTGTACTGTGCCCACTGCAGTGCCACTGTGTGCCCACCCACCACTGATATATAAGGTGGCACAGCAGCTTGCAAAGTAAAAAAAAATATATATATTTTTTAATTGCAGTTGCCTGGGTGCCAGTGACTGCTGTCAGGTCCACAGAGAGTGTACTGTGCCACTGCCCACCCACCACTGATATATAAGGTGGCACAGCAGCTTGCAAAGTAAAATAAAATATATTTTTTTAAAATTGCAGTTGCCTGGGTGCCAGTGACTGCTGTCAGGTCCACAGAGAGTGTACTGTGCCACTGCCCACCCGCCACTGATATATAAGGTGGCACAGCAGCTTGCAAAGTAAAATAAAATATATATTTTTTAAAATTGCAGTTGCCTGGGTGCCAGTGACTGCTGTCAGGTCCACAGAGAGTGTACTTTGCCACTGCCCACCCACCACTGATATATAAGGTGGCACAGCAGCTTGCAAAGTAAAAAAAAATATATATATTTTTTTAAATTGCAGTTGCCTGGGTGCCAGTGACTGCTTTCAGGTCCACAGAGAGTGTACTGTGCCACTGCCCACCCACCACTGATATATAAAGTGGCACAGCAGCTTGCAAAGTAAAAAAAATATATATATATTTTTTAAATTGCAGTTGCCTGGGTGCCAGTGACTGCTGTCAGGTCCACAGAGAGTGTATTGTGCCACTGCCCACCCACCACTGATATATATGCCTGCAAGAGAAAAAGCCAGCCGCAGAGAAGCCGTATTCCTGAAAATATAAGAAAAATGCTGTTTTTTAGGGGTTCTGGACATGCTACAGAGCTGAAACTTGACAGGTACACTTTTTAGACCCCCCAGACACTAAATACAAAAAATGACATGCCTGCCTAAAAAAATGCCCGCTAAATGCCTGCAAGAAAAAAAGCCAGCCGCAGAGAAGCCGTATTCCTGAAAATATAAGAAAAATGCTGTTTTTTAGGGGTTCTGGACATGCTACAGAGCTGAAACTTGACAGGTACACTTTTTAGACCCCCCAGACACTAAATACAAAAAATGACATGCTTGCCTAAAAAAATGCCCGCTAAATGCCTGCAAGAAAAAAAGCCAGCCGCAGAGAAGCCGTATTCCTGAAAATATAAGACAAATGCTGTTTTTTAGGGGTTCTGGACATGCTACAGAGCTGAAACTTGACAGGTACACTTTTTAGACCCCCCAGACACTAAATACAAAAAATGACATGCCTGCCTAAAAAAATGCCCGCTAAATGCCTGCAAGAGAAAAAGCCAGCCGCAGAGAAGCCGTATTCCTGAAAATATAAGAAAAATGCTGTTTTTTAGGGGTTCTGGACATGCTACAGAGCTGAAACTTGACAGGTACACTTTTTAGACCCCCCAGACACTAAATACAAAAAATTACATGCCTGCCTAAAAAAATGCCCGATAAATGCCTGCAAGAGAAAAAGCCAGCCGCAGAGAAGCCATATTCCTGAAAATATAAGACAAATGCTGTTTTTTAGGGGTTCTGGACATGCTACAGAGCTGAAACTTCACAGGTACACTTTTTAGACCCCCCAGATGCTAAATCCAAAGAAATTTTTTATTTTTATTTTTTTTTAATTTTTCCAATAATTGGCTCTCTATCAAAAAATTATAATTTTTAAGAACTTTTTTTTGCGTGATCCCTCTCCGGCATGCCACAGTCCAGGTGTTAGTCCCCTTGAAACAACTTTTCCATCACTATTGTGGCCAGAAAGAGTCCCTGTGTGTTTTAAAATTCGCCTGCCTATTGAAGTCTATGGCGGTTCGCCCGGTTCGCCGGTTCGCGAACATTTGCCGATGTTCGCGTTCGCCGTTCGCGAACGGCGAATTTTAGGTTCGCGACATCACTATTGCAGAATGGAGTGATAGCGATTAGTGGGGAAGTTCATCATCGGACACAGAAAGCGATTTCAGCAATGATCCTGCGACTGTACCCAGCGATGTGCGGACATGGTGGTCGATTGACTGCGGTACGGAGCACGTAGTGCCCCCAAGGTTCACATTTACGGGAGCACCTGGTATCAAAGTGGATGTCAAGGATGACAACCCCTTGGCATACCTCCAACTCTTTTTGACCGATGAGGTTATTGAAAAGATTGTTACGGAAACAAATCGTTACCAGGAGCAACAAGCTACTGCGCATCAGAGGTTTTCAAGGAGCAGAATGTGGGAACCAGTGACCAAAGAGGACATCTGGAAGTTTCTGGGTCTAATCCTTTTGCAGGGAGTGATGGGGAAACCCCTGCAAAGTGGTATTGGACCACCAACAAATTACTAGCCACTCCTTTTTTTGGCACGGTCATGTCGGAATACAAATTTTCGCTCATTATTCAATATTTGCACTTTGCAAATAATGAAGAATTTGATGAGACTTCTCATCCAGCTCCAAAACTCAAAAAGATTTGGGACGTTTATCAAATTATTCTGAAAAATTTCCAGCAGACCTATGTACCAGATAGAGACATTTGTATCGACGAAAGTCTAATGGCCTACAAAGAAAGACTAAGCAGGATACAGTATATAGCATCAAAGAGAGCACAATTTGGCATAAAATCATTCATGCTATGTGAATCCAGCACTGGTTACATATGGAAATCGGTCCTATAGACCGGGAAAGAAACCAAATTCAATGAACGATTCAGCAGTTATGGAATGGCAACCACTTTGGTTCTTACCTTGATTGAGCCATTTCTGAATCAGGGGTACTGTGTAACCACAGACAATTTTTATACGTCTCCAGAACTATGAGTTCCTTCTTCACAACAAAACGGATGCATATGGGACCGTTAGGGCTAACCGGCGGGACATGATGCCAACCTTTGCCAATAAAAAGCTGAAGGCAGGAGAAATAGTTGCCTGGCAGAAAGGCAAAATGATGGCACTAAGATGGCGTGACAAAAAAGATGTGTGCCTAATGAGTACCATTTACAACACCTCTACTGTCATGGTACACACAAAAGCTGGAAAAGACGTAATGAAACCACAACTGGTGATGGATTATAATAACACCATGGGAGGTGTGGACAGAACTGGCCAGGCCATAACATTTTATCCGGCAATGAGAAAACAACAAAAAAAATATTACAAATAAATCTTCAGGCATCTTCCTGAACAGTGTTTGTGGAACGCATTCATTCTACTAAAAAAAAAAAAAAAAAGAGTGACAGGCCTTTGGTTCATGCGGACTTTGTTTGTAAAGTTGCCGAACTTATATTTCTCAGGCACCAAACACCAACAGCTGTAAATAGATCCAGACGTCGTGCTGCTGTTGTTGTGAACCCCAAACCCGCGACTGGTCGTAACTTTATGGACCACATTCCACCAACGTAAAAGAAGTCTGCACCCACAAGGATGTGTGTGGTTTGCTGCTCTAAATGTGACAACACTGGAAGGAAAATCTGTAAAGAAACGTGGTACTATTGTCCTGATTGTGATGTCGGACTTTGTGCTGTACCATGTTTTTAAATTTTCCATACCCGGGACGTTTACTGAAGCAATATGACTACTAATATTGCATCCTTGTTTTGCCAAAAAAAATGTCAGTGTTTTTGATTATGTTATTTACTACAATTTATTGAATAAAAAGTATTATTATTATTATTATATTATTATTTGTTAGTATTAATAGTTATTTATTATATTATAATTTATGATTTTGTGTTTCAAACTTTATCATATCCGAGATGTTATAAAGAAGAATGCACAGTAAAAAAAAATCATATGTAAATTGTTGGTTTGGGCTGCTCGTCTTTAAGAATTACATGCAAAATAATGGTACCGCTTTCAGCACCTAAAATCTGAAATAATCATACCACCAGGGAGGTTAAAACAGCATTGTATCATGTTTAACTAATCTGCTGATAAAAGAAAAGTGCCCAATATTCACTGATCATTTACCTGCTAAAGATGTAAATTCCCTTTTTCATAATTTAGTGTCTCTGCCCTCACTTCAACCTCAAAGGACCCCACCCTTCAACCTCAAAGGACCCCACCACTACCTTTAATGTGGTTGATCTAGGCCACATGTTCCTTTTTTGCCCTCCTCATGAAACCAAGCAAGATGTATTATGCCAGCAGCTCTTCTAACCCTGCTGCGATAAAGTTGTGGCCATTAGAGTACGGCTGAACACCCCTTGTTCGGTTTGCACCAGAACTCGGGAACATGGAAAAAGTTTGGCACGAACCCTATGAAAGCCTATGGGAATGCATTTTGGGTGATCGATGTACATTGTAAGAATTTTAGCAAGCTACATTTTTTCTGTTCTTAACCACTTGCCTACAGTGCACTTTCACCCCCTTCCTGCCCAGACCGATTTTCAGCTTTCAGCGCTCTCACACTTTGACTGAGAATTACTCAGTCATGCAACACTGTACCCATACAAAAATTGTGTCCTTTTTTTCACACAAATAGAGCTTTCTTTTGATGGTATTTGATCAATACTGGGTTTTTTTATTTTTTGTGCTATAAATAAAAAAAGACTGAAAATATCGTGAAAAAACGCATTTTTCTTTGTTTCTGTCATAAAATTTTGCAAATTAGTAATTTTTCTTCACAAATTTTGGCCAAAATTTATACTGCTACTTATCTTTGGTAAAAAAAACCCAAATAAGTGTATATTATTTGGTCTTTGTGAAAGTTATAGAGTCCACAAGCTATGGTGCGAATCATTGAAAATTGATCACACTTGATCACACCTGATGTACTGAAGGCCTATCTCATTTCTTGAGACAATAAAAGGTCAGGAAAGTACAAATACCCCCCGAATGACCCCTTTTTGGAAAGTAGACATTCCAAGGTATTTAATAAGGGGCATGATGAGTTTTCTGAAGTTGTAATTTTTTCCCACAATGCTTTGCAAAATGAAGATTTCTTTTTTTTTATTTTTTTTTTTTTACAAATTGCCGTATTAACAGGTTATTTCTCTCACACAGCACATGTATACTTGAACTACACCCCAAAACACATTCTACTACTCCTCCTGAGTATGGCGATACCACATGTGTGAGACTTTTTCACAGCCTGGCCACATACAGAGGCCTAACATCCAAGTAGCAGTGTCCGGCATTCTAGGAGCACAAATTACACATATCATTTCCTGACAACCTATCGCACTTTTGAAGGCCCTGGAGCACCAGGACAATGGAAACCCCCATAAAATGACCCAATTTTTGAAAGCAAACAGCCCAACGTATAATTTTTGAGGCATAATGAGTCTTTTGAATATGTCATTTTTTTCCACAAGTTTTTGGAAAATGTGGAAAGAAAATGAAAACACATTTTTTTTACACAAAGCTGTCCATTTATGCAATATTTCTAACACATCGCATGTACATAGCAAAACTTGCACCCCAAAATACATTCTGCTATTCCTCCTGAGTATGGCGATACCACATGTGTAACACTTTTTCACAGCCTGGCCACATACATAGGCCTCACATCCAAGTAGCGCTTTACACAAAGTTGTCCATTTATCCACTTTAAGACTGGGCCTATTTTTGACACTTGGTGTTTACAAGCTAAAATCATTTTTTTTGCTAGAAAACTACTTTGAACCCCCAAACATTATATATTTTTTTTTAGCAGAGACCCTAGAGAATAAAATGGAGATCGTTGCAATATTTTTTATCACACCATATTTGCGCAGCAGTCTTCCAAATGCGATTTTTTTGAAAAAAATTCACTTTTTTGAACTAAAAAATAAGAAAACAGTAAATTTAGCCCAATTTTTTTCCATAATGTGAAAGATAATGTTACGCCGAGTAATTAGATACCCAACATGTCATGCTTCAAAATTGCGCATGCTCACAGAATGGTGCCAAACATTGGTACTTAAAAATCCCCATAGGCAACATTTTAAAAATTTCTGCAGGTTACTAGCTTAGAGTTACAGAGGAGGTCTAGGGCTCAAATTATTGCACTCGCTCTAACGATCGCGGCGATACCTCACATGTATGGTTTTAACACCGTTTACATATGTGGGCGGGACTTGCGTATGCGTTTGCTTCTGCGCGCGAGCTAACGGGGACAGGGTGCTTTAATTTTTTTTTTTTTTTTTTCCTATTTATTTTATTTATTATTTTTTTATTTTTACACAGTTTAAAAAAAAAAAAAATGTTTTGATCATTTTTATTCCTATTACAAGGAATGTAAACATCCCTTGTAATAGAAATAGGCATGACAGGTCCTCTTTATTGTGAGATCTGGGGTCAAAAAGACCTCACACCTCACAACTACACTAAAAAAGAAAAAAAAAAAAAAAATTGTTGAAAGAGGAAAAAAAAAAAAAGCAAAAAAAAAAGCGGCCCTTTAAACCGGTTGCTAGGCAACGTCTTTTGACGTAGCTCCGGTCCTCCAAGACCATAGAGTTGAATGAGGGCCATTTTGCCCTCACTCGACTTCCTGTCTCTGAGGATCCGGGATCGGATAGTTTTCCCCGCTGCCGGCGGGTCCGGTAAGCTGGGAAAACGTCTGGGACGTGGCAGGAGGGGGGGGGCACCTCTTCCCCTGCACCGTAAGGGTAATTTCGCGGCGAATCCGCCACTGGGACCACCCTTATCTGAAAGCCGACCGCCCACCGTTTCAAAAAATACCGGGGTTATGGGGGCTATCTGCTGCCATAACCCCAGTATTTAGCTTTTAATGGCCGATGCATATAGTCGTTAGGCGGTCAGTAAGTGATTGCATGTATATAGCAAACAGGTGACGATGACTGATGGGGTGACAGGTGACGATGACTGATGGGGTGACAGGTGACAATGACTGATGGGGTGACAGGTGACGATGACTGATGGGGTGACAGGTGACGATGACTGATGGGGTGACAGGTGACGATGACTGATGGGGTGACAGGTGACGATGATTGATGAGGTGACAGGTGACGATGATTGATGAGGTGACAGGTGACGATGATTGATGGGGTGACAGGTGACGATGATTGATGGGGTGACAGATGACAATCACTGACGGGGTGACATGTGACGATGATTGATGGGGTGACAAGTGACGATCACTGATGGGGTGTCAAGTGACGATGACTGATGGGGTGAAAGGTGACGATGACTGATGGGGTGACAGGTGACGGTGATTGATGGGGTGACAGGTGACGGGCGATGGTCACTGATGGGTGACAGGTGACGGGCGATGGTGCACGGCGGTACTGATGGCAGTCTTTGGTGACCGGTGAACTTTAGGCTACGTTCACATGTGAGCGTAGCGATCACGGGCAGAATCACTGCGATTCTGCCCGTGATCCAGAAATCATTGCAAATCGCTGGATGCCTGTGCGTTGCCCGTGATTTGCAATAGCACCCCAAACGCTGTGCGATGTTGCTGCGATTTCCGCCTGCCGAATCGCTGTAACATCGCGCAAACAACGCATGACGCTCCAAAGAAACTCTTGTACCTTTTTTGGGCGTCATGCGATGTTTGCGCGATGTTACCGCGATTCGGCAGGCGGAAATGGCGGCAACATCGCACAGCGTTTGGGGTGCTATTGCAAATCAGGGGCAACGCACAGGCGTCCCGCGATTTGCAATGATTTCCGGATCGCGGGCAGAATCGCTGTGATTCTGCCTGCGATCGCTACGCTCACATGTGAACGTTATGGGTGTCAATTTCTGGGCACTGATGAGGTGACTGTTGGGTGACAGGTGACATTGGGGGGGGACTGAGGACTGTGTGGGGACCTTTTATTTGTGTGATTTTACTGTGCTTTTACATTTTACAGGTACACAGAGCAGTAACTCACTGTTTCTAGCTCTTCTCCCCTCATACTGGAAACTGTATGAGGAGAGAAGAGCTAGTAACACTGAGTTACTGCTCTTTGTTTACATTTTGTGATCGGCTGTGAATGGATTCACAGCCGATCACATAGTAAACAGTCACTGTCAGTGACTGTTTACTACCGCCGGTGACAGCTGTGTTCCTACGGAACACAGTGCCACCGACATGACCGCGCTGCGCGCTCCCGATCGCGCATGCGCGGTCATCTTGTGGGCGCCTTCATTGTGATCGGCTGTGTCATTGGAACACAGCCGATCACGTGGGAAACAGCCACGCCCATTGGCTGTTTCCCCCCTGCCGGTGACGGGGGGTGTCCCGGGGACACCCCGACACCGGCAGTGCAGGGCGGCGCGCACGCGATCGCGCGCCTGCCCTGCTTAAAGTGCCGCCGTCATATGACGGCGGCCCAGGATAATGGTCGCACCGCTCCGCCGTCATATGACGGCGGGCGGGCGGCAAGCGGTTAAGATATAGCTGTTTGTTTTCACCATGTCTTGGTGCCGCATGCAGAACAATTTAAACATATTACTTTATAATTAAATAAAGACAAAAACGATGCTGGACTTGCAATGGTATGATGGGCCCTGGCCCTTTATTAACTATATTTAATAACTACATTACTTTAGTTCAGCCCCAAAGCTCGAACTAACCATACACATTAACGTAGCAATAACTGTGATCCAGTCAAAAAACTCAGACCACCCTTTGTATGACACCATACAAGAAAAACACACCCATTCATAACACTATGAACATAGGGAGGGCGGGAGGGACGAACTTCTTGGTCCTCTCCTGTCCACTGATTTTAAACCGTTAATTCACTCCCTTATATAGGGAATAACTGTCACTTCCAGGATTGAAATTCCTCCAATCAATACAGTAAATATATATATATATTTTTTTTTTAAATACCAATAGCCTTTTAGCTTTAACTGACCAATCCTGTCATCTGTAATTTGACCAATAGCAATATTTATATTCTATACAGTACATTTTTTTTTTACACACACATTTTTTTTTTTTTTTTTTTGGTCTTGCCACGGCCCCATACATGCATGGCAGGTACTATGACCCGCCATGCATTTCATGGTGCCGCATGCAGAACAATTTAAACATATTACTTTATAATTAAATAAAGACAAAAACGATGCTGGACTTGCAATGGTATGATGGGCCCTGGCCCTTTATTAACTATATTTAATAACTACATTACTTTAGTTCAGCCCCAAAGCTCGAACTAACCATACACATTAACGTAGCAATAACTGTGATCCAGTCAAAAAACTCAGACCACCCTTTGTATGACACCATACAAGAAAAACACACCCACAAGCCATGCTCAACTTACGAGCATGGCACCACCACAAGGCCCAAAGCCCTTTCAATACACGATTGCAAGTCCAGATTAAAAATGTCATTTGCAACTTCCGACAAATGAACCATATCCCATATATAAAAACCCCTTAAACCCCCTTCTAAATCCACATGTCTGAATGAAAAACCCCCCATAGAGGACATAAATTTAGAGATAGCCCTATTTACCTTTACACGTGTTTTCTCCAAAAAGAATTGCTCTTCCGAAAACCAACACAATCTGGGTATAATTTCGGAAAAAACAAAAATACAGGCAGAAAACACAGACTGCAAATGCATAAGATCAGATTTAATATGCAATAACAAATCTACGCTTTTTCGGGAGCCTAAATCATTCCCCCCAAGATGAATAATAACCGCATCGGGGGAAGGCCAAATCAAACGCAGTTCATAAAAAACAGAACGGATGTCCTGCCAACGCATTCCACGCCTACCGTACCAGAATAGCGAAGCAGAGGATGATGAAAAACCCAAATTTGTAGTATAAACCCGAACTTCTGCCCTCTTGTGGGCCCAAAAAACGAACGAATGTCCGACGATCCAAATCATTTTGCGGGAACCTGCAATTAAATACAAGAATTAGGACGGACATATGACTTGAAGGCAGAAGAACGCCATCTACCAATATTTCTAATAGAATCGTCAGACATACCAAATTGAGCAGCAGTGGTAGCTGCGCCAATTCGGAAGGAATGAGCAGAAATCGGAAGATGGCCCAAATTCAAATGGACCAAACATTTTTTTAGAATAGAATTGAATTGAAAAACCGTCAGTGGGCTACTGTTTTGATGTATGAGAAATTGAAGAAATGGAAGAGGCCTGACTAACAAATAACTCTCAACCCGATGAACAGCGCAAATTTTAGAATTTTCGTATCGCCCCAGAGATATCCAATGCCCCTTACCAAATTGATCCGTTTTACTTCGCCTCAAAAAAACGCGAAGCACACCTCTGGTAACAGAAACATCAGAGAATCTTAAACCATCGATGGCAGATGATTTAGACGCCAGCAGCTCCGAAATGCGAAATGCACCGAAGAAGCACAAGCAAAAAGCGCATTGCAACAATACAGCTTCATAATGTGAAAAACAAACAGAATTGGAGGCCACACACAAATTTTCCAACAATGAAAGGGAAACAGCAAGCCTTCTATCAGGGGTAATATTAGACTTGCGATAACCCTTCAAAGCCAATTTCACTGAGAAAATTTCCATACATGAGCGGTGACCGTGCAATTTCGCGAAAAACGAAATACCAGCTAAAGACTTGAGAATATGGGAATAAGAAAATTGTCTATTAAATAAATATTCCAAAAAGGACAAAACGTTTTTTTCAGAAAAAGAAAATTTACGAATATCACTGCCAACAAAAAAGGAAGACCACATACGCCACGCGGCGTGGTACGAGCGCCATGTAGAAGGAGCCAAGGAAGAGAAAATAGCAGAAGAAACCTTTGTCAGACCAGATTCCACAGGTGAGAAGGGCATGAAATGCCCAATAGATCCGCGCCGGGAGCTGCAATCCGAAAACGGTCCATCTGCTGGCGAGACAGAGAATCAGCAATAATGTTGGAAAATCCGGGAATATATTTAGCTTTTAGCCATATATTGAGTTTTAAACATAACAAAACTAAATATCTAAGAAGTGAAATGACCGGAAGAGACCTGGAGGACAAGCAATTAATTGCAAATACTACTCCCTTATTGTCGGAATGTAACAATATACGCTTATTACTAAATTGCAGTCCCCAGATCTCCAATGCAACCAGAACTGGAAACAATTCCAATAAAACTATGAAACCAGTCAAACCTCTATCTATCCATGTGACAGGCCAAGTAGCAGCTGACCAATGGCCGTTCCAGTAAACGCCATAACCGTGCGAGCCGGAGGCATCAGTGAACAAATCTAAAGCAGAAGATGAGCAAAAACAATCTTGCCAAACGGTGTAGCCATTGAAAGAATCCAAAAATCGCAACCAAATTAATAAATCATCTCTAATGTCAGCCGACACAGAAATGAAATGACTAGGGGAAGAGACTCCGGAAATAGCCCTATACAACCGTTTAGTAAAGGCTCTGCCCATTGGCATGACCCTTGATGCAAAGTTGAGTAAACCTAGAAGAGATTGAATAAATTTCAACCTGACCTTCTTCTTACCTACAACAAAAGTCAAAAGTAAACGAATTTTAGATATTTTTGAATCAGGTAGACGAAAAACCATGGCAGTCGTGTCGATTTGAATACCTAAAAATTCAAGACAAGATGTAGGATATACTGATTTTTCGACTGCCAATGGAACACCAAATTCGCAGCAAATATTTTCAAAGTACCTAAAACAAGATATGCAATCGGAAGACCCTGCCTTTCCAATAAAGAGAAAGTCGTCTAAATAATGAAGTACACTATCTGGACCCGACTTGCTAACAATTACCCATTCCAAAAATGTGGAGAATAATTCAAAATAATAACAGGAGATGGAGCACCCCATCGGCAAGCATTTGTCAAAAAAGAACTCTCCATCGAAACAAAAACCCAAAGAATCAAAAGCATTGGGATGAATGGGCAACAGTCGAAAAGCGGATTTTATGTCAGCTTTAGGAAGTAAGGCCGAGCAACCTGCTTTTCTAATCTTGGACAGTGCATCGTCAAATGTAGCATAACACACAGAACATAAATCAGTATCAATCTCGTCATTCAATGATTCTCCTGACGGGAAAGACAGGTGGTGTATCAAACGAAATTCACCATCCACCTTCTTGGCTATGACCCCTAGCGGGGAGACCCTAAAATTAGGAAAGGGGGGAGCAGAAAAAGGCCCTGCAACCCTACCGCTAGCAATCTCTTTAGCAATTTTGTGCCGGACGACGTCAGGATGCACAGCCACAGAAGGAAGATTGTCGTGAATTACACAACCTGTACCTGAAAAGGAAGGTAAAGAAAAACCAAAACAAAAACCCTGAATCAAAATATCGGCGGACCTACGGTTTGGGTAAACCCGTAGCCAGGGGAGCATTTTTTCCAAGCTCACTGTAGTTTCCGCCTTTAAGAAAAATTTGCTTCTCATTCGATTGACTACCAAGCGAAGCCTGTTTTTTGTAGCATTTAGATACAGGATGAGCCCCAGCACAATGCGAGCACTCGTGCCTGAATTTACAAGCATGCGGCCATTTACACATGCCATCGTTGAATCCAAAACAAACACCTTTTCTATGAGTAACAGAATTAGGAGGTTTCGGCACAAAAGCAGGCTTCTGCGGCAACAACAAGTTGAGCCATAATCCTACGTCTTTAACACCCCATTGCAAAGATTTATGGATGGACAGCTTCTGTCTGAACGATTCGTCATAAGCCAGCCAACCTAAACCAGGGAAATTCTTGTATGCTTCCAGCACTATATCCAAGTGCTGGAAAAGCCCGCTACACAATTCTGGTCTCTTTTCACCCAGCACACTGGAATAAATACAGAAACCCTGTAACCAATTATGGAATGTCCTGGGAGCTACCCTGGATCTATCCTCGCCCGTCTTATCATTGTCAAACTTCGAAAGCTTGAGGCCAGGAAGCAATTACAGGATGTCAACATACTCCCCTCTAAAAATTTTCTCTTTAACCGTCTCCTTAAGATGAAATCCTAAAGGAGATACTGGACAGGGTAAAGCTTCCTTTAAAGCAATCTCAGGTACCTTTCCAAAATTACCAGCAAAAGCCTCATGATGAGCTACTGGAACTGGATCTACAACGTATGCATCAGAAGGAGAAACATCCAGGAAATGACGACTGCCGCTAACCACATCCAGGTCACCGGGGGCGGACGATCCCATTCGCGAAGGCCGCCAATCGGAAGCCGCGTCATCGCCGGGGTCAACAGGAGCCGGAAACACACAAGAAGCCTGGGACGAAGATGGCGGAGGACAAGCAGAGACGGAGGCATCCACCGGAATGGAGAGGCATTTCTTCACCCACTCCTCGCCATCCGCGCTACGGGCTCTCTCCAGCAATTCTCGCAGAAGGGACTCCATGACCAGGTAACAGCTAGGCGACGAACTTCTTGGTCCTCTCCTGTCCACTGATTTTAAACCGTTAATTCACTCCCTTATATAGGGAATAACTGTCACTTCCAGGATTGAAATTCCTCCAATCAATACAGTAAATATATATATTTTTTTTTTTTAAATACCAATAGCCTTTTAGCTTTAACTGACCAATCCTGTCATCTGTAATTTGACCAATAGCAATATTTATATTCTATACAGTACATTTTTTTTTTACACACACATTTTTTTTTTTTTTTTTTTGGTCTTGCCACGGCCCCATACATGCATGGCAGGTACTATGACCCGCCATGCATTTCATTCTCAGATTGATTTAGTTTATTAAACCAGCTGTTGAAATCTTGAAGTGCTCCCTGAGGCCCCTTTCACACGGGCTTTCCGATCAGGACACGCCTGTTTTTCAGGCGGACCTGATCAGATGCTCCATGCAGCCCTATGGAGCAGCGGACATCAGCTGAGACATCTCCGCTGACATCCGCTGCTATCTGTTCCGATCTGATCCTGTCTGTTAAATCCAGACGGATCAGACGAAATTTTCATCCGATCTCCCATAGAGGAGAGGTAGGCTCTGACAGCTCCATCTCTGCAAATTAAGTGGCAGATCAATCCCAGCTGAGCAAAATGGAGTCTGCTGGGTGCACCGCTCATATGAAAGGATCCTGAGGTAAGGAAGATGGGAAATTGGAGGCCTATTTTAAATCGGAATCATCTAAATAGGTTTATGATAAAGAAAAAAATTCAAGATGGAAACATTATTTTCCATTCCACAAACAGTCCAGTCAGACAATTGGCTTATCTCAGAAGATTTAAGGGATGCTTATTTCAATTTACTCATAGCAATCATTTTTCAGAAGCACCTCCTTTTTTCGATGGGTCAACATCATCAGTTTACATGCCTGCCATTTGGCCTCTCAACATCCCCTTGCATCTTCTAGAAAGTGTTACTGGCACTAGTATCCCTGTTAACTAAAAAGGTATATACCTTTTAATATCATTTAGACAAACTCCTCCTTCTTTCTATTAACAGAGATCTTCTCCTAGAGCACAGGATCTACATGAGTACTACAGGATTTAGGTTGGCTAGTGAATCAAGAATAAAATAATTCTGACCTCTAGATGAAGCCTTGTGTATCTGGGAGTCCAAATCAACATCATTCAGAATATAATATCTCTGCCTCCAGAGCAGATCGTGGTGGAAAGGAATAGACTTTCCCTAGCTCTTTCCTCTCTCTACCTCTTGGCATTTCATTGAAAATAAGTTTTGATGGTGGAAGCTACATATGAATCTGTATCAGGCTCCCAATTGGATGACTACATGCTCCTTGTTGAATGACAACAAGTGGTCTCCATTCAAGTGAATTCTGTTCCTGGGCAGAATTACTGTATTCAGCTATAGTCAGCTTCTGTATTTTTATCCAAAAGTGAGATCTCCCTGCCATAGTACATGTTTCTGGCCCTGTCGATGTGTGGGAGTTTTGCTTTCACAAATAATTTATTGAGTTTGTAAGTTTTTCAAGAACAGAAAATACAGTAAGGCACAAGGAACTTCAGGTAGTACAATGGTGCTATCTGTAAGGGACCACCATAATACTAGAACATATTACACATACATGAACCAAGTATCATGAGTCATAAGGAGGCAAAAAAACATGGCTTATTCAAAAGAAGTGGAAAATGGACAGTTCAGATTAGGAGAGCTCCTTATTAGCTGTCATGGGCACCTCTACACTGTTGGAGGAGGGAAGCAACAAAGTCTTCATGAAGGGGTACTAAAGTAGAAAGGAGAAGCAAGACAAGGTAGGATGAGGAGGAGAGGGAAGACAGAAGAGTACTGAGAGGGAGAAGAAAGGGAATATAAGCTGTTGCCTAGGATGGACAAAGAAAGGAGTGAGGGGAAAGGAAACGGCTAATAGGGAGGAACCCATGTGGGCTCATAGCCTTTGGAAGTTTTGCTGTGTTCCTGCCAATGCTTATTTGTGTTCCATCTCCTCTTTCTGCAGTATACATAAAATAAATGAAATAGTCGTTAGAGAAAGTGGGACTCCGTCATAATGGCCAATATAGTCATAAAGACAGAGGGACTCAAGTACAGATATCTCACCAACAGAGACCCTTAGGGATATAAAAATGTTTCAGGTGGTTTTTAACTTTCTGATATCTGTCAGAACTTAAAATCTAAATTGTCAGTGGCCTGTCCCCTTTTTTGAAAGCAAATGTTTTTATTTTCCCTAGTGATCTATGTAATCTGCAAATATATTTATTTAACAATATAAATATATACTTTCTAATTTTTATTTCTGTCCTTATTCTATAAAAAAAACATTAGAGCCTTTTGTCTCTACATATAGTACAGAATCATCCCTAACACAGGATTTCTGATGAATCCATTGGATGCTTCATTAAGTGAAAGATGCCTGATGAGTGTCAACTATTTCTTATCCTCTTTCAGTTTGGTAAGGTTTTCAGTCACTGCAGCAGTACTATAATAATTATGGATGGACAAAAAAAAAAAAAAAGAAAAGGTGCTCAGAATAACTGACATAACTCCCAAAGAAGAGATAACATGATTTAAATGAAAAGAGAAAATTGGAATCACTATAAAGTAAATTGGGCAATCTTGCACACCTCTTTAAACAAGGACAGACTGCAGAGGTTGACATAGGCTAAATGAGCCAGTATTTCATAGGATAACTTTTTTAATCTAATTAATTTAAAAGATAAAGGACTGCCTGAGTTGAACAGAAAGAAAGGATTATGCTCAAGCCTACACTATGAAATAACAAGTAGAGCCACTCAGCTGTAAATGAGATTAATTTATTAAAGAATTATGAGAAGAAATATGCAAATACTAAATGTAATTGTCAGAACATGAAGAATTAGTATCTACATTTTAAAAGTAAGGATTTCATAGTTCAGTAACACAGGTAGGCTTCTGTTTTTCTGCTGAAATATCTGTTTTGCTTGATTTCAATCACGACCCATTGGTGTAATGCATTGGGCAAAGAGCTGATGTAGTGATCAATGCACATTAAGGTTGGTGCACACAAGCCATAGAGTTCTGACAAGCAATAGGATTTTCTGATATTTTTACTACAGCTCTATGCACCAGGTATTGTACAAGTGAAAACATAGCCTGACTTGTAAGCCACAATTTATACTATAAAAATCACAAAGGTTTAAATACATTTGAGAAGACTAGATATGTCTGTAATTGCCGTCGGTGTCCACCTTAGCAAGATTTTACCTCTTGCTGTCCCAGTGATAGCTAGACAAGAAACAAGGGTAGTGTTTTCCATTGGTTTAGGAAGACGCAGACAGTAATAATAGCCTGATAGTGTTACCAATCTTTACCAATTCTATTACAGTATTTGTCCTCACCAGAGAGATTTTCCTATTTGGAAGTGTGGGGAAGTATCTCCAACATGGACACAATGCAAATACAATCTTGTCAGATAATGTATGAGGATGTTTTCCCCACTCTATCTATTTAAAAAAAAATCAAAATGTTGGTATTTGGCTTTATGTTGAATACTGTGTTAATTTTCAGTCATAAGATCACAATAAAGATTCATCACTCCTGGTAAACAAGTCCAACCCCCACAGTGGGTACTACTACGGCTTGTCCATAGCTGCAGCCTTGATGCATAAGAGATGTTCCTGCTCTGGATATATGTACCATCAGTGCAGCTAATTGATATACAGGAATACATGCAACTGAAATGGCTTAAGTATTTAATGCAAAGCAATACTTGCTCGACATTTAGGAACTCATTTTGCCTAGGAGATTTCGGCACAATGTATATCCTTGCTTTATGGTATAGAGATGAACTAGTGGAACATGTGTACTGGCAAGGTTTGATACGAGCCAGGTTTGGCATACTTAATAAACCCACAAACACCAAAATTAAGGTTTATTAACCACTTCTGGACCAGAAGGTTTTAACCCCTGAATGACCAGGCCATTTTTTGCGATGTGGCACTGCGTTACTTTAACTGACAATTGCGCGGTTGTGCAATGCTGTAGTCAAATAAAATTGATGTCCTTTTTTTTCCCCACAAATACAGCTTTCTTTTGGTGTTATTTGATCACCTCAAATTTTTATTTTTTTTGCACTATAAACAATAAAAGAGAGACAATTCTGAAAAAAAAAAAAAAAAAAACATGTTTTACTTTTTGCTATAAAACATTCCCAATAAAACATTCCCAATAAAAAAATGTAAAATCAAATTTTTTCATCATTTTAGGCCAATATGTATACTGCTACATATTTTTGGTAAAAAACCCAATAAGTGTATATTAATTGGTTTACGCAAAAGTTATCGCGTCTGCAAGGTAAACGTGTCCCTAGGGGGTGCTTTCTTACTGTGTGAGGGATGGGCTTTCTGGATGAACACAAATAAATAGGAGAAACACAGGATCCCTGAAACAACAGCGGTCTGCCATGTTTACAAGGGTAGACCGATGGCTGCTGGACCCGGTGATTGGCTTCCCCTGCGGCCAATCGGTGCGTGTGCATGCCTCCAGCAGCCCCGCAAGGCGATGTACAGGCACGTAGTTTTGCGGGACAGAGCCGACCTGCCACAGTAAAACTACGGCAGCTTGTCGGCAAGCGGTTAAGGTTCATGGGAGGTGAATTTAGTAATTTTTCTGGCCCTTTTTAAGGCTATTAAGCAAACTATTTTTGGAAAAGGGGCATTGTTAGTTGGGCACTGCCATGGGGTCATGTACCAATGCAAACATTTTTAAAAAAAATACTATTTAGTGGGGATAGAGGGTCTTTTTTTTTTACGTGCAGCAATATTGCAAATACACATATCTTTTACATAACATACTTGGGGAATGCCTTTAAAGCTGGATGTGGTATTACACAATAGTACTGTGTAGTCCTTTTCCCTACATCATGTCCCCCAATAGGGATATTGATGTTTATGGGGCGAACTTACAGGAATCTGGAAGCCCCCTTAAGATTAAGGGGGTTCCCATATATTTTATAATTGTACTTCATGTACTGTAATTAAGGGACCTTTTCATGGTGTTAATTTACATTAAATTTTTGGGGGAAAAGGGGATACTAATGTGCCGCTGTACACATTCCTCTGGGTCAGGGTAGATATCCAGGACCCTCCTATTCAAAAGGGTTGTCCAGATTCCTAAGCCATATCCCCCCCCTCCCCCCTTTCAAAAATAAAATGGAAAAGTCTTTTTTGAGGAGCCAGTTGTTGTCCGTCAACAAATGGAATAGGAGCAATGCTTTCCCACCCTACTTTTAAGGTAATCCCCAGTTTTGCAAGGCATGTTGCCTGGTATTGTACAGGAAGCGAGGGGGGAACATACTTGTTGTTCTCCTATTCCTGGCCAACAAAGTTGCATGCCTGGGTTATGGTCTGGGTTTAGATTGTGTTCTACTAGATTGTCATCCCTAATCCCGAATGTGAAAATCCTATATTTATGCTTAAAATCAAAGAGCAGCCTTTGCTGTTCTGCCTTCATTAGGATCTATAGTGTATACCTCCCATTAAAGCAGCATATAAAACTCTCAGGAAACTGAGTGTTGTATTTGGGTAGCTTAACTCCAAAAGAGTCTTATTAGGTCTTTCAGTGGTCCTATATACAGTATATGCCTTTACAAAAACTACTCAGGGTAAGGCATTCTAATTATAAAGCAATGCAAAATGCATTACTGAGGGCCTACATAAGAGCAAATTTATCCAGTGGTGATTGTTGCTAGTATCAATATATCAATATATTAACTGTTATGCTTCGTTACATTTTTGGAAAAATGAATATAAATACATTAGCAAAGCTGTAAATACAACATATAGCAGCTGTATATACATTCCCCTCCTCTGCTTTATATAAATATCAAAGAAAACAATATTGCAATAAACTGCATGGGATGATTAGGAGACAATTAAGAGGCTCTGATGCATGTGGATGCATTTTTTTTCAGCTGAAAAGGTAGAAGCATGCTTCATGCTAGTAAAATACAGTAGTTGTTGGCACCCTAGCATTAAAAGGATAAACCTGCCCTTTGTGCTCTGGCACTCAGCATTTCCAAACATTTTTTAGGATATATAGGAAAATTAAGAAAACATTGGTCACACATGTGAAGGTAGATACTGCTGTTTATAACACATATTGTGCCTCTCCACTGTACGTTAGTCTAGAACACTTTTGTGTGTCACTGGAGTAAAAAATGCATACTTCTTCACTAGTTCAAATATTGTGAAAGGTTAAATACACTGGGGGTATGTAAGGTACCTAAAAATGTAGTAACTGAAGGGTAACTTATGTGAGCTGAGGCAGGTGAATGAAGTGTGTGAAAGTTAGTTTGTTATCTATGCAGTGTTATAGTTGTGTTTGCCATAGGCAAAAATCAGCTTTTCCACTTGCCTGATTCTGTCTGTTTGTAGTTAAGAAAAAGATCTGACTAAGAGTGTGACATGATTCATTTTGAATGTGCCTCATAAACTAGGTTATGGTGTTGTCAGGTCAAGAAACTTTGCAGCATTGCATAAAGGTGTAAAGGAGCCTATTTACGTATCTATAGACGTTAATTGGTGGTCGTGCGTTACAAGGCAAATGAGGTCTACAAGCTTAGGGACTTATTATAGCAATACTATAAGTAGAAAAGACAGGAAAATCTGTACAATAATGTAAACTCTACAATAGGCAAACAATGTACTGTTTAACCAAACCTGAACACAAAAAAACAGAAATGATCCCACAAAATGAATAGGACCTGGGTCTTATATTAACAACAATTAAACTGAATTAAATTAACACATGCTGTGACATTTTACCAAGATAAATATCATAAAAAGTATCAACAGTGTGTTAACGCTCCATACTTCTTGCTTGAAAATGCCTACCTAAAATAAAAAATAAAAAGAGAGGAGTTGGTGTAAGCTTGGGGGGATAGTTGGTTAGCGGGCTCAGATGGAAGCAGAGTGCAAAATAGATTCCAAATGTATTAGAGCAGGGATCGGCAACCTGTCAACATGCTGGCAAGTGACCTTCTCCCCATAGCAGAGCTGCTTACTAATGCAATGTCTGTACAACAAGGCTGCATTAGCACCTGTGGTCCTTCTCAGCTACACTGTCTCCCGCGATCTACCCCTCACATCTGCCTCGCCCACTTAGTACTTCATGTTAAGGCATTCAGTATAGATATGAGGTGCAGATTAGGTGCAGGAAATCAGCACGCCAGGTCAGGTAAGTTCACAACAAGGGCCAATAAGGAAGGAAAAAGCAGTTGTTAAAAAGAAAAAAGATATACAACACCAGCAGACAAGGCATGCTGTTTTAGGGGGATGCTGGCAACCGGAAAAAGTGGACATGTCAGAATCATACATGTTTTCAGATACTCCTAATCTCTGAACTCCGCACTACTTACTCATGACCTACGCACTTTGTGTTACTTATTCATGACCTACTCTCTTTGTGTTACTTACTCATGACCTGTGAACTGTGTTTTAGGGCTCATGCAGATAAGAACTGAGTCCCGATCTCCATGCATGGCCACTTTTTTCTACGTGTGCATCCACCTCAGAACTGCATGCAGGTAGCCCATAGAAATGAATGCACACACAGCAGCTGCACAGACACAGTTGCATATTAAAATGTGACATTCGTTCAGGAGCGGGTGCACAGATCTGAACACAGACACTGTGTGTTTCAGATCCATGCACCCACTCCTGCATGCATGTCAAATTTTGCCATGTATTTATGTCTCTGCAGCTGCTGCATCTGCATCCAAATCTATGGGCTGCCAGCATGCAACTCTGAGGTGGATGCGGACGCTTTAAAAAGTGGCTGTGCATGGAGGACGGGACTTAGTACCCATCTGAATGAGCCCTTACTAACTCCTGACCTGTCACTCTGATTTACTTACTCCTAATCATTGTACTTTGCATTACTTTACAACAATGTATACTACTATACGGACTGAGCCTAGCCCAACTAGCCAAGCAGAATCTAGCAAGCCAGGCCAGAACTTAGTTAAGGCAGTGGCCATAACTTCACTCCCAGACAGGAGTGAACTCAGGACAGCCATCCACCCAGACCAGAACTTGGGCCAGCCAGCCAGGGAAGACACCCAAGCCAGCTAGCCAGGAGAGGACTCAGGGCAGCCAACTGGACAAGAACTCAGGCAACGCACCCTACTGACTTCTGTACACTGCCCTACATACTACTGACCTCAGTACACTGCCCAACATACTACTGACCTCTGTACACTGACCTACATACTACTGACCTCAGTACACTGCCCTACATACTACTGACCTCAGTACACTGCCCTACATACTATTGACCTCTGTACACTGACCTAAATACTACTGACCTCAGTTCACTGCCCTACATACGACTGACCTCTGTACACTGCCCTAAATACTTCTGACCTCTGTACACTGTCCTACCTACTACTGATTTCTGTACACTGCCCTACATACTACTGACCTCTCAACACTGTCCCACCTACTACTGATCTCTGTACACTGCCTACATACTACTGACCTCTTTACATTGCCCTATATAATACCTATACTGACCATAGCTTAGAGCAGACAGTCAGAGTGGCATTGAGGGCAGGCCTGAAACTAGTTGAGCAAGTCAGCCTGCAGTACCAATCTCGCATGAAAAAAAAAAAAATGTTTTCTTCACTTAGAACTTTTCTCTCCAACAGCCATCTCTGACAGTCCAATAGTAGTGACGTGAAGATATAATTCTGTAGTCAGTGTTCCTTTGAGTGTTAGACAGTCAAATCAGTCTGTAGATATTTTTCATGGAGTAGGATTTTTTTATTAAATTGGTCGTGATGGGCTGATTAAACAATTATCGTTGGCTGCTTTCTGTGATAGAGTGTCAGTATAATGTCAGGAGTGAAAGGAAAGTTTGAAAGAGGACTGTGAGAAAGGAAAATTATTTGTTTTATTTGCGTTACTCTTAAAACATTTTTGTGTTTTGCTACAGTGGAAGCTATGTACATTCTTGCAAACGAGCAAGTGCATTGTTAGCAAATGAGTCTGTTCAAACAATTGTTTTGCTTAAGGACCCTTTCACACAGACTTTCCAATCAGGTCCGCCTGTCAGTTTTTCAGGCGTACCTGTTTGGATGCTCCATTCATTCATATGGGGCAGTGGATGTCAGCGGTGACATGTCCGCTGACACCCGCTGCTATCTGTTCCAATCCTATCTGTGAAATCCAGAGGGATGGTAACACAATTTTCCATCCGTCTGGAGGATTGGATCAGATAGGATCGGATGAAAACGGACAGGTGGACTGCTTTTTCCTGGCCAGGCAGAATGCCCGTGGTATCAGTAGATCAGTCGATGTGTCAGTAGGGCAGAGGTTGATGTCAGTGGGACAATGGATGCTGTGAGTCAGTAAAGCAGTGGACATGTCAATAGGGCAGAAGTTGGAATCAGTAGGATTGTGGATGGTGTCAGTCAGTAGGGCAGTAACTTTTGTCAGTAGGGCAGAGGATGGTGTCAGTAGACCAGTGGACTGTGTCAGTAGGGCAGAGGACGGTGTCAGAAGAGTAGTGGATGGTGTCAGTAGGGCAGTGTACGGTGTCAGGAGTTGTGTATTTTTATGATTTTTTTAATATTTTCTACAATATTATTATTTTTTACAATATTATTTTACAATTATTTAAGGAGCCCTGTCTAAACTGACCCCTGACGTCTCACTTTTGAGACAGAGAGAGAGACTAAGGAAAGAGACTCTCCAGTCCCTTTCTCTCCAGCCTCAGCTGCACCAGCTCCTTCCCCCACTTTCTAATGAGGATACTATTGCTACTATTGAGATGAAAATAGCTAATCACTGGCTCCAATTAAAAAAAAAAACTATGCAATTTACTAAGTCAGTTGATAGGACAAAGGCTATAAGCTTACCTTAAAAGAAAAAAAATTCTCATATATTATATGTGTAGTCCAGGTCTGATACTAGCCAGTTGCCAACTACCATTTCACAAGGATAAGGAAGAGTTGCCCGTCACTAAAACAAGAGCACACATGTGCTCTATATCAGCCTATTGTTTCCTAGCATATCATGCACAGTATTTCATGAGTCAAAAGCAAGGAGAAGGTTATACAAGAATATTATAAAAATAATAAACTGGGATAGACATAGGGAATAAAGGTTAAGAGCATTCACAACTTACCCCTGAAGACTTAGCATTGTTCTTCAACAAATAATAGCTCATGCCTTCCACACAGCTAGCAATTTTGCCAAAATTGTCCAACTGTAACTTACTGTCGGCTAGTGCTCACTTAAACACATATCAGCATAAGCACTGGCACCACATCCTGTTACCATCATCCAAAGAACCATGCTCCTGCCTGTACACATGTAAAATTTTTTTTAAGATCCAATCATTTTTGACAGAGGGCTATTTCACGAAAAGTGTATGAAGGAGCCTTTGTTCATCGCAACCACTAAACTTTGAATGTAGCCCATTGTGAATTCTTTGATTGGCCTATTTATGCTTTAGAAATATTTGTAGTGGAACGCAATGACAAGGTAGTAGGAACACTTTTCCTAAGAATCTATGTCATATTAATTCCCAGAAGTTGAAGTTAGCAATGCCATGTTAATATTTGCGCTTGCTGGAGATCCATCAAATAATTTAAGAGAAACACATTTCCTGCAAAGATTGCTACCCAATTTTAGATTCCCTCAGCTTCTGTGCCAGACCTATAGCTTATTTGCATGAACTAAGCTGATATAAAGAATAATGTGAAGGGAGGGGACAGCACTTTATTAACCTATAAAAAAAAAAAGTAAGTAGAATGCTTTTTACCGATTCTGTAATGCTAATTACAGCTGAACTCTGGAAACAACAGACAGATTTACTAACATTGATCACCATAGCTAATATACTACATGATAAATGCCTTGTCCGCCCTATGCAGTTGTGATTGGAAATACATTTTCTCTACTTGATTTGTATTAAAGATATGGGCTAATCCAGTCAAATTGTTTAAGCAATTTAACTGTCTGCTATTTTGGTGTTTTAAATGGACACCTAGTATCCAAAGGTTCGCTTAGCAATTTCCTTCTGGATAAAATTAGTACTAAACTACTACTTTGTTATTGATTGGAGGGTCAGATGTAGAAAAATGACTAACCTGTCACTTTTCCTATATTTGACCAGTCAACCAAGAGGAAGCTTCTACTGCATGTATGAATGAGCACTAAAAAAAAAAAAAAAAGGCTGCTAGGTGTCAATTATAACAGCTAATACAGTTTAGTAAAGCTGTGTAATATGTATGCCAATAGATTCTAACCTCCACACTGATACATATATGTAATAATAATATATAATTAGACATGACCTGATCAGGTACTGCAATGTATCTTTAGAAAATGCAGGGTTCATTCACATAACATTTTTTGGTGCCCCAGGGATACTATTTGCTGACCTATATACAATAAAACCAGCTACCCTAATTTCTACTGTTTGCACCACTGAATTATATATTTAATATTGCATTGCCATATTTTATCAATCGTATCTTATTGGGCCTAAACTATCAGTCAGTGGGTCTATAATATTATTAATAATTTTGTGTGACAGTGTAAACTGAATCGTAGTAAAGATGTGAACTGTCAAAGATACACTGATTTTCAATTCTGTTGTAGTTGTTTTCCCCAACAGAGGCCTAAAGCAAAAGGCTTACTTGAGCTCTCATTGATCTGGCTTTGCTAGCTCTACACAGCCATAGCATACAAATGCCAAATAAATCAGATAACTGTTACAATTATTTTTAATAAAAGAACAGTTATTTCGGTTGTTACACCTGTTTCTCTAAAATAGGTCTTGTACTGCAAGGATTGTTGTAACGCACAAAAAGTGCCTATTTGGTTTGTCTGCTTAGAATGTTTCAACATATTATTCTTATATGACAGTACTGCAAGCAACTCACTAATGCATATATCGCTTGGGTTCAAAATCAACATGTTTTTTTTTTTTTGTTTACACTAAATTGTGAAATTAAAGTAATCTTAGAGCACCAGGCATCAATCAGCAAGCTACTTTTGCAGACATGTTTTTGAAGGTGCACTCTTCTGGACTATTACATTTTATAATTGTGTCACTGCTTAGTAAATCTCTGTCCTGGAATTAGTAAACAGTTTGAAATGTATGAATTCACAGATAGTATGCTTCATCCAGGAAAACCCAGGAACTTTAAAAATCAGGGAGCCTGAGGTCAGGGTGGGTGTCATGTACCTGGTTGGAGGCTACACTTGATGAGAGGGCTTCCCTTGAAGCTGAGCTCTGAGCACCCCTGCAGATGAAAACTGGGGTGCAAGACCCACAGAAGCACAGGGGCCTTTATTTTGCTCTACTGATGGTTTCTGGCAGTGAAGTCCACCTGATAATTGTCAGCTGGTCTGTCAGGACTGATGGCAGGACCTCTGTTGCCTTTGGAGATGCAGCAGGACCAAGGCAGAGGTTACAAGCAAGATGGCACCTGAGCTGGTGGCATGATCAGACTGGCAGGACCGGACTGAAGAAGTGTAGTCAGGATGAAAGCCAAGGTCATACACAAGACAAGAGGCAAGCCTGTCAGGAACAATAGGAGTGTGGTCAGGAACAATGCCCTCTAAATTAATCTTTACACCATCATGACAAAATAAAGAAAAGAAAGTAAAGAAAGTATATAAAAAGAATCTACCAAAAATAAACAAAAATAGTGACTCAGAATGCATATAACAATCAAATTTTTGATGACACTCGATAAATCTATCTAAAGTCACTGTCACAAAAAGTAGAAAAAAAAAAAAAGATATCAGCAAAGTTCTATAGATCTATTAGCGTGAAAGGCGTTATTTTTATCTTCTGGTGCTCGCTGTGCTGTATATGCTTTTATTTGTTGAACACTACAAAAAAGATTTGGCCATCCTTCCAGAGTGTGCAGCCATTCATCAATCTTTCCCTGTTGATCTTGGAGGTGAATCGGATGGGCACCTCTTCTTTAGAAACGACACTAGACTTGCAGCACTCGCACCTTGATCGATGTTTCCTCATCATTGGACTAGTGCATCTCCCTTATTACACCGGCTCGATGAGTGTTTTTTGGCTGCTTGTATTCACTTGTTGGACTTTGATCACAGCATACTTTATCCTAGTAGTAAGACACAGCACAGTACTCAACAGAGCACTAGCCATACCTTTAGAGCAGCATGGGAGAATCCACTGAGAGCCAATGCACACAAAACTCTTAGTGCTAATACCAAAGACAATGTGGGCTCAGTGAGAATTCTCTTTTGGAGAGGAATATGGTCAAAGAAACAAAGGTGTACTGGGATTCTTGTACATTGACTGAATACCTTAAATTAGAATGAATACTCAGGGGTCTTCACATAAGTTTCCAATCTTTGAACTCTTTAATGAGAACCTTAAAAAGCAATGGACTGATGCATTACCTGCATATTCCTTTGAACCTATTTGCATTTTAATTCTCTTAAAAACAAAGGAGATTGAAAAGTTAAAGAGTGTCATTTCAAGTTTACAACAAGATATCCTACCGAATTTGAGTCATTTTTCGGGTTTCGACAAATGTTTAAATGACAAGATGGATAGACTAGAAAAAGAGATTATTGTCAGATAAAAGGATAAAATGCTCAGAGACAAGATTAATTCCAAAACCTATAATGTGTACACCTGAAGGCAAAAGCGGCACTGGAGTGCTGAACACAAGAAACCATGTCAGTTTTTCTGACACTGAGGCCGAGTATATGGATAATACACTGGCAGCGTCGGATTCAGACAATTCATCCATCCAGGCAGTGACTCCTAGAGGTCGGGAGAGTGTTTCATTCATGCCAAAAAACAGGTCTCGGCAACGCAAAGGCCACAGACAATAACAATATATTAAATATTTCTAATCGTACACTGATCGATGATGAGGTTTCTCTCCTCTCCAAAGGTTTGAATTTCTGTCCTCAGAATCATTTTAATCTTTTCAATACTTTTTTGGACATTAATATATTTGTAAGAAATGTTACAATAAAAAAAGCATTATTTTTCTGAAAACAATGATAGTGAACTCAATTTGGAAAGTATATCAGGGAGTAGCACTGATGTATCTAATGACTTTCAATTTAGAGATTTTTGTGCATTAAGGGATCTGGAGTATCTGACTGGTGAGAGTAGACCTAGCCCTGATATTAAAGGGGGTGATATCTCTCTCTCTATCCTTTATAAACCGGTCTGTGTTTTACCCTGTCCACTCATGCAATAACGTGTTGAGCTAATGTTGGTTAATAGCTGTGATGGATACTGAGACATATAGCAATCAGGCTTTAAGACAGTTGTCAGACCCTGCAAAAAGCATAGTTTGATTGGTTGCGCAAAAGTTATTGAGTCTACTAACTACGGGAAAGATTTATGTTATTTTTTTTTTACAAGTAATATCGGCGATCTGCAATTTTTTGCTGGACTGCGACATTGTGGCAGACAGATCGGACCCCCTAACTGACATTTCTGACACTTTTGGGAGGACCAGTGATGTTCTGTCTCAGCATCGATTGTACCTGTGACCCTCTTGTAGATCCCCAGTCTGTAAGTGTGTGCAGCAGGTTGAATGATGGCTTTAACAGATAGTTTACTCAATGAATAAAGACTCCAGAGGTGTTCTCCAATGCTTCTTTATGCTTCAAGTTAGCAAAGGCTAACTTAGATAACATAGTTAACATAGTTAACATAGAGACTTTTCCATAGGTAAATTTACAATGAAGTTACACAGCTTCCACACTCTGCAGTCTCCTCATAACAACTAAACAAAATGGCAGTTACAGCAGGAAAATGGAGATGGGAGAAACCATCTAGCCAGAAAGAGCAGGGGTGCAAGGAAGATACCAATAACATAGCATAACATAACATGTAATAACAACTGCTAGACAGTTAAAGCTGCGTGGCAGCACACTCCCCGCCTGGTATCGTGAGATACCACTACACAATTATTTTCCATAAACATACAATTAACATTGCATACAGTAGAATGCTATGTAGCCCTCTCCTCTAAGCTAACTATGCTAGAGATCTAAGTGACTCCTTCACATAACACTGAATCAGAATTTTTGGAAGCAGGCATAATTAGGACTGTCTCAGTGACTGGTCTCAGGAAGGTTTTTGGGCTCCCGTCCTTTACAATCCTGACTTCCACACTTCGGACCTTTCCATCATCACTAGCAATGGCCTTTGAAATAACTCCAACTGGCCACTGGATCCGATTGGTTTGCTTTTCTTTTAGAAGAACCAGGTCTCCTTCCTTTAAGTTAGGCTTCTGGGTATGCCACTTTTTACGTCCTTGAAGAAGTGTGAGGTATTCCCTCCTCCATCTGTCCCAGAAACAATCTGCAAGGTATTGAGCGTATCTCCATTGACGTTTGTATATGTCCTTTTCATCAAAAATGCTCTTTGGCGCTGGGATCTATCCAATTTTCCGACTCAATAATGCAGCTGGAGTTAAAACAGTTGGACATTCTGGGTCTGTGGATACAGCTGTCAGCGGTCTTGAGTTGATTATTGCTGCGACCTCAGCAAGGAATGTAGTAAGTACTTCATGGGTAAGACGTGAAGAACTCACATCAAGCAACATAGAATCCAGTATGCGCCTTGCCATCCCAATCATACGTTCCCATGCTCCGCCCATGTGTGAAGCGTGTGGTGGGTTGAATTTCCACAGGTTTGCAGTGGCGGAGAAGGTGGCCCTTGGAGGTGGCTCTGTCTGAGAAGCTCGCTCCCGCAGGGGTTTGTTAATGCTCTGGGACGCTCTCTCGCTATAATTGAACTGGTTGGTCAGTTTTCTCTCCTTCTTGTTCCTGGATGGTATTTCCTCACCTTCTGTCCATTCTTCACTAGCCTGAGCGTCAGACTTCCCATCTGTATCTTTGTCTCCCGGCTCTGTGGAGTCGTTGGTCTGAGTCTCTTCAATGACTCCCAACTTCGCCATCTGTCGCCGCGCTTCATCAGAGTCTTTGCGTGACATGTTTCCATCCAGGGAGAAGTGTACGGCCAGCTGGTCCACAATGCTAATGGGTTTGTAGGCCCGTTCCTTAAAACTGTACCTCACAATGTTCTGGGGGGCATGAGGGTTGTTTGCAGTCAGGATACGAGTGAATTCCTCCTTAAGTTCAGCGTCGCTGAGTTCCAGCTGGTCCGGAGGCTTAACCAGAGTCTTGGCCTGCATCCATTCATCAGCTCCATTCCCCATATCTGTGGAGTCATCTTCATCCTCCAAATTTCTTCTTGAGCAGATGTTGGAACTCAATGCTACAACTTCAGGCCGGATTTCCAGATCAGTATCTGGATCCTCCAGGTGGAAATCGATATCTTCTTCTGAGTTTGTAGAAGACTGGTCCATTAAAAACTTGGGTCTGTTGGAATTGTCCTTGAAGAACTCTTCATCCAAAACCTTGATGAACTCCTTGTCTTCGACTGAAGGGGCAATCTTGTTGTCATCACAAGTAGTCTGGTACACTGAATCACCAAAGTCCTTTTGAGAAGTGAGCTTACAGTTAATACTTTGAAGTGCTTGATATGGAACTTCGTTTTTGAAATCAAGTCTTTCCTTCACATAATAATGCGATGGACATTTCATCAATTGACAGGTAACATTCGTTTTGTAGGAAGCTACATCCAAGAGCTTGTGAGATTGGTCTAAACAGACTTCTCCTATTATCACCCATCCAAGATCGAGTTTCTGGGCTTGAGGAGCATCATCTGGACCGTTACATAACTCTCTTATTTTATGAACTCTAGGAATGTCTCTCCCTAGTAGAATCAAAATCTTAACATCCTTGTTAAGTGGTGGAATGTAGTTAGCAATGTGGCTCAAATGAGGGTGATGACGTGCAACCTCTGGTGTGGGGATTTCTTCTCTGTTGTTCGGTAGCTGATCACATTCGATTAGCATTGGAAGAGAAAACTCTGTGTCCTCATATTCTGATGCGACTATGAAGCCATGGGCTCTTCTTCCAGAAGTATTGACCTTTCCTGCACATGTCTGCAAGGTATAGGACCAGGCCTCTCCTTGAATGTTGAATAGGTCAAAGAATTCTGTACTGGCCAATGAGCGATTGCTCTGATCATCGAGTATGGCGTACATTTTTATGGATTTTTGTGGACATCCTTCAGGAAACACTCTTACAAGACATATCTTGCTACAAAACTTGCTATGAAGCCCTTCTCCACATACCTCTGTACACCTTGTGGTTACGGGGTCGGCATATTGCTCAGTTCTCTCCCCGCCATCATCTGATGTAGTCTTGGGGTTGCTGCCGGGTGAAGGTTTCCTTTTGAACAGGTCTGAATGAAGAGCGTCCACATGTTTGGCACTGTTGCAGAGAGAACATCTGATGGCGATCTTACAGTCTCTAGCTAAATGATCGGAGGATGCACAACACTTAAAACAGATATTATGCTCTTTGAGA
Organism: Pelophylax lessonae; assembly: GCF_965119305.1. Classification (NCBI taxonomy): domain Eukaryota; kingdom Metazoa; phylum Chordata; class Amphibia; order Anura; family Ranidae; genus Pelophylax; species Pelophylax lessonae. Next base: position 343,071,291 of record NC_138770.1, read on the forward strand.
AATGACTTGCGTTCTTCAATAGGCTTGTCCTTAAATGCACGACATTTGGAGAGAGAGTGTGGCGCATTATGAATAGGACACTGTTGATTAAGATTGCTTGCTTTGATGTCTGTAGCCAAGACGTTGGATGCTATTGCAGTCTTCCTCAAGGCAATAGGATGCCTTAAATCCTTGAATTTACCGTTGGTGGCAATACCCCTTGAAGTACTTAAAGGAATGGTGGTAGTATCTGGATAGAAGAAGCTTGGGTCATTCTTGGATCTTGCAACCTTCCGCACGAACTCTGAAAAATAAGAAAAGGGAGGGAAGGAAACACGATGCTCATACTTATACTTTGATCCTACACTAGTCCACTTTCCCTGAAGATAACTAGGCAACTTTGCTACAATAGGATTTACGCCCTGAGCAGTGTCTAAATAGCTAAGACCTGGTAAACTAGGATCTAACTTAGCAATTTCAAGTTCTTGAAGGAGGTCACCTAACTCTCTAAGCTTATGATTGTCCTTAACAGAGATTTTAGGAAAGTCGTTTAGTCTCTGGAATAAGGCAGATTCAATGACTTCGGGGCTCCCATAGTCTTGTTCTAGACGTTCCCAGGCAGCATCAAGGCCTGCTTTAAAGTTATAAATGTAGACAGATTTAAGTCTCTTTACTTGTTCTGAAGATTGACGCCCCAACCACTTTATTAGTAAGTCAAGTTCTGCTTAAGGATCAATGTCCAAGTTCTTGGTTACCGCCTTAAATGTAGATCTCCAACTCCTGTAGTTCTCTGGGCGGTCATCAAATCTAGACAGTCCAGTTGTAATCAACTCTCGTTGAATCATATACTTGCTGAACTCTGCAATGTCAGTGCTTTCAGTTTTTATAGCCACAGGGTCTACTGATGGTGCGCCGTCTTGGACCATGGTTGGTATCTGATGTTGGCTGGTAGGTAGAGAGAAAGGTGTTGCAGATGGGTTTAATTTAGGTAAGGGTCTGTCGACTGAAGGTCTCTGAGCATTTGAAGTCAAAGAGAGCTGTATCAAAGGAGGTATAGAGTTCATTCTGTAGTCTTCTGCTGTGCCCTTGTAATCTCTATGCACATAGGGTTGTGGTGGCACATGAGCTGCGTAGGTTGATTCACTTGATTTTGTGACGTGCGGTAGTTGTGGAGGGTCTCTGTTAGTAGGTGTGTCTAGTTGACCAGCTTGCTTTGGCGACACATTGCCTTCTGATCCACTTGCTGGATGATTATGAGAAGAATATCCAACTGTAGGTGGGACTGTATTGTCGTGGTTCTGAGTTAGGACAAACTGTAGGGTCCTTTCAACAGGGTCTTGACAAGCAGGCAAGCTGGTACAAGCTGCTCCTTCTTCTTCCAATAGGGCTTGTTCCAAGACAGATAACTCTGCTAAAGCTACTTCCTTTTCTCTGTTCTTCTGAAGAATTTCTAGCTGAGCCTCTGTTTCTGCTTGAATGCGTTTAACTTCTGCTTTGAAGGCTGCTTCTTTTTCAGAGCAGGCGGCTTGAACCTGGGCTACTGCAACCTTTTGGCGAGCTTTGAGTATTTGGTCGCTCAGTATTGACCTTATAGAGCAGGACTGCAATGACTTAGAAGAAGATTTATGATATGAGCGGGCAGACCTAGAAGATTTTCCTGAGTGTCTGGAAGAAGCAGAGTTACAGGATGTAGTCTCGTGTATCTGTGCCGATCTCCCTTCTATCTGTGCCTTTGCTTCAAGATATGTGCTATGCCTCTGCTGGTCAGTAGAAGTAAAGTCCTTTAATTCCAATGCAGCTTACTCTATGTTGGAATGTGACAATAGGGAATAGTACTTCTCAGAAAGTCTTTTATAATTCTCAAATGCCTTCTTAACCCTTGAGAGAGCAGTGTTCAATTGCTCAGAATTGTTGCTAGTTTCATTAGTGGCTGTTATACAACTTAAAGTCTTTTCCCATAATGCAGTCAGGTTACTAGATGTTTCTTCCTTACTTGCTTCATAAACCTCCCTTGCCTTCAAGGATGGGTGAGGGGCTCTGACAGGACGAGCAGAATGAAGTAAGGAGTCTGCTTTATCTTGACTAAATGCAGGTAACTCTGTGAGATCTCTGTCAGACATAATAAGTACTGTATTTCTGGTGTCTTGTTAGAAATCTGCCAGAGCTCAGCTCTGTAAGTAGTGACTTCTGTTATTAAGCAGGCTGGGCTGAGGTATTTTTTGTTACAATAGTGGCTAGTGCTGGAACTAGTTCAAACTGGATCACCTCAGAAAGCTGTAACAGTAATGAAGCATTCAGTAGGTGGCTGGTTTCATATGCAGAGTAATGCTTCTGGTGACTCACAGACAAGTTTGGTACTTACTGTTCTGAAGCTGCAGAGTCTTGGAAATTTACTTTTCTTAAGCTGCAGAGATACCTGTGATGAATTCTTCATGTAAATTTACTGTCTGAAGCTGTGTACTCCTGTAAATTTACTTTTCTTAAGCTGCAGAGATACCTGTGATGGATTCTTCATGTAAATTTACTCTCTGAAGCTGTGTACTCCTGTAAATTTACTGTTCTGTCTCAGCATCGATTGTACCTGTGACCCTCTTGTAGATCCCCAGTCTGTAAGTGTGTGCAGCAGGTTGAATGATGGCTTTAACAGATAGTTTACTCAATGAATAAAGACTCCAGAGGTGTTCTCCAATGCTTCTTTATGCTTCAAGTTAGCAAAGGCTAACTTAGATAACATAGTTAACATAGTTAACATAGAGACTTTTCCATAGGTAAATTTACAATGAAGTTACACAGCTTCCACACTCTGCAGTCTCCTCATAACAACTAAACAAAATGGCAGTTACAGCAGGAAAATTGAGATGGGAGAAACCATCTAGCCAGAAAGAGCAGGGGTGCAAGGAAGATACCAATAACATAGCATAACATAACATGTAATAACAACTGCTAGACAGTTAAAGCTGCGTGGCAGCACAAGTGACATTACTACACTAATCAGTGCTAAAAATATGCACTGTTACTATAATAATGCCATTGACAGGGAAGGGGTTAACACAGTGGGTGATCAGGGGTTAAATGTAAGCCTAGGGGAGTGATTCTAACTGTGGGGGGGTTGGGCTTTTGAAATGATCACAGAGACCTGTGATCCTATATAGCAGGATCACACGTGCTCTGTGATCATTCCAGAGAGAAGAACTATCAGCTGTGCTTCCAACAGCTGACCGTTCTTCTCTCTCAGCGGGGAGCGAACGCGGATGGCTGGCGGCAATCGGAGCTGCCAGCCCCGTGCATCGGTGTCCCCGCTGCCGGGAGGGGGTGGTAGCACGCCGCCGGCGGCCTGCGCTCGCCCCCTAACTGAAGGGGCGTGACAGACGTAGGGCTATGTCGGTTCGCACAGAGGGGCCAGCCTGCTTCAGTATATCTGCGGCGGCCGTTCCTTAAATGGTTAACAGGTGAACTTGATAGGGTTCACACAAGTTTGCATAGAAACCCACTTTATGGCAATAGCCTTTTACTGGCTCATTATGGCCATCCAAGATATAAAACTAAGGGTATACCTGTGGGACTATTCTTACTGACACTTAGGATATGTAATGAGGACCAACAGTTTGATAGATAACCTTGCACTCTATACCAATGATTTTTTCAGAAGAGGCAATCCCGGGTTGATGTTGGATAGAGCTTATGATATTGCTAAAAGTAAGAACAAATCTGATCTTAATAATAACAGCAAACAACGGTGGACACCTGACAGGTCTCATAGGCTGACTCTATTAATTCTATTCAGCCTGGAGTTTAACCAAATAAGGGCCATCATTGACAGGTATTTACCCCTGTTATAAAACGATCAGACGTTGTAGTGATTGACGTCAATGTCGTTTCCAGAAGAGCCCTCATTTTGGGTAGTTTTTTGTCACTTTGTTTCTTCAAACCAACTTGTTCCCAGTCCACTACATGGTTACATTTTAAAGGTAACTATAGATGCAGTAGTTCCAATTGTCCATGCTGCTCTCATATTCTAGGGGCAGACATTGTGAGTTTAAATGGGAGAATTCATAAAATAGTCTTTTTTCATTTGCAATACTTGGTACATTGTACTGTATATGTAATTGCATGTAAAATTTGTGAGGTGCAATACCTTGGAAGGACGACCAGACGTTTGAGAGATTACTTACATGTTCACCTGTATAACATTACTAAGCGACATTCCACTAATGTCACGTAACATTTTAATGACTTTCATTCCGGTGATCTTTCTGCGGTATCTATTCAAACTATTGAAAAAATACAGACCCCCAAGAGCGGTGATGATGTGTTACACATTTTATGCAAGAGAGAGGTTCACTGGATCTTTTGGTTACAAACTTGCAGACCAGATGGTTTAACTCTGAATGGGATGTTTCCCATTTTTATGAGTGAATACTTCCTGTATACCCATCCCTGTTCAGTGTCCTTGTTGATGCTCTAGGATCTCTATTATAAATCAGGTTTTTTTATTGATTGTCATCAAGGATTTGATTGTTATATACAGTCAATGTTTTTGTTTATTTTTTGGTAGATCCTTTTCATATACTTTTTTTTTACTTTATTGTCTTTAATTTGTCATGATGGTGGGACTGTAATTTGTAATTATGATTTACTCCTGTGATTCCTTACCACTATTTAGAGGGCATTTTCTCTTAGCCTTCTTATTATAATCATATGGTTTTATCTGCACGAAATACGTTAACATTTTTATCTCCTAGTGCTCTCTGTGTTGTAAATGCTTTTATTTGCTGATCACTACAATAAAGATTTTGGCATTCTTCTGAAATGTGGAGCCATTTATCAATATTTTCCTAAGGAATCAGGCAGCAGGAAGGTCCAGAGACAAGCCAGGTCGGTAACAGGAGGTCCAAGAAATATAGGATACGTAGGAGCAAGGAGTACAGATAACTGAAGATCATCCAGGAAACTCTAAGTGCAGCTACTGTCTTTATGTAGGGCTGTTGGTGCCAGTCCCAGCAGCAGGTGTGCGTGAACGTGTGCCAGTGCACGCACCCACACTAACACACAAGTTCGTGCTCATGCGCACATTTCTATGCAAACGAGCACAGCCATGTATATTATTGACAACTATGCCAGCTCTTTTTATCAGTACATGCTCCTTTTTATTCCACTGTCTTCTTTTCAGCACATGCTAACATTTAATATGAATGGTGCCCTGACAGTGGGACCAAGAAAGTAGGTTAAATAGCACAAGAAAAAACTCTAACTGGAAATATTAAGACTTTATCTGTATCACAATGAGTAAGATAAAATATAAAATGTTATTTGTACACATTTTTTTTAAAAATATTGTTAAATTAAAAGGTATTGAGAAATACATGTAAACATTTTATTCAAATATAACTGTATCCCGTATAAAATAATGCTCTTCGCATCATCCATATAAAATTTAGGTGATGGGTTGCTTGCTGTAGCTTTGACGCATTTCACGTGACCCGTGAAATGCGTCAAAGCTACAGCAAGCAACCCATCACCTAAATTTTATATGGATGATGCGAAGAGCATTATTCATAGCCTGCTTCATCGGGAAGGCAAGCATAATAAAGCTCTGAAATAATAAAAAACATATATCAGACCACACTATTAAACACAAATTTTTGATGTGAGCACATCCCTTATCATGAGGCAGCAAGTGTATTTTATACCTGTTGTGGATATGTAGATTATTCATAAAAACATGACCTATGTTAATACATCACAAAAGTTAGAGAGTGTCCAAAAAATATATAATATATATATATATTGGTCGGGTCAAGAGACCTCATAGTTCCCAACTGCACCTCTACTCCTCAAACTGAGAATACTTACTAGATGGTCCCAAGTTAGTATAGTTTATAGTTTACACATAAACATATATGAGGACATATCAGATTATCTTAATATTTAAATATACAGGCAGATCCCCATAGAGGACATTCATTTAAATATAGTATACATATCCCATAAAAAATCTAGAGGAAAACAAAGAAGGTATCATTACAAATAGAGTTAGTTCTTTTACCTTACTATTAATCAAATGATTGTGAGAGCCCAAGTTGTCAACATCAGGTCCTTTATTCTTTCAGATTACCCCCATAAATGCAGCTATTAGAAAAAATTGGCCGCCCAGAGAGAGTGTCCTGTTGTCTATACAGTATATAGGGAAATATTTGGCGCCAGCCTGCAGCATGTTGTGGCACTGTGCATGCGCCCGCAGCGACATTACCTCGCCCTATCAATCATTTGGTGCCAAACTGCATCATTATACAATGCGGCACACATGCCAGCAGCAATGTCACTGAGTGCGGCCCACGGCATGATGTCACTGCTTTCTCTGCACAGCGTCAGGGTCACAGCCCTCAGTGACAGCTACATAGGGAAAGGGAGGGCTATGCCGGGCCCTCTAAAGCTAAATACATCACCATCCTACCTCAGGACAAAAAAATACAAAAACAAAAGTCAAAAATAAATAAAAAATGGGGGAAGACAACAGCCAACAGCAATCTAAACAACGAAGAAACATTATCAGAATCTAGCCTTCTATACATCCTATAGAAAAGGCTTAAAGCTCACAGCATCTTTTAAACCATGTGATTTAATTGCTTCTAAATCAACCTGGCTTCCCTTAGTAAAATGAGGCGATCCCAATCGCCACCTCGGTTATTGGCATGGACTCTTTCTAGTGCAAAAAATCAAACAGAGCGTGGATTCTTTTTGGGTTTCCATGTTTCATGTCTGCCAATGGGAGACATTATGTCTCCTTTTTTTATGGCAGATATATGGTCATATAAGCGCTGCCAGAACCAATGCTTGGTTTTGCCACTATAATAGCTGCCACATTCACATATCATTAAATAAACAATTCCCATATTTTGGCAATTGACAAAATGTTTCGCCTGTTGGGTCCAGGCAATATAAACTAGGAACAATTGGCACAAATATAGGTACTAAAATATTTGCATCCACCATTCTATCAAAATGGCTATGTACAGGATGATGTTGAACTGAGTTGTTCCTACGATATACTTTAATAGTAAAATAATACAGCGCTATACACTGTGTCATATAACATTCCAATAACTGTAGTGTAGGATACATTGTGTAGAAATGTCCAAATGTTAAAGCTTTTCTATATAACAGATAAGAATAGTGTCCCCTTAGGGGCAAAATTAGAAAAACAATATCCACAACAGAATAAGTCAACAATCAAAAAAGTGTCCACTAGTGGGGAAAATCTTCAAGGTTCCAGTAAGCTAGATTGAAAACTCACCAGAGATCCTGGCTGCATAGTCAAGTGCAGCAAACACGCGTGGATTATTCTGAAACCCAATATGGCTGTATGAAGCTGATAACTCGATACACCAATGCCAGGTTTTAGAATCTGGAGCTTGTGGATGCTTCCAAAAGAAGAAATCACATAGCGTATTATCATTTAAAATTGCCAATCATACCACAGAGTATAGTGTAAACAATCCGTGTCAGAAAGACATGTGTCACCAACAAAGATCTGTCACTGTCACCCCCTGCAATGGGCACTCACCGCAATAGAGGAATATATGGCAGGGTATGGATCATTATAGCAGGCATCAGTAAAAACTCCTCCTTAGTTCCTTAGGAAGTCTCTTATGGATACTGTTCCGCTTACAAGCCAGAAATTACCAAAGACAACCTACAACAAAAAAGCGTCTCATAGTGTAGTATTTATTGTATACGTCTAAAGATTATACATATACCAAATAAACAAAAGAGGTTAAAAACCCATCATATTAAAACCAAATAAGATCACTTGAAAATGGGCTGCAAAAAAAGTTGTGGCGGCATGACCTCACCTTAAAAGTGTCACCCTTCGGGATTCGCATCAAAGTGCATCTTCAGGAGCCTAGGAGGCAATTGCTGTACATTATTGTATTAATTTTAGTGCTAACTATTTGTTTGTTTGCAATATCACACAATATACTACCTCAGCATGATCTTTGTATACATTCTGCTACTTTTGGATCTGCTTTTAGTAAATACCAGTATTCATTGGTAATATGTCTGATCTGATGTTGCTGACTAGTATATCTCAAAATCAGTTTAGTTGTATTGGCTTTGTTTGAGTCCTGATTTAGGTTGTCTTGATGGAAGATTAAATCTTCCCTCATGATCATTGGCATGTTGGTACGCTTTCTTAGGAAAGCGCTGTCTCTGGAGACCAGCTGAATGCCAGTCATAGTCTTCGATCTACAACGGTATTCTGTGAATGATACTGGCTTGCACCTGAGTCCTTACATCATTCATATTCCTTTCTGAAGTTACCTGTTTCTTCTCTATACCGCAGTACCCGCATACTATCATCCTTCATCTGCGGCCATGTAAGCCATTCTTTTTGGATGTCATTTTACACTAATTTTTTTTTGTAACTGCATACGCATATCATGCACACTTGTGTTGTGTATTTTTACACCTGTGCCTGCTTTATATAGCACACTTCTGACCTGAAGCAAATTTGAATTTAGAGGGGATTCCTTCAGTTCAGCGACTCTTCCAGCAATAATGGAAGGATGAGGTTGACAACAAGCCTGCATCTTCTAAATCAATTCAACAACAGCATTTTTCTCTTGTGAAAGATTTCCTTTATTGCCAAAAACGTAATTAATTATGTTTACCGTACTGTATAGTTGATTGGGAATGAGTCATCGTTGCCAAAACCATCCTTCGTTTTGTTCTCAGTGTCCATTTCTTCTTAATGAAATCTAAGGGAATGTTCATTTCAATGTGATCCATAATAAAGGATTGAATTGACAGGCTGATGGTTCTCATAATATGTGAAATATTATGAGGATGATTTACTAAAAAAGTTGACAAACTTCACTGAAAAAATAGTTTAAGCAATACACTTAACAAACTTAAATTACCTATTCATTTGAAAAGTGTGATTGGATATTCAGTGATTTGCCTTTCTAATGATTGGATACATTAAGACAATGTTCACACATTTTTTTTCAGTAAAGGTTCTCGCTCTGGATACATGTGATGCAAAAAAAAAAAAAAACTGTAGACAGCTGTAAGAAGCCACAGGCTATTTTTTTTTAATTCATGTGTAAAATTCTTGGTGATCTTTTTTTACCTGACATACTTCTCTTTCTTTTAGTTTTCCATGGTTATGTTAAGCTATCACCAATTCTCTGGTCCATATTTGTGTATATCTTTTATTGCTAAGGCTTGCTAGTCATCCCTGACACCCTTGAATGTCACTTGAATGCAATTTACAAAGCGTTTACATGTCAACTTATTTCATGGTCAGCAGCTCCCTCTAGTGGAATTTGATATACTTAGCAGTGCTTTAAGACTAACCAAAATGCAGCTTACAAGACTTGAAGACTGCATTTACTGTGTTTTATAGTATATTCACTGAACATGCCTAAATAACATTTATTGTGTGTTTATTAGAAATACCTAAATCTAATTATACAAAAATTAAATATTAATTACATAGGCAGCCAGCCGTTAGGCCTTCAACTGCGTCCAGCAGTCTTACTGGAAGGTCCTGCAGCTTGCTTAATTGAGCATTGTTCAATACTATATACACCCTTCACCCACCCTTCTTTTCCATTTACATAAATGAGATGTTTGTGAGACAGGAGCTTTTCTAAGACTTAAACAGTTATTTAAAAATAAAGTATTGTCTTCTTAACATTTAATTCCATCAACAATTACTTTTTTTCTACTCTTGAACTGCAATATCACATATGAGCATTAGGATATTATATGTATAGGCATTTACCCTTTACCTGCAATATGCATGTAAGAAGAGTGTTTCAGCCCAAGTTGCCATACACATTGATGTGCTCCATGAATTCTGTCGGTGTGTATGAGTAAGCAAGAGTGGAAATTTCATGACTGCTCCTTTTGAGAGGTAAATTCTGATAGCAAAGTATTTCAAACAATAATTCACAATAGTTTAAAAAAATAATGGAAGCGACATAAAGACATTTACAGACATGCAGCCTCTATGAGATAGCAAATGAAAGAAATAACTTGCAAATGATTGTATTTGGCGTGAATAAGGCCCCTTTCACACTTATGTGACCTAAAAGTCGTGTGAGTTTACAGCAATTTTGTAGAATTTTTTTTGCCTCAATTTTGACTGGACTTGAAGCAATGTCTATTTCTATGGACCTCAAAACACATTAAAAGGGGCCAAAGTAGTGCAGGGACTACTTTGCTGTCGTTGCGACTTGAAGTTGCACAGATATGAGTGGTACGACTTGTCATGCAACTTTGCAGGCCCAAGTCGCAGGACGAATCGCACAAGTGGGAAAGGAGCCTAAAGGACAATGTCACCTTTAGTACAGTGTACCCTACACCCAGCCCCCCTAACCCCCCACCCCCCTTCCTGTAAGTTTACAAATAAGGCCCCTTTCACACACTTGAAGCAATGCCTATGTCTATGGACCTCAAAACGCATTAAAGTTGGACCAAAGTAGTGCAGGGACTACTTTAAAGTCTTTGCAACTTGGAGTCACACAGATATGAACGATTCTCATTGGAAATCATGGTACGATTATGACTCAAGTCAAGTATGACTTGTCATGCGACTTTGCAGCCCAAAATCACAGGACAAGTTGCACAAGTGTGAAAGGGGCCTAAGGCCCCTTTCACACTTATGCGACCTAAAAGTCGTGCAATTTTACCGCAATTTTGCCTTGGTTTTTTTACAGCGAATTTGCTACAATTTTGACTAGAATTGAAGCAATGCCTATGTCTATGGATCTCAAAATGCATTAAAATCATCCCAGATATGAATGGTACTCATTGAAAATCATGCAATACGACTTGTCATGCAACTTTGCAGTCCCAAGTCGCAGGACAAGATGCACAAGTGTGAAAGGGGCCTTAATCACACTCTCTCATTACTCCCACATTTAATCACAGCACTCTGCAGCACTCTCTCATTCATCGTTAAGACTATACTCCAGGGATATGCTGGAAAAAAATAAGTGAGGTACGTTGTCTGTCAATGTGTAGAACATGTGAAATACTAATACATAATATTTGAGTCATCCCAGATGTCATATGTTTAATATTTATGATTGTGTTGAGCGCACTATAACTTTTTGCACATTTATTTTCCCCATTTCAGTGCTGCCGCATAATTGTATGGTTAGCGCACCCTATTTTTTTTCACAATGTGTAGAACATCCATGATTACACACCACTGCCACACTGCGTAGCCAGTATGATCACTCTTCTGTTTCTTGGTTCAATTTCACAGCTTTCTAAATCACCTGCCTGTCCATTGGACATTGTTGATTATGCTGATTCATTGTCTGGGGGCCAGGCTGGAGGCAAAGAGATGACACTGGAAGCTGCAAAATAGATTTAGGAAAACAGACTACAAGCACTGAACCTTTTCTCTCTGGAGAAAAGACGATTGAGGGGGGATATGATATCAATGTACAAATATTGTACTGGTGACCCTAGCATAAAGAACAAACTATTCAGAGAAAGGAGATACAATAAGACACGTGGCCACTCACTAAAACTAGAGGAAAGGCGGTTTAACCTTAAAGTGCGTAAGGGGTTCTTCACTGTAAGAGCAGTAAGGATGTGGAATTCTCTTCCACAAGCAGTCGTATCAGCAGGGAGCATCGATAGTTTCAAAAAACTATTAGATGGACACCTTAAAGACCACAACATACAGGGGTATACAATGTACGGTTAAAAGCAAACACACACACGCATCATAGGTTGAACTGGATGGACTGATGTCTTTTTTCAGCCTTACTAACTATGTAACTATGTAACCTGCCCGTGGGTTTGCTATATGAGAGAGATTTGTTTGTGGTTATTTCATAACAAGACAGCAGCTATCCCCCTTTTCAGCAACCATTTCTTAGAGACTTAAAGGAGTTGTTAAGTCAGAAGGTTTTTTTATCCTAATGCATTCTATGCATTAAGATTAAAAGCCTTCTGGGTGCAACAGCCACCTCAGCACCCCTAATACTTACCTGAGCCCCATCTCTATCCAGTGATGTCCACGAGTCCCTCGGCTGTCTGGGACTCTCTCTCCTGATTGACTGAGCCACAGTGCCATTGGCTGTCAATCAAAGTCAGTTAGCCAATCAGGAGAGAGAAGGGGCAGGGCTGAACCACAGCTCTGTGTCTGAATGGACACATGGAGCTTCAGTTCGGCTCAGGTTCCCCCATAGCAAGCTGCTTGCTGTGGGGGCACTCAACAGGAGGGAGGGGCCAGGAGCAGCAATAAAGGACCTGAGAAGAGGAGGATCCGGGCCACTCTGTGCAAAACCAACTGCACAGAGGAAGTAAGTATAATTTGTTAGTTATTTATAAAAAAACAAAGCGAGACTTTACAATAACTTTAATCGGCAGGGAGAATTCTACCAGATATACAGATAATATTACTCCTTTACAATACATTGTAGATGTTCTTTATCACACTGAGATAAGATGAACATCTTTATGCCTTATTTTATTGATCTCACACACACACATACAAATATTGTATTCTCTGACAATATTTTTCTTCAACCACATAAGAAATCTGAAAATCCTGGCTTCGATGGCCTAATCTTTAATTTTGTGCTTCCTTGAACTTCCTTTTAGACTAGGATAATATTTTAGAATGGACTTCTGCTATTTTAGCAGTTACTGGTGGGACACAGCTTAGCTTTACCAATCCTCAGTGGAAAACTAGTACAAATGCTTAACCACATCTTTTATTCTGAAGGCTGATGCAATTCCCAGTGGTAATCATGCAAAGTCAACACGCAGCATCTTTCTGTGAATTTCTTCAGTCATTACATAAAGTGCATTCCTTATTACAGACAGATAACTCTATTTCTGCTACTACAAGAAATGACTTGGCATCTGCTAATGCATTAGCTTTGCCATCACGGTTATATTTTTATTTCCATCTGTTTGGGAAATTGAACAATGATACTGTGAAAATCACCAGTGAAATACACAGATTAGAGTGCTGAGCTTTGGAAAAAAAAAAAGCTTCTGTAAGGTATGCTTTTTATTAATATACGGTATGTATTTTCGATCTCCAATGTGATAATGGCCAGTAAACCCAAATGGTCCTGTATGTGACAGAACTACTAGTAAAACTTTCATTTATGCTTATGTAAAGACCTCTTTCCTGGGACTTTTAAATAGTTGTCAACTCTGAGGTCAACTGTGTCACCACTACAATACTATCTTCACCCAAAATATCTTTAGCTCTGATAAGCTTCTGAAATTGTTTTTGGATTTATCTGTAAAAATCAATATATAAAACTGGCTTGTAATTTATCTTTCTCGGCCTTTAGGAACCAGCCATATGCAATCTGTTTTTATCAGTTATCACGGCATGGACATAGTACACCATCAATTGAATATCACACATAGAAATTTTTGTTCATTTGAGTTTATTTAGGTCTAAGTATGGCTATGAAGGTTCTCCTTACAGTACAATCCTGGTGATGTAATTATCTAATGCTATACACAGTCCACTTAAAATCCTATTGAGCTTCATGTTGATGCTCTAATTGGTTTTGCACACTTCGCAGGCTGTATGGAATGTTGCCATCTGCATGAATATTGAAAATGAAGCAAAAAAAAAAAAATGCTTTGCAATTGTGTAAAGGAAAATGTAAAACGTGATAGAGAACTTTACAAAACAGACACATATGACTGTAGCTGTACATTTCTTCTTTCTTACAATGCGCATTATAATATGCCTGGGAAAATGTAAATTGCTCTGTAGAGACATCTCTGCAGTACTGTGTTATGTGCATCGAGGGGTTCTTAAGTGCCTTGTAAGTCACCAAAGACTCTTTCAGTGCTTTGTTTGGGAATTCACAATATCATGAATCCCTAATTATCCATTTAGGCAAAGAAAAACCTGTGAGCAATACTTGTTACAGGGCTGCTTTTAAACAGAAACAAGCTTACACTTTACTATATTTAAAATAAAAAGCTTTCCTTGCAGGTTAGACTTTTTTATATTTGAGATAGAACAATGGCTGGAATTTTTTAAACCGCAATAAGCATGCTAAAAAAGCTTATAAAGTAATAATAATGAGTGATGAAACACTTAAAGAGGTTGTAAACCCACATATTTTTTTTTTCTTCACCCTGAAAGAGAAACACATAATGAGCTAGTATGCATCGCATACTAGCTCATTATGAAATACTTAACTTAGAATGAGCCCCCGCCGTGCCGCCCGCTTACCTCTATGACGGGCGACATGACCAGTCGCCCGTCTTCCGGGATCGCGGCATCCGGCCATCTGATTGGCCAGAGCCGCGGTGACATCACTCCCGCGCACGCACGCAGGAGCCGACGGTCACGGCACGGGACTCTGAAGGAACGGCATGAGCGGCCGTTCCTTCAGAGCGCATGCGCCAGTGATGTCACTGGCTGCATGTAAGGTAAATATCTCCTAAACGGTACATGTTTAGGAGATATTTACAGTACCTATAGGTAAGCATTATCATAGGCTTACCTATAGGTACAACTTGCAGAGGAGGGTTTACTTCCTCTTTAAGCCTTGCCTAAAGTCTATCTATAGCTATTTTTTAGTATTGTAGCGTGGAAGGGTTTGAACCCCTGGAATGGTTTTATATCAGTTTGTGTTTCTGCTGGAAAGATTTACACCCTTCAGTTTTTCCTGGTGACCACAGTTAGTGGGATGGAAGGTGATAGGTATAGTAAAAAGTAAAACTTATTTTTATGCATCTAATATAGCTTTACAAGTTTGAGGGCAGGGGAGCTAATTGTCATGCATAAGGCATCACCTCATTGCATTGCCGAATTTTTGAAGCTGCTGAAAATGATTCCATGCCAAACGACCCTTGTAATCAATCATTTCATAATAAAACAGAGATCTTAAAAAATTATAACAACACAAGCAGAAATTAAACTAAACTGCTTTACTCCATAAACATCTGCAAAATTTTCATTTCCCCATCTTGCTGGCAAATAGTCTGTAATTGTACTGTGTCCTGTTGGCTGCATTCCCAGCAAAAGGCTGGTCTGCATGAAAAATGTTAACTGGGTACCAACAGAAGACTTGCCAGTGGGATGCATTCACCAGTGCCTGGTGTCCTAGTTGTCTAGCAACTTCAACGTCTGTGTAATTATCTTCCCTCTGCAGCACTGGAGTCTTTAAATACAGACACTTTAAGGCTTTGCTTGGCTCAGTAATGACTTGTCCCAACAAGTATTCTGTGAAGACAAGCAAAAGCAGTCAGCTTATATACAGAACACGGAGGCTATCTAATCAGCACCTTACAGCCTAATATACGGGACCAAGCCACACACAGAAATAACATTATAATTAGCTGTGAAATACAGCACTGCATGGCTATAACTAGTTAGATGCCTTCAGAAAAACAGGAACAGATAAGGCATGGTAGTTCCCAAGTACTGATTTGAACCATGTTTTTTCCTCAGTTACTTTAATTGATTTTAGATAGATGTGGAGCATTATTATGGGATTTAAAGAAATACTCATGTCAAAACTAAAATGCAAAGATGAAATGCAGCATAAAGCTTAATTCACTAGACTACTTTTTTTTTTTTTACTCGTTTAACTTTTTCTTAAAATATTTGTCCCATTTATTCATCCAATTATGATACATGAATACTACATAGATATAAAAACATTATTGATAATACTATGTATTGCTATTATTTTAAATATTAAATAATTGCATTAAATTAATTGTTTTGTTTTTTGTTTTTTCCACTTGAAATAGTCCATTGCTTTGCTCTTTTCAAATGATATCAAATACCATACACAGAATGATTTTTAATATTGTTTTGTTGGTTTTATTATAAGAATGATTTCAATATATACAAGGAGAAAATATATACAAAGAGGACTATAGAGGCTTTAATACATAGTGGGATGGAGGGTGCAAAATCTGGTGCAGCTGTGTAAGGTAGCCAATCAGCTTCTAATTTCAGCTTGTTTAATTAAGGTTTGAAAAAAAAAAAAAAGAATTGGAAGCTGATTGGTTTCTTTGCCAAGCTGCACCAGATTTTGCACTCTCCAGTTTTAGTAAATCAACCCCAATGGGAGGTATTTTCTTTTTCTACTTAGTAAATGCTTTAGTTATTGGAGCAAATTACCCTATATGATGGCCTTTCAGGGAATACATCTCCAACCGGGCAAATAGCTTCTACTGGATGGAGTTAAACTATGTGCCCATTAGGGGAATGCATCTCCAGTTTGTAAATACTCCTGTTACTGCAGTGAGTGAACCTATATGCTGACCTCTCCCAAGAATTAATCTCCATCAGTAAATAATCTTGTTACTGGAAGGAATAATCAAATTGCTGACCTTTCTGAGGAATGTATCTCCCAATTGGTTAATACTCCTGTTACTAAAGCAAGTGAATTAATTTGCTCCTGATTTGAGGGAATAGTGGACTGATACCTACCTCAGAGGGAGGTCAAATCCTCTTGTTGAAAGAGGTTGTCTGTAGAGGTGAATGGCTTAATAATTGGTTGTAGGTAGTTTCTTTGATGAGCATACATTGGTAAATTCATCTGTTATGAGTAGGGATGGGCTGAATAACCCTCTGTTCGGTTTGCTCCTGAACTTTTGAGCAGTTCGGACCCGAAAATGAACCCCATTGAAGTCTATGGGACCTGAACTGGAAAAATCAATAGTGCCCATTTTGAAGGCTTATATGCAAATAATTGGGCATACAATGGTTAGAAGTAACGCACTGAAATATACTGCCTAAAACGTGCACAGAAATATACTGCATTAAACGTGCAGGAACACACAAAAATATTCTGTGTTAAATGGCAAATAACGCACTGAAATATACTGTGTTAAATGTGCACTAAGGCACTGAAATATACTGCGTTAAATGGCCTGTAACGCACTGAAATATACTGCGTAAAACGTGCAGTAATGCACAGAAATATACTGCATAAAACACGCAGTAAAGCACAGAAATATACTGCGCTATATGGCACGTAACAAACTGAAATATACTGCGTTAATTGTGCACTAACTAAGAAAAATATACTGCGTTAAATGGCATGTAATGCACAGAAATATACTGCATAAAACACGCAATAAAGCACAGAAATATACTGCGCTATATGGCACGTAACAAACTGAAATATACTGCGTTAATTGTGCACTAACTAAGAAAAATATACTGCGTTAAATGGCATGTAATGCACTGAAATATACTGCGTTAAACGTGCACTAACGCACAGAAATATACTGCATTAAATGTGCAGTAATGCACAGAAATATACTGCGTTAAATGTGCACTAACGCACAGAAATATACTGCGTTAAATGTGCAGTAATGCACAGAAATATACCGCATTAAATGGCACGTTACGCACTGAAATATACTGCGTTAAATCGCAAGCAATGCATTAAATATACTGCGTTAAACGTGCACTAACGAAAGGAAATATACTGCATTAAACGGCACGAAATGCACTTAAAAATACTGCTTTAAACATGCAGTAACTCACAGAAATATACTCTGTTAAATGTGCACTAATGCACAGAAGTTTACTGCGTTAAACGTGCACTAACACACAGAAATATGGCACGTAACACACTGAAATTTACTGCATTAAACAGCACGCAACACACAGAAATATACTTCGTTAAACATGTGTAGCACCCTACAGGTAGGTGCTAGGTAAATGCATAGTGGGCTTTGTCTGCCTAACAGGAGAGCCATGATTGCTTTTTGGTTAGAGTGTCATGGCTTCCAGATATGTCTGCTGATAGGGGAGTCTACACACTGGCTCTGTGAGAGGCTTCTCATAGGGCAGTGGAGGAAACCAAATCAGGGACACATTCAGGCTTGTAACTACCCCAGAAGGCAGATTCTGCTGCAAAGGATTCTGGAAGTGGGTATAAGTCTGAGGGGTGTGCGTGACTCGTGGTCTTTGGCGGGAAGCAAAGTCCCAGGAGGGAGACGGTGGCTGTCTCTCCTCCTGTCAGAGGAAGCGGATGTCTCGGGTGCTGCCTGAGAATCCAGAGAGTGCTGAGTTGAGCTGAGGGGGATCCATTGTACTGAGAACCAGCGGAGAGCGAGAGGGGTCCAGTCCCAGGAAAGCCTACACAGGTCATGAGTACTAAGGATTGCCCCTGGGGGTCTGCCTAGTGTTAGAGGGGACCACTCCAGAGAAGGTTCTAGGATCCAAGCATCAGCTAGCTGTAAAGGGGGTGCCTGGTCAGAGGACCCTGAAGTGATAAAGGGGGTACCTGTAGTTTGGGCCCTGAAGAGTCAGAGCACAGTGTGTAGTGCATCAGTTAGGAGTTGCAGTCATACAGGAATCCACAGCAAGCTACCTCAAGCCAGTGTCAGACATTCAAAGTTCTACAGTCATGGATCTTTTGGACATAAGTCGGAGTTCCAGCACAGCTTTCAGAGATACAGTGTGTTCAAAGCGCCAGTAAGCATTGGCTAGCGTCGGCTGGCGTCAAGACAGCGCTAATGGGCATTTTTGCTTTAAAGTCCAGGAATTGTACATAGTCGAGCCAAAGGAGTATCCCACTCATTCCCTTCTCCCATCCCCTAAAACTACAATAAAACAACCAAACAAAGATGCCGGAGTTGTCATTGTGTCAGTTCTCACACCCAGGGTCGCAGCTCGCATGGGCTGGAGAGGTAAGCAGTAACGATGGCAGACCCACCTTTAAGCCACAGGCCTGGAAATATTGCTACATTTGGGGGCTCGACTGGGATCTTGCCATTAGTTACTGGGCCAGTTGCCCCTGGCAACGGCAAAAAGAAACGTCCAAAAAAATCAATTTTTGTGTCCAGAACTGTTATTCAAACACCAGGCCGGGTGTGAGACTGTAGCTGTGGGAGGCAAGGAAAGTGGTCCACATGGAAGGGTGCTTGTGGCAACCCAAATGTTCCAAGAAAAATTGTAATGTAATGAAGACTTTTCATATGGACTATGGAATGTACTCTGCTATCAGAAAATAAAGAGCAGGAAGTAAAAGTGTCAAAGTGTATGAATGCTGCAACTGCTTAACAGTAGGAAGTCCCAGAGTGGGCAGTGAAAATGGCGTCAGGGGTCCCGGGGTGGACAGAGAAGAAAACGCCAGAGGTCCTGATGAGGACAGTGAAGATGGAGGCCGGGGGCACGGGAAGAGAGGTGCCAGGGGCCTGGTAGTTGTGCATGCTATATGGAAGGATGTTGACTGTGCATTTGACAGCGGGACATTTATTCTCCATAGTTGCTGCACCGATACTGTGGGGATCGTAGTCAGCCATGCCAAGAGGGGCAGTGGGGCTAATCCTGAAGCCAGTATGGAAAATGAGGATTGCACGTGTGTGGCAAGGAAGAGAGGTATTGGTCGTGCGACCGACAGCAGGATGCTACTCTTGCTAAGCAAGGAAGGCGCAGTGGTGGCCCTAGTGCAATTGAGATGGGCGGATGCATGTCTAGCAAGTGACATGGTCTGCTTAGCAGTTACTTCCCAGAGGCTTGCAGTGAAGAAGCATAGCAGGGGAAGAGTTACAGTACCGCGCAGGAAAGAATGCCACATGCAGATCTGCCCAGCAGGAGGAGTCATCGCGCAATTTAGCGAAAGGGTGGAGACAGCAGGAACATCCGGCCAATCAGGAGTGACCAAGGGGACTCTATTAATATCCCCTCCTTCGGGTGTGGCTGTTCGGGAGACACATGTAGGAGAGAGAGACATGCTGTTCGTGAGAGGAGCGAAGAGTGTTCCCGCTATTACTGCCACCATGGGTGAAAATCCAGCGGAGCAGAGCCGAGGGCAGATCAGCCAAACCCGATCCCACTCTAGTTTGGGATACCGGTATCCGGACGGTGCCGGACGGCGGACTCATGTTGTGCACCGGAGGAGGTCGGGAGTTCCTTGGAGTGGTATGTCCCCAGTGTGCCACTGTTACTCTTAGGGTGCAGGCGTAGATTCAATAGGGGCAATGCCGTGATCTGCTGCTCAGGGCAGAGAAAAGTGAGTGCCGTCCCAAGAAGCTCACCATTATGTGGGAGACAGGCCTCACTCAGGAGTTGACTGGGAACGAGTCAAAGTTCCTCAGCGGAGCCGGGAGGGGATCTGTGTCCACCCAGACAGTTGGAGAGTGGCCAGAGAAACCTACCTCAATGGCCATAGTGGGATCCGCGCTCATCCAGGTCCCACAGTCTGTGAAACCAGCTACATTTCAAGCGTCACCTACCAGCACCAGCAGTGAGGGTGAAAAGGGCCCTGTAAGAGTTAATTCCCCATCCTTCTAAATGAAGTATGGATAATTTGACGGAGGAATGGATGACTAGGGATCAATTGATGAAACTGAGTGGGAATGGGGGTTAAAAGATGGGAGCAGCTCCCCAGGTCCCCGAAGTGACTGTGCCTTTGGATCAGGAAGCCTATGAGGCTATAGAGAGGGGGGAACTAGCCCAAAAATTGGGGTTCTGCGATGCCTATGTTGCCAGGGTGTAAGATCCTGGTACCTGCGGTACCCTTCCAGCCTATTATTTGTACATTACGTTCCACCATACAGATAGGTGGAACGCATCTAGTACCTGTCCCTTTAAATTCCATGACCTCATCAGTGAGTGCCGCTCTGAGCGGCTATTTCAACCGCTGGCATTCACTCACATGTGTTCGTGCAAACCGCTTGCTACAGCATTACCTAACGCTGCCGAATCCTCCAGCTATTCCCTAATACCTGGATTGACCGAAGACTTGCTACAACATCTTGTATCTCGCTACAAGATCATTACCTCACCGCCGGAACCCTCTCCTTACAAACCTACCAGTGATAAGTACCCCACAGGGGAATACCTTCCTAATCTACTTTCACTACTACTCTGCTTACTAAAGACTATTGCTACTCTAAGAACTATACTGTTACATCTAACATCTGCACCGCTACTTAGATCGAAAGCTCTTGAGCCTATTACCATCTTGTCACTGCACTAGCCTAGCATCTCCTGTACACTTCATCTGCTCTTCACTACCACCTGTTACCTGTACATGATTGCTATCCTAAGTGCTTACTATCACCATCTGTTACCTCTTACCATTGCTATCACTATCCACGCCTGTCCCCTCAGTATCACCTCTATACTTTCACATATAAACATATCACTCCAGGAACATCTTTAATGAGTGTCTGTGTTTGTGTATGTGCTTGCTGAGACAGGCTGATGCACAATGATGAGTCTTGAGAGTTGGATATGGTAGTTCAACACATCTCTACATGACTACTGAGTGTAACTTCCGCAGCTGCAAATGCACACCACACAAATAAACGCCGGAGCGTTACACAGGGTCCCAGACCTCACCCCCCCCAGTCAACATTGCTAGGGCCAGAGACCAAAACACGGCCTATGAGGAGATGATACAGAGGGTATGTACCCCATTTTCTCCACCATGGAGAGGAAACTGGTAGACTCTCCCACATCTGTCCAGGATGCAACGGTGGATGCAAAAGAAAGTTGCACTGCAGTATGGCTACGATTACTCCTAAGCACCAAGGGAGGTAATGCTATTGGTGGAGAAGTTTAGGGATTTCTGGTGTGACAAACTAATTTGGGGTTTCTTGTTTGTCCCGAAGCCCTACAGAGACTTCCCGGAGGAGGGGCTTAAAGAGAAATTCCACAAAGTTAAGACTCAATGGTACTAAGGGCGCTCCATCTATATAGACAGGGTGGAGGTCCGTCGCCCCGATGGGTCAAGACATGCTTGGTTCATCCGGGTCAAGGATGAGAAAGGGGAATATGTTCAAGTGCCTCACTCTGAGTATTATATATGAGGACTGCTGATAATTCTCTTCAAAGAAATTTAGGAAGCAAAAGATAGACCAACAGACTGTGTGGCTGGCTGGCCATCGCAACTGACCAAGGAGGCTTTCAAATTAAATAATGCTGAAGTAAAGTTGTAAGTGTGTAAAGTTTAAAGCAAACCCCTTGGGCCATCGGGCCAGGGTCTTTTGGAAGTCAAGTGTTGCAGTTTCAGACCTTTTAGGGCCATCGGGCCCAGGTCTTGTGGAAAGTTGTTTTGTGTTAGATCCCTTCGGGCCATCGGGCCAGGATCTTTTGTGGATTACAAATGGCTGTGTGGAACGTCATCCACAGTCTTGACAGATGAAGATATTGCTACAAAGTTCAAGTGTGTTCAGGAACTTTGGTGGGGGGTGCCCTGCTGGACCCCTGTGATGTTTCCCTGACTCAGCAGGACTGTAGGTCATAAGAGACTGTGACCTGCCCTGTTTCCTTATTGAAGTGCTTGGAAGGACAGCAGAGGGCACTGTGCTCGACTTCTACCAAAAAGGACTCTGCCTAGACAGCTAGTGTTAGGGGATAAGCTCTTTAAGGGAGGAGAAGACCCCAGCGTGTCAAGACACTGAATAGTAGAGGCAGTCAAGGATGGAGTGGAAAGGTCGCCCTTACAGCCAGTTAAGGTGGGTCTTTCCACTCAACTGTTCAGATAGTTAGGCTTGCATTTCATATGTGTATTTAGTTGACTAACTTTTGCTTCCTTTTCTCTATACAGGCGGGACCACCTTATAGATAGACAGTCAGACTGATTGCATTGTATTTTTCTTTGTTGTTCTCCACCAAGTGAGTTTATTTGGTGGGGGGTGCATCAGTTCCATGCACCTTAAATTGTTTGTAAACATGTGTACAGCAGAGTGTAAAGATCTATTTTTCTACAGTCATTTATTTGTAAATTTGTTTTTCCCTTTTCCCCCTTTTCCAGGTTTGTGGGATACTCCTGATTTTTGGCAGAGTTTTGATAGGAGGCGGCTGCCTCAGAGTCAGAGGGACCTGACTCATTTTAGTGTGGGGTGAGTGTAGCACCCTACAGGTAGGTGCTAGGTAAATGCATAGTGGGCTTTGTCTGCCTAATAGCAGGGCTATGATTGCTTTCTGGTTAGAGTGTCATGGCTTCCAGGTGTGTCTGCTGAGAGGGGAGTCTCCCCACTGGCTCTGTGAGAGGCTTCTCATAGGGCAGTGGAGGAAACGCAATCAGGGACACATTCAGGCTTGTAACTACCCCAGAAGGCAGATTCTGCTGCAAAGGATTCTGGGAACGGGTATAAGTCTGAGGGGCGTGCGTGACTCGTGGTCTTTGGTGGGAAGCAGAGTCTCAGGAGGGAGAGGACGGCTGTCTCTCCTCCTGTCAGAGGAAGCGGATGTCTCGAGTGCTGCCTGAGAATCCAGAGAGTGCTGAGTTGAGCTGAGGGGGATCCGGTGTGCCGAGAACCAGCGGAGAGCGAAAGGGGTCCAGTCCCAGGAAAGCCTAAACAGGTCGTGAGTACTGAGGATTGCCCCTGGGGGTCTGCTTAGTGTTAGAGGGGACCACTCCAGAGAAGGTTCTAGGATCCAAGTATCAGCTAGCTGTAAAGGGGGTGCCTGGTCAGAGGACCCTAAAGTGATAAAGGGGGTACCTGTAGTTTGGGCCCTGAAGAGTCAGAGCACAGTGTGTAGTGCATCAGTTAGGAGTTGCAGCCATACAGGAATGCACAGCAAGCTACCTCAAGCCAGTGCAAGGCTGGAGGGAGTAGTCAGTGACTTTGCAGTGCAAGCAGTGTCAGCCATTCAATGTTCTACAGTCCTGGATCTTTTGGACTTAAATCGGAGTTCCATCATAGCTTTCAGAAATACAGTGTGTTCAAACCACCAGTAAGCGCGGGCTAGCGTCGGCTGGTGTCAAGACAGTGCTAACGGGCATTTTTGCTATAAAGTCCCGCAATTGTAAATAGTCAAGCCAAAGGAGTATCCCACTCATTCCCCCTCTCCCATCCCCTAAAACTACAATAAAACAAGCAAAGATGCTGGAGTTGTCAATGTGTCAGTTCTCACACCCAAGGTCACAGCTCATATGGGCTGGAGAGGTAACCGGTAATGATGGCAGACCCACAGGCCTGGAAATATTGCTACACATGCACTAATGCACTGAGCAATAATGCACTAATCCTGCCCTGACAAAACAAACTGACACTAAAGTAAAAATGAATGGTCGCACTACACTCACACTGACTGAACTATCAATTAAATGAACTATCAATTCATAAATCTATGAAGATTTAATCCCACTTTACACTGGGAGACCTAGACTGTTATAGACCATTGCCATGAAGTCTGACTCCTAAATAATGTGTGTATTCCATGTCCCTCCATGCCAGACAGGCTTCCCTATTGTTTGTGTATTGATATGGAATGTGGATTGTGCCTGTCCCATTGTTAAATGTTAATGACCTCACATTGTTCTGTCCAGATGGCCAGCTAAATAGTTTAGGTTAATTTTGTTCCTGTATACACTTTCATCTGCATAAGATACTGTAATCAGGCAGAGGGGAGGGATTGTGTACATTGTATGGGAGTGTAAAACTCTGTTTTAATTGGATTGTGAATTTCAGGGCCTGTTCTCAACAAGGTCCACCTGGGCGGTAACCTTGTGGGGGAAAACTGTATAAAAGAGCAGCTGTACCATTAAAGTTTGAGTTATACTTCACCCTCAATCTAGAGTCCTGTTTCCAATTGGGGGAAGCTGCTACAAGGGATTGCTATGCTCTTCATACTCCCTTGAATAATCACTAAGCTCTTGTAAGAGCTTGTGTAAGAGCTTGTTCCTGCTTCACTCTGGGGAAAGAGAGGGTCACCCACGGGAACCTGGAGCCTTTTCGTAGGTCCAGGGTGGGTAGGAGACAGTGAGACCCCAGCCAAGCTGTGGAGGGTTCGTGGGGTCTGAGGTGGTTATGGTGTCTACTGGAGTGCTTGGAGCCCTCGGGAAGCACTAGGAGCATCTGTCAACTGAGGTACCCATTCGGGGTGCCGGCTGATCCGTTACAACTACACTCACATTGACTGAACTATCACTAGATTCACCCTGAACTGATATTCTACACTGACAATATAATGAGAATAGCCCACTATAGCACTCTAACTCTCTAGTAGCACAGAACAGAGCCCTGTTCTATCTCTCTCCACACCGATATCACACTACAAATGGCCGCTATTGAAAGAATCATTTTATAGTGTAGGGTGGGACTAAGAGCAATGAGACATGATTGGATAGAGTCATCATTACTTTCTCCAATCATGGCTCTGACAGTGCTCTGTGCACTGATTGGGCAAAGCTTTCATTGCTTCAGCCAATCTGGGCTTCCAATGCACTGTGAGGCGGTGCAGTGCATTGTGGTCATTCGGCAGGCCGAGCAAACAGTCGAACGACCTAGAAGTTTGGGTGTTCACCAAATGAACAAACAGCCAGTGTTCGATTAGAACTCATGCTTGAGCCGAACCGTTCTCCCATCCCTAGTTATGAGCTCTATTTATCCTCTGATATCTTTGGAATCTGAATCCATTGTAAGGGGTATTCTAATTTGTGAGGTGCTTATTCTTACTCCATCAAGAGCACTACAAGACTATATAAAGCAGGATTAATATGTTGCAAAAAAGGATTAGGATTTTGCAGGAATTGTTTTCTACTTTCCAGATTAATGCAGCCATTTCCAACTAATCAAAGTTCCAGTCAGTGAGATTTGCACATTTTATACCATTATTCTTTAGCAGGAATAGGTCACATAAGCATATGACACTTTCTTCTGTATGCATACTGCAGATAGTTATTCAATATAGCCAAATGCTTGGGATAAACATTGCGTTATCCTTAAAATAATAAATAAAGGGAAAGAATTATGAGCTACTTTGTCTTTTTCTTCTATTAGACTTATATGTTTTTGTGCTTTTACATCAAGAGTGAATATAGTATCATGAATCTGAACACTGGTGGTCTAGGTATAAACACATTGCTTTATCAAATTAGTAAAGCATTGCAAGCAATTTCCGGTCTTGCTGACTTACTCTCTGACTAACATAAAAATAAAAAACCCTTTGTGAAAATTTTGCTTAGAATAGATGCTTGGGTAATTTGTGAGTACCATTGCAGAGAGCCATGGTTGCAAGGATAGAAAATTGCAACGTTTTGAGGTACTGAAGACTTTAATGGTATCACCATAGACGCAACAACTGAATGTGGTTTATAATTTAAAATCATCATATTTTATTACAAATTCTATAAAATCATAAATATACAAACAGAAAAAAAATTAAAAAAGGGGAAAAATTATTAACTCCTTCAAAACTGGAAGTTTTACTCAACAGTATTACATAGCACCCCAATATAACATGGGGTCTGGGATATTTGTTTATCCAGTATTTCTTAACGTGTTTCATGGGGTTACTGCTTTCTCTGGAGTGTTTGAAGGAGTAATAATTTTTTTCCTCTTTTTTAGACATGTTTTATTTGTATAGTGATGATTTTATAGAATTTGTAATAAAATATGATGATTTTAAATTATAAACCACATTCAGTTGTTGTGTCTTTGGTAGTACAATTAAAGTACTCATTGCCTCTAAACCTTACAATTTTCTGTGCATAGTATTTCAGGACATAGGTACAGTGAGTGACCCAAAGGCATTGTAGCAATTTTTTGGAGGATGGGGACAATTAAAATGCAGGGCAGTCTAGAGGACAAAATGGAAAACTAGTTTTAACAGGCGTTAGCAATTACATATAGTCTATTGCCTTTACAAAAAAAATAGTTTTTCGTTAATAAAGGGCAAATATTTATTGGTAATATTAAGCAGGGATTGTAGTGAAAACCTAATAATTCGTCATCTGTCATAGTGGTTGTAAATAGAACATTATTCCTGAAAATCTCCTATTAGCATTTCAAAATGATCTTTACTATTGCCAGTGGCAAGAGATGTCATGCTTTTTATAGAATATGTGCCAAGTCTGCTCTAATATTTGGACATATATCAAAATGGCATAATGATTTGACTGCCATTTAAATGGGCCACATCTGTTAACATACATCATTCTTCCCTAGGAAAAAATGTTGTCATAGAATTACTGAGTAATAATATTTTTTTACACTTCTCATACATAGCTGAGTAAACTTTTATAGCTTCTACACCCTGAATTATTATGAATTTGACACATTTAATGCTGCTCTAAATAATTTCTGAAAACATATGTGCATCCTTTAGAAATTTCTAGGCAACTTGGTTTGCCTGTTCTCTGTAATGTGCCTATTTTGCAGCAAGACAAGTGCATTATTCATGGACAAACTGACTGCTTAGGTTATTCTTATTTAGTAATCTCGGTATGGCAGCCCAAAACAAACATGCTTAGCTTCAATGAATCCCATTATTCACGTAGATGAAGCTTTGACAGCCAGGTAAAAGAATGACATGTAGAAATGTCATCAAAGGTAGTCTTCAGCACTACATTTCATATAGGCCAAAGGCTGGATTTGTGGAAAAATAGAAATGTGGAGGAAGTTATCAGGTGTGCAAGGTTGCAATTGCTTTGGCATCAATGTACATTGCCTGGTACTGGTTTTGGAATAACATAAAGGTTATAAAGGTTAGCTTGGATGCAGCTTGTGATACAGATGAGATGGAAAAATGTATGGGTCTTTCATTGTGCAAACATAAAGATAGTTTTATTAAATGTCTTTGAGACCAACCCATTTGCCTTATGAGAATTGTTAATATAAATGTTCAATGACTTAATACAGTTTAAAATGTTGATGTAGTATTTTGCATTGTACAGTATGTCGATTGATAATGCTATGTTAGTATATTTCAGATCATCTGAGTTTCTTGCCACATTTGTGAACTCATTCTTTCAGCATTTATACCAATGTTTTGAGTTTTACTGAAACTAATAGTCATTGTTGTACAGTAATCAAATAAATTGTAAAAATTCAGATAAAAACATAGTATTATTTGTTTATCTATTCCTGGGATACAATATCTAAGCAGATATTGATCAGCCAGGATTTGATTATCTAATCTGCAGCATCTATGGGTCTGTTCCACAGCTAAGCCCAAAAGTATAAGAAACAGTCTGTAGGTGTTATGATCCAACCACATTGGAATCTGCCCTTTGCCTGTAGTTTGGACATCTCTTCTGTCTGTGGTTCACCTTGCCTGTTTGAATATACTTTTGTCCCCACTTTTGCCTCTCAAATTGGTACTACGCTTATTTATCTGTTGGTCAGTGGTCACTGCTAGAACCCACACAAGTTCTGCCTGGGGGTCAACAGCATAACATTGTACAGATTTGCTGATGCTTATACTGATTATGGCCAAGTCTGTGAAAAAAAAAGCTGCCTGTGCTCAAGCACGAAACAGATTAGGTATAATAGTCTTTCAGCATATGGGCAGTTTAAACTTAAATATTACAGCTGAACTCCAAATTATACAGATGAAATATATATAATGGAACTGCTTTACCTGCCAAAGGATTTTTATTTCTGTCAATGTAGTCCTTATACAGCTCTGCCACATAGCATAGCCTTGTCTAGTAGGGCAAAAGACCTTCAGATATTAGATAGGTTGCAGCGTTGCAATAATAAAGAAAGAAACTGGATATGAAAATGAAATATATATTTTACAAATAAATTAAATAATACCATCCAAATTACGTCACCAATCCCAGTTAAGAAAGAATATACAATTAAAAAACAGGAGAAACAAACTGACATGGTATCAAACTTACCCCTGGGCCTCTAACAATGACACCACCTTACTTTTAACTTTAGAGTAATCCAAGTTGCAACCTATTTAACTGCACCAGCCACTGACCCCTTAACTAAACTTGACATGGTAGGTATGCCCCATCAAACAAACAGGTAAAGGGAGGAACCGCCCCCCACAACCTACCAAACTATACTCCACTGAGAGATCCTGTACTATTTTCAACTCTTCATCACAGTGAAAGTATTTCATAAATTTAGAAGCCCACCAACGTATAGAATCTCTGAATCAGAAAAATGAAATTCCCAAAGGAAAAAAAACACCCACACTAACACCACTAAATCTTGTGCCCCAACTCCCAAAAAACACCACACCTGTGGCATCTATAAAATAACAACAAGTCCAAAGAAAAACCCAAAATCTAACAGGAGGGTGGGTGGGAGCAGTTCTGATGCTCTTCCAGTGGATATGATTGCTGCCTATTAGTCCATGAAACCCTTAGCTTCTAGAGCTCTGCCCCCAGCTAAAAACGACCTAGTCTATACTCAATGACTTTTGCCTCCTCTCCCCACACGTATGCACATTCATCTATTCAAACAAAACTTTATCTGTTGGCTACCTCAGTTTGAGCTCTGCTGTACAGTGAAAAATACTAATACTTAAAAAAAACAAATGCATGCATTTAAAAGATAGATTTAAGGGCAAACCGATGAATGCAGTATCTTTTATATCTGCCTGGCGTTTAACTTAAAACAATCATAATCTCATATTGTCTTAAAGTGGTTGTAAATCTCGGACATGAAAAAAGGACAAAGTACATCCTACTTTAGTGTATATTAGCCTGAACCCAAAGTACTAAGCGTGGCTCCTCTCTGACCTCTCCTCTTCTACTATCTGCTATATCCATGAGTCATTCATGAGTTTTCCCCAACACAACAGCCTCCCAGGATATGGCTCTTCCCCCTCCAGCACACAGAAGGTGACTCAAAGCCTTAGCTCTGTGTATTTTTCTATGAGCCCGTAAGCCTGCATAGGGGGGATGTCTCCCTTTCCTCCACTTATGCTGGAGAATGTGTATCACCTAAGTCTAGTCATTTCACTTGACATAAGTAAGGGTTTACAACCACTTATGGTTACCAAATCTGAACATTTCAGTAGACCATTGTGGGCACACTTTTCTGAAGGTGCAATGTGCTTTATATGATTGCATGCTTACAATGTTCCTTTAGGTTACAATGAATGTTATGTAGGTGAGACAGGGCATTTTTTATGAATAGACAAAATTATGATTTACAACCAAGAAAAGCAGAATTGACTTTCTGGTGCTAAAACTAGGTTTAAGGATCTAAGGGTCTCTGTTCTAAAGCTGGCCATACACTAGTGCAATAGATTTCTGAAAAAAATAGATGGATGAATCTCATGCTTGGGGCTATTGTACTCTGACAGCCCACTCTGGCTGCTGTCAGAATACAGTGCATGCTGAAGATTAGAGCAGTGACTGTAATGAATTGGCTGCAGTCCCTGTTTAGCCGATCATTTTTTACCCTCAGAGCCATCCATGCTAAGAAACTGGCCAAACTTTGATCAGTGTATGGCCAGCTTAAGTCATCTTTATTGCGCTCAATATGTGTCTCCTTCTTTAGATATCCTTGTCTGTTGTTGGTAAAACTAATTTCGGACATGTATGGTGCTACACATGCCCATAATAACTTCACTGAAGTACACAAGGTGTGTGTGTAGTGACAGCTGGCAGTTGTGTAAGTTCGCTGCTGTAAAAAAAATTGACCCTTTGAACACTGTTCATGATTGAGAGATACAAATTAACATTGGTATTTTTTGTGAAACTGTTTCAGCCCCGGTTCACACTTGTGCGTGTGCGGGGTTCGCATGTAATGTCGGAGCGCACTGCTCCGACATTACATGCGATCAGCTGTGCGGTGCGAGTTTAGCCATACAAACTGTATGGCTAAATTCGCATCGCTCCCGCAGCAAACACGCACAGGAGGCATTTTTGCAGCCGCATCAGGATCGGATCGCACAGCGGTTCACACTTGTGCGATCCGATCCTGTGCGAACTGCACAATCGCACTGCGATATGCGATCAAACTGGGGGTGTCGTTAAGATTACATTGACACCCCCAGCGTATCGCATATGGCAGTGTGAACTGCCGGGGGTGCGTGTGCGATGCGGGAACAGGCTGCGAGTTCGCAGCCTTCCCGCATCGCATAAGTGTGAACCGGACCTCATTCATCAGCATTCAAAAGATGTTATTCAAAGCAACCTAATTAACATTTTTTTTTGTTTTGTTTTTTAATACATAAATATTATCACTTAGTTTATAATAGCTCCAATAAAATTTCTTGAAGTCCCAAAAAATAAAAAACATAATAACATGGTTTAGACTCAGAAGTCCACCTAAGCTATATTTTAAAATCAGAGAAGCTTAAATGGAAACAAACTAAAACTGCCAGGTGTTAATTCCAAAAGTACTGCAAAACTGTAAATACCGTAATATGCTTTATGTGTTAAAATATAGTTTAAGAGTAGTGTTAAATCTAAACCGAGTTTTTATGTTTTTTTGATAACCCTCAGTTTACCCTGTTCTGCCCCATTAACCATTTATTTCCCTTTTCCTCTTTGCTATATTTTTTCTGCTAATTTCTTTCTATTTTTCTAACTATTAATATTTAAACACTTCTTTTTTTAATTTTTATTCATTCTGCTAATTTTTTTAATGTCCTATTTAAAGCACAAAATTGAATGAAAAAAAGCCTTTTTTTCATCTGTAAATCATTTTGCAGTTCTGAATACCAGAATAAATATTTTAGTGCCATTTTAGAGGACAACCTTTAGAATAAAAATATAATAAAATGTAAATACATTAGAAAAAGTGGGTTTTTTATACGTTGCATAAAAAATAAAATAATAGTTGCAAGATAAATCACTAAAGAAAGTTTTGTTTGATCTAAAAATATATTTCATCCACAAGGCAAGTGTAAAATAAAAATGAAACTTGGTGTTTTTTTCTATGCAATCTATCTGCATTGTCTTTGTGAGCAGCATTTGTTTTTATTAAAAAAATTGTTAATGTGGATTTATATTATTGGGTTTTTTCCTTTTTATTTTACCCCCACCTTGTGGATGAGAACTGCTGCAGAGATCCAAGTGGTTCAACAGTATTTCCTGAAGGAGAGACCTGGCAACTTGGAGGATGTGTGTAATGCAAATCTTTTAACAGAGAGGCATAACATTTTTGTGAATTGCTGTCTAAAGGACGTGGATCACAGTGCACTGAATGAACACTATTATGTGAAGACTGTGCTTGAAGATTTCACATTTGAACACTTTAGGATTATAATTGAATTCTTTGAACTTTAGATTATTGATTTAATTTACATTTTTGCACAATTATATTGCATGAGGATCCAAGGGAGATTAGAATTTATGTATCATAATGATATTAACTTTATTTATTTTGTATGTGAATGAATGTGTTTGCACTTTATGATTGTTTGGTTTATTGATCATAAGTTCTGATGTTTTGGAGCACTCATTTTTTATGGCACAGAGCTGCAATCGAATCTAATATTTGTTAAGATTGTGTTATAGTGTTTTGGGGGTTTTATTTCCAGTAGCATTTGGAATTGGGTTTCTATTTTGTGGGTGCACTTATTACTTTGTGGATCACCCTGTCACTTTATCCTAAGCGTTGAGTAGGGGAGATTTAATATGCTGTATTTCTAAGCAACTAACTTGTATGGTGTGCACAGGGCACATAAAATACCCCTTTGTTGATCTGAATTATTCTATGTAGACAATGGACATGGTATGAATGAGCCCTAAAAGTTAAAAAATCAATTGTACATCCAAAATATCTGATGCCAGAACATGGTGTCTCTGAAGCTATCCATTGCAATCTTACTGTTCCCTAATGCCACAGACAGCTTAAAGGCATTTCACATGCAATTAATTTAATATTTCCCCACCTGACCCTTGAAGTCATATTAAAATGACCTTCACCCCTCTGTACTGTATTTTTGCCTTTTAAATTCCCTCCATGCAAGTGTTCAACTTTCAATGACAATAGCTTGCCTATTATCTTTTAAAATGTCCAGAATGTAGTTTTAATATTCAGCCCCCCCCCCCCCCCACTTCTCTTTGACTTTAGTGTGGTTTGAATGCGAAATTCAGGTTTAGCTGACTTTAGGCAGGATTCAATGAACCCTCTGCAAATCTAACCCAGGCTGGTTTGCTAATCACTACTATCACTGCATCAACTGGTCTACTTCAGTTTACTATAAGTTTTCCACAAATATCTTAACTTTTTTCCTATTTAAAATACGATGTTTGGATCTAGCTGGAAACTTAGTAAAGCAATCTGAATGAAAACATGCTAAGGGAAATAATACACATTACATATACAATATATATTAACTTGATCTGTAATGCTTCTACTATAGTGTTTGACTGTGTGTTGACCTTCAGGATTCTGAATATGTCTAATATTGTATAATTTTATTTTATTATTAGAAGGAAAACAGAGGGAATGTATTTACATGCATATGACCTTTTGAGCTTACACGTGTATCTAATTGCTGAATGTCTATCAGTGAACATATTTTCTTGTGCTCCAGGCAATATCAGCCATGTATATTAACATATTTCACTCTTCATACATTTTATATTATCCTCGGGGGTAAATGAATACCTAATGGCCTGGAAACATATGAATATGAATCATGATGACTAGCATTAACTACATAAGATGAACTCTCACCTTTCAGTTCAATTGAAGCTTTACCTGATTGACAGTTTTAGAAAAAATAAGACCATTGTAGTATTTAATATAACCTCCAAGATATTAGTGTTAAATCAAACTGGTGATACAATATTCTGTTCTTGCTTGATTATGCCTCCTTTGCAGTTTATCATATTTATTTCATTTGTTAATATTGTTCATTAGCTAAGACATTGTCCTGTTGTCCTCATTATGTGACTTTCTTAGATTAAAAGAATCATTCACTTCCTTGACATTCTACTGATGGAAAAGGACATTTTAAACAAATACATTTTGCAAAGCTATAAAGAAATCATAAAATGAGATGCTCACAAAAACTATTTTATTACCATGTCCTAAATATGTTATGACACATTTAGGTAAATCTATTAACCATGGTATTTCTTATTAGCTGTATTGCAATAATAAACATTTGTCTATCACATATAAAGAAGGGCTGCTTTCCAGCTAAATTTTGTTTTGCAGTCTATTTTGCATAATACTTTAATGTATTATTCAAAGGGAAATACATGTTACACTGAACCATTGTGGATAGTTATAATTGTAATGGTTACCTTGTGGTGGGGGGGGGTTATGTACACACAAGCACACTATTGTCACTATACGCTATTCTCACCCATCTTTCCCAGGAAGTTTCTTGTGGCATTTGGCAGCACACTAGTGTAATAACAACCCACACCTTTCACTGTTGTTTCAACTGATGGCAAGCTTTACTGTAAATAATTACTATATTACACATACTGATTGGCAAGTCTATCTGGAGAAAACATTAGCAGTACAGTATCTTTGTTTAAAGTTTAAACTCCATG
This sequence comes from Pelophylax lessonae, assembly GCF_965119305.1. NCBI lineage: Eukaryota > Metazoa > Chordata > Amphibia > Anura > Ranidae > Pelophylax > Pelophylax lessonae. Next base: position 343,105,430 of record NC_138770.1, read on the forward strand.
CATACTGATTTTTGAATAGCCTTTGATTCAAAAATACAATTGATTAAGCAACCTGACATCACCAGTTTCTATCTATCTAATACCAAAAATAAATTCAAACTGCATTTGAAATTACCACAAAATGTCTTAGTGTCTGGGAGGGACAGGACGGGACGCTTTCATTTTTTTTTTTTTCCTTATTTATTGTACTTTTTATTTTTACACTGTCCCTTTACAAAAAAAATTTTTTGATTGCTTTTATTCCTATTACAAGGAAAAAAAAGAATGTAAATATCCCTTGTAATAGAAATAGGCATGACAGGTCCTCTTTAACCACTTAAGCCCCGGAAGATTTTACCCCCTTCCTGACCAGGACCTATTTTGCAATTAGGCACTGCGTGAATTTAATGGACAATTGCGCGGTCATGTGACGCTGTACCTAAACAAAATTGATGTCCTTTTTTTTCTCACAAACAGAGCTTTCTTTTGGTGGTATTTTATCACCTGTGCGGTTTTTTGATCATGTGCTATAAACAAAAAAAGAGCGTCAATTTTTCAAAAATAACAATATTTTTCAAATTTTTTTATATGAAATTCCCGAAAAAAAATATGTAAAAATCTAAATTTTTTAACATTTTCGGCCAATTTGTTTTATGCTACATATGTTTGGTAAAAAAAATCGCAAAAAGCGTATTTTGATTGGTTTGCGCACAAGTTATCGCGTTTACTAACATAGGGAAAGATTTTTGTCATTTTTGTTGTTTTTTTTTAACGAGTAATGGCGGCGATCTGCGATTTTTTTTTTCTGGAACTGCGACATTGCGGCGGACAGATCGGACCCTTGACTGACATTTTTGACACTTTTGGGGTTACCAGTGACATTACTGCAGTAATCAGTGCTATACATATGCACTGTTACTGTAAAAATGGCACTGGCAGTGAAGGAGTTAACTGTATTGGAGAGGGAGGGATTAAGTGTGTCCTAGGGGCGTGCTTCTAACTGTGATTGGACATGGCTACTGATGTAAGAACAGAGATCAATGGTCCTACATAGTAGAATCGTCTGATCTCCATTCTTACACAGGAAAGAATGACAGGCGGCTTTGTTTACATTATCCGCCTGCCTTTCTCCCGGTGTAACGGATGATCACGAGTGCCCGACGGACATCGGGTTCGCCGGGCACGCGCGCGGGGGGGTCCATGACCACGCGGGAGTGGAAGCGCGCCTCCGGCGGCGCTCGCTCGCTCCCTAGAAGCCTCACAGGCTAGCGACGTAGTACTACGTCGCTTTGCCTGTGAGGGGCTGACCGCCGCAGTAAATAGTCGTGCGGCGGTCGGCAAGTGGTTAATGTGAGATATGGGATCAAAAAGACCTCAGATATCACATTTACCCTTAAAAGCAATAAAAAAAATCATTTTTTTTATAAAAAAAAAATTTGACCCTTTAAGGGCATAGAGTCGAGTGGGGGCCATCTTGTTCATCAGGAGAGGCGATCGGATTGTTTTCTCCACTACCGCCTGCTCCGGTAAGCAGGGAAAACAATCAGGAAGTAGCGTGAGGGTGTGGGCACCTCTCCCGCTGCCCATAAAAGTGATCCCATGGCGAATCCTCTGCTGGGACTACTTTTATGTGAAAGAGGACCGTCGGGCGTGTAAGAAAATACCGGGTTTATGGCAGCTATCTGCTGCCATAACTCCGGTATTTAACGTCAAAGTAGCGGCGTAAATACACGGTGGGGGTTCGGAAGTAGTTATCCTGATGCGGGAGTGGTAGGAGGAGAGATGCAGCCTCTAATTTTGACAGCAAGTAAAGTCCCCAGTAACTAAAAATCATCAAGGTGATGCAAGGTGAAATTACAATGTGTATAAAACACCAGCAATAGACAGGCCAGTAGCCTTTAAGGGCAAATAGTAAGTGAGCGTACTGAATTGTGTAATTCATACTCCCTTACTCCCTTTGAGTCTAAGTTCTCTATGTGTTTTGCTATTTACTGGCTTCTTTAGGAGACCCTATTATATTGGGGAATAAATCACAATTATTTGCGAAATGTACAAACATCATAAATACATATAGTAAAAGGCTTAAACACAAATACAATAATGGGCGAGTATTCACATACATAAAACCAAGATCTTGAGACACTATATCCAGAAAGGAAAGATGACCCTAAAAATGGCATAAAACAGCTATTTCCCAGCTACTTAAAGCTTGGTTCCATCATTGTTAGATAGTAACCAGAGATGGTTCCAAGTAGGTGGGGGTATCCAACGGGTTTCAAATAAATACAAATAACAACTTCTTCAGGGATATCATAACCACTATCTGCAACATAGAACAAACTGACTATAAAAACAGAACAAATGAGAATTTACATTCACTTCGAAATGTTTTTACAATGTATGCTAACCTTGGCCAGAATGCTCCCAGGGTCCCATAAAGTCATATTCCCACTGCACAATAATGTTCACACCATATGGGACTGCTGGATTTCAATCCAAAAAGATTCTGACACCCCAACTAAAAAAAAAAAGAAAGTGTGAAAAAAACAATAAAAATGACATAAAAAAAGGGAGAAAAAAACTATAAAAATAACATAAATCTTTCCCGTAGTTAGTAGACACGATAACTTTTGCGCAAACCAATCAAAATACGTTTATTGAGATTTTTTTTTTTAAAAAAATATATACCAAATATATTTACCAAAAATATGTAGCAGAAAACAAATTGGCCTAAAATGTTAAAAAATGTCGATTTTTAAAATTTTTTTCAAATACCACAAAAAAGAAAGCTCTATTTGTGGGAAAAAAGGACGTACATTTAGTTTGGATGCAGTGTCCATTATTGGGGCAGTCAAGTTCTCTAACCATAGTAGAAAGTATCACAATTTTTTGGTTTGAGGGGCTTTGCCAGAATGGGCAACACCGGAGACTCTGGATCCAAGGACACTGGAATCAATGGTCTAGCATTCATTTTGGTGGACACTATACCAGGAAGGGTGACATATATTTCATAGATGAGCTTGAAGGACTTGATGTCCAGTAGCATGGAGTCCAGGATTTAACTTGCAATACCAATCATGTGGACAAGGTATGCAGCGCTCCATATAGACCTAGCAAAAGATGGGTCAATGAGACCACAAAACCCTCATAGATGATTTCACCAAAGCAGGTACCGTATATAGTGGGGTTGGCAAAAATAAAGAGAAACTCCTCATGGTGAAGTACGCAGAAACACTTGATTTAATGTTTTATGTGTTTCTGCGTACTTCACCATGAGGAGTTTCTCTTTATTTTTGCCAACCCCACTATATGCCTGCTTTGTTGAAATCATCTATGAGGGTGTACACTAATTGATCTGGTTATAATCCCTGGATTATTAGCGGTTCTGGAATTAGGATCCAATACCTTTACAGCTGATCGTTGTGCTTTAAGATAACTACCATTGGAGCCAGTGTGGATCTCTGTAATGGGGAACTACACATTCTGGTAAGCAGCCACACTAATTGGTGATTGGTGGAGGTTCTGTTATTATAACCAGCACACAGTGAATGGGATTTTTCCTGAGGGGTTCATTCATATGGACTTTTTATGGACTTTTACATTGTAATTCATCATATGTTTTAATAGTGTTCATTTCCTTTTGTGTCCATTTTTATAAAGGTTTTGTGGCCTTATTGACCCATCTTTTGCTAGGTCTATATTGAGCGCTGCATACCTTGTCCATATTTTTGCTTAGTTGGGGTTCAACAACTTTATGTGCTGGCTGCTAATATATACCATAACCTATCCATTCTAATTGATAAAGCGCAGTGATTTATTGTTTTTTTCAATACCAATCATGTGCTCACATGCACCTCCTATGTGAGAGGAATGAGGTAGGTTGAATTCCCGTTCACATTTGTTGCCATTCAAGAAATATTCCACCCTTTCTTTTCCTGTGAAATTAGCCCTAGAGCCAGATCTCAGTAAACGTACAGGTGCTCATACAGAAACAAATCTTTGAAAAGACATTAATGAAGAAGAGTCACTTCTGCCTGAAAGGAGGATCCAGGGGCATGTTGAGAGAGTCGAGGATGCGTTCGCTATTAGATAGGATGGCCGGGCTTCCCCACAGGTTCATCAAGGAAACCCAGAACCAGTTCCTGGAATAAAAGCTGAACCAGAAGACAGCAACACACAGTATTTCTATGTTGTAATTGCAGGTCCACAGGATTCACCAATTGAAGGAAGAGCATTCCTGAAGAGTACCCAAGGGCATCTCCTAAAGTATGTTTCATGACCAAAATCTATGATCCGAATGTAGACAATTTGAGAAGAATATGTCTAGATGTATTGGAATATCAATTCAGGTTTTGATTAGTGTACCCAATCCAGATGATCTAAACGATGTAGCTGAGCAGTGTAAGACAAATGAAGCACATGCTATAGAGACAGCCAGAGCATGAACTAGGCTATATGCCATGAATAAGGCTTTAACTTGTGCTCTTCAAGTGTGCATCACTTCTTCTGTTCTGCCAAGATTTCTTCCTTATATATATTTTTTTTGCATTCAATGCACACAATCTTAAAATATATAAATAAAAATACAGAATAAAAAAAGCCCAGACATGGTCAGTCTTTGGTGATTAACTGTACAATAGCAGATCTCATATCTTGTCCTGATTCACTGTTGTAGCGGATGAGCAAAGGCAGTAGATTATCATCACCATGTTCCTTAACATTTAAGAGCTCTGTAACTTTTCATTTTAGCATTGTGTCTATTTTGTATGGCTTGTCTTGGAAATCTGTGAATCTTATGTTTTGGTAAAATATATATTTTTTTGGTATTCTAAAAAAAAAAAAAAAATTATATAATAAAAGAAGAGTCTATTGATTCTTATTTCAAAGGACAAATACTCAAACATGTTATAAGCATTGCCCAAGTTTATTGTTAACAACTCCATCACAGGTCCTGTGGGTAACTACAGACCAGTCACCCAAGACCTCTATACTGACATTGGTGAAGAGCAGTTCTATGCTTAATGTGTTGAATAAGAGCTCTGTCATTTACTGTTGTTGGTGCTGGTGCCTTCTTTGCAATTCTCAACACTTGACACATTTGTGAAGAATGGAGGATATACATCTTTCCATCCCAACAATCCAAAAACCTTCATATCCTACTGTTCATGCTATAAAGTACTGTTTTGGTGATGAACTTGCTCGTGGTGATGTTGAACCAGCAGTGCAGTGATGTGATGTTGACCTGGAACAATAAGTGGATTATGTTCCTTATTGAAGAGATTAGACTTCCCAATGTGACTGCCAACTTGAAGTAGTTTGTTGTGATCAGTCATTGGGTTCAATTTTTAGAGGCGACTATCCTTAGAGAGTTGAGTGCCTATGATATATCAATCTCATGTGAGTACACTTCTTGTTGAATACATTACATGATAACCTTTTCTGCTTGTGAAATTTCCTTGATGGTGGAAGGCCCTTTACAAATCATCAATGACACTCTTTATGGTCCTCAGTATTGGTTGCAAATTGATGAGCAACATGTATAAATCATGTGATAACTCGTACAACAGTAGACCCCTTTGAAAAGCGTTCAAAACAGTGAGAACTGAGCCTTGTTTTTGACTAACAGAACAGTTAACTAACTAACAGTTAGCTAACTAACAGTTTTTAACACAGAGGTGTTAAGTACAATGGTATTGGCTCTGAATTCCTTGTCAGAGTTAGGATCAAATGTAGAATCAGTGTGAATTGTGATGGGGTCATCATTCAGGAAGTCAGTTGGGAACCACCATGGATTGTACAGAAATGCAGTGGCTGGAACAACACAGGTGTCGTGATCAGCTGGGTTCAGGTCTGTAGGCCCATAGTGCTGTTGATCAGGATTGAATAACTTCTGATGCATTCTACTTTGTTACTGACATACACATATAACAGTTTTGTTTGCTTGTGTATGCATTCCAACATTCACATTTTATAAGCTCAACAATTTTAACAGGAAACACGGCTACACAAGCCATTCAAGCCTTTGAATGGTATGTGCTGGATTTTGGGTCAACTTGGCCTTACCAAGAACAAGAGCCATGCTTACTTTGTATCTTGGATCTACTGTATAGGCTACCACAGCTATTGTTTCAATAGAAGCAACAGAGAAAACATGGATTGTTCTTCTGGTGGAATTTGTTAGGGATGCAGGAAATGTAAAGGCTCTATATCTGAAGTTCTTCTTGTGCTTTTAGAAACTCTTTCAATGATTCCCATCTTTGTTGTTTCTTTCTGAGTAATAGGGTATCCCAATCTGTGTTTTCAGCGATAAACTCTCTTAAAAGTAACTTGCCCTGAGTGGTAAACAGTTCTATGAAACCCAGAGGATAACATATGTTGTTCATAGCAGACAAAACTCCTTATTTTATGAAAGGCTTGTCAAAAGTTCATACTTGAAAAGTGAGCGTGCCTTGTTTGACATCCCAAGGTGATCTGAGGCTATGTTGTGCAGAGTAAAGATACTAGCTTGAATCCCTTTACAATAGCATGATAGTTATCAGAGGGAAAGACCTTCATTACCTTGTCACTGCTAAAGATATATTTATTAGGCCTGAGGTTGGCAGTGGCAAACATAGTTCTTTTTTCTTCTTTTTCTATAGGCAGAGGTTTGACCCCCTCATCTACGTAGAAATTATTTTCCACAAATTCACATGCAACAGATCCAATTTTCTTCACCTTCTTGTGCTGTCCTACACAGCCCATTAATTGCTACAGCAGGAGAAGGGCTGTTACCAAAAAACATGCACCTTCAGCCAGTAGTGACTTTATCACTGACATCGCTGTACCATCAAAACCTGAAGAAGTTTCTGTTGTCTTCTCGAATGATAAAACAGTGGAACATTTGCTAAATGTTGGCTGTAAAAGAAACTGGTTCTTGTCTAAAGGGGAGCAAAACTCTTATAAGGAAAACACTTTCATTTCAAGCACTTGAGTCAAAGGAGGCAACCCTGATCTGATTGGGTTTGGGAGGATAGTACACACTAAAGCATAGGAGGTATCAATATTCCTTTCCTTCCTTTAAAGGTAGTGCAGGCTCACTGGTGTCCTTAGGAAAATGAATGTCTTCTCTCTGCCCTGAAAGAAGAAAACCATTTTCTATTTTATTTTTGGATGCTTCGAGTCAGCCACAGGGTGCTCTAAAGGTTCAGAGCCATGATAATGCCACCAACTATATACCTGTCCCTGAAGACTCCATAAGAAGTATGTCCACCAAGAGGATGTAGCCCACTAAATGTTGTTTGCTACCACCCTACCTATCTCCTGGGTAACCATGAAGTAGAAGTCAAAGCTGAGATATGTCTGAGAGCATATATGTGCTGTGTTCTGGATATAATATGGGATAATTTGCAGAGCAGAAGACTGGGTTCACATTATGAAATTGGCATATTTTAAAACAAGCTAGCGGACCCAGCCCCACTCCTCCCTGACTCTCGTTCAGCATACGGCATAGTAATCCTCAGTATGTTGGACCCACGCTATCTATAGTGGCTGGTTTAAACCCTCCTGTTTTGCAGTGCATAGTCGAGAGTACCCCTAGTAGAGATGGGCCGAACACCCCCCTGTTCGGTTCCCACCAGACCCCCCCGAACAGAGAAAAACGTTTGAACCGTTTAAAGTGTATTGAACCACGACTTGAAAAATCAAAAGTCCCCATTCTGAAGTCTTATATGCATGTTATTGACCATAAAAAGGGTATGGGGGTCAGGTACTGCCTTGGGGGACATGTATCAATGCAAACAAAAGTTGTAAAACATTGTTTTTACAGGAGCAGTGATTTTATTGATGCTTAATGTGCAACAATAAAAATGAAAAACTCCCTTAACCACTTGCTGACTGCTCTATAGCCGATGTTGATGGGAACAAGGGCCCCATTTGCACAACCCTGATTGTGGGGGTCTGTGGGCAGAGGGCTTTTTTAGAATTTGGTAGCTCCCTGATGTAAATCCATTGTCAATCATGCCCGCGGCACTACTGACCTGAAAAAGAAAGAAACAAACCTTCCGTCATCAAATAAGGCAAGGTAAGGTAAGTGGGCGTGACTTCGTCACGCCCATTGACGTAACGCGTACGAGGGGAGGAGTCTGACGTCACCCACGGCGCTCCGTTGTTTGATTGAGTTACCATATGCCTGCATTTGAGCACTGTGACAGTGCCTTCTATGTGAGTGGTACATGTTATGCTTTTTGAATAAACGTATTTGTGACAGAGAGCATTAGATCTTGCTTTTTATATTTTCGGATGATCCTTTGAGTCCTTCTGGGTTTGAGAATCCTGTGAAGATTACTGGTCCCTTTGGCTGTCCTCAATGATTGCATAAGGCGTAGTGACCCCTAGTGGTCGAATGCTAGAGGTGAGAGGCTGTAATACCCTTTGGTGAAGGAATCACATTTTCAGTGGTGTCTTATACCTACCTTTCATGCACTGGACATAAAGGTATTGTCAAAAACTTCCAGATTCCTATAAGTCTCCTGCCCACAGACCCCCACAACCTCTAGCCAGGGTTGTAGGGATGAGGCCCTTGTTACCCAACTCTAACCCCTAACTCCCTTACAGGTATTCATTTAAAACACCAACAATTTATGCAGTAATTTTCATTCTGTAGATTTATCTCAGTTCCTTGCTATCTAAGATGTAATCTATCTTACATGCATACAAACACACTAGGGCCAAATTCGACAGAAGCCAATAACTTAGCAGCACATTTTTAAAGTGTGGGAGGAAACCAGTGCAAGAGAAACAGAGAGAACTTGCAAACTCAATGCAAAAAGTGTCCTGACCTGAATATGAACTAGGGACCCCAATTCTGCAAAGCAGAACTGCTAACCCCAAACCCATTGTGCTACCTCCCATTCTATGGCAGATTCTAGTCAGAAACGGTGTGGGCTGGCAGGCCTTGCCATCTTACACTTGGCTAATGAATCAGGGGCCTGCAGCATTTCCCCTAAGGGTCCTAAATGAGTTGCTACCCTTCTCAGAGACCTCCCTAACCTATTTAGGGGTGTTCATTCCTTTCTACCTATTAAAAGAGGAATTTTCTGTGACTATGTCTGAATTTATGGGGAGACTTTTAGTCCTATTGGAAGCTACAGAACACAAGTAGCTCCTGCCTGCTTCTGCTCTTCCTGATGAGGAAAGTGAGGATTATACTCCATATGGTTCAGAGGCTTGGTATGGGAGGTGGTTGAGTCCACTGATACTGTATATGTACTAAACTCTAGAATACCATTTTTATCCTTGTTTGTGCATACGTGCTTTCACCTATAGCAACCTACATTGGCCTTGCCAAAGGGCAGCAGCCAGGTTCTTTAAAAATGCCGTGGCTTGTAAAAACTTTACTGTACACTTGCTTTTAAAACCTGTATTGTATAGTGACTGCCCAGTGGTCTTGATAAGATCTTTACCTCACCCAAAGCGATTACCCAATAATATCCTATTAAACAGGAGTTGCTGAATAAACAGTTTTTTTCCAGTTTTAGACCCAGCCAAATCCTGTCTTGCCAAGACCTTAAAGTGAAATTGGGAAAAAACACTGACAGGTTGGACTTTTATGAAACAAGAGACCCTATTGTCCTTGTTCTGACAGAAGAGACCCTATAGTCTTTGTTCTGCCTTGCAGGATCTTGGTAATTCAGTCATAGATTTCTTTATGCCTCCTGCATATACTTATATTAAAAGATTTGTAAATTGAGTTGTCTACTAGGTAATCAATGATAAAAACAACATATAAAATATAAGGAAATCTAAAGATATAAATATATATATATATATATATATATATATATATATATATATATATATATATATATATATATATATATTTTTTTTTTTTTTATTATTGTTCTTTCAGAGGAATTTTTTCTTAATTTTGTACTGTTTTTTGTTTTTATTCCATTTCCATTTTAATCATATTGATATCATAATATGTATGCTAAGTTACTATTTGTACTCTGCTTTAATGTCTTTGTGTGCATTCTTGGGTGTGTTTTAGAGATTAGCTGTTGTGCTAAACATAAATCTGAATAACAGACAATCCCTCTCTGTAGGTTACATGTAAAATTACTCATATACCACCACTATTATGAGGATTATAGATAGGACAGTTGGCCCAAGAGATTCTGCTGGTGTGCTCAACAGAATTACAAGAATATTAAATCCACTTAATGCCATGTGTTCTAATGCACCTGTAATATGCATCTGGTGTTGTAAGTTTGTAGTTAGACCATATCTATATATATGTGTGTAATACAAATTGTTGTGTATAGTAGGTGCTGATGTGATTTTCTGTAATTTTTTGGCCTTTCTTCGGTTTGAGGTTTTTTTTATTAAAGCTAGGATTAGCCTTACGCAAATCGAAAGTAGATTGCTACTATTCCTTGACTGGTTTGAAAAAAAACAGACAAAGCTTATAGAAAAGTATCACTAAATATGTATTTACTTTACTTTATTTAATTTGTTTACTCAAGAGCATTTTTTGATATAGAATATAGATCAATGGTAGATGTTTTTTTCTTTGTCCACCTTTCCAAGCTATAAACTTCAAAGTCATGGAAAAAAAAAAAATACCATGGTATACTCGTATTTCACAAAAAAAAAAAAAAAAAAAAAAAACTGAGTTATATACTCTGTTCCCTGTTAACCATATATTTACCTTTATTGCTTTATTTTAAAGACTTACTTTGAAGACACACTTAATGTAAAGTGAGCTAAATAACCATGCATATTTAAAAGGTTTTCAGTTGTAAAACTTTAGTTTATTGATCCTACATGGCTTTTTATGTAGGAAAACATTCAAATTACTGCTGATTACATACTGAAATCGAAAGTGGTATTATTAAGCAAAGCTCACCAGCATGACAGATGACCTTATACCTTTTCCTTCCCTGTCCAATCAGCAGGCTGGGAGTGGAGAAGGGACACAACTACATTCTTTGTACAGTCTATAACAGGCTGAAAGAAAGTGGTATCATCTTTCTGACTGTTCTGTGTGGCAGGGCTGTGTAGATATTATAACTGGATGGACAGACATACAAATGCATTGGAATTTCATTTGTGTTTTAGCTGTTTGCCTTGAGTTCAGCTTTAATGACATTGGAAATGTCATTCCACTACAGAATAGACCTACATTCATTGTGCAGAACAAAGGTTCAGTAACACATTTCTTAGTTCTTAGTTTTAGGACCCAAGACTTTCACACAAGGGTCATTGGGCCTCATATAGAAAAATGTTGAAGTTGCCCATAGCAATCAGTGGCTTTTAACCTTTTTTTAAGCTAAACTTTAATAGAAATATGGCATATAGAACAAAAATGTACTTTTCTTCCCTCCTGTTTCTATACATGAGGCCATATACTTTTTTTTTAAGATACAGCTACAGCTAGAGAAATGACTTGTGAGTCTTGAAGCTTTTGATTTGTATTGTTGCCCCCAATATGTTCTTTCTCACATTTCTTTCTGGCTTTCATAAATTTCTGATGAAAAGGTTCTGCAGCTGTATTCTCTTTTTATAATGACAAAAAAAAAGTGTTTTGATTACAGATTTTGAAATAGGTAAATACTAATTTAAATAAAATTATATATTTTTTTTTTGTCTTTCAGTATGTAACAAACTTTAGTTAGACTAGGTATTCATTAGTTAGTCATTCAATATTAGTCCATTAGTAATTGCCAAATGCAGAATTGCCAAACAACATAAATTCTTCAAGATCTTCAGTCCACAAAAACTATTATATTTCCTCATAATAACCGGGGCAACACAAAGTAGATACACAAACTAATGGCTAGGAAATATTAGCATTAAAACTATTACATGCGGACTCGGCCAAACTGGGCATGTGAGCAGATGCATCTCACCGAGCTCCCGAGACCAATCCTGCCATTGATGCTTTACCTAGTGGATCTACTGATTCTTTCTACACCCACCAGCTTATACCTGGCTCTGTGTTCCTTCCCAATTGTTTATGAGCTATCCAGCTTCCATGATGACCCACAAAATCAAGAAGGAAGCTCTTGAACTCCAACATTGTGCCCTCCCACAGCACACTGTGAAGGGAGGGGCAGAGAAGCATAAAGACACCATGGAGAAAAACGGTAAGGTCTCCCGCCTGGTGGGAAATGAGGCCCCAGTGACATGCTATTTTATACACAGAAACTTTCCTGTTCCCAGGGGTTAGATGATTTGGAAGACCCTTGTACATCATCGGTGATCCAGCCTGATGTACAACCAGTACTGTCCCTCATGGCTGACATGGAAAACATTCAGCCCATGATGACTATGCAGGATGATGGTTTGACTGATGATACTGGGAACACAGAGCAGCAAACTTTGGAAGAAATTCTGCATGCTGTGCACAAGTGAAGCATTCTCTAGAGCATTATTTCAAGCCTGTAAACTCATCTTACAACACTGGAAATCTCCTCCTGATCCAGAGGAGTGGATACATATAATGGACACTACCTTGAGATATCAAAGCTTAATTGATCAACATTGATACTGCCCCAGTAAATTTGAAAGGATATGGGATAGTTGGCTGAACACTCTCGGTCTTGCCCTGTTTGATTTGTAGTCGCACAAACTGCTGTAGCGGTGATCAAACTATCTACTGTATGTTCCTTAACTAAGAAATATGTAATCTCACCTTTATGGTTTGGCAGCATCCTATCTGCTTGAGCACAATATTTGCACTTGTAATTTGACTATGTAGTCCATTCCTGTGTATTGTACAATATCATGCTGTGTTTCATGGATAACTGTACATATTGGAATTTTGCAAGCCTTGTACATTTTAAAAAAATTCTTCTGATTCAAAAAAATAAATAAATGCACAATCTATCAATACTATTTGACATTTTAAAAGTAAACATATAATACAGCATACTGTATTTACTGTATATAAACAATGTCAGAGTTCATAATTCATACATCAGTAGAAAGCAAATCATTTTTCCCCAACAAAGAAGCTGTTAAAATGTTGTAAATGGATATGTGAACAAAAATCTAATAATTTTATAAAAAAAAAAAAAAAAGAAGCAATGTAAGGGTGTGTTGTTTGAAGTCACAGTTTATGATTGGTTATGTTTAGAGTTGAGCGAACACCTGGATGTCCGGGTTCGGCGGGTCTGGCCAAGCTTGAAAAAAAAGTCCGGGTTTGTGACCCGGACTTGACCCGAACTTTACCCCGATCCCGAACCCCGTTGAAGTCAATGGTGACCTGAACTTTTGAGCACTAAAATGCCTCTAAAAAACACATGGAAAGGGCTAGAGGGCTGAAAATGACAGCAAAATCTTCTTAAGAGCATGGCAAGTGCTCTGCAAACAAATGTGGATAGGGAAATAACTTAAAATAACATAAAAAACAGAAAAATAAAAAATAATAATCTTGAATGATGTAGGAGGAGGACGAGGCCCATATGGAGTAGGAGGTTGAGGTGGCGGTGTAGGGGGAAGCGGTGGCGGTGGTGGAGGACGAGGCCCATATGGAGTAGGAGGTTGAGGTGGCGGTGGATGTGGCGGTGTAGGTGGAAGCGGCGGTGGAGGAGGACGAGGTAGCAAACACTGGTTTTTGTTTTTAATTGTATTTCTTTTTAAATTAGAGTACACCCCAAAAGAGTTAGAAAGATCAAATACAACAATGGCTGGGTAAGGCCGGTATACATGTCTATTCTTCACAAGGTACGGACAAGTCCTGTGGGATCCATGCCTGGTTCATTTTAATGAACGTGAGCTTGTCCACATTGGCTCTGAACAGGCGGCTGCACTTGTCTGTGATAACGCCCCCAGCCTTGCTAAATACATGTTCAGATAATACACTGGCTGCAGGGCAAGCCAGCACCTCCAAGGCGTAAAGGGCAAGCTCAGGCCATGTGCCCAATTTGGAGATCCAGAAGTTGAAGGGGGCAGACCCATCATTCAGAACGTCTCGGTGTATGCACACATACTGCTCCACCATGTTAGTGCTGGGTCGTGGTGCTGCTGGTGGAGCTCCTGTTGCAAGGAGAGGATGTGGTCGATCTGTGCCAGCTACACGCACAAGTGAAACACCTTTCTCAGCTGTGAGTAGGCAACAGAACCTTACAGCAGTATTTGGCAGGGCCTAATGCGCCTCTACAAATGTTGAGGCCAGAACAAGTACAGGCGATAGTAGATTGGGTTGCTGACAGTGTCTCCAGTTCCTTCACATTGTCTCCCACCCAGGCTTCTGCTGAAAGGTCAGAGTTGGCACCTGCAGCCGATGTCCATCAATCTTTCACCTCACCCCCTTGCAAATCACCGAAGCAGTCTATGCCCCAAGTCATGCAGCAGTCTCTTCTTCTTTTTGATGACTCTGTTAGCATGGTTTCCCAGGGCCATCCACCTAGCCTGCCCCAGAAGTGGAAGAGATTGAGTGCACACATGCCCAACCACTTATGTCTCAAGATGAGTACATGGGAGGACCATCGCAGCATGTCTCGGATGATGACGAAACACAGGTGCCAACTGCTGTGGAATTCTGAATTGTGGAGACCGACAAGGAGGGCAGGGGTGAAGACTGGGTGGAAGATGATGTGGAGGACGATGAGGTCCTCGACCCCACATGGAATGAACGTCATGCAGGTGAGTGGTTTGGAGGAAGAGGCGGTGATCGCACATAGCCACCAGCACAGCAGAAGAGGGAGCAGGGTGCAAAAGCGGAGCGGCCGTGACCTAGACACTATGCCTACTACTGCCCAATGCACCAAGGGACCGAGAACACCAAAGCCAGCTAAAAGAAGTTCTCTAGCATGGCAGTTCTTCAGACAATGTGCTAATGACAGGACATGAGTGGTTTGCACGCTGTGCAATCAGAGCCTGAAGCAAGGCATAAACCTTCTCAACCTGAGCACAACCTTCATGACCAGGCATCTAAGTGCAAAGCATGAGCTGCAGTGGAGTTAGACACCTCAAAAACCAAGAAAGGTCTCTGGCTCCCCCTGCTTCCTCTTCTGCTGCAGTATCGGCCTCTTCATCCACCTCTGTAGTGAGACCAGCACCTGCCACCCCACAAACAGAGGATCTGCCAGCAACACCACCACCTGGGTCACCAACAACCATCTCCACAATGTCCCATGGAAGCGTTCAGCTTTCTATCTCCCAAACACTGGAACAGAAAAGGAAGTACCCCCCTACCCATCTGTGATCCCTGGCCCTGAATGCCAGCATTTCAAAATTCCTGGCCTTTGAAATGCTGTCATTCCGTCTGGTGGAGACGCAGAGTTTTAAAAGCCTTATAGCAGTGGCTGTCCCACAGTACGTCGTGCCCTGCTGCCACTACTTTTCCAGTTGAGCCATCCCTTCCCTGCACAACCAAGTGGGTGACAAAATCAGGTGTGCACTACGCAACGCCATCTGTGGCAAGGTCCACCTAACTACAGATACGTGGACCAGTAAGCACGGTCAGGGACGTTATATCTCCCTAACAGCACACTGGGTAAATGCAGTGGCGGCTGGGCCTGAGGCGGATAGCAGTTTGGCGCATGTCCTTCCACCACCGAGGATTGCAGTGCCCTTTAGTTTGCCTCCTGTTCCTAACTCCTCCTATTCCGCTTCCTCATCCTCTACCACCTCCTCATCCGGTCAGCGTAACACCTTCACCACCAACTTCAGCACAGCCAGGGGTAAATGACAGCAGGCAGTTTTAAAACTTGCCTCAAGCCCGGCCTGGTGGTGTGCGATAATGGGTGAAATCTCATAGCAGCTCTGGGCCTAGTCGTTTTGACACACATCCCTTGCCTGGCACATGTGCTGAATTTGGTGGTGCAGAGGTTCCTTAGAAATTACCCCGATATGTCGGAGCTGCTGCAGAAAGTGCAGGCCATCTGTTCGCACTCTAGACGTTCTCACCCTGCTGCTGCTCGCCTGTCAGCGCTGCAGCCTAACTTCAGCCTTTACGCTCACCGCCTCATATGTGACGTGCCCACAAGGTGGAACGCCACCTTGCACATGCTGGCCAGACTGTGCGAGCAGCAGCAGGCCATAGTGGAGTTTCAGCTGCAGCACGCACTAATGAGTCGCTTTGCGGAACAGCACCACTTCACCACCAATAACTGGGCCTCCATGCGAGACCTGTGTGCCTTGTTGCGCTGTAACATATACAGACTAGGCTGCAATTTATTTTTTTTTCCCCTAAATGGGTTTTTATTGATAAGCGGAATACAACAACCGTATCCAATGAGTGTAGCTCACTGTAACATATGCAGACTAGGCAGCAATTACATTTTTTTCCCCTAAATGGGTTTTTATGATGAGCGGAATACAACAACAGTATCAAATTAGTGTCGCTCACTGTAACATATGCAGACTAGGTCGCAATTACATTTTTTTCCCCTAAATGGGTTTTTATTGATAAGCGGAATACAACAACAGTATCCAATGGGTGTATCTCACTGTAACGTATGAATGAAAAATTTCTATTTTTCCCTTTAATTGGTGATTTTTGAAGAGCAGATTTGAACAGCAGTGTCTAAACGCTGTATGACAGTGTCACAGTAAAGTATGAATGAAAAACTGAAAAATGTATTTTTTCCCCTAAATACTGAAAAATAATTATTTTCCCCTTACATTGGTGCTTTTTGAAGAGCAGATTAGAAAAAGCAGTGTCTAAACAATGTATGTCAAAGTAAAATATGAAGGAAAAAAGTTTTCTTTTTTAAATGCAGATTAAGCAGACACATATGCACTGTGCTTGCATTACATGGCCGCTACACACAGCACGCCGCCCACCTAACAGACTGATAAAAGTTTTTTTTATCTCCCTCCTTCTCACCTCACTCAGGTCAAGGGATAAAGATCATGCACCGCACCCCCACACAATACAATCAATGAAGACCACTGTCAGATTAAAGAAGATTCTTCCTATTCTTTCCCTAAAAGCAATCTCCAGCCTGCCCCTACAATAATCTCCTATCTCTTCATCAGGGCAAAAAGATTGTGCACTGCACCCCCACACAATATAATACAATGTAGATCGCTGTCTGATTAAAGAAGAGTCTTCCTATTCTTTCCCTGAACGCAATCTTCAGCCTGCCCCTACAATAATCTCCCATTTCTCCCTCAGGGCAAAAAGATTGTGTACTGCAACCCCACACAATAAAATCAATGTAGATCGCTGTCTGATTTAGGAAGATTGTTCCTATTCTTTCCCTGAATGCAATCTCCAGCCTGCCCCGACAATATTCTCCTATCTCTCCCTCAGCAGCAGCATCAGGAACCTCTCCCTTGTATAGTTATAGCAGAATGACGCGCGTCGCTATGTGACTCCAGCTTATATAGAGTCTGGGTCACATGCTGCACTGGCCAATCTTAGAAGCCATCACAGCCATTAGTAGGCATGGCTGTAATGGCTTCTAAGGGCACACTAGTTAAACGCTTGCTGATTGGCTGCCTTGCACCTGTTGAAACCACGCCATTAAAACCATGCCAAAACATCAAATAACATTACCGAACAACGGACCATATCCCGAACATACAGTGAAGTGCTCGGGTCTGTGTCCAGGTACCGAATACCCAAAAGTCCGGTACCATCCCTAATAGTGTTGAGCGAACACGGACTGTATTATTCGTGTTCGTACCGAATAATTGGATTTTTTGTACCCGAACACGGACACGGACACTTTACTGTATGTTCGGGTAAAAATCCGTGTTCGGTCGTTTTATTTCCGGGTTTTGCATGCTTTGGCGCTCTTTTCATGGCGGGCTTTCAACAGCCAATCAACAATCGTTTAACTGGTGTGCCTTAAGCCATCCCAGCCATGCCTGCAAATGTCTTAGTAGCTGTGATTGGCCGTCTGAAGCATGTGACCAAGTCTTTATAAGTTCGAGGCAGCCGCAGCGGCGTCATTATGCTGCTTATATCAGGGACAGAGCACACATCAACGTGCTGGCTGCTGATTAGGGAAAGATAGGCAGGAAAAAACCATTTGTGTCCGGATAGAATTGAGGGACAGGTCGGAGTGTTTAGGCAGGGCGAGTTGTAGGCATTTTAGGGATAGAGTCTGCTGAATTATAGGGTCAGTGTCTTCTACAAACTACAATCGATATTGCTGTGTGGGGGGTGGGGTGAATCTGCACTCAATCCTGATCTACGATCTCTTCTCAATCCTGTTAGGGACAGAGTCTGCTGAATTTTAGGGAAACTGTGTTCTACAAACTACAATCGATATTGCTGTGTGGTGTGGGATTGGAGATAGGCAGGTGTCAGTGATCCACATCCATTTTTCTGTGTGTGAGCTGCAGTGAACACAATCTTTTTGGGCTGCAGTGAACACAATCTTTTTGGGCTGCAGTGAACACAATCTTTTTGGGCTGCAGTGAACACAATCTTTTTGGGGTGCAGTGAACAAAATCTTTTTGGGGTGCAGTGAACACAATCCTTTTTGGTGTGCAGTGAACACAATCTTTGTGGGGTGCAGTGAACAAAATCCTTTGTGGGGTGCAGTGAACACAATCTTTTTGGGGTGCAGTGAACAAAATCCTTTTTGGGGTGCAGTGAACAACATCCTTTTTTGGGGTGCAGTGAACACAATCTTTTTGGGGTGCAGTGAACAAAATCCTTTGTGGGGTGCAGTGAACACAATCTTTTTGGGGTGCAGTGAACACAATCTTTTTGGGGTGGAGTGAACAACATCCTTTTTGGGGTGCAGTGAACAAAATCCTTTTTGGGGTGCAGTGAACAAAATCATTTTTGGGGTGCAGTGAACACAATCTTTTTGGGGTGCAGTGAACACAATCTTTGGGGGGTACAGTGAACACAATCTTTTTGGGGTGCAGTGAACACAATCTTTGTGGGGTGCAGTGAACACAATCTTTGGGGGGGTACAGTGAACACAATCTTTTTGGGGTGCAGTGAACAACATCCTTTTAGGGTGCAGTGAACACAATCTTTGTGGGGTGCAGTGAACAACATCCTTTTAGGGTGCAGTGAACACAATCTTTGTGGGGTACAGTGAACAGAATCTTTGTGGGGTGCAGTGAACACAATCTTTGGGGGGTACAGTGAACACAATCTTTGTGAGGTGCAGTGAACACAATCTTTGTGGGGTGCAGTGAACACAATCATTGTGGGGTGCAGTGAACTCAATCTTTGTGGGGTACAGTGAACACAATCTCATACTTCTGAAGATTTGAGGGTGCTGCCTGTTCCATACTCCCCCTACTCCTCATCTAGCCTTTTAGGGGTACAAACAATAGTAATTGGGGCCTAGTGTGGTTGTGTACGTGTGATATACATACACTTTTTTTGGATCATATTTTCTATTCCGCTATTTAATCAAAAACCTTTGGGGATCAGTTAAATTGGGGGATAGTCTGTGTTGGTACGTGTGAGAGAGATCCACCTTTCCAAGTTGTTGGGGTTCATCTCATACTTCTGAAGGTTTGAGGGTGCTGCCTGTTCCATACCCCCCCTACTCCTCATCTAGCCTTTTAGGGGTACAAACAATAGTAATTGGGGCCTAGTGTGGTTGTGTACGTGTGATATACATACACTTTTTTTGGATCATATTTTCTATTCCGCTATTTAATCAAAAACCTTTGGGGATCAGTTAAATTGGGGGATAGTCTGTGTTGGTACGTGTGAGAGAGATCCACCTTTCCAAGTTGTTGGGGTTCATCTCATACTTCTGAAGGTTTGAGGGTGCTGCCTGTTCCATACCCCCCCTACTCCTCATCTAGCCTTTTAGGGGTACAAACAATAGTAATTGGGGCCTAGTGTGGTTGTGTACGTGTGATATACATACACTTTTTTTGGATCATATTTTCTATTCCGCTATTTAATCAAAAACCTTTGGGGATCAGTTAAATTGGGGGATAGTCTGTGTTGGTACGTGTGAGAGAGATCCACCTTTCCAAGTTGTTGGGGTTCATCTCATACTTCTGAAGGTTTGAGGGTGCTGCCTGTTCCATACTCCCCCTACTCCTAGCCTTTTAGGGGTACAAACAATAGTAATTGGGGCCTAGTGTGGTTGTGTACGTGTGATATACATACACTTTTTTTGGATCATATTTTCTATTCCGCTATTTAATCAAAAACCTTTGGGGATCAGTTAAATTGGGGGATAGTCTGTGTTGGTACGTGTGAGAGAGATCCACCTTTCCAAGTTGTTGGGGTTCATCTCATACTTCTGAAGGTTTGAGGGTGCTGCCTGTTCCATACCCCCCCTACTCCTCATCTAGCCTTTTAGGGGTACAAACAATAGTAATTGGGGCCTAGTGTGGTTGTGTACGTGTGATATACATACACTTTTTTTGGATCATATTTTCTATTCCGCTATTTAATCAAAAACCTTTGGGGATCAGTTAAATTGGGGGATAGTCTGTGTTGGTACGTGTGAGAGAGATCCACCTTTCCAAGTTGTTGGGGTTCATCTCATACTTCTGAAGGTTTGAGGGTGCTGCCTGTTCCATACTCCCCCTACTCCTCATCTAGCCTTTTAGGGGTACAAACAATAGTAATTGGGGCCTAGTGTGGTTGTGTACGTGTGATATACATACACTTTTTTTGGATCATATTTTCTATTCCGCTATTTAATCAAAAACCTTTGGGGATCAGTTAAATTGGGGGATAGTCTGTGTTGGTACGTGTGAGAGAGATCCACCTTTCCAAGTTGTTGGGGTTCATCTCATACTTCTGAAGGTTTGAGGGTGCTGCCTGTTCCATACTCCCCCTACTCCTCATCTAGCCTTTTAGGGGTACAAACAATAGTAATTGGGGCCCAGTGTGGTTGTGTACGTGTGATATACATACACTTTTTTTGGATCATATTTTCTATTCCGCTATTTAATCAAAAACCTTTGGGGATCAGTTAAATTGGGGGATAGTCTGTGTTGGTACGTGTGAGAGAGATCCACCTTTCCAAGTTGTTGGGGTTCATCTCATACTTCTGAAGGTTTGAGGGTGCTGCCTGTTCCATACCCCCCCTACTCCTCATCTAGCCTTTTAGGGGTACAAACAATAGTAATTGGGGCCTAGTGTGGTTGTGTACGTGTGATATACATACACTTTTTTTGGATCATATTTTCTATTCCGCTATTTAATCAAAAACCTTTGGGGATCAGTTAAATTGGGGGATAGTCTGTGTTGGTACGTGTGAGAGAGATCCACCTTTCCAAGTTGTTGGGGTTCATCTCATACTTCTGAAGGTTTGAGGGTGCTGCCTGTTCCATACTCCCCCTACTCCTAGCCTTTTAGGGGTACAAACAATAGTAATTGGGGCCTAGTGTGGTTGTGTACGTGTGATATACATACACTTTTTTTGGATCATATTTTCTATTCCGCTATTTAATCAAAAACCTTTGGGGATCAGTTAAATTGGGGGATAGTCTGTGTTGGTACGTGTGAGAGAGATCCACCTTTCCAAGTTGTTGGGGTTCATCTCATACTTCTGAAGGTTTGAGGGTGCTGCCTGTTCCATACCCCCCCTACTCCGCATCTAGCCTTTTAGGGGTACAAACAATAGTCATTGGGGCCTAGTGTGGTTGTGTATGTGTGATATACATACACTTTTTTTGGATCATATTTTCTATTCCGCTATTTAATCAAAAACCTTTGGGGATCAGTTAAATTGGGGGATAGTCTGTGTTGGTACGTGTGAGAGAGATCCACCTTTCCAAGTTGTTGGGGTTCATCTCATACTTCTGAAGGTTTGAGGGTGCTGCCTGTTCCATACCCCCCCTACTCCTCATCTAGCCTTTTAGGGGTACAAACAATAGTAATTGGGGCCTAGTGTGGTTGTGTACGTGTGATATACATACACTTTTTTTGGATCATATTTTCTATTCCGCTATTTAATCAAAAACCTTTGGGGATCAGTTAAATTGGGGGATAGTCTGTGTTGGTACGTGTGAGAGAGATCCACCTTTCCAAGTTGTTGGGGTTCATCTCATACTTCTGAAGGTTTGAGGGTGCTGCCTGTTCCATACTCCCCCTACTCCTCATCTAGCCTTTTAGGGGTACAAACAATAGTAATTGGGGCCTAGTGTGGTTGTGTACGTGTGATATACATACACTTTTTTTGGATCATATTTTCTATTCCGCTATTTAATCAAAAACCTTTGGGGATCAGTTAAATTGGGGGATAGTCTGTGTTGGTACGTGTGAGAGAGATCCACCTTTCCAAGTTGTTGGGGTTCATCTCATACTTCTGAAGGTTTGAGGGTGCTGCCTGTTCCATACCCCCCCTACTCCTCATCTAGCCTTTTAGGGGTACAAACAATAGTAATTGGGGCCTAGTGTGGTTGTGTACGTGTGATATACATACACTTTTTTTGGATCATATTTTCTATTCCGCTATTTAATCAAAAACCTTTGGGGATCAGTTAAATTGGGGGATAGTCTGTGTTGGTACGTGTGAGAGAGATCCACCTTTCCAAGTTGTTGGGGTTCATCTCATACTTCTGAAGGTTTGAGGGTGCTGCCTGTTCCATACTCCCCCTACTCCTCATCTAGCCTTTTAGGGGTACAAACAATAGTAATTGGGGCCTAGTGTGGTTGTGTACGTGTGATATACATACACTTTTTTTGGATCATATTTTCTATTCCGCTATTTAATCAAAAACCTTTGGGGATCAGTTAAATTGGGGGATAGTCTGTGTTGGTACGTGTGAGAGAGATCCACCTTTCCAAGTTGTTGGGGTTCATCTCATACTTCTGAAGGTTTGAGGGTGCTGCCTGTTCCATACTCCCCCTACTCCTCATCTAGCCTTTTAGGGGTACAAACAATAGTAATTGGGGCCCAGTGTGGTTGTGTACGTGTGATATACATACACTTTTTTTGGATCATATTTTCTATTCCGCTATTTAATCAAAAACCTTTGGGGATCAGTTAAATTGGGGGATAGTCTGTGTTGGTACGTGTGAGAGAGATCCACCTTTCCAAGTTGTTGGGGTTCATCTCATACTTCTGAAGGTTTGAGGGTGCTGCCTGTTCCATACCCCCCCTACTCCTCATCTAGCCTTTTAGGGGTACAAACAATAGTAATTGGGGCCTAGTGTGGTTGTGTACGTGTGATATACATACACTTTTTTTGGATCATATTTTCTATTCCGCTATTTAATCAAAAACCTTTGGGGATCAGTTAAATTGGGGGATAGTCTGTGTTGGTACGTGTGAGAGAGATCCACCTTTCCAAGTTGTTGGGGTTCATCTCATACTTCTGAAGGTTTGAGGGTGCTGCCTGTTCCATACTCCCCCTACTCCTAGCCTTTTAGGGGTACAAACAGTAGTAATTGGGGCCTAGTGTGGTTGTGTACGTGTGATATACATACACTTTTTTTGGATCATATTTTCTATTCCGCTATTTAATCAAAAACCTTTGGGGATCAGTTAAATTGGGGGATAGTCTGTGTTGGTACGTGTGAGAGAGATCCACCTTTCCAAGTTGTTGGGGTTCATCTCATACTTCTGAAGGTTTGAGGGTGCTGCCTGTTCCATACCCCCCCTACTCCTCATCTAGCCTTTTAGGGGTACAAACAATAGTCATTGGGGCCTAGTGTGGTTGTGTATGTGTGATATACATACACTTTTTTTGGATCATATTTTCTATTCCGCTATTTAATCAAAAACCTTTGGGGATCAGTTAAATTGGGGGATAGTCTGTGTTGGTACGTGTGAGAGAGATCCACCTTTCCAAGTTGTTGGGGTTCATCTCATACTTCTGAAGGTTTGAGGGTGCTGCCTGTTCCATACCCCCCCTACTCCTCATCTAGCCTTTTAGGGGTACAAACAATAGTAATTGGGGCCTAGTGTGGTTGTGTACGTGTGATATACATACACTTTTTTTGGATCATATTTTCTATTCCGCTATTTAATCAAAAACCTTTGGGGATCAGTTAAATTGGGGGATAGTCTGTGTTGGTACGTGTGAGAGAGATCCACCTTTCCAAGTTGTTGGGGTTCATCTCATACTTCTGAAGGTTTGAGGGTGCTGCCTGTTCCATACTCCCCCTACTCCTCATCTAGCCTTTTAGGGGTACAAACAATAGTAATTGGGGCCTAGTGTGGTTGTGTACGTGTGATATACATACACTTTTTTTGGATCATATTTTCTATTCCGCTATTTAATCAAAAACCTTTGGGGATCAGTTAAATTGGGGGATAGTCTGTGTTGGTACGTGTGAGAGAGATCCACCTTTCCAAGTTGTTGGGGTTCATCTCATACTTCTGAAGGTTTGAGGGTGCTGCCTGTTCCATACCCCCCCTACTCCTCATCTAGCCTTTTAGGGGTACAAACAATAGTAATTGGGGCCTAGTGTGGTTGTGTACGTGTGATATACATACACTTTTTTTGGATCATATTTTCTATTCCGCTATTTAATCAAAAACCTTTGGGGATCAGTTAAATTGGGGGATAGTCTGTGTTGGTACGTGTGAGAGAGATCCACCTTTCCAAGTTGTTGGGGTTCATCTCATACTTCTGAAGGTTTGAGGGTGCTGCCTGTTCCATACTCCCCCTACTCCTCATCTAGCCTTTTAGGGGTACAAACAATAGTAATTGGGGCCTAGTGTGGTTGTGTACGTGTGATATACATACACTTTTTTTGGATCATATTTTCTATTCCGCTATTTAATCAAAAACCTTTGGGGATCAGTTAAATTGGGGGATAGTCTGTGTTGGTACGTGTGAGAGAGATCCACCTTTCCAAGTTGTTGGGGTTCATCTCATACTTCTGAAGGTTTGAGGGTGCTGCCTGTTCCATACCCCCCCTACTCCTCATCTAGCCTTTTAGGGGTACAAACAATAGTAATTGGGGCCTAGTGTGGTTGTGTACGTGTGATATACATACACTTTTTTTGGATCATATTTTCTATTCCGCTATTTAATCAAAAACCTTTGGGGATCAGTTAAATTGGGGGATAGTCTGTGTTGGTACGTGTGAGAGAGATCCACCTTTCCAAGTTGTTGGGGTTCATCTCATACTTCTGAAGGTTTGAGGGTGCTGCCTGTTCCATACTCCCCCTACTCCTCATCTAGCCTTTTAGGGGTACAAACAATAGTAATTGGGGCCTAGTGTGGTTGTGTACGTGTGATATACATACACTTTTTTTGGATCATATTTTCTATTCCGCTATTTAATCAAAAACCTTTGGGGATCAGTTAAATTGGGGGATAGTCTGTGTTGGTACGTGTGAGAGAGATCCACCTTTCCAAGTTTTTGGGGTTCATCTCATACTACTGAAGATTTGAGGGTGCTGCCTGTTCCATACTCCTCCTCCTACTGCTCAACCATCCTTTTAGGGGTACAAACAATAGTAGTTGGGGCCTAGTGTGGTGGTGTACGTGCGAGATACATACACTTTCTTTTTGATCATATTTTCTATTCCGCTATTCAATTAAAACCTTTGGGGATCAATTCAATTGCGAGATAGTCTGTGTCGGTACGTGTGAGATCCACCTTTCCAAGTTGTTGGGGTTCATCTCATACTTCTGAAGATTTGAGGGTGCTGCCTGTTCCATACTCCTGCTCCTACTGCTCAACCATCCTTTTAGGGGTACAAACAATAGTAATTGGGGCCTAGTGTGGTTGTGTACGTGCGAGATACATACACTTTTTTTGATCATATTTCCTATTCCGCTATTCAATAAAAACCTTTGAGGATCAATTGAATTGCGGGATAGTCTGTGTCGGTACGTGTGAGATCCACCTTTCCAAGTTTTTGGGGTTCATCTCATACTTCTGAAGATTTGAGGGTGCTGCCTGTTCCATACTCCTCCTCCTACTCCTCATCCATCCTTTTAGGGGTACAAACAATAGTAATTGGGGCCTAGTGTGGTTGTGTACGTGCGAGATACATACACTTTTTTTGATCATATTTCCTATTCCGCTATTCAATAAAAACCTTTGAGGATCAATTGAATTGCGGGATAGTCTGTGTCGGTAAGTGTGAGATCCACCTTTCCAAGTTTTTGGGGTTCATCTCATACTTCTGAAGATTTGAGGGTGCTGCCTGTTCCATACTCCTCCTCCTACTCCTCATCCATCCTTTTAGGGGTACAAACAATAGTAATTGGGGCCTAGTGTGGTTGTGTACGTGCGAGATACATACACTTTTTTTGATCATATTTCCTATTCCGCTATTCAATAAAAACCTTTGAGGATCAATTGAATTGCGGGATAGTCTGTGTCGGTACGTGTGAGATCCACCTTTCCAAGTTTTTGGGGTTCATCTCATACTTCTGAAGATTTGAGGGTGCTGTCTGTTCCATACTCCTCCTACTCCTCATCCATCCTTTTAGGGGTAGAAACAATAGTAATTGGGGCCTAGTGTGGTTTTGTACGTGCGAGATACATACACTTTTTTGGATCATATTTCCTATTCCGCTATTCAATAAAAACCTTTCTAGGGCAAGATCTTAAATTACAGAAATATGAGGAGACCGTCAAATAAGGGCCGTGGCCTGGGTCGTGGTGCTGCTGGTAGAGCTCCTGTTGCAAGGAGAGGACGTGGTCGATCTGTGCCAGCTACACGCACAAGTGAAACACCTTCCTCAAGTGTGAGTAGGCGACAGAACCTGCATCAGTATTTGGTAGGGCATCAAACGCCCCTAGAAGTGATGAGGCCAGAACAAGTTGAGGCGATAGTAGATTGGTTTGCTGCTGACAGTGCCTCCAGTTCCTTCACATTGTCTCCCACCCAGTCTACTGCAGAAAGGTCAGAGTTGGCACCTGCAGCCAATGTCCAACCGTCTTTCACCTCACCCCCTTGCAAATCAGGCCAGCAGTCTGAGCCCCAAGCCATACAGCAGTCTCTTATTCTTTTTGAGGACTCTGTCAGCAGGGTTTCCCAGGGCCATCCACCTAGCCCTGCCCCAGAAGTGGAAGAGATTGAGTGCAGCGATGCCCAACCACTTATTTCTCAAGATGAGTACATGCAAGGATCATCGCAGCACGTCTCCGATGATGACGAAACGCAGGTGCCAACTGCTGCGGCGTTCAGCATTGTGGAGACCGACAAGGAGGGCAGGGGTGAAGACTGGGTGGAAGATGATGTGGAGGACGATGAGGTCCTCGACCCCACATGGAATGAACGTCATGCAGGTGACCTGAGTAGTTTGGAGGAAGAGGCGGTGGTCGCACAGAGCCACCAGCACAGCAGAAGAGGGAGCAGGGTGCAGAAGCGGAGCGGCCGTGCCCTAGACACTACGCCCGCTACTGCCCAACGCAGCAAGGGAACGAGCGCACCAAAGTCAGCTCAAAGGAGTTCTCTAGCGTGGAAGTTCTTTAGAAAATGTGCTGATGACAGGACACGAGTGGTTTGCACCCTGTGCAATCAGAGCTTGAAGCGAGGCATAAACCTTCTCAACCTGAGCACAACCTGCATGATCAGGCATCTAAGTGCAAAGCACGAGCTGCAGTGGAGTACACACCTTCAAAACCAAGAAACGTCTCTGGCTCATCCTGCTTCCTCTTCTGCTGCAGTCTCGGCCGCTCCAGCCACATCTGTAGTGATACCGGCACCTGCCACCCCGCAAACAGACGATCTGTCAGCAACACCACCACCTGGGTCACCAACAACCATCTCCACAATGTCCCGTGGAAGCGTTCAGCTTTCCATCTCCCAAACACTTGAGAGGAAGAGGAAGTACCCCCCTACCCACCCGCGATCCCTGGCCCTGAATGCCAGCATTTCAAAATTATTGGCCTTTGAAATGCTGTCATTCCGTCTGGTGGAGACGCACAGTTTTAAAAACCTTATGTCGGTGGCTGTCCCACAGTACGTCGTGCCCAGCCGCCACTACTTTTCCAGGCAAGCCATCCCTTCCCTGCACAACCAAGTGGGGGAAAATATCAGGTGTGCACTGCGCAACGCCATCTGTGCCAAGGTCCACCTAACTACGGATACGTGGACCAGTAAGCACGGTCAGGGGCGTTATATCTCCCTAACGGCACACTGGGTAAATGCAGTGGCGGATGGGCCTGAGGCGGATAGCAATTTGGCGCATGTCCTTCCACCACCGAGGATTGCAGGGCGCTTCAGTTTGCCTCCTGTTCCTAACTCCTCCTACTCCGCTTCCTCATCCTCTACCGCCTCCTCATCCGGACAGCGTAACACCTTCACCACCAACTTCAGCACGGCCAGGGGTAAACGACAGCAGGCAGTTTTACAACTTGCCTGTTTGGGGGACAAACCACACACCGCGCAGGAGTTGTGGAGGAGCATGGAACAGCAGACAAATGAGTGGTTGCTGCCAGCGAGCCTCAAGCCCGGCCTGGTGGTGTGCGATAACGGGCGAAATCTCATAGCAGCTCTGGGCCTAGCCGGTTTGACGCACATCCCTTGCCTGGCGCATGTGCTGAATTTGGTGGTGCAGAGGTTCCTCAAAAACTACCCCGATATGTCAGAGCTGCTGCAGAAAGTGCGGGCCGTTTGTGCGCACTTTCGGCGTTCTCACCCTGCTGCTGCTCGCCTGGCAGCGCTGCAGCGTAACTTCGGCCTTCCCGCTCACCGCCTCATATGTGACGTGCCCACAAGGTGGAACTCCACCTTGCACATGCTGGAAAGACTGTGCGAGCAGCAGCAGGCCATAGTGGAGTTTCAGCTGCAGCACGCACGCGTGAGTCGCTCTGCGGAACAGCACCACTTCACCACCAATAACTGGGCCTCCATGCGAGACCTGTGTGCCTTGTTGCGCTGTTTTGAGTACTCCACCAACATGGCCAGTGGCAATGACGCCGTTCTCAGCTTAACTATCCCACTTCTATGCCTCCTTGAAAAAACAATTCGGGCGATGATGGAAGAGGATGTGGCACAGGATGAGGAGGAGGAGGAGGATGAAGAGGTAACATTTCCAAGGCTTTCAGGGCAGTCATTCGCAAGGGGCTCCGAGGGTGGGTTCCTGCACACGCAAACGCCAGGGACGCAATTGTCCAGCAGGGGCACAGTTCTGGAGGATGAGGAGGATGAGGAGGAGGAGGAGCTGGAGGAGGAGATGGAACCATGTTCACAGCAGGGTGGCACCCAGGCCAGCTCATGGCCATCACTGGTGCGTGGCTGGGGGGATACAGAGGACACGGACGATACACCTCCCACAGAGGACAGCCTTTCGTCGCCTCTGGGCAGCCTGGCACACATGAGCGATTACATGCTGCAGTGTCTCCACAACGACCGCCGAGTTGCCCACATTCTAACTTGTGCTGATTACTGGGTGGCCACGCTGCTGGATCCCCGTTACAAGGACAACGTACCGTCCTTAATTCACTCACTGGAGCGCGATCGCAAGATGCGCGAGTACAAGCGCACGCTGGTAGACGCCATGCTGCTGGCATTCCCATCTGACAGCGGGGCCACAGTGGAAGCACAAGGCAGAGGAGGAGGAGGTCGCCAACGCAACCAGGGCACCGCCAGCACCTCAGAAGGCAGGGTTAGCATGGCCGAAATGTGGAAAAGCTTTGTCAGCACGCCACAACAAACAGCAGCACCAGCAGCTCAGATGGAACGTCTTAGCAGGAGGCAGCATTTTACCAACATGGTGGAGCAGTATGTGTGCACACGCCTACATGTAGTGAATGACGGGTCTGCCCCCTTCAACTTCTGGGTCTCCAAATTGGGCACATGGCCTGAGCTTGCCCTTTACGCCTTGGAGGTGCTGGCGTGCCCTGCAGCCAGTGTATTATCTGAACGGGTATTTAGCACGGCTGGGGGCGTTATAACAGACAAGCGCAGCCGCCTGTCCAGAGACAATGTGGACAAGCTCACGTTCATTAAAATGAACCAGGCATGGATCCCACGGGACTTTTCCGTACCTTATGCAGAATAGCAATGGATACCGACCTTACCCACCCATTGTTCCATTTTTGCTCTTTCTCACTCTTTTGGGGTGTACCCTCATTTAAAATTTTTGAAAAGAAGCAGTGTTGGCTACCTCGTCCTCCTCCTCAGGGCCAGATTAATGTAGGGGCTATTGGAGCTGCAGCTCCAGGCCCCTACCTTTTATATAGGCCCCGGGTTGGCCATATTCACTGTTACCGCTCTTCTGTCACTTGTAAACACAGAAGTCTGGCTTCTATGCTCGCTTCCCCAGGCAGCACCCTCAGAACCTCCCCACACAGCGTGAAGGCCGGACAAGGAGGGACAGTTGGCGATGCATGGATGTGTTTATGGGCTTCAGAGACAGCATCCCATGTTGAATTAGGCATGCATGGCTGCACCCTTCCTCCTCTGGGTGCATGGCAAGGCACGGCCCTTAAGGCCCTTCAAAATCCTCAGCACCAAGCCCATGATGCTGTTAATCCGGCCCTGGTCCTCCTCCACCGCCGCTTCCACCTACACCGCCCATAGGTGTGCGCAGCCTATTGCATTAAGGTGTGCACCCCAAAGTTGAAATACACATGCATGTGTTTGCCAGCAGGGAGAGTAATGTATCGGGGCCATGTACCTGTAGGCAAGGAGAAATAGAGCAGAGCAGGTCCCAGGGAGATCTTTCCCATCTCCTCACTGGCAATGCTATGTGCCCTAGGTGATTAGGGTGTGCCCAGGCACACCCAGCACACCCTGTGCGCACGCCTATGTCACCGCCACATCCACCACCACCTCAACCTCCCTCCTACTCCATATGGGCCTCGTCCTTCAGAGATGAAGAAGAACATTGTTTTATTTTTCTGTTTTTTTTTGTTGTTTTAAGTTATTTCCCTATCCACATTTGTTTGCAGAGCACTTGCCATGCTCTTAATTACGTTTTGCTGCCATTTGCAGCACTCTAGCCCTTTCCTTTGGTGTTTTAGAGCCATTTTAGTGCCTTAAAGTTCGGGTCCCCATTGACTTCAATGGGGTTCGGTGTCCGGGAAAAGTTCGGTAAAAGTCCGGGACACGGACCCGGACTTTTTTTTAAAGTTCGGCCGAACCCGTCGAACACGGACATCTAGGTGTCCGCTCAACCCTAATCCCTAACAATACAGTCCGGGTTCGCTCAACTCTAGTTATGTTTAAAACTAGATTTTGTGCCGGTGTTAAAAAAAAGCAAAATTAAGGCAGTTATGTGATAGTTAAATTTAAAAAAATATTTTAAAATGTATACAGTATATTCAATTGAATTCCCTTGATATTGGCCTCATGTAATCGCTTGCACAGCAACACTCAGACTGGGATTGGAAGGGGCAGCCAATGCAGATCTGCTAAATAATAAAACTGTTAACAGAGAGAACATTGACAGGAGGAGAGAAAAGAGTCAGAGCAGAGTGAGAAAAGGGATTTATTAGCCTGTTGCTGCTTCCTTTGCTGTGATGGTGAAAGGAACAGTGGTAGAGAGCTAATAGGGGAGTATAAGGGGGCAAGGGTAATGGCAGCCTGTTTAAAGACACTGAGATTGATTTACCAAACAAAAATATGCTGTTCATTTTGCAAGGGAAGTTGCAGTCTGCAAGGGAATTTATCCCTAGAGCTTAGTGAATGAAGTGAATTTCAGCTCTACATATCCCCATCATCTGCCCATGTGCAAATATGCATTTTTTTTTATTCCTTGCACATGATTGGGTAGTCTATACAAATCCAGATAGCAAGCAATTGAGCTGCAAGTTTGAAAATGATCTGTTAATCTATTGCTAGACTTACCAGGCTTCAGTGGTAGGCAAGTTTGTTGCAAAAGGCAGCAAGTCCACATTGCATGACTCCAGATCAAATTTCTTTGCAAACATTCTGCAAGTCTGCTGCAAGTTCTGGTTCAGTTATGTTGTGTGATAGCCATCCCGCCACAGGGGTTACTGTGGCTAAATTTGGAAAAGTGTCAAATAGAACTTGTGCTTCAAGTGCTTTGCAAGTGTGCAACTTGCCAGTGAAAATGTGCAGCAAGTTAAAAAAGACTTACAATTCAACACTGTCACAAACTTGTGGCAAGTTATCCTTGCTATCTGGAAAGTGATATTTTACCACATTTCCTAAATTCCCTTGCATTGTGCAACTTGCTTTGTAAAGTGCAAAACCTATCTTCAATAGTGCTGCGCTGCAATCAAAAACTATAGTGTGAAATGTGAAGAAAGTGCGCTAATTCCAGTTTTTCTCTAGCTGCACGCACTACAATGGACATGTTATTGCAATAAACAGATAAAGAAAGTGCAAAGCTAAACCAAATCACAAAATAAATATCCCATAAAAACTGAACAAAAAAATGTAAAGAAATATATAATAACAACAATAATATAATGACAGTGCAGTCCAAGGGAATAGTGTCCATAGAATAGAAAACACATATCCCAGTGCAGTAAATAATCACAGAACAGGGTCGTGCCTCCTTCCTTAATGTAAAAACCTTCCAACACTTGTAAAAATGATTGCTTACCAGAGCATATGGACTCAGTTAACCATACAGGTACTGGGTCAACCCCGTTTTGAATGTGTGCAGGAGTTGTCCTAGAAGACTCCAAACATTTCAAAATGTAACAACACGATGAATCTACTCCACATAGATTGGTGTCAAAGCAGTGCGTTGGACCATAGAGATAAAGAAAGGCTCCACATAGTGTAAAACTGTATCTCCAAAATGTCTTTAAAAAGGTAGAAAACGTACACCATTCCCAATAAACAAGTGCTTGTAACATCATCCAGTATACAAGATCATAGTGCAATTGCCTGAATGGTAGGAAACCCATCACATTTCGTCTTCAAATACATCACCTGGGGTCTCCCAGATGTGGATTTTTGGGACATAGTATATTACAGGTATTCTACTTGCTGACGGCATTAAATGCTTTTCCTCATGTTTATTCAGTATATTTTTCCTTACTCCATAATTTATA
The DNA here is from genome assembly GCF_965119305.1 of Pelophylax lessonae. NCBI lineage: Eukaryota > Metazoa > Chordata > Amphibia > Anura > Ranidae > Pelophylax > Pelophylax lessonae. The sequence goes on from NC_138770.1 coordinate 343,138,185, forward strand.
CATTTTTATAAATTCTTCTTATACTGTTTAGTGGGGTTAGATAATAATATTTTATATGTGCCCCTATCTGCTAAAAATCTATTGATTTCCTGCTTATATTTTTCCTTTGATAGGAGAACGATACCCCTCACTTATCTGCTGGGCAGACAACAATATCCTTTCTTTTTTCCAAGGATTTAATACCCTTTCTGATATCTTGTTGTTCGTAAACTTTTTTAACTGGTAGCCCATCTAGTTCAGTTGTGACCAGCTTTTTAAACATTTCTATACACTAGTTGTCAGTGATTTTTGGGTTGAAAGTGAATTTGTTTCTAAGTAAAGTGTGTGTGCCTTCTATTTGTGTTCTTTCCTGTGGGTTCTGCATATAATACTTCTTGATATTTAATTTCCTGATGCATTTTTGAATATCAACGTAAGTTTCAAACTTATTTAATTATTTTTTAGGGGCATATTTTATGCCCCTATCAAGAGTCAAAATCTCTTCTTTACTGAGGGGAGCCCCACTAATGTTGTAAATTCTCTCCCCTAATTCTCTCTTATTCTTTTGTTGTAACCTCCTTCCCCCTCTACAACCTCTCTTATTGTGTTTTCTATTTCCTGGGTGGGTTCTTCCAGCCTCCTGTCTTAAAAAGGAAAATATGGCTGGAGGGATATTTGAAAAAGGAGTGGAAGAAAATATGAGGCATGAACAGGGAGGATTTAATTGTGGATAAAGTATAAGTTAAAGATTATGCTGACAGTGCTATCACAATGGTCATATAATATACAGTTCAGAGCTGTGGAACAAGTAATAAACAAATATTGGCAGGTGTTAAAGCAGGACAAAGTGATAGGAAAATCATTACCAGAAAAATTTAAATTTGTGTACAAGAGAGCTCCTAATTTATTAGATAGAGTAATTAGGAATGATATTGAACCTCTAAAAATAAAAAAGTTGAGCCTTTGGCATATTAAGGGATTTCACAGCTGTGGCCGGTGCTGCAGCTATGTCAGAGTACCTAACAACTTGAAGAAAGGAATCCTTTATCAATCCCAGTACCCAAAGATACTATGATATTAGTGATTTTGTGTCATGTGATGCTAAAGGAGTAGTGTACGCTATAAAATGCCCCTGCAACCTATTATACATTGGAAGAACAAAGAGAACACTCAAGGAAAGAATAAAAGAGCATGTACATAATATCAGCATAGGTTTTGTTTGGCATTGCTTATCTATACACTTTAGGGATAAACATAATACAGACTGTAGGGGTTAACAATTTTGGGGTATAGAAGCCCCAAAAAAACCTGATTAAAGACTTTGACTTAGGGTGCTTAATTAGTAATCAGTAGAAGTATATATAATTGTATTGATAGGGTAAAATGAGATTACTCAGTGAGATGCTAACTGCGGATGGGGGAGTGAATAGAAAATAAACTATATAGTGGTTTTAAATATTGATGTTTTAATTGTACATTAATGTCCATTGACTGTATAAGTAATGATAGATAGAAAGGACAAAATGATAAAATTGCACTGTAAGATGGTTTCGGAGTATGCTCAAGCCGATTAGATGTCAATGTTTTTTATAAATTGTAGCTAAAGGGGTATCAAAATATTGATTTTTCAATTAGCAACATTGTATATTTTAGCTAGCGATGGGTATGGGAACGCTGCAGAGTAAAAAAATGGCGATGCCCAGCAACTACAAGAAAATGGCGCCCGCTTGGGTAGATAAAAAGCATGTTAGCCCAATGTCCAATAGAATTCCCCCTGAGGAAGACAAATGACCCTGTGTCGACACGCGTAGGGAAGGAGCAAATGCAGTGATGGCACCCGGCAGCTCTGTCTGAGTTAGCACCCTGGAGTGTGAGCTAAAATTTTGTATATATGGACGAGACAATCAGAGAGGAGTCCTTTGCATGTACAGACTGCTGCGCTGGAAGCACCAGTAATTTGTGAGTACCCAGTGTTTGTTTTTAATAAAGAGAATGTTTTGAAGCGTATAAACACTATTGAGTTTTTTAACCTACAGTATCTCACAAAAGTGAGTACACCCCTCACATTTTTGTAAATATTTTATTATATCTTTTCATTTGACAACACTGAAGAAATTACACTTTGCTACAATGTAAAGTAGTAAGTGTACAGCTTGTATAACAGTGTAAATTTGCTGTCCCCTCAAAATAACTCAACACACAGCCATTAATGTCTAAACTGCTGGCAACAAAAGTGAGTACACCCCTAAGTGAAAGTGTCCAAATTGGGCCCAAAATGTCAATATTTTGTGTGGCCACAATTATTTTTCAGCTCTGCCTTAACCCTCTTGGGTATGGAGTTCACCAAAGCTTCACAGGTTGCCACTGGAGTCCTCTTCTAATCCTCCATGATCACATCACAGAGCTGGTGGATGATAGAGACCTTGCACTCCTCCACCTTCCATTTGAAGATGGCCCACAGCACTTTTGAATGAGATGGTGATCAGTGCCTGCAGCTCTATATTCATATTGTGTTATTCACAGTAGCTCACAGGATCCTTTTGATAGTTGTGAATAACCAATTTATCTTTAGTAAATTAACCCCACTATTACTTTTTCCCACATAGGCAAGGTAACAGTGTCCCTTTAATTGTACCTTTATGATTGCAAACGTCAATCTGATATTATTATTAAAGTACACCTTGAGACAAAACTTTTTTCTAGTTTGGATAGTGTGGATAAGGGTTAGAACCCTTGCCAGATTTAATATTGCTGTCTGGGTTCCTATAAATAAGATTTTCACTCTCTTTCTGTCCCCGTTACCACATAGGTATTACTGTCTGTGTCCCTGTGCTTTTATGATTGTCCTCTTTTGCAGTTGAAGATCTTACTTGCTTCTTTTCCTGGTAAGTTTGGAGGAAGTTATAGATCCTGTTTCCTTACAGGTTTGCAAGTAGAACATTTCTTCATTAAACCCTCTAGAAAAAAAAACATGGTCATGCGCAGTGTCACATGCCCACCAGCTCATTGGTGGATGGCAGTACTGGCCAGACCAGCATAGGCCATACATAGGTTGTATTTAGAGAGTATAGTCAATTGGATTTGTATTTTGTAGGTAAAGTTATCATTTAAAGTAAATCTGTTTTAGGACCCTCCTTGTGAAAATGTTACCTGGCTGTCAGATTAACATTAGAAGTTGTTTCTATTCTTTGACATTCCCAATCATAATACTTCTATCATGTCAGAGTCAAAAAATATTGAAAACAATGGTGAGGAAACTATAATTTCCTCAAAGAGGTTGTAAACCTTAAGAAAAAAAAAGCCCCCCCCCCCCAAAAAAAAACCTGTAAGACAAAGGCACAATGAGCTAGTATGCATCACATACTAGCTCATTATGAAATACTTACCTTGGAATGAAGCCCTCCAGTGGCATCCACACACTGCTGAGACAGCTGATATGTTCCCTGGCGTTTCCTCCTGGGTTCATGGACTTTGGCGCTGTGAGTGGGCGAAGCCGTGATGACGTCACACCCACTCATGCGTGAGGGAGCCGCTGTTTACGACACAGGTTCTAAAGGTCCGTCACGGTAACCTGGACCCTAAGAGCGCATGAGCCGATGACATTATCGGCTGCATGCATGCTGAATATCTCCTAACTATGCAAGTTTAGGGGATATTCACATTACCTACAGGTAAGCCTTGTTATAGCCTTACCTATCGGTACAATTACAAAATAAGACTACGTCCCTTTTAATGAGTTTACTTTAGCTGCTTTGTACACCAGTGACAATATGGGCAATATATGTTTGAAAGTAGGAAAGATTAAATAATACTACATCTACATCACTTATTAACACAAGCAAGTTGTTTCTAATTATTTCCACCTTGAAGATCGATTTCTTGCATTTTCAAGGAGACAACGGAAATGGAATTGTAAGGTATATAGCAATGTTTTCTTATACACAGAAGCAAAGATCACTACTTGCTCTCATAGTGTTAAAGGGATTCTTGTAGAAGTAGAATAGAATCCATTGTAACACAAAGATGCAGAAGCCATTGTTAGAAAAAGGAACATATAATATGATTTTCCTAATCTCTTTGGCTATGCAATCATTTTATTTGCCTGAGGCTGTGTAAGATACTGTTTTATTGATTTTCTGTCGAAACACATTAATGAGCACAATAATTCCTGTTATATGCGCACCATCTAATATAAAGTTGTACTAAGATTAGCGTGCTCTCCTACATTCTCCACTATTGAACAAGAATTTCTTTATATTATGTTTCACAACAATCCTACTTAATGCAGTTCTGGATAAAAGGTAAAGAATAAAGAATTCAGTCCATCTTAATGGATTGTTGTACCATATGCCTAATGCAATAGGATAATGACATACCTATTTATTGTCTAAGGAGTTTACAATGCTGAAGTGAAGGGTTGGATGTCCACCAGGGGCTCTGTGTACATGGTCAAAATAGAAAACTACCCTTGCAATGGAAGTTTCCGTACATGCAAGGGTTAAATGCTCATTAACTCTAGGGATTGAAGAATAAGGTATAATACTCTAATAAATGTATAAACTGGCGTGGTAAAAAGTGTTCTAGTGATAAAAGGTGTTGATGTTGGTTAATAAAGGGTGGTCCAATACTTCATATATATCTCATATATATATATATCAATATAAATAAACTATTCCAGTTATCTTCTATACAATAAAGTGCTGAGTGTTTATACTTTCCTAAAAGGTATCAATAAATAAACGTCCAAGTACAGCGCCTCACGACTTTTCCGACTTTTCCTCACGACTTTTTTGCAATTTTCCGTTAAAGTAACTCAGTGCTGAATCACAAAAAATGTCCTGGTCATTAAGGCTGCAAATACTTCTGGTCCAGAATTGGTAAACAAGAATTTTTATAGCCCGAGGCCACGATATGGAATTAAGGACGGAAAGTGTATGCACCCCAAAATACTAAACAGGACAGGACAGGAAACACTTGAAGGAGGAGCAAGATACCGGAATAAGTAAAGCCTATATGATATTCGGAGACTAAGCTTTGTATACAGGCGCAATATACACCTTATTGAGGTGAGAATATAGAGCACCTAGATGTGACACCTGGTGGAGGCAACAAGTCACAACACCCATACTCTGCATGAGAGCACCTTGTTTTATTTAATGATATCGAAGGGAATGACACCTGATTTTGGATTTCTATATATATGGACACTATAAACACAGCACTTTATTTATTTATTCATTTTTTGATCTAAGCAAATGAGCACACAGCACTTTGTATCTTTTTTTGAAGTATCTTTATTTTTATCTTGTCTACGGTTTATTTATTGATACCTTTTAGGAAAGTATAAACACTCAGCACTTTATTGTATAGAAGATAACTGGAATAGTTTATTTATATTGATATATATATATATGAGATATATATGAAGTATTGGACCACCCTTTATTAACCAACATCAACACCTTTTATCACTAGAACACTTTTTACCACGCCAGTTTATACATTTATTATATTATATTTATATTTTTACTTTATATCCACTTCTGAAGCGCATCACCCACCTAAACTGTATACATTGTATTAACTGGTTCCTGGTACCAGTACTGTGGTGCAGCAGTAAGAAGGGAAAAACACATATCCTCAGATAGCGCAGGAACCACCCATACATATAAGGTGTAATACTCACTTTACTCCTCTCTCCAGCAGACTCCCACCATCTGCGTGATTGGTCCTCAGAAACATCTTATATAAGTCCTGGCTGTGACTGCATGATAGCGTCATCAAGTATAAAGCAGGCCCAACAGCCCTGCATTGTATGTGACAACAGTGAGGGACTGCCCACAAGCTGGAACAGAGGAAAGTGTGCAGTGAGGTGTAAAATAAATATTGTATCCCCCAGAGTAGATGAAAATTTATTCTTTTTACAGTGGAGGGCCCCACTGCAAAAGTAGTGTTTTTTAATAACCTAAATCTCTTTTACAGCTTGTTAACTATTTCACTTTTTCAACCCAAATCCCTTTAGGTCCAAGAGCATTTTCTTTGTTTCAGTGATGTATTCGTTTCACTCATTATATCCTTTTAGCATGTGTAGTCTACGCTAATGTACGAGTATTCTACATAATTTGTTTCATGACAGATAGGGTTTTCATTTGGAAGCAAATTTGGACATATATTTTTTATTTTCAATGGTTTTAATGGGAATAAATAGTAAAAAAATTGTAAAAAAAAAAAAAAAAACAATTAGAACAAAATGGATTTTCCTGTAATTCTTCCAAATGCCGTTTATGTAATATAAAATTATATATATTTACCCCAAAATATAATCAGTTGATTAAAATAATATCACATTAGTGCAATTTTTATGTAACTTGGTGGAATGACGAAGTTCAAAGTGAAGTGTTTTACCTTAGGAGAGCATTATTCCTTTTTCGATGTTAAATTGCAATGTAAACAGGGAAAAGAAACAGTTTGCATAATTTGCTAGTGTAACATTAAGATAAAATTAGGTCTAGTTGACAATGGCACAGATCAGCACAACAGCAAGTTTGTGATAACTAAAACTTGAATATCATTGCGTTCACTTATGTGAGCATTTGATGCTTGCATGGTGTACACAGATGTCATAATGATGTCAATGTTGTGACCTAAGGATTAATCAGAGGAATGAATATTTAAATTTAATTTTAGGATATATATATATATATGCAGTATACAGTATATAGAATAGATCACTAAAGAAGTGATCTATTGCTGTAAGCAGAGACTGGTACCGAGGGTAAGTGCCTGTACTACACTCATTTTCTTCACTATACTCACAATCCAAACACAACACGGACAAGCTGTTCTTACATTTGCTTCTAAAGCAAGCTGTTACAAGACACAAAAAGATTCCAAGCTCTCCTTACCGACCAGTCTGCGACCAAACAAAAAAAAAAAGGGTTGGGCCCCCTTCAGGTATATTTTCCCTACACCTGTCCATTTAAATGCATGTGCTTCCAATGTTGGAGTTAGAGTTAGGACAACAGTAAATGGGTTGCCTTGTCGGGGCTCTGAGGCTTACGCATGTATTTGCAGATGTGTGCAACTAAACCCCTGTTTTTAACGCATACTGTTAGACAGGTAAATTTGGTTGGTTGCAGACTGGTCGGTAAGGAGAGCTTGGAATCTTTTTGTGTCTTGTTACATGCGTTGCCCTTCCAATGCTCCTAACTGCAGAGACCAGTTACAGGTGTGGGCAGTAACCATTTGTTTGTTCTAAAGCAAGCTCCCTTGAAGTGTTCTGTAGAAGCATCAGAAGCACAGGAGCTGAGCGTTTTAAACTTTTGGCTTTAGTGCTGGGCCCTGGACAACAGCTGGGGTCCTGCAGAGTTTCAGGCTCTAGTACCCACAGAAACGAATAACTGTGTCCCACATTCATTTTGAAATTGCTGATGGGATTCAACTGGTTAGGAATATGTACTGTAAATAGTTTAATTTCCACAATCTGGCACAGGTGTGCTTAAAACGTTGCCTTAAAGTGGATGTAAACCCTCACATATACCCAGTGAAGTGAACAGCCTCAGATGATACACAGAGATTAACCACTTCCCGCCCACCATATAGCAGAATGATGGCCGAAAAGTAGTTAAGTTATCCTAAATGGGTGTCATGTGATGGCCAGCAGGATAAGCAGCTCAGGCGCTTCCGCAAGGGTGCGCAGAGCCGCGATTGGTGGTGCGGTGTGTCACTCCAACACATCCCATCTCCGATCCCATAAAGAGCCTATGACATAGGCTCCTTATCATGTGATCAGCCGTGACCAATCATAGCTGGTCACATCGTAAGCAGGAAGTGCCGTTTATTGGATTTCCTTCATTCGCGCTGACAAGGTACGAGTAGAGGAGAGCCGATCGGGTACTCTCATGATGCGGGGGTGGGGGGTCTGCACTGATAATCAGTGCATTGATTATCTGCTCAGAACCATCAGGGGTGACCACTAGAGCCCACCAGGGATTCCCACTAGAGCCCACCAGGGATGCTTGCCAACCCATGCCACTAGGAATGCTAACCTGTGGCTACCAGGGATGCCAATCAGTGTTAACTAAAGATGCCAATCAGTGACTATTAGGGATTCCAATCAGTACCCATTAGTAATGCCTGTCAGTGCCTCCTCATCATTGCTTCCTATTAGCGCCATCTATCAGTGCCCATCAGTGCCGCCCTTCAGTTCCCATCATTGCCCATCAGCGCCACCCAGCAGTGACGCCTATCAGTGCCCATCAGTGCTGCCTATCAGTCCCCATCAGTGCCACCTATAAATGCCCATCAGTGCCACTTATCAGTGCCTATCAGTGCCACCAACAGTGCTCATTAGTGCTGCCTATGAGTGCCCACCAGTACCGCCTATCAGTGCCTATCAATGTTGCATATCAGTGCCACCTATCAGTCCCTGTCAGTGCTGCATATCAGTGCCGCCTATCAATGCCACCTTTCAGTGCCCATCAGTGTTACATATTAGTGTCTCATCATCAGTGCCCATCAGTGCCACCTCATTAGTGACTATCAGTGCCGCCTCATCAGTGCCTCTCAGTGCAGCCTCATCAGTGCTCATCAGTGCAGGAGAAAACTTACTTATTTACAAAATTTTTAACATAAACAAAGAAAAACTATTTTTTTTTAATTTTCTGTATTTTTTTATTTGTTTAGCAAAAAAGAAAAAACCCAGAGGTGTTCAAATACCACCAAAAGAAAGCTCTATTTGTAGAAAAAAAATGATAACAATTTTGTTTGGGTACAGCGTTGCATGACCGTGCAATAATCATTCAAATTCACATTGGCAGAGGAAGGAAGAAACATGCAGAGCTGTGCTATGAATAGACACACTCCCTGCTCTATCTCTATGCTCCCACCTCAACACAAATTTCCAGCTTCTTTTATCTCCAGTGTCGGAGAACTTGTGAAAAGTTATCATGCTGATAACAGAGGGACAGAGCAGCAGAAAGACTTAGGGCTTTGGAGAGAAATAAGTAAACACTACAAATATACTGTATGTGCCCATGTTGCATTTTATGAATGGGGTTTACATCCACTTTAAAGTAAATACAAAGCCAAAACTTTATTTTAGATTTGGATATAATAATGAGGTGTCAGAATCTCAGTTTTTTGTTGTTGTCTGTGTCCCATTTGAAAGTATTGTTTGTATTTGTCCTGGTAACCATTGTATTTGGTTTAGAAAGTGATGGGAAACCCAAAATGTTTAAATAGTCACAGGAACAGAAAATAAGAACTCTACGACTAGGGAAACAGTTCTGATGACAAGTAGTGATGGACGAACATCGGACGGGGCGGTTCGCGAACACGATCTGCAAACTTTCTCAAATGTTCGCGAACCGCAAGTTCGCGGCGGACCCCATTCACTTTAATGGCAGGCGAACATTAAAAACCTCCAGGTCATATTTTTAGCCACAAAATACTTACTAGCTGTGCATACATAGTCCCACAACATGGACACTGACATACCAGAAGTATTGCTATTGGAAAAGTTGCCATAAAAATTATTATATTTTTTCTAAATCAGCCAGAACTGACAGCAGTTCTAAACATGTCAAATACATATAGGGTCCATTCACGCGTCTGTAAAATGGGTCCGCATCCGTTCCACCATTTAAGCGGAATGTTTACAGACCCATTGATTTTCAATGCCAGTCTGAAAAATTAGGCATTCACAGGATAAAGGATTAAGTGTTGGCCAATACAGGCCCCACAAATTAGCCAACAGATATTCACCTGACAGCAAAGAACTTTGTATTCTGTGGCTTGAGGTACATTAGGCATTCACAGGATACAGAGGTAAGTGTCGGCCAGTACAGGCCCCAAAAATTAGCCCACATGTGTGCACCTGACAGCAAAGAACTTTGTATTCTGTAGCTGGAGGTACATTAGGCGTACACAGGATACAGAAGTAAGTGTGTGCCAGTACAGGCCCAAAAAATTAGCCCACAGGTGTTCGCCTGACAGCAAAGAACTTGGTTTTCTATGGCTGGAGGTACATTAGGCCAGTGTTTCTCAAATTCGGTCCTCAGGGCACACTAACAGGCCAGATTTTAAGTATTACCTTGGGGATATGCAGACTAGAATACTGCAATCACTGAGCAGCAAATTATATCACCTGTGATGTATTTCAGTTTTCTTGCAAACCTGGCCTGTTAGTGTGCCCTGAGGACCGGAGTTGAGAAACACTGCATTAGGCATTCACAGGATACAGAAGTAAGTGTCGGCCATTACAGGCCCCAAAAATTAGCCCACAGGCATTTACCTGACAGCAAAGAACTTTGTATTCTGTGACTGGAGGTACATTAGGCATTCACAGGATACAAAAGTAAGTGTCGGCCAGTACAGGCCCCAAAAATTAGCCCACATGCATTGTATTCTGTGGCTGGAGGTTGCTGTGTGGAGCAGGGACAGACTGTATAGTGACACAAGTCACTAGCTAGTAGGTCCACAAAAGTCTTTTGTCAGTGTAGGGAGAGGTTGCTGTGTGGAGCAGGGACAGACTGTAGCAAATAGGCATTCAACGGACATAAAAGGCCTTTTATGCCACTGTATTTACCTAAGACAGGGACCATGAATTGTTATGGGTGGTGGCGGATATTTGTGGCCTGTCATAAGGAATTTGAATCAAACTTGGTCTACTGGTCACATGTGTTGAATTCCTCCAAGATCCATGCCTCTATTTTTAGAAATGTGAGGTAATCAACACTGTCGTGAGCTAGGTGAGTGCGCTTATCGGTCATGATCCCCCCTGCTGCGCTGAACCTCCTTTTGGACAAGACACTGGACGAGGGGCAAGCCAACAGTTCCATTGCAAATTGTGCAAGCTCTGGCCAGAAGTCAAGCCTGCCCACCCAGTAGTCCAGGTGTTCATCACTTCTCAGAGCGTCCACATCAGCCGTTAACCTGATGTAGTCGGACACCTGTCAGTCCATGCATTCCCTGATGCTGGAGCCTTTGCAGTCAACGCATAAGTCGCGGTAAGCCCAACACTCACCTAGCGACGAACCGCTGGATGGATGGAAAATAGGGTTTCCATCTGTCCAGATTTGACGGACCGGATCAGATGTCAGCAGACATGTCTCCGCTGAAATCCGATGCCCCATAGACATGCATGGGGGGACAGTTCAGATCCGCCAAAAAAAACGGACAGGCGAATCTGAAAAGGTGTGTGAAAGGGGCCTAAGAAGGCACCTGGACTCCCATCACTGAGCCCAGTGGGAGCAACACCGTCAGAACCCACAAAGCCACACTCCAGGCTCTCACCGTCCAGCCTCTTCTCCTTCTCCTCTCTCCTCACAATTGTCCTACACTCCACCTTCCATCATGCCGTCCTCATGTTTTTCTAGAAAAAGGTAGGCTTCCATGGCCCAAATGTTCGAGCGGAAAAAAATGATGACGCCGGATAACCCTCTTGCCCAACGGTTGACCGCTGGCTTGTCGGAACTGATAGCCCGCCAACTACTGCCATATAAATTGGGTGGACTCTGAGGCCTTTCGAAAATTTGTGGCCATTGGAACACCACTATGGAAGGTCCCAGGAAGGAAATATTTCTCACAGAAGAGCATCCCAGAGCTATATGGCCATGTTCAGTAGTGGCAAGTGAATGTATCTCTGGCACACAGTGTCGGTGCCAAGATACATCTGACCACAGACACGTGGTCTAGCAAACACGGCCAGGGAAGGTATATAACTTTTACTGCCCACTGGGTGAACCTTCTGACGGCCGTCAAGCACGTAATCCATGGCACCCGCGTTTATTTGGTTTTACCGCCACAGATTGCATGCAGGCCTGCCTCTTCTTCTCCTCCTCCTACTCCATCCTCCCTCTCCTCCTCGGCTGACTCCTCCTTTTCTGCCGCTACCGTCTCTTCCGCTGCACCGCCCAAGATCCCCAGAACCTATTCGGCATGCCAGGTGAGACGTTGCCATGCTGTGCTGCATCTGTTGTGCCTGGAACCCAAGAGCCACACTGGTCCTGCACTCCTTTCAGCTTTGTGTTCACAGGCAGATCAGTGGCTAACACCGCTCAATGACAGTTGGTATGGTAAAGCGGTGTGCGATAACGGTGCCAATCTGCTGAGCGTGCTGGAACAGGGCAAAATTACACACGTGCCATGCATGGCACACGTCCTGAACTTGGTCGTGCAGCGATTCATTGTCAAACCTTGGGGTCCAGGACGTCTTGCAGCAGGCCAGGAAAATCTCTGCCCATTTCAGAAGAACTTACACAGCCATGGCTCGCCTTGCTGACATTCAGTGGCGACACAACCTGCCCGTCAGACGTCTTATTTGTGACTGCCCGACGCAATGGAACTTAAACTTGTATATGCTTGATAGGCTGCTCCAGCAAAAACGTGCATTTAACGACTACCTGTACGAACTCTGTTTCAGGACAGGTTCTGGGGAGCTTGGGTTTTTTTCACCGTGCCAGTGGCTGCTCATGTGCGATGCATGCAGACTTCTGCAGCCATTTGATGAGATCACCAAAGTGGTCAGTGGCAGCCAGGGCGCCATCAATGACATCGTACCTTACGCCTTTTTTCTGGAGCGTACATTGCGTCATGTCATTGATCAAGCCGTCAAGGAGCAGGAGCAGGAAGATGAGGAAGTCGCAATGCTGGATAAATATAGAAAGCATATAAATTTGTATTGTGCAGCATTGTGACTGGTGAGCGGTTCTGCATAGATACTACAACTACAAAGAGTGACAAATGCAATTAGAAAAAAGTATTATAACTGGTGTGATAGACCAGTGGCCCCCCCAAAACGACAGATTGAAGGGGGAGTGTTATATAACAATATACTTTCGGGTACTGCAGAAATTTTGCCTCTGCATCATCAACGTCACCTTCCCCACCACTAACATTAGAGATCTCGAAGTAGGCAGCAACAGCGGGGACCAGCCTCCTTGGTACTGTCGTCAGAGTGCTGAGTGGTGATTGTTGCTACCTCTTCTTCCTGATCCAATGCCAAGAATGGCTGCGCATCGTAAATGTCTTGTCATGGATCGGAAAATAATTCCTGTGACTCAAGCGGAGGTTATATGGTGGTGGTTGTGTTGGTGGTGGTGTCTTTGGGGGTGCACACAGCAGAGAGTGAAGAGGGTGCAGATAGAGAGGATGAGGAGGGTGCAGAAGAGGAAGGCTTAGTGAGCCACTCAACCAAGTCTGGTGTGTCCTTTGACGTAATCGAACGCACCTTCTGCAACTTCCCACTTTGGCTCCGGCCTGGTGCTTCTGCCCTACCCCTATCACCCCTGCGGAAGGGCCTGCCTCTTCCTCTGCCTGTCATTTTTTAAATTACCCTGTGACAAAAGTCTCTAGAGAAGCGCAGTATATGTGGAAGAAGGTATATAACACCCCGCTTCAATCTGTCATTTTGGGGGACCACTGGTATAACACACCAGTTTTTTAAAAAAATGTCCCAGTAACTTTTGTCACTGTGTGTAGCAGAGTTAATGCAGTGAAAGAGGCAACATTTCTGCAGTACCCAAATACACTATTAGGAAAGTATATTGTTATATACCACCCCGCTTTAATCTGTTGTTTTGGGGGGCCACTGGTTTATCACACCAGTTATGAAAAATATTTTCGAGTAACTTTTGTCACTGTGTGTAGCAAAGTTAACGCAGCGAAAGAGGCAAACTTTCTGCAGTACCCAAATACACTATAATATGCTTTCTATATTAGAAACTATATCATAAGTGTATTACACCCCTTTATGCTGCACACCAAACAATAGTACACCCATACCAGTCCTTTAAAGGACTTTTGTGGACCTATTCCCGAGCGATTTGTGTCACTCAGTGCCGGTTCACACTGATGCGATGCGGGAACACTGCGAATATATCTGCGTGTTCCCGCATCGCATCCGCAGCACAGGCAGTTCACACTGCCATATGCGATACGCTGGGGGTGTCAATTCAAAGTTAACCACACCCCCAGCTCAGATCGCATATCGCAGTGCGATCTGTCAGTTCGCACAGAATCGGATCGCACTGGTGTGAACCACTATGCGATCCGATTCTGCTGCGGACCAAAAAAAGGGTCCTGTGCATGTTCACTGCGATTGCGGTGTGAATTCAGCCAATCAAACTGTATGGCTGAATTTGCACCGCACAGACATCGCATGTAATTTTAGGAGCAGTGCGCTCTGAATTACATGCAATCTCTGTGATCGCATCAGTGTGAACCGTCACTAAGAGTTAAAAGTGGTTGTAAACATATACCCACTGAAGTGACTAGCCTCAGGTGATATTCAGAGATTAAACAAATCCTCCTATGTAACTTTTACCTTGATAACTACAACCATCTCTTAGACTGGCCATACACGGTTTAAATACTGCTTAACCTAGCTGAGATTTGAACTGTGTGTGGGCAGGGTGAATGATATATCAACTTTGGTACAACCAGCCTGCTGGATTCCCTTGTGATTTTCGCAAGCGGCTGCTATAGCCACTAGCAGTAATCACTGGCTTCATGACTGTCTTTACATTCCTTGTGACAGCAATAAAAGTGATAAAAAAAAAAAATTTAAGGGACAGTGTAAAAACAAAAAAAAAGTAAAATAAATAAGAAAAAAGTAAAAAGCACCCCATCCCTCAGTGCTTGCTTGCAAAAGCAAATGCATACTTAAATGTAAACAGTGTTCAAACCACACATGTGAGGTATTGCTGCAATTGTTAGAACAAGAACAATAATTCTAGTTCTAGCCTAAAGCGTCCCCTATGGAGATTTTTAGGTACCATATTTTGTCACCATTCCAGGAGCGTACGCAATTTTAAAACAGGACATCTATTTAATTGGCATAACATCATCTTTCACATTATACACAAAAAATGTACTGTTTTTTTTTTTTTTTTATTCAATAAAGTGTATTTATTCCAAAAAAAAAATTTCATTTGCAGGACTGCTGCGCAAATACAATGTGATATAAAATATTGCAATGACCACCTTTTTATTCTCTAGGGTCTCTGCTTAAAAAAAAAAAAACTATGCAATGTTTGGGGGTTATAAGTAATTTTCTAGCAAAATATACTGATTTTAACTTGTAAGCAACAAATGTCAGAAAAAGGCCTGGTCTTCAAGTGGATAAAACAGGGAGCTAAATGTATTCTAAAGGCCCGTACACACGATACGAAAATCGTAAGGGAAATTTCGTCCGCGAACGATCTGCCGATTTTCGGATTGTTAGTATAGTGCTTTCGACAGCCGATTACAGATATTCGGACGACAAAAACTGGATGTGCAGGCTATAACATTTTTATCGTACGTCAACACAACGTCCGATTTTCGTTTAATTAGTATAGTTTTCATCTGAAAAAAATCTTAAGAGCAAGACTAGGCATGCTCAGAGATGAAAGAACACATACAAAACAATCCAACACATGACATCACTTCTGAAGTTAAATTCTGTCGTATGGGAAAATTCGTATGAAAATAACCTCTTCACTTTCGACATGGGACTAGCATGCAACAAAAAACGGACGACAGATCGTTCGATAATCTGATCGTGTGTACGGGGCTTAAGACCTGAGTGGAGGGAATTGGCACAGCTCCTTTCTACACAGTCTCAAAGGGAAACCTAAATGAAATAAAGTATTGTTGTCTCCACGCTACCCAGTAATAGTGCATATGATAAACAGAAAAAAATAAAAAAATATTTGCAGCCAGCACTGACATGTGTCCCTGCACCAGTGGTAATAATATTACTTGGAAAAGTGAAGCGCAATCAAAATAAAATTAAAATAAATGCATTACTGACATGCCTTAATGTGCAAGCCCAACCTGAATGCACCAAACAGTTTAGAGTGAAATTATATGAATGTGCGAATAAATTACGTGTGTTAACATGTATCAAAAATCATACTAACTAAAAATACTACAATGTAAAGTGCATATATAAATGTGAATGAAATCTAATATGTACAAAAGTCTAATCTACAGTTGTAGTTGATATAATTCAAAGGCGCTCAGTGCCAAAAAAACAATCTTCAGTGATAGTAGTTCAAGATAAATTATTGTGTACACCCAGTGTAATCCACCACCAATTACATTAGCTGCTCACCTCGATCATGTATATACAAGCACCTTGCTCTTTAAACGGGCTGCAATAGTTCTCCATACCTCTCCAGATGTGTTTAGGATCTTGATCACCACCAGGGATCTCCACACTCTCCAGAAAGCAATTAACAGTGCCTCTAGTGGAATGGTGCTCAAAAAAGATTATGGATCCTCACTGCACAGTATTTAAAACGCCATGCAACACCATTTAATAAAACATTTAAAAAAAACAAAGAAAATATGCTTATATATTTCAGTGCACAAGTCCTGTGCACCAGATCAACAGTGTTGCCCCCTTAGAACAATGCCAGCTTGGATTTTCTACATGTGTGCTTCCTTCCTGCCTAAAGTGCTGATGTCATCAAGCTATGCCTCCACGATGACGGCATTTTCCAGGTACTGGACCAAGTGTAATATGTTTTTTGATTGTTCACAGCACCTCTTCAAATTGGTATTTTAATTTTGGTTTGATATAAGGACACTGATTTGTATTTTTTAAGGTGGCAGCAGTATGGGTTATAACGTATGTTACTCATTCACAAAAAAAAAAAAAAATGAAAAACATAAATAAAAACAACCAGACAATGGAAAACCTAAAAAAATGTATAGGAAAAAAAACAACCAGACAAAAAAGAATAAAAATTATTGAAAAGAATTTGAATGTCCCACAATATAAATGCAACTTCAATCACATCATCCAGAGATGAAGATCAATGTAAATGCACTGCATGGTGATATCGTCTTTCAAACTACCCATTGACCAGCTGCTACTCCCATGTTAAATTAAAAAACCCTGGCAGCATTTGTATCTAAACAAGCCGGTAGGGACCCTGGGTGACATCATTGACCAAATGTGGTCATGACCATATTTGATCAATGATGTCACCCAGGATCACCAGCTATTTTGCTCTCAAATGGAAGCCAAATGGGGATCTGATATTTAGCAGCAGTGGTGTTATGGCCACTAAATTACAAATCTTCAACTTATGTTTGTAAAAAATGTAACTTTTGAAGGATTATATTGTACTTTTTCCATAACTTCGTGTGCAGGTTTAAGGCATAATACCAAAAGCATACTATTTAAATTATTAGTATATGTTTATTGTTGGCCTTTAGTTGCCCTTTAAAGACTGTCCTACCACTGAATGGTATTTTTACAAAAAAATGTTTGCATTGGTAAATGTTGCCAAAGGCAGTGGCTAGCTTCATATGCACCTTTTTACCTTCTTCCCACCCAGCCACTGCACATAAATGGTCAGGTGGGCCTTTTGTCATTCGTTGCCGCACAGGTCACAGCCAAGACAGAATTTGAATATGGGCACCATGATTGGCCCTCTTGATCACATGGCAACTTTGTTCAATCACACCCTTCACAGTGTAAACAAGTGTCTCTGTGTCAGTTCTCCCCGCTGAGCTCAGTGCGGGGGGGGGGGGGGAGCGGGGGAATCTGTGCAACATCTGTGACAGCTGTGTATGTAAGGATGATTTTATACACAGAGCTGTCACAGATCCCCCCTTACCCAGTACACCGAGCACCACTGTCCCTGTCCCCATACACATCTATCACAGTGCCCCCATAAACATCTGTACCAGTGCATAAAACATCTGTCAGTTTCCTATCACATCTGTACCAGTGCACAAAACATCTGTCACAATCCCCCATCACATCTGTACCTGTGCACGAAACATCTGTCAGTGTCCCATCACATCTGTACCAGTGCACAAAACATCTGCAATAGTGCAATAGGGAACCATTGTGATTAATGGCCGATCAACATCTGTCAGTGTACAAGTGCACAAAAACATCTGTCAGTTTACCGGTGTCCCACGAATGTATAAATAAAATATTTAAAGTTCCCCTGTCCTCCTGTGTAAAGGCAAATGCACACGTTGGTCCCATAGGCATACATAAACAGCAATAGCACCACACGTAAGGTATTGCCCCGAACGTCTGAGCAATTTTTCTAGCACCAGACCTCCTGTGTAAACTCTAAACTGGTAACCAATAAAGGTTTATAAAGGCTTTTAAAGCATTGCGCCAAGTTTGGCGCCATTTCACATGCGTGCACAATTTTAAAGCGTGATATGTTTGGTGTCTATTTACCCACTGCAACACCATATTTTATATTTTACCAAAAATGTGGGTATTATATTGCCTCTGTGTGCACTGAAATTCATTAAAATGTATTTATGCATTAGTTTGTAAAATTGCATTTGAAAAACTGCTGCACAAATACTGTGTGACAAAATTTTTTTCAAAACCCATCATTTTATTCTCTAGGGCCTCTGCTACAAAAATATATAATATTCAGGGGTTCTAAGTAATTTTCTAGTAAAAATACAGATTTTTATTTGTAAACAAAAAGTGTCAGAAGAAGGCCTGGTCTTAAGGCTAAGTTCACATGTAGGCGTTTTGGGGCGATTTTGGGGAGTTTTTCTGCTCTAGGATCAGCTCAAAAAACGCCCAACAAGACAAATCCTATTCATTTCAATGGCCCCTGTTCACATCTGAGCATTTTCACGTTTTAAGCAAAACGCCCAACGCTCAAAAAAGTACATGAGCTTCTTTTTGGGCAGATTACAGGCGTTTTTATTATTTTCCATTGGTTACTAGTCAACCTAAAAACACCTGCACAAAAACGCCTGTAAAAACGCCTGTAAAACGCCTGAAAAAACGCCCATAAAAATGCCTGAAAAAAACGCCTAAAAAACGCCTGTAAATAGCAATGCCAAGATGTGAACGTAGCCTAAAGTGGATAATGACTGAAGGTGCTACTTGGATGTTGCGCTTCTTTATATGGCCAGGCTGTGAAAAAGTCTCACACATGTGGTATCGCCAGGGGTAGCAGAATGTGTTTTGTGGTGTAGTTGCAAGTATGCCTAAGCCGTGTGTGAGAAATAACTTGTTAATATGACATCTTTGTGAGAAAAATAATAATTTCTTAATTTTCCAAAGAATTGTGGGAAAAAAATTACAACTTTAAAAAACTTGTCATGCCTCTTACTAAATACCTTGGAATGTCTACTTTTCATAACTTGGGGAATATTTGAACTGTCTTTACATGT
The DNA here is from genome assembly GCF_965119305.1 of Pelophylax lessonae. Lineage (NCBI taxonomy): Eukaryota > Metazoa > Chordata > Amphibia > Anura > Ranidae > Pelophylax > Pelophylax lessonae. The sequence goes on from NC_138770.1 coordinate 343,157,325, forward strand.
TAGGGCCTCAAAAAATTACATATAGGCCGTCAGGTGTGATCAGTTTTCAATGATTGGTACCACAGCTATGACTTTCCAAACAATATACACAGATTTGGGTTATTTTTACCAAAGAAATGTAGCAGTATAAATGTTGGTCAAAATTTGTAAAGGGAAATTACTTTTTTGCTAAATTTTTAACAGAAACTTAGAAAAACTTTTATTTTTTTCAAATTTTCGGTCTTTTTTCATTTGTAGCGCAAACAATCAAAACCCCAGTGGTGATTAAATACCACCAAAAGTAAACTCTATTTGTGTGAAAAAAAAGGTAAAATTTTAATTTGGCTAGTGTTGCATGACAATGAGTAATTGTCATTCAAAATGTTAGAGCACTGAAAGCTAAAAATTGCCCTGGGTAGGAAGGGGGTGAAAGTGCCCAGTATTGAGGTGGTTAAAAAAAGCATGCACCTATCCTTGAAAAAGACCAGAAAAATATAACAAGATTCCATTCCCATAGACTTTAATGAGGTTTAAAGTGGTTCTAAAGGCAGAAGTTTTTTTTTTTTTTTTTAATCTTAATGCATTTTATGCATTAAGATGAAAAGCTTTCAACCCCCTAATACTTTCCTGAGCCCCATCTCGATCCTATGTTGCATTAGAGGCTCAGCTGTCTGGAACTTGGCTGTCTCTCCCTCCTGTTTGGCTGAGACACACAGTGGATGCCATTGGCTTCCACTGCTGTCAATCAAACTCAGTGAGCCAATGAGGAGAGAGGGGGCAGGGCCAAGCCGTGGCTCTGTGTCTGAATGGACACACAGAGCAGCAGCTTGGTTTGGGTAGAAGAGAGGGGCCAGGAGCGTCGGCGACAAGGAGGATCTAGACTGCTCTGTGCAAAACCACTTCACAGAGCATGTAGGTATGACATATTTGCTATTTTTTAAGCTCTTAGCACCAACGGAATGCAAATATGCGGCCTCGGCTTTAAGGGGTTGTACCGGGGTGATGCTTGCAGCTAGAGGCATCACCCCAGTATTGTTGTTTAGAGCCGACGGTCAGCTTTCTTGTAATGACAACCGATGTGGCCGAGCAGCTGCTTGCTTGTCATTACAAGGAGTGGGAGGGGACGTCCCCCCCTTCCTCAGCCTTCCCTGGGTCTCCTGTCCCTCTGGGAGACCCAAGCGACCAGCCAGCACGAATTCGGCTCTGATCGGGTCTCTGATGTAAAAACCCAGAAGCGATGTCATGACTTCCGGGTACTGGAGCCTTAAAGACACCAGATTAAAAAAAAAATGACAGTATTCAAAACAAGTGAAAAAAGTGCAAAAGTGCAAGTAAGAAATGGCGCTGCCCTTTCAATATATTTAGGATATTAGGTTTAGTAATGCTTATGCCTGTGTCTGCTGCCCTCACAGTGAACTGCCACCTATAGGTGGTGTTCCATATTATCTGAACGTGCTATTGTGCAAGTGAGTATTGGTGCTGCCTAGATTAGATCAATAAATATGGCTGCTGATTTCACTAAAATTAGCCCCTGGTAGTAGCATCCGATCATAAGGTGCAATTAGTTAATCAAACTTTGATACAAGTGAAAAAAAAAACAAATATAAAAGGTGACAAATTTGTTTAAGTGCTAGTGCAAATGAAGTGTCAACTTATACCATAAATACAATAAATGCTCCCCGTGATAAAATTAAAAAAATAATATACAACATCTATGTGCACTGTGCTTCAAATATAAGGTGCAAATATCGCAAATCACAAAAAACATATATAGTAACCCTCAAAAAACGTGGGGAGTCCTTTTAAAGTGACCGTGCTTATTAAATCACTGAAAAGTCATGCCGCTGATCCAGATGACGTCAGAGTTATGAAACGCATAGGGCGGAGTCTAGCGTCATAGCGTCACTTCCGATTTTCATCCGTGGAATGCATCAGCATATCTGGACTTCCTGCTTTATTAAGGAGGAACTGTTTTTACCTTAATGTAAGTGTATGCTTTCTTAATAAATAGTATATGATAATATTACACTATGGAGGATTTTTTTTATCCATGAGGGGCTAACACCATAATAAGGAAAACGAGGGGAGTGGAGCTGCCAGAGCCAGGTTTCTTGTGGATCTGATTAATCCTTAAAGAGGAGACAGGGAATTTATCCCTGAAAGGCTGTTTTCCCCTATAAGGGGTCTACAATCTGGTGAGTGTATCCCCAAAAGGGGTCACGAGTGAGCTCCCGAGTGAGCACAAGTGATTTCTTCTGGAATCTTTTTTATTACCACGTTTATACCACAGCACTTTGATGAACTGTATGGCACCTTGAAGATTTTTTAAGTCACCTAGCACTAACCTATGAACTTTTCAGTGATTTAATAAGCGCTGTCACTTTAAAAGGACTCCCCACATTTTTGGGGGGTTTCTATGTACTTTTTTTTGTGATTTGCAGTTGTTGCACCTTATATCTGAAGCACAGGGCACTTAGATGTTGTATATTATTTTTTTAATTTTATCACAGGGAGCATTTATTGTATTTATGGTATAAGTTGACTTCATTTGCACTAGCACTTTAAGCAAATTTGTGAGAGTGAGAGCGATAACACTAAATTTAACACACCTGCTCCCCATTCACACCTGAGAGCTTGTAACCCTAGCAAGTCACATGACACCAGGAGGGAAAATGGCTAATTGGGCCCCAATTCGACATTTTTACTTAGGGGTGTAATCACTTTTGTTGCCAGTGGTTTAGACATTAATGGCTGTGTGTTGAGTTATTTTGAGGGGGCAGCAAATGTACACTGTTAGACAAGCTGTACACTCACTATTTTATATTGTAGCAAAGTGTAATTTCTTCATTGTTGTCACATGAAAAGATATAATAAAATATTTACAAAAATGTGAGGGGTGTACTCACTTTTGTGAGATACTGTATGTAATGTTTGGGGGATCTAAGTAATTATTAGCAAAAAATACTGATTTAACTTATAAGCAACAAGTGTCAGAAAAAAGGCTTAGGCTCCAAGAGGTTAAACAAAAAAGAACAAGACTTTAGTATCACTTTAACCACTTTACCTCCGGCCACTGTGCTGCTACTGCGGCACAGTGGCTCGTTATCGTCCAGCGACGTAGACCTACGTCGCTGGACTCCTCCCCCTGTAGGCGGCGCTCCCGCGCCGCCGGAGGCTCACTCCCGCTGTTTTCATTCACAGCGGGAGTCGGGCCAGGGGAGGAGCGGCGGCGATCGTCGGGGAATCTAGTTTGGAGATCCGCCTGCCTGTGTAAACAGAGCGGGCGGATCTCCTAAGTGACAGGGAGTGACAGATTGGAGTGTTCAGCATAGCTGAACATCCGATCTGTCCCTGGCTCACTCAGTCACCCCCCCCACACACGTTAGTAAGCACCAGGCATACATTAACCCCTCCCTCTCCAATAAAATTATCCCCTTCCCTGCCAGTGTCATTTTTACAGTAACAGTGCATATATATAGCACTGATTACTGCAGTAATGTCACTGGTACCCCCAAAAGTGTCAAAAATGGACGTAAATTTTGTTTGGGTACGGCGTCGCACGACCGCGCAATTGTCAGTTAAAGTCGCACAGCGCCGAATCGCAAAAAGTGGCCTGGAAGTAAGACAGCAAAATCCTCCGGTGGTAAAGTGGTTAATGTTATGTTCTATAATTGCAACTTTCCCTAACTGGTTTGGTTAACATGCAGTGAATCAAACTTTGCCGGGTTAGCTCCTCACTAACTTGCATCATAGTTTCTCCCCAATTCTCAATGGTTAGGAATATGCTGTTTGCTTGGAAAATGAGTTGTTAACCTACTTGGTAGGTAATTATTTTAGACCAATGGGGTTGCAGCAGGACACAATGACTAATTGTCATGTAATAGAGGGGTTGTAGAATGCTTGGCTGCCTTGTAATTGCTACATACCCTGTCTTAATGCCATTGAGCAGTATACTATGAATTGCATTGATAAAGATAGTTATACAGACAAATAATTTTTAAATAAAATAATACATCAACTGCAGACATGCATAATAGTAGGTGAAACATAGTTCTTTTCTATTTATATTGCAAAAACATTATATGTCTGACCATTTGGATATAGCACTGTATGAATAATAAGCAGTCCTCAGACCTGTGGAAGTAACGTTCTCATGACATTTATACAGACATTGATAATATCGTGTTCACTGCACTGACATAAATAGCATGCTGTTCCTACTGTTTTTCAGAAAACAAGTCTTTTCCAGACATATGCTTTCATCTTCAGGGTGAAATGTTTTCTTGTCCTACTAATACATTTTTTTCTTTCACTTTCTTTACAATGTTCTATTTCAGAGATTGCCTTATTTTTTATCAGCTATTTAACCACTTCTGGACCGGAAGGTTTTACCCCCTTAATGGCCAGGCAATTTTTTGCGATACAGCACTGCGTTATTTTAAGTGACAATTGCGTGGTCATGCAATGCTGTACCCAAATATAATTGATGTCCTTTTTTCCCACAAATAGTGCTTTTATTTTGGTGGTATTTGGTCACCTCTGCAATTTTTATTTTTAGCGCTATAAACAAAAAAATAAAAACGACCAACTCTGAAAAAAAAACAATATTTTTTACTTTCTGTTATAAAACATTCCCAATAAAAAAAATGTAAAAATCAAACATTTTCATCATTTTAGGTCAATATGTATTCTGGTACAAATTTTTGGTAACAAAAATCCCAATAAGTGTATAATAATTGGTTTGAGCAAAAGTTATGGCGTCTACAAACTAGGGGAAAGATTTATGTAATTTTAATTCATTAATTTATTTTACCAGTAATGGCGGTGATAAGCAATTTTTAGCGGGACTGCGACATCGCCGCAGACAGATCGGACACCTAACTGACATTTTTGACACTTTTGGGGGAACCAGCGCCATTACTATAGTAATCAGTGCTAAAAATATGCACTGTTACTGTACTAATAACACTGGCAGGGAAGAGGTAAACACCAGGGGCGATCAAAGGGTTAAATGTGTCCCTTAAGGGGTGCTTTCTAACTGTGTGGGGGATGGGCTTGTTGGATGAACACAGAGAAAAAATAAATAGGAGAAACACAGGATCCCTGTGTTCATTACTGACAGAACAGCGGTCTGCCGTGTTTACATTACGTTCTGTCTCCACAGGGAGTGATCGCGGGTGCCTGATGGACATCGTACCCACTGATTGCCCCCCCTCCAGTGGCGCGTGCATGCCCCCACTAGGTAGGGGTACATTGTTTCCTGGAACAGAGCCAAACTGCCACAGTATAAGTACGGTGGCTGGTTGGCAAGTGGTTAACTAGTTAAGTTCACACCTCTGTATACCCCTTTATGGACCAGAGCAGTTTTTGCTTTTTATTTGGCAATAACATTGTCACTACGTAAAGTGGTTGTAAAGGCAGAGGGTTTTTTATTCCTCCTCCTCGGGCATCCCAGTGCCTGATGATTGTTGGCACCATGGTTTCCACTGCTCCAATGGTCAAATAGGCCTTATGGAGAATGCTTCCCTTTCAGAAGGGATTCCTTCAGCAGTGGAAGTCGAGAGACAAAAATCAGATAATCCACATCTAACCATCAATGAAGAGGAGCCTTTTGTGGTGCCTACTGAGGAAGAACCTGCCCAAATGTCACTCAATTGCTTCCATCAATTGGATTACAATAACAGCTGATGCCAGCAACAAGGGCTAGGGTGTGCATTGCCTTTCAAGTCGCTCAGGGTCAGTGGAGCTTCCCCTCTTGGGGAGTCAGGTCAAATGTCCTGGAGCTGCCTGCAGCTTTCTGCATCCTGCTTCCCTTCTGCCACCTGGTAAGAGGTGTTTCAGTACTTCTGAGGCTGGAAAATACCATGGTGGTCTCGCAAGGAGGCAAGGGGGGCTCACAGTCTGAGTCTTCTTCAAGAAGTGGAGCTAATTATGTCATGGGCCCAGAGGAATCTTTTAACATCTCTGCAGTTTACTTACCAGGGGTTCAGAACTCTCAGGTGGATTTTCGGTCCCACTTTCCGCTGAACAACAATGGGTTGCGGACATCTTCAAGTGGATCCTCACGCTGGGGGTAAGCCCAAAAGGGAATCTTTTCACCTCCCAATGCCATTGCAAGCTGGAGAAATTCTACACAAGGGGTCAATGTCCCCAAGCTCTTGGGATAGATGCATTAATGGACCAGTGGATGTATTTGCAGAGCATATGCATTTCCTCTGGTTCTGCTTATTTTCAGATCTCTTCGGAGACTCTTCTTGGAAAAGGCAGAAATAATAGCAGTGATACCTTTCTGGGCAAACAGACCGTGGTTTCCCCTACTGTTTAAGCTCAATCACCAGGGTCCTGTGCCTCTTTATCTCAGACCAGATCTTCTCCTGCAGGGCAAATCTCTACACCCTCCTGAGGGTCTTGTTCTAAAGAAGGAAAGGCTAATGGTGCTAGGCTGTTCCTCTGGAGATGTTTCCACCTTGATTGCTAGAAAAAACAGCACTAACAGGGTCTACAGTAGAATCTGGGCAGAGTTTACAGAATTTTTATTTGCTTCAGGCCGGTCATACATCAAGCCCAAGATTCATGATATCCTGGATTTTCTGCAGTCCAGCCTGGATCTGCATCTGACTGTTAGCTTCCTCCATGTTCAGACTTTGGCCCTTTTAGCCTTCACCAGCATTTTGTGGGCAAGTCATCCACTGGTGACCTGGTTCTTCACAGGGACAGTCAGATTTAAGCCTCAGAGAAAGCTAAGATGTCCCAAGTAGGGATGATCGAACGGTTCGGGTCGACCATCGGATCGGCCCGAACATTGGTGTTAGTAGCAGAAATATATGCTTGCGCTAATGAAATCATTTACAGTAATATATTTCTGCTACTATCACACCTATATATGGCTAGGTGTGTATATAAATATATGTATGTGTGTATATACACCACTATACACAAGTTCAGATGTTTTGCCTGCCTCAAAAGAACCCCAAAAAATGCCAAAAAAAAACGCTAGCGTCAAAAAAAAAATGCCCAGGTGTGTTTTTGCTGGCATTTTTTGGGGGTTTTTGGAGGCAGGCAAAACATCAGAACTTGTGCACAGTACCACTATACACAAGTTCAGATGTTTTTCCTGACTGCAAAGAACCCAAAAAAAATGCCTTCTATTAAACCAGCAAGGTGTTACAGCAGAGAAGCCATACTCCTGTGCTGAAAGTTTTCTAATACAAACAATCTTTTTTTTATGGTTCTGGACATGCTACAGAGCTGAAACTTCACATGTACACATTTTAGGCCCCCCAGATCTGAAATCCAAAGTAAAAATCAGAAAATCTCTTTTTTTTTTTTTTTTTTCAATAATTGGCTTTTTTATCAAAAATGAAAATTTTTAAGAACTTTTTTTGTGTGATTTTGTGTCTGGGGGGTCTAAAAGGTGTACCTGTGAAGTTTCAGCTCTGTAGCATGTCCAGAACCATTAAAAAAAGGATTGTTTGTATTAGAAAACTTTCAGCTCAGGGGGTTAGCTTCTCTCCTCGGTTTTCACACCTTGCCGGTTTCAAAGCAGGCATTTTTTTGGGTTCTTTGCAGTCAGGAAAAACATCTGAACTTGTGTATAGTGGTACTGTGCACAAGTTCTGATGTTTTGCCTGCCTCCAAAAACTCCCAAAAAAATGCCAGCAAAAACACACCTGGGCATATTTTTTTTGACGCTAGCGTTTTTTTTGGCATTTTTTGGGGTTCTTTTGAGGCAGGCAAAACATCTGAACTTGTGTATAGTGGTATATATACACACATAATTATATGTATATAGACACCTAGCCATATATAGGTGTGATAGTAGCAGAAATATATTACTGTAAATGATTTCATTAGCGCAAGCATATATTTCTGCTACTATCACACCTATATATGTCTAGGTGTGTATATAAATATATGTATGTGTGTATATACACCAATATACACAAGTTCAGATGTTTTGCCTGCCTCAAAAGAACCCCAAAAAATGCCAAAAAAACGCTAGCGTCAAAAAAAAAAAAAATGCCCAGGTGTGTTTTTGCTGGCATTTTTGGGGGGTTTTTGGAGGCAGGCAAAACATTAGAACTTGTGCACAGTACCACTATACACAAGTTCAGATGTTTTTCCTGACTGCAAAGAACCAAAAAAAATGCCTGCTATTAAACCGGCAAGGTGTTACAGCAGCGAAGCCAACCTCCTGTGCTGAAAGCTTTCTAATACAAACAATCTTTTTTTTATGGTTCTGGACATGCTACAGAGTTGAAACTTCACATGTACACTTTTTAGACCCCCCCCAGATCTGAAATCCAAAGTAAAAATCAAAAAATCTTTTTTTTTTTTTTTTAATTTTTCAATAATTGGCTTTTTTATCAAAAATGACAATTTTTAAGAACTTTTTTGTGTGATTTTGTGTCTGGGGGGTCTAAAAGGTGTACCTGTGAAGTTTCAGCTCTGTAGCATGTCCAGAACCAGAAAAAAGATCATATAGGTGTTAAAGGAGGGTCCCACATCCCTGTTCTACTGAAAAATTATCTTTTTTTTTTTTCATGGTTCTGGACATGCTACAGAGCTGAAACTTCACATGTACACCTTTTAGACCCCCCAGATACTAAATCCAAAGTCAAAATCAAAAAAATCTCTGTTTTTTTTCAATAATTGGCCTTTTTTCAAAAATGACAATTTTTAAGAACTTTTTTTTGTGTGATTAATAGTTAATGGGGCATGACCCAGAACCCTAGGCACTTTTTAGGGGCATTTATTGGGTTTTAGGGCTTAAAAATTGTGTTTTTTGATTACCGAAGTTTGGGTCCCATTGATTTCAATGGGGTTCTGAAATCCGGGCCGAACTTTCGGGAAGTTCGGATGTTCTGGCCGAACCGAACTTTTCAAAAGTTCGATCATCCCTAGTCCCAAGTGGAACCTTCTTCTTGTACATATCTTTCTTTCAGATCCTGCCTTGAGTCAGTGCCAGGAGGCTTCTATTAAGAGCTTATTCCCTAAGTCAGCATTCCTAGTGGCCATTACATCAACAAAGAGAGTAACTGAGATTGACTCACTTGGTTGCAAGGAACCGTTCTGACCTACTTTACTGACTAAGTGGTCTTCATTCAAATGCTGAATTCAAATCCAAATGTGATGTCAGTATTTCATGAAAATCAGGACTCTTCCTTCCCACCTTTAAGGCAACAGGGAATGAAAGCATGCATCCATTGGATGTCGGGGGAAATGTTACAAGCCTATCTGTGGGCTACAGCTTCCTTCAGACTCTCTGACCACCTGTTCGTGCTCTTCTCTGAGAAGAACAGAGGAATATAGGCTTCCTCCAGAACCATTGCTACATGGATTGTACAAGCCATGCATTAGGCTAGGATAATGGCTCTCCCAGAGGTGTTTACTGTGCATTCAACCAGAACGTGTGTCAACATCCTGGGAGGTTTATAGCCATGTGAGTCCCAAAGTAATATGCAGGGTGGCTTCTTGGTCATCTTTTTACATGTTTATGGCTTACTATTGTGTCGAACCCACATCTTTATCTTCTGTTAATTTTGACCTAAAAGTACTAACTGTTAATGGTTGAAATTAAACCTTATTATGTTGAGCACTCCAGCTTGTGTGGTTTGTGTGCTGCCATGGATTCTGTCAGGAAAACGGAAAAGTAGAGTAGGCTAGTTACAGAACGCCACCTCTGGCTCAGCCTGAAAATTTATGGGAGTGGGGTCCTATAGGTTAGGAGCAAAGGCGGAGCTACCCAAACGTATGCTGCCAAAGAGTCCATCAGGAAAATTATGTTAAGTATTTGAAAGGAAATTTTCCGTTGTATTGACTAGATGGCAATATCCTCTACAGAGCTATCTGTTCAATAACTATTACTCGATAGTTCAATAGCTATTACTTAACATTTAGTTCATAGTAGCTAGTTATTAACAATCATCTTGCCTGATTTGATTTCCCCCCTCATTATCTATGATCCTGCCGTCTGTTTTTCTGTCACTTCTTTCAAGTAGAATAAACTATTAGTTTCAATACACAGTATGCTGGCCTCACAGCCAAGATTTCTTTCCCCTGGACAGATTTCACATATGGTCAGTATGATACTTATCAACTGATATTCTGTGATGATAGGTAAATATCCTACTATATACTGTATTTCCAGATTTCATCACACCCACTGTATGCAACTTTGTAATTAGATTATTGTACAACTGTAACTTTGTATTGAAAGTATACCATAATGGTACGATTTAAATTTTATTTACATACTAATAAAACAGATATTGCAAAAAATGCATTTATTAAAAATATATATTCAGTTTAAAAAATTAAGTACCTTGTAAATTCCATTAATGTGTATTTTGAGGACTGCAGGGAAAGGAGCCGTTTAAGTTCATGACAAATGACAGTTTTGTAAGAAATGATATGAAAATAATCATGAGTAAATACAGCCTTCAATCATTAAACAACTATAAAACCAGTAAAAAATAATAATTCTTTACCTCTGTAAGGTTTGTGAATTTAGTATTTTTTAGATAAAAATGATAATGCAATTATATAATAAATTAAAAAAGTGTCTATCTTAACCATTTGAGCCTTGTATCATGCTGTTATTTATAGTAAGAAAATGTTTGGCTGCATAGCTATGGTAGGATCTGTAAGCCATTGTGTGTCATATAGTAAAAATATGCAGACAATAGGTGGCACAATGAATAGACATAAAAAATCCAATTACCAAGAGCTATATATTTACATATATAATTTAACTTTTTAAATCCTTAAATATTGTTACTTCCCCTTCAAAGAGAAGCTATTGTGTCACACAGATACCTCTTTGTCTTCATTACTTTCCACTTGTTGGAGTGACTGCTCAAGCACATTCAAATAAAAATATAAGTTAAATATGGCATAAATGTCAAAGTGCATGCTTTTTGTTGTTGGTTTAGTCAGCAATTACAGGCTGACATTGTGTCATTCTTTTCAAAATATAGTGGAAAAAATCTGCCAGTTTGGCAAGAACAAATTTTTAGCAGGGAGGTGACATTGAGGAAATTTTGACATTAATTGCCTAAAGCACAGTACAAATTAAATTTTCTATCAATATAAAGTGCTTTCTGCTTTAACCCTTAACACTGTCCACTAAATCCCTACAGCATTATCATTTCAATATCACACCCAGGAATATTTAAAAGACTTAATTGGTATGTCACAAAAAACTGCAGAACACAAATATACTAAAACTGTAGAAATTCTTCATATACTAGCTGTGTAATTAATTTGACAAATATATTTATAACATCTTTTTCAAAGTGTCATAGGATAGAATACTTCATTACTCCACAATGCCAGCATATTTCTCAGTACAGGGTTTGCAGCACTGAAAAGAAGTAAGCATTTAAAAGTATGCCCTAAATATTCATAAACTCTCACCCATTAAACAGATCCTACATTACAGTATATGTTCCCTCACCCCATTCCTTACACTTAACCACTTCAATACTGGGCACTTTTTCCCCTTTCTACCCAGGCCAATTTATAGCTTTTAGCGCTGTTGCATTTTGAATGACAATTGTGCGGTCAACACTGTACCTAAACCAAATTTATGTATTTTTTTCCTACAAATAGAGCTTTCT